>NC_137581.1:2314200-2886200 GCF_963210335.1 Falco punctatus
TTAACACCATTTTTTATTGTTTGCACCAACAGTGCAGCCTTGGTGACACGGTTATTCGTTTTTTCCCCTCTGCTTTTTGCATAGATTTTTCTGCTTTTGAGCGCATCCCTTCACTCCCAGAGAGCTACATGACATTTGCTGTGCATTTATCATGCTGAAAATAGTCAAGAGCCGGGGGGGAAGGGCTTTTTTTGTACACAGAAGAAGAAAAGCCTTATGGCCCAAGCCCCTGGGAGCCCAAGGAACAGCTGGGAAGCCACTCACAAGTCAGGCTTTACTGCAGCTTCCCTGCTTAACACCTTTCTTCACCATTTCTTCCTTGGAATCCTGCACAACTGCAAACCCCGCCAACAGCTGGCTGTCTCTCAGGTCTTCCAGTGGTCGTGAAAGCCTTGGTCTTCCCTGCATGCCTCTGCTTTCCCACATCCGAGGCTGATGACCTGCCCTATCAGAGCAGGGATGTTGCTGTGTCTGAGAGGAGATGCCTCCTCTTTCACCCAACCAGGCAAGAAGGGATCAAGAGGGATCCTCCTCCCTGTTCCTGCTGCTGAGAGCTTTCTCCTTGGTCCCTCTGCACCAGGCTGGTGGGAGCAGGGGAGGCACCATGCCCTGGAAGATGCTTTTCCCCTGTGAGGATTCCTCCTTGTGCTGGGGGTGAGCTGAGCCCCGCATACCCCAAGGGAATCTCCAGCTCTTGCTATTAGAAAGGACGGGGCCTGGGGAGGTCATTGCAAGGGTCCTGTTTGGCCCCACACAACTTTCTACAAGTCTTCAAGACAAGAAGAAGTAGCAGCATCCTTCTACCCTTGCAGCAAAGATGGTGAATGGTGTCCTGGGCTGCATTAGACAAAAGTGTTGCCAGCAGGTCAGAGGAGGTGATTCTTCACCTGCTCAGCACTGGTGAGGCCACAGCATCACAAAAACAACGATTCTGGTTTTCCCTAGAAAACAGCAACTCAGTGCTATAAGCTGGCCCTGAAATGGAACAGAGTAATCACGAACACTGGGAAGCAAACTGAGCAAAAGCAAAAGCATCATTATCCCACACAGTGCTCTGAATCCTCAGATACAACAATTTTATCTCTTTGTCCACCTCAAAGCAGATTATTTGGTGTTTCTGCTGCCGCAAACACACCCCCAGAAGCTTTCCTCTGGCCCAGGCTGGCTCTGACCCTTCATGTGTTGCTCCAATTTTGCTCCTGCAGTCTCACACCGTGTTCAGCGTGCTTTGTCTCCTCTGCTGGGGATCACTGAAGGGCTCCCAAAGGGCTGATCTCTCCCTGCATTTTTTGTCTTCCCTCCACATACCAGTACGTTGCCTCTGCTTTGCATCCATGCCCTCAACATCATTTCTTTAAGAACCCACCAGCCTTCAGCTGAGAAGGTGACCCAGGTAGCTGGGAGCCTCCATCCCAGGTGAAGCCACACGCATCTGGGTGGCACGTCCAGGAGAGGAGCCTCATGCCATGGGCAGGAGGTGGGCTGAGCCTGGCCATGACCCCCCAGCCCAGCGCCGTGCCCCTGGGGGAAGGAGAGACGGCAAGCTTGTGTGATGCAGCAGTTCCCATTTAAATGCTCTGATGGGAAGAATGAAAATTTCAGCTTTAACAGACCCCTGATTTCTGGAATTCAGTTCTGTGCTGCTGTGAAAGGCGCAGGCAGAGGGGCAGGGAGGTCTGGATGCTAGCAGAAGGACAGAGGAGAGCCCAGGTGGTAGGTGGAGGTGGGACAGGGCAGGATGGGAGAGGATGGGTGGCAGGTGGAGGAGGGATGGTGGCAGTTGGAAGTGGGACCGGGCTGCTGGGAGATGGTGGAATAGGACCAGGTGGTAGTATGAGGAGGGATGGGAAATGGCATGGGATGGGATTAGATGGGATGGGATGGGTGGCAGTGGGAGAACGGTTGGGGTGGGATGGTATGGAAGGGAATGGCACGAGATAGGTGGCAGCTGGAGAAGGGAAGGGAAGGGGGAAGGAGAGGAGGGATGACAGGTAGAAGAGTGTTGGGTTGGTGGGGGGTGGCAGTTGGAAAATGACAGGGCAGGGCTGGGTGGCAGCAGGGTGAGGACCTGGGTGGGAAGGACAGGTTCAGGTTGGGGCAGGACATAGAGACCCCCAGTGCCAGTTGGTGGTGCAGGTGTGGAACTGGTTAAGTCCAAGAGCAAGGTCTTGGGCAAAGCTCAGGGCTGGAGAGTCTGGTGGCAGTTGCAGGGGGTCAACAAGGGGCTGAGAAAGATGGGGAGCGGAGCTGGGCGGCTGCTGGGAGGGATGGGATGGGGCCACAGCTAGGCGAGATGGTGGGGATGGAAGGAAACAGGGTGACAACCCCCTGGGGTGGGCTGAGGCCGGGGGAGGTTGAGGCTGTGCTAATAGAGTCTCCACAGGACTGGCCTGGCCTGGAGGGCCACAGCGATGGGGACAGGGTGCTGTGCACCCTCAAAGAGCATGTGGCTCACAGCACTGCTCCTGCTTCTCTGCCCAGGTGAGGGGCAGGGAGATAGGAATATGGAGCAGGGCTGGGGTTCCCCAAAGGGCAGGGTGGAGGCAGGTGGGATGGGAAGCGAGTAGGGGGATGTGCAAGGCATGCGTGGGGTGACAGGGGATGGGAGACATGCATGGGTGGACATGTGCTGGGGGATGCAGGCATGGGGACATGTGTGGAGGGACGTGGGGGGCAACAGGTGGAGGGATGTGGGATGGAGGATGCAGGGTGAGGACATGGGTTGGGGGATATGGGCTTGGGGACATTGGTGAGGGGATGGTAGAATGGGAGACAAGGGCAGGGGATGCAGTATGGGGACGAGCATGGAAGGACATAGGCTGGGGAAGGTGGGCCGGGGACATGAGTGGGGGGACGCATGCTGGGCTCAGCACCTTGTAATTAAAGAAGTAATCTCATTTGCCTCCGTTTTAAAAAATGTCCTCTGGAGTTTCTTGTATCCTAAGCTTCATTAGAAGCCAGCATTAGCAGCAAAGAGCTGCTCAACCACCTCCTTTATACCTCTCATTGAAGATGGATGGACTTACAAAATATAAATGTACCAAATTTTTCAAACTTCCATTTAAAATCCTCCTTCTCACTCAGGGGTGGGAAATCCTTCATTGCCTGGTGTGATTAATGTCCTTTTCCCTTAAATGCAGAGCCTCTTTGAAATTTTGCTGAAGCATTGAGAATCATCTACTCCGAAGTCACAGTTCCCAGGTGGCTGGACACAGAGGATGGGACCTTCACAGGGGTCATTTGCTTTTTAGGAAATCTTTTTTTCAACCATGGGTCTGGACCTTAGCCTCTTCAGGGGCCGTGGGTGGGTGCCGAAGGGAGAATGGGGCAAGGAGATGGCTCCGGCTTCCCAGCCAAAGTCAGCCTGTAAATAGCGTTTTCACTGTTGGATTAATTTCTGAAATTAATCAGTGCCTTGGCTGTTCCAGGGGGATATGTCCTATTCAATAACAGCAGAAGGACACCACCACATCATCCATCTCATGCAGGCAAAGCAATGCTCTTGCCCAATTTTCCTTCCTCTGCTGTTTTTCGCACAGGGCCATGACAGGAACATCATGGACCCGCGCTGAGGATTTCTGCTTTGCTTTTCAGAAATTTGATAGCCAAGGACATCCCAGTTTTCATATACAGTGCAGAGGGAGACCTGATAACTGAGTTTCCATGTATTCAGGCAAGTTTAGACGTCTGTCAAGGATGCACCGACAGCCTGAACAAAATGACCCTTCTCTTCCTTGCAGGCTCATTCAAATATACCAGTGGATCTAAAGAAGGAATGGCTGTTTCTACAAACATCCATCATTTGTTTAAAAAAAGAAGGAAGTTGTATAGAGACTGATAAAAAACATTTCAGATTGGCCATCACACTTGATCTCCCTGTCAAATATTTAAAGTTTTAAACATAATTTCACTCCATCCAAAGAAAATCTGAGAAATCACAAAATACCTCCCTGAAAATTCATCATTATCCAATGATGAGCTCTCAGGCTCCTGCTTTGTCCCTGCTTACCTTCTGTGCCTTCACTTTTTCTTGCACGTGAAACACTCCTTTCAAAGTGGTAAAGGATGGAGTTGGGGAGGTTCTGTGTGTCCCCTTACTGATGCGGGGGTGGGGGTCGACTGGAGCATGGGAGCTTTTCCCACAGCCTGAAGCCATGGTTGCACCTTGCAGGATGACTGATACTACAAGGGGATGGTGGAAGGCTCCCCAGGATCTGTCATCTCCCTCAGCACACGCTTCAGAATCAGGTGGGGCTCTTCCCAGGGGACAGTTGGAGGTTCAGTATCAAATTAACTGGGATGGGGACTGATCTCCCCTTTTAAAGAAGATGCCCTCACTTCTGCGTGAGATGCTTTCTGCTGCATCTCCTTACTAAAATTCCACTCTTCAAACATAGCTGAGATTTTGTTTAGCATTACAGATTTTACAGCGTCTCCAGTATAGATTTCAAGGGCAGATATTTCATAGAAACACAGTTTTTAATGAAATTTTTGGCCAAACAATGTGCTTTATAGTCTTCTGGCAGCCTGTAAGTAGGTAGCAGGTTTGACATGCCCAGGCAGTTCAAAGACTTCCTTCAAAAGGCAGCAAACTAAACAAGCACTTCTCGAGAAACTTCCCTCTTCAGGTGCACTTCGTGTCTGGGATGTATTTATTTCTGATACTGCAAGCTCTGAACGTGAGACAGACAGCGTACCCACACAGACATTAACAGTCTCCTGTAAACCGGACATCCCAAAACGCTGTGTTAAACTGGTGGTCACCCATAACCGTCACCAACACCCCTCCTGAAGTCCTTCCTGTAGAACTTAATGACTTTATAATATCAGTCAAAAGGAAAAGAACACCAGTGTAACCTCTCCCCTGAAGATTAAGAGAATATTGAAATGAACCATGCACAGCTCAGCAGTCCTTTCCTTATCTATCTCTCTGCAACATTATCAAGCCCAAAACTTTGACCTTCTCCAGAAATACCTGGAAAGTCCTGGGGAGCACAAGCTGCTTTTTTTTTTCAAAAGAGACTGTCCTAACTTTGAAAATGGCTGATTTTACTTCGTACTATTTTCACTGGCTTTGGTGGAAGTTATCCAGCCTTCCATGCAGCCATCCATGATTTACAGCATCCAGCTGCCCACGCTCTGCACCGGCGCCAGAGCCCCCACAGCAAGTCTTCACTTCCTTCACAGCCTGTGTGCAGGGGACTCGCAGGGTGGGAAACCAGCAATTTTTTTCCCCATTAAAGACCTTCTTGATAAATGCATTAGCCCAACTGCCTTAGCGAAGTCTTCTGGGTTTCCAGCTCAGTGCTTAATGAGGCCACATTTTCCTATTATGATAAACAAACCAGTGATTACGAACATTTTAGGACTAGATAATCCAAACTCTGGCAAAACTAAAACCCACTGAGTCTCTCCTACAAGACCAGGCATAAGACTGAGATTTGGTAGCCCCACCTGCACCTTCTTTCTCAAACAAGTACCCTAAAAGGTCTCTGAATTGAGGCTTTTGGGGATGCGAACTTACTGGCAGATGCAGCCTATTTAGCTGCAGTGTCTACATGAGGATAAACAGATCTTAAAAGACAGATGCTTCCTGGAAGAGCCATAGCGTAGAGGTTTTATTGCCTTCTCACTTTCATTTAATCTATAACGTTCATATGCAGCTTTGGTTTTTTCCCAAAGCTGCATGATTGCTCTCTCAAGGCTGTCTTATGGATCCTAAACCTTAGGCATGTCACTTTTTTTCTATAAAAGATCTTTTAGGTGAGCTTCTTGCACCTTCTTATAGGATCCCGTGAGAAGCAGTGGTATGAATGAGCTAAATGTTTCCGTATCCCCCCTTTCAAAAAACCCCAACAAAAACATAAAATATGGGCTGATCCCAATAGCCCTGAAGCACAGAAATGGCTCCTGAAGCTTCTACCTGCTGCGAGATGCACAGGGCTGCCCTACATCTCCAGCCACACCATGATGAGCGTCCTGTACCTTGTTTATTTTTGTATTTACTAAATAATTTAAGAAGTCATTTAGTTCACGTTTCTTACTGACTGCTCTGTTTGAAAATTCGCAGTCGAGTTTTGCAAACTGGAGATCTGAGGTACAAAATCGAGCCTGTGGAGAATTCCTTGACGTTTCAACACCTCATCTAACCAAAGGGCGTTGGAAGGCAGCTCACGTTGGCTGTGCCAAGTGCCTGAAAAGCACAAGGACCACCTGCCCGAAGATGGAGAAGTTGCAAATGGGCATCATAAAGTCCTTGTTACTGAAGTAAGGACTCCCCATCCACTCGTGTTGATGTTGCACATTCGTGTGTATACGTACAGGTTATGTTAAATGCTGGGAGTGATCCCACCACAGGGAAAATTCCTTTTGCCTTCATAACAGGGAGTTTACACTGTAAAGCATCTGCAGGTTTGCAAGCAAACAGGATTTCTGTAGAGTGATGATGAGCAAAGGACCCTCACATGGTATGGAAACCAAACCTACAGTTTGACAGGTGAAATCATCCTGCTCTGGGTTTGCTTCTCTCTTGAGATCTCTTCCTGTTTGCCAGTTAAGCTCACAAACCCTGAAAAAAATATTCAGGTCTTAAAAATGCTGGTTGAAATGAAAGTGGAAGTAGCAAATAATTTTTTTAAGACAGCGATAAAGAGGGGAGTTGACATGTCTGTCAGTTCCAGAGGTAAAAGCATCCGAAGGCTTCAATAAACAAATCTGAAATTATTAATTAGTTTTAAAGACAGTTAGATAACGTTTCTAAATAAGCTGTGATCAGAAGCTATAGAAGCAATGACTTTCTGTTATAGATAATCTATTGAAAATTCAGTATTTTA
This sequence comes from Falco punctatus, assembly GCF_963210335.1. NCBI lineage: Eukaryota > Metazoa > Chordata > Aves > Falconiformes > Falconidae > Falco > Falco punctatus. The sequence continues at coordinate 2,321,034 of NC_137581.1, forward strand.
CTGCCTGACTCCAGAAATGAAAGGTGTAGACTCGTGGCCCAGGGGTCTGCTCTTCCCTCCAGACCCTCTTCTTGTCAGGTTGCCCAGCCAAATAGCCTGGAAAGGAAACAGCTTGAGTGGGGAGGATGCACTCCTGGGATGTGGGTGTTACCAGCCCCTCGAACAGTCTTGAGCACCACCTCATAGGATCATAGGATGACCCAGGTTGGAAGGGACCACAGGAGGTCTCAAATTCAGCCTCCTCCTCCATGCAGGCTCAGCTCTGAGGTCAAACCAGGTTGCTCAGGGCTTTATCCAGTCGGATCTTGAAGACCTCCAAGGATGATGACCACACAAGCCCTTTAAGAAACTTCCTGCAATTGCTTGAATCTTCGTTATTAGTGTGTCAGAAATAGATGCTCTGAGGATGTAATTCCCCTTTTCTAAAGAAATGTTTGAAGACCTTCCAGTGCTGTCTGTGCTGCCTTTCCCTTACCTCCAGAGGGAACCGGAGGTGCAAGTCCTTGGGGCCACGGCTGGGTGCCTCTCTCCCAGCAGTCAGTTTTGCTGAAATTTTGTGAGCACTGAGGAAGGCGGAAGGTTACATCACCTGTCTTTCTGATGTGACTCCTGATCTTACACCCGATTTGTTTGCTTTTCTTCTCCCTCATTGAGCAGCAGAATCATTTCAAGTGTCATCACTTCATTGCCCTCCTCTGATGGAGTTGTCTGCAAACCTGCCAGCACACCGAGGTAACCACAGGCTGCAGGGACTGGTCTTGAACAGTTTCTGCTCCAGGTCTGGCTCTCTTGGGATTTCATTTAATGCACCTTTAGGACTTGGAAATAAAGATCAACAGCTGCTCTCTCTCTGTCTTTAGAGAGTATTCACCTTATCGTAAGCAAATCTAAACTCTGCTGCCCCAGTTTGCTTAAATTGCACCGAATAAAAATCTTTAGTAATATCAAAATGCACACACCTGCTGGTTCTTTTCTGTTCAGAAACACAGTTTCTGTGTTTTCAAAGGAAATCAGTTTGTTCTGACATCATTTGATATTGAGATATTACTGATGTGGCTGTTTTCAGAAACACCTTTGTTAGAAAAATAGTTTATTTGCTTTGATTTGTGAATGCTTTTAAAGCCTGTAAGGACTTTTGTCATTGCTGTTCCTACTTTCAGAAGAGCTGAGATAAATGTGTTATTTTGTACCTATGAGTCTGGATTATTTATAGTGACAGCCTGGCCTATGCCAGTGCACTATGATTGAATTTGGTGGAAGAAATAAAGAGTGACATTCAGAGATGCTGCCTCCTGATAATAGTATGAAGCGTTCAGATGAAAGAATTACTTATCAGCTCCCATGGTGGAAATGTAGTTTTATAAATTGCTACAATTTCACTGAATTTCCTGAGAAGCTGCCAAGGAAAGAGGATAATTTGGAATAATAATAAAGTGGTATTTGTTCAACAAAGAGAGGTGAGTCCCCATGCTTAAAGCGACTTAAGCAATGGTATTTTTTTAGGCACATAAACTTCTGGAACAGCCAAACCATTTAGAAAGTTGCCCTTCTGCGAGATAGCAACTCCTCCTCTCTGCTATCACCAAAATGTAAGGGAACTACTCAAGAGAAATGCTAACGTGTCTTCCTCATTCCCATCTCGGCCAGTGCCAAAGCTACCACCCAGGCTTTTGTAGGGTCATCTTTTTCTCCTCCTTACTTGACCAAGTTCACAGGTCTTCAATGCCTTATGGTCTCACTGAATGCTCACCCCATATCAGAGATGGGACGATGCTGTCACTGAGCAATAACATGCTCAGAGGAGAATAATAACCCCCCAGCTTGCCCATTAACCAATTGCTACTAGCAATTAACATGCTGGATGTACAAAATGTAGACGTCAATGAGCTTGACCCAGCCCAACACTGGGCAGGTCTTAACTATGGAGCTGCCCATGCACAGGTAAACGTGCAAAGGGCAGCAGAAAGAAATGCTAAAAATCTTTTTTCCAGAGGCTGCTGGATCGCAGGCGCAGTGTGTGATGCCTCTCACCAGTTGTGTCTATCGATGGGCACGCTCCCATTTGCTGTATTACGCAGGTGTGCTGGGCAAAATGAAGAAAAACTAAGAACTATTTTTGTGGGTTTCATATGGCTTAAACAACCTCACTTCAGGACCAGTTTTTATCTGCAGTTATCTGTTTATCCTCCTCCAAGTACTGAGCTGCTTGATGCAGGCAGCTTCTGTTGACCCCACTCAATTGTCGCTTTGACGTTGGTTTTTTGGTGCCAAATTTAATGATTAAAAAATGGCCTGAGTGCATGCAAAAGTCTGCAGCTCATAGTGAGCTGATTTAACACAAGCAATGCCAGGTAATCCCCCTGCTACCAAGAAAATCCCACCTACAACTGTGTTCTGTCTCTGAATCTCTCTGCTGTCGTCTTAATTACTTGTTACACTCTTTATTCCTTCTCTAAATGCATAATTACTCTGTGTTCTCCTACTTAGGGGAAATTTTGGATTAGTTTGAGTAACACCACTTTCGGTATTTGTGATACAGTGTAAGCTTTAAAGCTCCTGAACATACCTCAACAACCGCCATGCCATTTGTTCACTTCCAGAAGGTTCCTGGTCTCCAGATCCTGTCTGTGCCCACCAGATACTTGGAGCTGGCTCTAATCACAAAGAGCTGCTAAGCATCAGAAATTATTGGCACGGTACAGCTACTGTGTTATATTGAAGGCAGTCCTAGATGTTCAGCACTGTAACGTAGCTCTTCTCCCCTTTCAGTTTAAAGTTAACAACTACAACGAAACCCTGAAGCTACATCTGTTAATTCCCATAAGAACACAGTGAGTTTTAATGATGAGTTCAGATCACCGCTCTGCTCCGTCAGCTGTCTAACCCACTCCCTTGGGAAAGAGAGGAATGATTTGTGCCTGACTGCAGCTACTCTACCAGGATGATGTGTTCCTCAACGCTATAAAACCCACTTTAACTGTTAAAAAATTGCTTCAAATATAAGCAAAGTCAGTTTACAGAGGATTTTTGAAATCACCCCTTTAAAACACTCAATTGGGAATATGCATTATTGTTACTAAGTGCTTTCTGGTAGCTCACTACAGCCTCCCTGTTCTCTTAACCCCCTTCTTCCTCCAAAACAGCACGAATTTTAAAACAGCACACGGTTTTTCATCTTCTGCTGCTTCTGCGTGAACACACTGATAGGGCACCAGTGCATCAGCTACAAAGCACTCAAAAATTAGCTACATGGAGAGCTCCCTTAAATTAATATAATGCACAAAAGCAAACGCATGCTCGTATCTTTCCGCTTTAGCAAGAAACTTGCTTTGCACGAGTATCTGGAGGCAAGCGTGGTGTCCGGGGTTGCTGCACACCCCATGGGCTGCAGGGGATGCCAGCTCTTGTCTTCCAGGTGTACAAGCCCATGAAGCTGCAGATCATTGTCAGTGTGGTAGAGACGTGGACCAGGACGGACCAGGTGACGTCTGCCCTGGGCGCTGCAGGTCTTTGCAGAGTTGTGTCAGAGGGATGCTGTCGGTCGCATTAATTACGATCACATCCAATTACTGCTGTATGAGGCCTGCGTTTTAATCACTCAGCTCATGTACCAGCTATGGGGAGATAAGCAGGGAGCAAGACTATTTTCATCTCTTTCTTCTAATTTTTGCATATATATGCTGCTAAGTCTTTTGTCCTGGTGATATCTCGTGGAAAAAAATGTAACGGCTTAATCAGTCCATGTTCTAATCAGCACATATTTGTCATGTAAATTGATACAAGAACTCTCTTTTCCCTTTCACTCTCTTCTTTTGTATTTTTTCCACACACGTACACACAGAGTGTACAGCTCATTTCTAATTTTGATACACTTGTAACTGAATTATTTTAATCTCATTTTCAGTTTTTACTTATTTTTATATATAAAGCCACTCATTTTTAGATAAAATAATTCATTGTTATATGGTTTGCAACTCAATATTTCAATTAAACCCTTTTGCTAGGACAAGGGAGTTAGCAAGGTCTTTAATCACTTATTTCATTCAATTGCTTTTTAAGACCTAGCACCTTGTTTCTGTTTTGTCTGTTCCTTTCTCCTTCATTTTGGGGAAAAAAAACCTTCTGCATAGTCAAATAAGTATCTCAAAATATATTCAATATTTCTTTTTTCAAATTCAACGTATCACCTTACCAGTTTTTGGATTTTTTTTAATAATGAGGTTCTACTGAAATAGCCTACGGGTCACTCTTCCCTTTTAAGTAGGGAGGAGGCCAATGAGCTTATAAACCGCAGCTCTGCCTCCTTAATACCCCCACCAGCACGATGCATCACTGGTGCTTGCACGCTTGACCTGTGGGTACCAGCCTGGCTGCATATGGGGCTGCCATAGGAGAAACAGGTGGTGCTGGGCTTTTCTTCAACAAAGGAGTGCCTTGTTACCCAAAACCATTATTTTCTAGCTGCAATTCAGTGAACGTATCCCATTACTGAGAGAAAGTTGTTCTGCATCTCTTTAATGTTCACATTTTCCAGCTGCAGTGGCCAGCTACAAGGAACAGGGGTTTGCCTGGAAAGGGACAATATGCCAGAAGAACTCCATGGGTGTCGTCTTGGTAAGGAGAGTCCCCGCAGGTTTGCATTGACTGAAAGGAAAAATAAACCTTTTATGTCCACAGTGAACCTTGGCAGTTCATTCTACGTAACTCCAGGGCTCAGGCTTTCACGGATTAGCAGGTACACTGGGCATCTAAGGGAGGTGATGCTGTTCCTGTGTTTGCCGTTTCTTAAAGTAGATGGGATGGTGAAGGAACAGTTCTTCAGTGCTTTCCCCAACTCTTTAGGGGTCCTTTAGTTTCCTTAATCGGTTGTTTGCCAGTGCAAGTCCTCAGCCAGCACAAATTTCACAATTACTGAGCAAAGCGTTGAAAGTCTGTGTCTGAAGTTCTCCACATCAACACACACCAATCTGAGAAATGTGGCCCTGCGGTTTTTCTTTCTGCCTGCAGTTCCCTGGCCATGACACCACCAGCGACGTGATGATGCTCGCCCATGAGATAGGCCACAGCTTAGGCTAAAGTCACTGAAACAGAACAAAGTCTTAAAATAAAAAGATTAGTCAGGATGAGTTTGGTACAATGCTCTGGGTGATGCTCTGTTTGTGTTGAGAAAGGAATGTACTCTGAATAATCAGAAAAGATAAGGTGGGCACCTGAAGGAGAGAAGGAGACCATCGAGTCAGGAAATGGTTGAACAAAGAAAATTGAAAGGTCTACTCCACCTAGACCCCACCTATTGTGAATGGAATGATTAGGTGTCAAAATCAAATGAGTATGTATGTAAAGATGTTGTGTAACCTCTCACGAAAACTGTATAAATTACCCGACTTTTCACTGAAAATTTTGGAGCTAGTTTGTCCCATGCAAATCAGCTAGCTCCCCAATGTTTCACGAAATAAATACCTTTGCTGCTTAAGACAAAATTTGTTTCCAAGCAGTTGCTCTGTGCCGTTTTGGCATCATCATGATGATGCAAAACAATTTCACAACAAATTCTGCAACTGCAACTGCACCCACAGAAGGTGCATCATGTGAACATCCCCAGGGTAAGTGAAGCTTGGCTTTCCCTGGGTCACTGAGGGTGAGATTTGGGTCGTTACCTTCAGTGGTCCACCTCCAGGTGACCACTGTGTTTCTGTTTCTGTAGGTGGATGCACATGCCCATTCCTCCAAAGCATTTTTTAATCTTCCAAACTTGACAGAGGAATGACCATCTAAGTTGCCCCTACTTCGTGCAGGTAATTGGACTAGGGCCTTCCAGACCTCCCTTCCAACCTGAATTACTCTGCAATGCTTTATCAAGTGAAAATAGTTCTTTAGATAAGACAAGAGACACCAGTACTCCCTGAGAGACAAACCCACAGAAAATTTGTCTTCCTTGGATCCTCCACTGGTCACAAAATATTTATCTTCCATCTGTTTTTTCCAAGTGCTGCTTGGTCTTGTCTTCTAAATAGCAGGAGCTGCTCCTCATACCTACTCTCTAGCTATAAGACCATCATGAAGAAAAATAATTCCACTGCTTAATTAATGTCTCCTGAAACCTGTGAAGAATATTTGGTAGACGTGAGCTTCTGTTGGTTTAGCATCAAAGAAACCATACAATATCGCAAGAGCGTTCTTCCAATGGTCAGTGTACTGCTGATAACACAATGTCTTTAAAAATTACTCATTCCTCTCAGCTCTAGAGCTCTGCCCAACACACAGTGAACTTCAGCAGGCAGTGAAGGTTGATTCATCACAGATTTGCTTGCTTCTGTCACCAAAATTGGGAATCAAACTTCATCACACCAGCGCAGCATTAAGAAGCAGGCGCTCCTTTATTGCAGCGCTGGGTGCTCGGTGGCATCTCCACACATCAAGCACACCTGTGTAAATTTTACCGTTACATTTATACACAAAATTACAAAGTCGTACACTCCCAATTACAATGATTGGTTATACATTTGCATACAATTGTAATATTTGCTGTGTCATCCTTTTCTGTGACTACGCTTGCGCAGGGGAAGGGTCTTCACCTAGGCAAGGGTCTTCTTGACCTGTGGGTGCAATTTTTAGTGTTATAATGAAGGGAGTTCACTTCAGGACACCTTAAAATTTAGTTTTGTTGCCAGATTGGAAGGCTGGATATCGGCCCTGACAAGCTGCCCAATAACTCATCCTATAACAATAGAACCTGGGTGCTCTGGTTGTGGTCTAGAGGGTAAAGACTAAGGGTATTATGGTCTATAGCACGGGGACTTCAAGTAACAGTCTCGGATAACAAGCAGTACAGCGATTCATACGTCACTGGTTTGTAAGTGCTAATATAATTCTAACATGGAGGTTAACTCCTTAAAATCAAAATGCTCTTATAACTAACTGTTACATAAACACAAAATATAGAAGTTTCCTGTATTTCGCAGTATATCTGGTCTGAGAAGATGCATAAACCTAACTGGAAGCTGCTCATGCTTATGTAGAAAAGAAATAGTTTAGAAACACTGAAATTATCTCAGACAAAAAACATCAGCAGGAGCAGCACAGTGAGGGTGTAAGGACAGAACTGACAAACCTAGCACAAGCATTGGTGTCATGGACCAAACATCCAACCACCACAAGCCCTGCTGAAAGGAAAGAGATTTTAAAATCTCATTTATATTCCTGCTGATTTTGAGCTTTTGGAGAAAATCCAGCAACACTGTATTTGTAGAGGCATTTCAGATTCAACTTGAAATGCGGGAATAAAACCACAAGTTTCTCTTCTGGAATATCAGCAGTCACCATTTGCAGTGTCAATTTCTGTAAGACAGCAAGGACTTTAGTCCTTTATACCTTCCTCCAGTCCTTATTCTGTCTGACTTTTTGCAAATTCAAGTTGGTGTTCTTCATCTTATACACTTCTGGGGCATTCCCTAAGATTTTGCCACGTGGCTTTCAGTAATATGGGCCATCCCCTCAGGAAAAACCATTCAAAACTCATTTTGTGGGCTTTTCTTTACAATTTCAGCCAGCAGAAAAAATCTGCAGAGAAGTTAGGAGCATATGTGATCTCCCCAAGTACTGAGATTGCTCTTCAGGGACTTGCCCCATGGATGTATTTAAGCAAGATGGGACCCCATGCAGTGACAACAACCACTGCTACAAGCACTGCCACAGCCACGAGGCACAATGCGAAGCTTTATTTGGCAGAGGCAAGATGTTTCAACCAAGGAACTGCCAGACCACCTCATGTGGAATTAGCCCTCATCTTCAGATAACACTGCATCTCCTGGCTCCTCCCTTCTCCCTGTCCCCTGCTTTGAAAAAGTCTGTTTTCTCTGCACTGAAAGGTCACTCTTTAAAAGGCAAGCAGGCTTAGAGGGGTGGGCCAGCTACTTAAGAATATAAGTACTTGCATAAAGAATACTGCAGAATACTTTTTAAACACCCTGTGATTTTACAACAATACCTATATAAATATACATATAACAACGTATATGTAAAATACAGTATTGGACTTAATGATCTTAAGGGACCTTTCCAACCAAAACGGTTCTATGATTCTGTATATTTACAACAGTTAGGGTAACAGAAAAGGGCTTTTTTCAAGCAGTAGTCATGGCAGTGCTGTTTAGGAACACCCCATGCCTAGTGTGTGATGGGAACAGCAGATGTGGCCACCCTCGCGCATTTGGCAGTAAGAGGGTCCCACAAAGATGTGCCGGAGACAGTCATTGAGGTCACTTCTGCGTCTTTGAAAGTGACCACAACCTATAATTCGTGCATCTAAATTTCCCCCAGTTCAAACTGGAAGCATGCATGTGATTTCTGTGAACACCTGCCCACATCCTCTCTCAGACTACTTCAATTCTGTAGGAAGTAACGAAGCTTCCCCAGTGCACGTGTCCCGAAGCTGCGGCAAAGCAGATCTGTTCTGCACTCCCTCCCTGGTGACAGCAGCGATGCCACCACCATCTGAGTCCCAGGTTTCTCCATGAGCATACACAAGTGTTCTGTAAGTAAAACCACAGTTCCTCTGTGATCTACCACATTCACATGAAGTTTGGACTTTCTGGGAATCCCTGCACATGAAGACAGTAGTATTTCCCACGAAAGGCATTGCTGGGACAGGCAAGAATATTGATAAGGCAGAATATTTTTGTCATCATGTTGACAAAGGAATTGCCATGCAAGCATTTTGATGATGTTAAAGCGGTGACCAGTGATCTCAGCCACCTCTGCAGGACAGCTGCGGAGTCTGGCTGTTGGTTTTACTTTGAGAACATTCTGGATGTTTGAAAACCTGTAAAAACACATGATGGGAGTCCTGCATTGACCACAGGTTCTCCACATTTTCCCTCAGTACTCTGTTACTCTTACAAAACACTTTGTCAACATGAAAGTGTTTTGGAAAAACAGGGAGTCCCCTGGGTTAGAGATGGTTCTGCCTTACTGAAATCCAGATGTCTGAGCTGCTTCTGACATCTAATAGGAATTAGTGTTGCTAACACTGAATATAATGGTGGTGATTCTGGTTTCACAGTAAATGTTAAGATATAATGACCTGTGTCACATAGCAAGTTAGACTTAAAGAAAAAGAGAAAGAAAAAAAAAAAACAGGTTTGGGAAAGATTTTAGGGTTTTAATCCAATTTTATGCTCCATATTATTCTGTACAAATGACCATTCTGATCATTGGTTGATCTCTTGGTGGCAAATCTGTTCATTGAGCCACTTTGCTCTTACACTGATTTTCCTGGTCCAAAAGAAGACCAGAACCAAAAGAATAGGGGGACAAAAAAATGTCCATAAAACATGGCAGGTCAAATGCAAGCCATGGCCAACTAGAAGAAAACGACACAAAAACCACTGGGGGGGTTACGGGGGAGCAATTGTCCCTGCCTCTCCAGGAACGTCTCCTTTTGCTCTGCAGTCACCGCCCGTGCCCCGCTGAGCTGCCTCAGTGAGGGGAATGTTCAAGGCAACCAATATGGGAACTGTGGCTGGAACTGGACATACTACACTAAATATCTCGAAGAGTAAGTGCTGGTTACTTGTGGTTACTGGTGTCCCAGAACACTGTTTCCAAGGGAGTTACAGCTTTAGCATTTTTTGGTTGGGATTAGGCACAACAAGAGAGGCAAAAGCAAAAACGGTATCAGGAAAAGGAGTGCAGCTTTTTATGCGACTTGGAGGCTCTGCTAGGCTTTTCTGGTTGGTTTTCATAGAGGAAGGAATGATGTGCAAGCATTCCCCTACAGTCAAAGTAGGGGAAAAAAGTGCATGGCAACAGGAGGAATTTGAAGGAGCATTTCTTCAAAATGGGTTTTTCCTGTTTTTTACTTTCAACCCATAAAGTTAAGCGAGGATGGGGATTTTTTTACAGGATCTTCCAGGTTCTTCTTCTTTGCTTGTCCGGAACAGCCTTAAATCTTATCTCCCATGATCAACAGAAGTTCAGAGCACAACACTTTCCAGTTTTCCTGCAGTAAGGGGTCATCCCATCACCAGGCAAGGGCTGGGGTTTCCTATTCAGTTTGAGAACAGGTTCTCTAACCCTTTTTCTCCTTTAGCATTCTTTCTTTTCATGTTGCTGCCATGCACAGCAGCCGTCAGGCAGTATATCTTGACAGACATCCCTAGATAGGACCTTGCTGTAGAGTGCAGTCCCTCAACCTTTGAACTCATCGCTCTCCAAGCCCTCCTCTGTGGACCTGTCCTGAAAGCAGGACCTGCCGAGAACGACCCACATCTAAGTGCAGATGTGGACAATCATTCAAAGGAAGGAGACTGTTTACCAGCACCTTGGAGATTTGCAGTCCATATGCACATTAACATTCACTCAAAAAGATGGAAGTTGCTAGCACCTAACATTTCTTCATGCTTTCGCTTTGGCACCACCAAGGAGGGGGACATTGCTGTCATTAGAGGAGACACTAGGATGCAAATTCAGAATCTGAGATAATTTCCTATTTTCCTGCTGAGCACTACACAGGCAGCACCTGAGCTTCACTGTTGCCACCTCTGGGCAGAGATGAGTTTCTGAATAACTACATCCAATTCTTCCTGGCATAAACAGCAGTATTTTTCAGGCAGTGTATAAAATTGGAAACACACATGAAAAGTGAGGGTCAAAAAGGCAAACGGCAATATCTCTGCAGCTTCTAGAGGGATACCTAAAGGGCTGTGCATATGAACCCAAGGCACTGTCACCAACTGGCATAGGAGAGTCTGTGGCAGTACACAAGGTCTTAACCTCAGGAAAGGGATGGTTGGATGCAAACTGCCTAAAAGGATTGATCCTGGAACAGCTGGAACCTATAACTGTGCCCAGGGCTGCTCCAAGTACATGAGCTGAAACGGGCCAAATTTGTACCTGGTTGTGTACCAGCACCGTGGATCACCACACCCTCAGATGTCTCTACAAACCTCACAGCAGTCTGTCTATCCCAGGAGTGTTTTGTGAGGAAGAGTGCAGTGTGCTAACATTAAAAGAGTACCAGTCAGACAAGACAGCGAGGCTGTCAGCCTTGAGGCAGACCTCCTGAACGATCAGCTCTGCTGGGGACTCCAGTTTCACCTGGCTTCAGACATTCCCGACAAGGGATCAGTGAAAGACGGCACATCATGCAGTAGAAACAAGGCACCCTTAGAAAGCTAGCAAGGTATATGAATAGTATTAGGACACAGACTGAATGGAAGGATTATGTTCCTAAGGAGATGTTCTTGATCTCTGATACAAACCCCAGAGTACCTTCTGTTAAGGCCTCCTTTAGCAGCTGAAAAATAGCAACATCTTGTATTGGCTTTCTGGTTTTTCCCTCAGACTGAGTGGCTAACACGATAGCTATGTTTTGGTAGGTTTTTTTTCCATTAGAAGGGAAAAGTAGATTGCACTCTTCTTGTGAAGCTACTAAGAAAATTCAAAGTTTACTTTTTACACACACAAAAGAACTTGAATTGTTGTTCCAAGAAGAAGACTCACTTCTTCCCTTTGACCCACACAGAAGACCAAATTCCTGTCAAGCTGGTGACATACTAAAGGATGAGCTTCCTGCTATTACATGGCTGGGAAAATATTTCTAAGAAAAACAGAGGTGCCGAGTTCCACCAAAAGGGAAGGAGCTGCTCAGTGTTGGCTTCAGTAGAGTTCTCCTTTTAGGACACATGAGTTTCACACCACCAAATGCAAACATTAATTAAAAAAAAAAAAAAAAAAAAAAAAAAAAAAAAAAACCAACACTTGCAAGGCAAAAAGTTGAAAATATATCTCCTTCATTCTCCTTCTGCACAGAGAAGATGCGCTCATGTCTCCTAGAGCTAGGAAGATGCTCCAAGTTACTCACTGCACAAACAAAACAGCTTCTGGAGTTCCAAGGTCTTGTTCACATCATGGACTGGATAGGACAAGACTGGAGTTCCTGAGCCACAAGCTGCTGGGAGCTGGAAAGCACACTGGGGAAACAGGGTTGCATTTATGTACAAAGATCAGGATGGCTGTGCAGGGTTAGTCCAAGAGTGGATCCAGCTCAGAATCCTCCACCAGTCTCGGGCAGGTACCTAGGAAAGGGTATGAACAGAGCAGTCTCCTGAGGTAGAAGTAGGGTTTGTGCATTTTGTAACACTCAACGGGTTAGTTCAGTCTCCCATTTGCTTGGTCTTGAACCTGGAACCCGAGTTTTTCATTCTGTGCTCCCCTACTGCTTGTTTGGAGAAAGGAAAGTCTTGAATTAAATTAAATGAATGACTGAAGAGACTTGGCCCACTGTTTCTCACTGCTTTTATCCCTGTTGACCAGTCAGTGCCCTTTCCTAGTATATGTCATTTTACCATTTCACTAATACAAATCTGCCTCTTTCTGCAGATACGTGTAAACAGGACATGCATCAGCACAGCTTTTCCCAACAATGATAATAGGGAGAAAAAATGCAATGGCAGAGGGGTAAGTGAAAAACATCCAAGTATGCTTTGAACAGCAGAGTATATACAAAGTGTAAATTCGCCTCTCAAAAGCAGTAGTAGAAGTCGAGAATAATTCCTGCTTCAGCAGCACAGAGGTGATTTTGGTTTTCACCCATGACTGTCCTCCCAGATTCTGCTCTGGCCATCCACAGCTCTTCATATCAGTGTTTGTTGGTTACTTTTACCATTTTTTTTCTTTATTCCCTCAAATACTGTGAAAACCAAGTTCCACATAACACTTCATCCTTCATTGCATCTGTCGGTGCTACTGAATTTAAATTAGGTGGAGCTGGAGAGATCTTCTAAAAAATGCATGCTTAGTTCTGTAACTTTGCTTTCCTTACAAATACCACAGAAATGGCAATATTGGCTGCTCTTAGTCTTACGTAAAACCTACATTTCAGACATTAATACTGGCAGAATTATTTCACATGTGGATTTTTTTTTTTTTTGTGACATCATTTATGAGGTATCTGCTTCTTTCCAGACAGATATTGTTGTAGAAGAGCAGAAGATCTGCCTGGGTGTTAGTGTGGATGGATGCTAAGGGAGAATAGTGGAAAGATTTGCCATCATCTGTCCTTTATCTGCAATATCACTGAGGACCAGTAAGAAAAGTACCCCCTCAACCAGTAATTGGGAAGGTCTGAGGTCTGCTTTTCTCCTGCTCTGTCACCAGCTTTAGGTGGCTCAGTCCATCATAAGTTATGTTCTTGGCAACAGTGTTCTCAAAGTACTTGGAATAATCACGTCTTTTTGTTGTCTCCAGAGAGAAAGGCTATAACCCAAAAACCACACACTTTTGTTGAGAAGCTGTTCTCCAGACTAAACACACATCCATGAAAATCATTAATTTTTGCTCTGTGTGGTTTGGGCTGCACAAATAAGTGAAGAAATCTAGCCTCAACCCTGTCTCCCCAGAAGAGAGAAAAAAAGTTGCTTGAAGCGGAGCAGCTATGTTTGGGTGGGAAACTCACTGCCTACATGGGCAGGCAGGTCTGAGACGTGGGGGAGCAGAGCTACAGGTCCATACTACCAAATGATAACACAAACCTGGACTAATGGCATATGATAAGAAATTGGCCGATGAGCATCTAAAGACTCACCTCTGCATCACCTCATCATGTGCCCCTGAGAGAGGCTGGCCCCAGACCCACACTGCAGCACGACCCAAAACCAGGGCGGCAGCCCCAGGGGAGCTCTCCCCTCTGCTGCGGCTCCACAGTGAGGATCCTCGGGATGTTGGGCAGCCCTCTGTATTGGGTTTGCATGGCAAGGTTTGGGTAGTGGAGGGGCTACAGGCATGGCTTCTGCAAGAAGATGCCAGAAGCTTCCCCAGCATCCAATGGAGCCCATGCCAGCCGGCTCCCAGACAGACCCACCGCCAGCCAAGGCCAAGCCCACCAGCAACAGTGACAGCATCTCTGGGGTAACATAGTCAAGAAAGGGGAAAAACCCAGGGGAACAGCAACTGCAGCTGGAGAGAGGGGTGAGACTGTGTGAGAGGCAGAGCCCTGCAGCCCCCCCAGGGCAGGAGGGGCAGGGGGGGCTCCAGGTGCCGGAGCAGAGATTCCCGGCAGCCCGTGCTGGAGCCCCCGGCCAGGCAGGCTGTGCCCCCAGCCCGTGCTGGAGCCCCCGGCCAGGCAGGCTGTGCCCCCAGCCCCTGCTGGAGCCCCCGGCCAGGCAGGCTGTGCCCCCAGCCCATGGAGCCCCCGGCCAGGCAGGCTGTGCCCCCAGCCCCTGCTGGAGCCCCCGGCCAGGCAGGCTGTGCCCCCAGCCCCTGCTGGAGCCCCCGGCCAGGCAGGCTGTGCCCCCAGCCCATGGACCCCCGGCCAGGCAGGCTGTGCCCCCAGCCCATGGACCCCCGGCCAGGCAGGCTGTGCCCCCAGCCCGTGCTGGAGCCCCCGGCCAGGCAGGCTGTGCCCCCAGCCCATGGAGCCCCCGGCCAGGCAGGCTGTGCCCCCAGCCCATGGAGCCCCCGGCCAGGCAGGCTGTGCCCCCAGCCCATGGACCCCCGGCCAGGCAGGCTGTGCCCCCAGCCCATGCTGGAGCCCCCGGCCAGGCAGGCTGTGCCCCCAGCCCGTGCTGGAGCCCCCGGGGGAGCAGACCCCCACCCGCAGCCCGGGGAGGATTCTACACCGGAGGGACCCACGCTGGGGCAGTGCATGGAGGACTGTCCCCCGTGGGAGGGACCCCGCTGGAGAGAGGAAGAGTGTGAGGACCCTTCCCCTGCGGAGGAAGGAGCGGCAGAGACAGCGTGTGATGGACTGAGCGCAGCCCCCGTTCCCCGTCCCCCTGCGCCGCTGGCGGGGAGGAGGCAGAGAAGTTGGGAGTGAAGTTGAGCCCGGGAAGAAGGGAGGGGTGGGGGGAGGTGTTTTGAAGATTTGGGTTTATTTCTCGTTATCCTGCTCTGATTTGATTGGAAATAAATTGACTTCCCCAAGTCGAGTCTGTTTTGTCCATGATAATAATCGGTGAGTGATCTCTCCCTGCTCTTATCTCGACCCACGAGCCTTTCCTTATATTTTCTCTCCCCTGCCCAGCTGAGGAGGGCAGCGGTGGAGCTTCTTGGTGGGCGCCTCACATCCAGCCTGGGTCAGCCCACTGCACCCTCACTGAACCCCATGAGAGGTTCAGCTGTTACAGACCATGAGTGAGAACCAAGGAACACAGGAGCTAAGTCATCCAGCCTGGAGAGGACAGATAAATGTGCAAGCAAGGGAGTCACAGTCCTATCTTGAAGGAAAACTTGTAAATTTTGAAGCACACGAAGGTGACAAATTCATTTGGGACACATTTGTGAAATATGTTGTCATGACAGAAAGAACATTTACAAGAGCAGGGCAGGTCTGCAATTAATAAAGAGTACAAAAGTGCTTTCCAACTTTGAAATTAAAATGGCTTCAGAAATGCAAAAAGCACTCCTACTAAGTTGGAAAAAGACAACTATAACCATCTTTCACCTTCCATACGCTGTCATTTCTTCCCTGCTGTCTTTGTAGCATCTCTTCAACAGGACCATCACCTCAGTGATGGATCGGAAGGTCCCACTGCCCTCACTTCACCAACACAGCAGACACCTAATGATTGGTACAAGCCACACAGTCCATGACAGCCTGTGACCAGGGGCACCAGCCCATCACCTTCACACAAAATAGGTTGAACATTTCCACAGTAGCAGCTGAAGCCGAGCAACAAATTCATCTTAGGATACATTTCATCCAGCCTGTCCCTGCTGTGCCCACCAATGAACTGTACTAGCAGGCTGTTTCCCCAGAGAAATGCAGGGCCATCTCATGATTCCTGTATTTTTCATGCCATAAAATATGTGTTTTCTTTTAGGTGTGCAACAGTAAGAGAAAGTGCCACTGTGATTTTGGATGGGCCCCTCTGGACTGCAAGCTGGAAGCACTTGGAGGCTGTGGACAGTGGACCACCTCCTTCTTTGCACAGTAAGCGCGGTGGGGTGGGATTGCACTGCCTATCTTAGCTTTATTTTTTCTTTACAAGTTCAGCACCTCTCCATCCATACTTTCAGATCGCTTTAGACTTTGCCCAGGCATCTCTTTATCCCTTGCTGTTTAGTCATGTCAGGTTTTTTTTTTCTCTTATCTTGCCTTCTTTTTTATCATTCCGGTTGTGCTTGCCTTGCCTGACTCTATCGGACTATTCTCAGGGCACCCACAGGAACTGCAGATCGATTCCATTAAGCACAGGGGCCACGCAGTCAGAACCACAGTTCAGTAAGGAGGTCGGTGAGGGATGTTGTTCTGAGCTCATCAAAACCCTCTCAGGAGAATTTTCCTCTCCTCTTAACACAGATATCCAGCACAGCTCCAGTCCTGAGAGGACAAGGCATAAATAAATATGATCCTGGCACGTACCTCTGAGAGGTATACTTCTGCCTTCCTATACGTTACTTGTTCTAACTTGCTGATTAAGACATACCATGCTGTCACTCAGCAGTACTCCACAAACCCATCAGCACCTGACAGCTGACAGCCTTCAAGCTCTTCCCCGATCCTCTTTGCTCATTACTTCTGCTACTGAGGAAGAACTGTTAGATCTTTCAGCTGTTTAGTTGACCAGGCAAATGGCAAGTTGCTCAGGCAGTAACGGGCCCACTGGCGCTGCAGAAATAACTCTCTTGAGCAGATAACAGTTTGCGTGCCAAATCAGCTGTTCTTCCAGTATCCAGCCATTGTGGTATTTTACCTCTCTGCATGGAGGGGAAGGAACCCAAGCAGCAATGTTCTGCTGCTCTCAATTCATGGAGAAAGGCTGATGCCAAGTTTTAGGTTTCTACTAGGGTCTTCTTAGCGGTTGCTTGGGTGTGCTGTGAGAAGTCAACCCTTTTACACTTTCCCTATGAAAAACCTCTCGTACTTTATATATATCCATACAGTAACTACATGCTGAAGCCTCAGCTATTAACTGAAGTAGGTGTTCGACTCATGTTACTTTTCCTTCAGCGTTATATTTGGGTATTTCTTCATCTGTGATCAGGGAAGCACATGGGAAACCTTCCTGCTTGGTTTTTATGCCCTCAAACTCCTTACCATGCAGTCCCAAAGACTCCCCATTTCGTAGCATTGCTTCTGCCTTCACACTGTATACCACAGAATCATTCAATGGCCAGGGTGGGAAGGGACCCCTGGAGCCCACCCAGCCCACCCCCCTGCTGAAGCAGCTCTCCCAGAGCAGGTTGCACAGAGCCGCGTCCAGGCGGGTTTGAATGTCTCCAGAGCAGGAGACCCCACAGCCTCTCTGGGCAGCCTGTCCCAGCGCTGTCACCCTCACAGTAAAGAAGCTTTCCTGTAGTAGAATGAAGCTGGGTTAAATTAGCATTGATAATATACAGCTGTGGGCTGGCTTCAGGGGCGGTGGGTTGGCTGATGTAGATAAGGTGCAGCTGTGGCTGGTTAAGTTAAGTGGTTGAGAGCCAGTGAAGAGGGACCAGCTGAGGAAGAAGCAAGAGAAGAGAGAGTGGGCTGTTGACGAGGTGAGGAGAAGGCAGCAGAGAGACTGGTATGAAGAGTATGTTGGTATGAGATGGTAAAAGACCTTTTTGCAGCTTGATAGTTTGGAGAGTGCTGTGACATTTTTCCTCATATTCAAGTGGAAGTTCCTGTGTTGCATTTTATGCCCGTTGCCCCTTGTCCTGTCACTGAGCACTGCTGAAAAGACCCTGGCCCCACTGTCTTGGCACCTGCCCTTAAGATATTTGTAGGCATTGATGAGGTCCCCTCGCAGTCTTCTCCTGTCCAGCCTAAACAGGCCCAGCTCACTCAGCTTTTCCTCCTAAAGGAGATGCTCCAGCCCCTCATCATCTTCGTAGCCCTCAAGGGGTTTTATTGTTTCTCAAAGACAGGAACACTGGTAGCTCCTGAGTAGGGAGTGGTGGAGGTGCCATGGAGACCCAGCCCAAGAGCAGAAGGGAGGGAGCGTGCAAGTGAGCATCTGCTCATTTGGGACTGTACACTCATGAATATCTGAATTTATACAGCAAACCGCTGTTCCTACTAGTGTTTTGTCATGCCGGAAATGCCTGGTGTGCACAGAGCATAATGTTCTTTCTCTTTTCCAATCCAAGTGTTGAAAGCTTCAAGGAATATGGGAAAAGCTGCCAGAATGCTACTTTTCCTCTTCTTGATTTTGGCCTTTCTGCTGTACAAGAGAGTTGCCGTTGCTCAGTGGATCCAAAGGTAGGCAAAGCTCCACTATTCTTTAAATCACCTGGCAAAACTGAGGCACATTTAATAGTTTCCAACCGAGATTCTCAGCATCCCTTTCCACAAGGAGCCTTGCTATGAGTTCACTGTGCAATGACAGCCACCATTCTTGCAAATCAAGTTCCTCCTGCTTCAAAGACAACCTGCAGGGTAATGCAACAAAATGTGCTCCAGTCTGTGAAGGGGACTCTGTCACAGCAGCCTCTTATCCAGAAATAGCAGCTACAGCTTACAGTTTTCAATCCTTACTGGCATTTGGGGGTTTTTTTTAAGTTTTTCACAGAAATTTTGAAACAAAAGTTGTTGTCTAACTTCAGGATATTTTTTCGTAAAATTCAGCTTTTTCTAAATGCCTCTTCCTTTTTTCTCCTTTGGAATGTTTAATTTTTTTTTTAACCTTTTACTTTGTTTTCATTTTTTTAATTCACTGAAAAATGCAAACAGAACTTGATAAAAGAAAGATTTTAAAATATGTGTGTGTAGAGGATAAATGCTCTCTTATCCTCTTACTACATCGCACATTTTTCCCAGGTCAAATGGATTTATAAGCTTAAACGAAAGAATATGGGAATGTGACTGCAGACAGGGAGAATGTTCAAAATCCCAAACCAGAAAATGAACGATGACATTTCCCTCGATAATCTCTGTGCATCCACATGCATCAGATTTGCTGGGCTAATTTATTCTGCCAAGAAGCAGGAAAAAATACATGGAGGTTTGTTCTGCTCTTTGCAGCAAGACTGTCTAGTACCCAGCCACCTCACGTAGTACCAGTTTAGGTATCTCTACCCTTTGTTACAATCTCCAGAGCAGATGCAATAAATGCTTTCTCCATACCACAGTGTTCTGCAGTATCTCTGGATCTCAGGTGAGAGACAGGATTGAATTTATGTCATAGTTCTATTTTCTTGTCATTTTACATTCACATGTCAGAGAACATGACTTCAAAAAAACACAAAACCAAAATTTCTTATAAGGTGCTTGTCTGTAAACTAAAGCATCTTATTCTGCATTAAATCACCATCCAAAGGTCATGTTCACAGAGCACTTTACCTTATATAGGTTGAAATCTGGAAGACAGGAAAAAAATCGTAGTATCACTCCTCCTCCTCAAGAAGTGTGTTCTCCCACCTCCAATTTAGAAATTACATTCTTGAAGAATGTCCTCCTTCAAGAAAACTTCTCGGTACTTTCCAAACATCTTTTCCCTTTCTTAGTAATTCTTGCTCTCCCAGTTCTTCCAGTGCAAGTCAAAAGCTGCCAGTGAGAACAGACCCAAAAAGCGTGTGCAGCATACCTGCAGAAAATTGTTTAGTTGTTTTGGTTTATGTCAAAAGACAGTTTAGGGTAAAAACACAAAGTTCCTATAAATAGAAGTACATTCAGACTGACTGCTTCAAGAGCTGGCATTAGCATGACAACATAGTTGAAGAAAGCAGAAACAATATACAAGCCCTTGTCAGAAAATAAGAATTTTGTCTACATTTGTCATACAAGATCTCTCCCAAAATGAGCAATGTGAGGTGGCAGGCATTGTAGTGTCCTGGCAGGGAGCTGCCAGGCAGGGGGTCAAGTTCAAGCCTCTACTCTGGTCTTGGCCATGGGGCTTTTCAAAAAAAAAAAAAAAAAAACACAAAGAAACCCCCAAACATATCCTGCCTCTTCTAGTAAGAAAAGTAGAAGGAAACACAAAGGAACCAGAAAATACAGTCAGAAAGAAGAGCAGCTAAGGTCTCACCTTGCACCACTGGCACAGGGATCACCCATCCAGGAGGCCCAGTGAAGAGCCCTGGGGTCAGAAACTCATGGTCTTCAAGGAAAATTTGGAAGGTGTGGGTTCTGTAATCTGAAGAGGTGACAGAGCGGATATTGGGTAATAATCCCCAAATATATTCAAGGCAACCAGAAACTGAGACCTTGCTTTTTATGTTTATTGTGGGCAGAATGAAAAACAATGAGACTAAACTGCAACATAAGAGATTTTGGCTTGGAAGAAGTGAAAAAACGCTGCATTTCTTTTTATATAGCACTGAGGAAGTCCACCAGATCTCATAGAATAAATGAACCTAAAGAGACAGATGGGGAAAGTTACTTTTTTCTGTCAATAGTTAATTAAAGTATGGCAGGCATTGTCACAAGATGCTGATGAAATCAAGCACTGAACATAACACAAAGAAGATTAGTCACATGGAAAGATAACAAGATTAATCAAAATTTTAACAGAGTGTTAGCATAAACTACAAAAGTGAAAGCAGAAAAGGTAGTCTAGCAAAGGTATGCCAAGTCTGACATCTTCGTCTTAGATACCATCTAAATGCATGTGTGAAACAGAACAAGGTCTTAAAATAAAAAGATTAGTCAGGATGAGTTTGGTATAATGCTCTGGGTGATGCTCTGTTTGTGTTGAGAAAGGAATGTACTCTGAATAATCAGAAAAGATAAGGTGGGCACCTGAAGGAGAGAAGGAGACCATCGAGTCAGGAAATCGTTGAACAAAGAAAATTGAAAGGTCTACTCCACCTAGATCCCACCTATTGTGAATGGAATGATTAGGTGTCAAAATCAAATGAGTATGTATGTAAAGATGTTGTGTAACCTCTCACGAAAACTGTATAAATTACCTGACTTTTCACGGAAAACTTTGGCGCTAGTTTGTCCTGTGCAAACCGGCTAGCTCCCCAGCATTGCATGAAATAAATACCTTTGCTGCTTAAGACAAAATTTGTCTCTGAGCAGTTACTCTGTGCCATTTTGGCATCATGTGTGGTCTCTAAACACCACAAGGGTCTAGAAATTACAGATTTGATAAAATGCATGTAAAGTAACTCTGTTCAGGTAATGCAATTTAAGAACTTCACTACCATTTTGAAAATATTATGAATTAGAAAAAGCCACTGAAGACAGAAAACGTTAATTAAGAATACCAGGGAAGCACTGAGACAGGGCAGAGGTTAGAAACTCCATTTGCAGGTAACAGACCTAGAAATGTAGCACACCGTGACAACTGCAGTTATAAACAGAACATGAACTGGCCCAGATCAAGGCTTGTGCAAAGCAGCACCTCATCTCCTGCATGCCATAACAGCCTGGGGAAAGCATCATAACCAGGACATGGTGAGCTGCCTCTCATCTCCTGAGATTCTGCTGACAACCACAGTTTGCATCCAGGACTTGGTATTTAAAGGTCCTGTTGCACAAATATGTCTAATCCCTCTGAATCTACTTGTCCTACTGCATCCCCAGGATCCTGTGGCTGTACATTTCACACACACACACAAAAAAAAAAAAAAGTCTTTGCCCTCTGGAAGTGCATCCTTCCAAACAGTTCCACTGTTCCAGTATATATTCCTTAAAATTGTAAACACCCAACTCTGTACCACCAGCATGCTAATAAAATAACGTTCATTTAAGTATTAGGATGCTGTACTAACCTTAACGTTTTATTTTCCAGAAGAACCTAGCAGTGGAAGAGGGAAGTCCTAAGGATTAAGCCAGAGCAGGGCCTCTTTGCAGGACACAAGACCCCAGGGGGCTGAAAATAACCTACACTAGCTCTGAGAGCAGCCTCACGCATCGCTAGCTCTGTGAGAACTGTGGGAAGCCGCTGCTTCCCAAACCTGTCACATTAGTTTTGAGTTTGTTCAGCTTTAAATAGCGATATTACCTTCTCTGAAATAAACAGGGTTTCTTCCTATTTCTGTTTACAGCAAACAGCTTGTTTTCTAGGAGGAAATCCATGCTCTTCCAAGGGTTCCCATCTTGGCTTCCTAGGCATTTTACGTCTGCTGTAGCAGCAGCCTGGGTCATCACTTTATGGGCCTTGCAAACTCTGCAGCCAGGCACATGGCAGGCTGTATCTCGACATTTTGACTTTTTAGGCTGAGTGTTTGGATTTGTGAGTCCAGAGCACTGGAGACAGTAAAACAATGGTGTCTTCAAAAAAGCAAATACTAGGTATGTACCTTTATCTGCATTCGGAGAAGTCATGCACATCTTGTCCCAGAAGCCTTCGTAAAAGCTCCTCAGATCATTTGGTTTTAAAGACCATCTTTGTGAGGCAAGCCAGGCTGCCTCAAAACCTTCCCAACTTCCATTCTCCTTCTCCACATGCTTGCAGGGAATCTGTGGTGACAAATTATCACAGAATAAAAAAGACTCACTTCTGTGTCTCGGAGAAATACAAATGTCGTCTTTATATAGAGCAAATGGATTGTTTCCACATGGGGGCTAAATGAACAGATAAGTGCCTTCAGCCATGAACGAGGAAAGATAAGCTCAGCCTTCACTAATTTCATTGTTAGACCTTCAGGGCTGAGCATTACATTTTCAGGGATAAGCTCACCCTTCATACAAAGTCTCTGAAAATCCACCTAGTAAAATTTCTTTGATGAATACAGTGTCTTTCCTCTAGTCTTTCATCAGCTCTAAGCTTTCCACAGTAAAGTCACTCCCGAAGACTGCCATGCGCCCATACCTCAATAAATTATTAACCGAAGAAAACCCTGTGACAGCAGCCAAAGGGCCCTGTCAGATCTTACAGATCCTCTCTACATGACAATTAAGGATCACAAAGGAGGTTATTTCTCCTGTGAGTTCAGAGAACAGAGCTGAAAAGAGCAGGGCCAGATTTCACAGGAACAAGGACTTGGCACTCCAGGACAGGCTCAAGAACACGCCATCTTGCAGAGCTTGGCAGCTTGGTTCATGCTCCCAGCCGTGGGCGAGGTCGGCTGGCATCCTGCCTGCTTATTACGGTTTGCCAAATTTCAACCATACACACTTTTAAGTGTGGTAACATGGAGTATCTACCCACAGATACCGCCTGTACATGACAGTACAGATCCTTAGGGAACTCTTCTTGTTAAACTGTTGGGAGGCAGTTTCCAGACTTGGGCTCTCTTGAACTCTGGAAGAGTTTTCCCTCCCACAAATAGGTAGAGTGGACCCCAAGAGCTGCTCAGTTTGCTTTGGTAGTGTTCCTTCCTAGCTGTGAGAGCTGACGATCTAGTCCCTTGCCATCCCACTCACCAAAGCTGGAAGACAAGACGACCACAGCTCCGTAAGAGGCAAAAGGGTAACTCAGTTTTCTGAGGGGTGCCACCCATGGTTATCCAAGTAACGCGGGGGGTACAGCCACAGCATCGGCCTGCACGGGGCTACGCACGCACATACATCCACTCCATGTGGGGACAGGTTTCAGTTTCTGCAGAAAAGCTATAGTGAAATAAGTCCAAATAACATACTGAGCTTCTTCCCAAACTTCTGAGGGTGGCTCAGCTGTAGAAATAGCAAATGGAAATATTCTTTTTATCCTTGTGAATAACTACTGTGTAGTTATTCTGAATAATATATTCTGAATAATATTCTGAGCCTGAAAACTGCTCAGACATCCAATAGGCAAGCAACATTTCATCTCATTTAAAGACTGCATCAGTTCTCAAAGTGACGATTTCCATTCCTCGTTCCTTCACAGTTTCCCTGTGTACACGTCTCCAAGGCTGCCCAAAACCATGTAACAGTGCAAAGCCAGCGGGCAGAGAAAAGCAGCTAAGGCTGTAGGTTCTCTCTGTCTCCTTCACTTTGTCAAGCTCTCTGCATGCACAGAACCTGCTGAAAAACAACACCCACCCTACCTCAAACAAATGTATTTCTCTATTTTCTTTATATATATATATATATATATATATATATATGGCAAAGTCACATGCTGCGGCATAATGAAACAGCTTAGCCCATTCCTATTATTGTAACTGTAACAAATGTTCCTATTTTATACTCTTTCCTCTTCAAAATTTTGAAATTAAAATATTTATTTTCTGGAGAGATTTTGAAAAAGCCTTAAAATGTGGGGGGGGGGGGGGTGTCCAACTTAAATGGTCATTTCAGTTATCTTCATTCAGGCCTTGGTACTTCAAAAACACTCTGTGTTATCTGTAGTACTGCAGGGCTTTTTCTCTTTTCCACCACTCAGCCTCATGTTGCTCCCTTAGTACACTGGAAAGATAAAGAGAAGGTAAAATAAAAGGCAAGAATGTGCAGAGAAAACCATTTTTGGGCTCTCTGCTTTCCGCACCTAGAACTCACAGCATCTGGTTGCTCCCCACACTGTTCTGCCTCATGCTTCTTCTCCTCAGTGGCCACCAGGAGATAATTTCCAAACACTTAATTACCACCCTCTAAACCAGATCTTGGAGTTCAGGGGACTGTTCCTTTGTGGACTATAAGTGACGCAGGGCAGCATGAGAGCAAGGTCACGCCACCACTCACAGCCAAACATCCCAGCCCTTCCTTTGCTATTTCTCCTCTCTGTTTCCATCCCTTGCTAGAGGAGCACCCTGAGCTGACTTGGCCACTGGTCTGTCTCAGGCTAAGCTCATGTCCTGCAATTAATGCCCGCAGATGAGAAAAGAGTTACTGGGAGAAGGTGACAAAAGGCTGATGTAGCTCTGAGCTCACAGAGGGCCACAGCACTGTATTCTCACCTGCAGCTGGTGCTGTCCCGGCTTTACTTCCTGGCTCACTGCAACATCCCTCACAGGCTTCTACCAAAGGTATTAAAACAACTATACTGTTTGCATTTAAAAAAACCAACAACCTGCAGTCAGGTTTATCTCAGATTCTTCACAAGATGTTTACTCAGCATTTTGCTTTTGAATCCTAGCACGCAGAAAGAATTGTTAAGACAAGGCTTTTAGTGACGATTGTTGTGCTGTGCAATTTTACAAACAATAACATGAATGAAGTACCTCTTCCTCTGTATGTGAGAATTCTTGCCATCCTTTCTCTGAACAATTCTAATCTTGAAGTGACAAAGTGGAGGATGTCAGGAAAGTAACCACCGGTAGCAAGTGCTTCTCACATCGACCAGCTCCGGTTCCTGCTTCCAGAGCAGCACGCATCCTCTTGGCTCAAGGAACAGCCCTGGCTTTCCATCGTTTTCACAGCACTTCTGCCTCTGTACCTCCTTTTGTCCTCGGTCCTTTCTTGCTCACTTCTGTACTGACAGCCCTGAATTAGTCCTGAGCAGAGCGTTCAGACAGCACAGCCCAAGTGTGAACCCGTCATGCCACCCAGAACGTCCTACCACGTCCCCGAGCACTGCAGGAGACCAGGAAACTGCCCTGCAAAACTGCCCAAACATCTCCATTCTTCTCTGACAACTTCTGCAGGACTGACACTGACAGAATGCTGCAAAAGCGAGGTAAAAAATAAATAATACAGAATGTCAAATAACATAAGAGACACTGCACAGACTAAAACATTCCCATTCAGATATATTTCTCTAAAAAGTGATTTTTCTGATTACTCCAGAGCCACCTCAGAAGCTGTAGGCTGCCACCTTGCAGTGTTAGGGAAAATAGACACAGCTTGGCACACAACACTGCGCATGCCAGCTAAAACCCAGCCAGAAGACAGCAAAAGCACAATAATCTACAATAAACACCCAATTATCACCACTGATCCTGAAGCGTCACTGTTACAGGCAGTGAGCCCACAACTGGAAGCAAGTTAGCCGCACCAATCCTTCAGCACCTGGTCTGAGCCTACACTGGAGAGAAATGGGGAGGAACATATCGCCGGAAGAGCGATCACCTTCTGCACAGGACACAGACCTGTTGGAGCGGGCCCGTCGGAGGCCACGGAGCTGGTCAGAGGGCTGGAGCCCCTCTGCTGTGGGGACAGGCTGGGAGAGCTGGGGCTGTGCAGCCTGGGGAGGAGAAGGCTCCGGGGAGA
This sequence comes from Falco punctatus, assembly GCF_963210335.1. NCBI lineage: Eukaryota > Metazoa > Chordata > Aves > Falconiformes > Falconidae > Falco > Falco punctatus. The sequence goes on from NC_137581.1 coordinate 2,346,979, forward strand.
CCTTAGAGCAGCTCCCAGTGCCTGGAGGGGCCGACAGGAAAGCTGGGGAGGGGCTTTGGGCAAGGGCAGGGAGCGGTGGGACAGGGGGGAATGGCTTGAAGCTGAGAGAGGGGAGATTTAGGTTGGACGTGAGGAAGAAACCCTTCCCCGTGAGGGCGGCGAGGCGCTGGCCCAGGCTGCCCAGAGCAGCTGTGGGTGCCCCATCCCTGGCAGGGCTCAAGGCCAGGCTGGACGGGGCTGGGAGCAGCCTGGGCTGGGGGGAGGGGGCTCTGCCGTTGAACAGGGGGTGGGACTGGCTGGTCTTGGAAGGTCCCTTCCAGCCCAAACCCTTCTGTGATTCTGCAAACATGGGCTCATGGTGAGGCCCAGCCCTGTGATCTCGGTTCGAGCAACATCCTCTTGGCAGGGGAAACCAGAGTCAGTGTGATGATACACAGCACTTGCCAGGAAAATAGTAATGTACCTGAGAATAACACATTTAATTGTTAAAAATAAAAAAGCTTAAACCTACAGAAGCGTTAGCTGGGAGCCACCATGTAACCATTTTGCAGAGGCACTGGCACAACAGAAAGGCATTAGGCTGACTTTTGCAAAGATTTGGGAAGCTTCTGAGTTTATTACCACATTTACACACGGATATTTCTATGTATTTGAGAAGATGCACAGACCTGCACTGCATTATTACTTGTATTGGACTTGCAAATCTCCATGTATGCCTGCATTGTTATCCACATTTTAGTGTTCTGATTGTTAAAATATGATGTGCGACTAAAGACAACACTGCAACGTGACCTAGCCATGCTTCATAGAACCACAGAAACATTTAGGTTGGAAAAGACCTTTAAGATCAAGCCTAACTCTAAAGCTAGGACTACAAAGTCCACCACTAAACCATACCTCTAAGCACTGCTATCAGACTGTTAATAAAATGGAATGTGTTGCTATTAGCTGGACTTTAATTAGAACAAATGAGTTAAGGGTTAATTCGGGTTATAAGCATGTTGTATGTCCTGCTAAGCCCTTCCTTTGGTATGGCAAATGGTTTTGTTTAGAAAGAAACTTCACCAAGCAAGCCCTCCACAAGATAGAAAAGTTGATAGGAAGATGTCACAAGCAATGAGCTCAGCAAAACTAGGGGAAAGGTAACTGGCAGGGGGAGAGCAGGACCACCAACCCATTGACCGCTGACTCCAGAAACCCACCGACCACAAAAGAAGCCGAGATTGAGCGAGCAGACTAATTAACTCAGGAAGCAAGGGAATTGCTTAAGAAATAGGAAACTGAGGGCTAAGTAATGAGAGTTGTGTAACTTGCAACCAATGTAGAAACAGTGTAAGGTTTTGGCAATCAAGGGGCTAGCTAGGCATTTGAGGGTTACCCCCTAGCTCCCTACTTTGGAATTGAAATACCTCGATTCAGTGCATTAATTGGTGTTGTGCACCAAGCAATGAGCCCACTACAGAGCAACGGGCACCACACCTATGTGTATTTTGAACCCCCCCATGGACGGTGCCTGCACCCCGTCCCCGGGCAGCCTGTGCCAGCGCTTGGCCACCCTGTCGGGGAAGACATTTCTCCCCGTGCCCACCCTGAGCCTCCCCTGGTGCGGCTGGAGGCCGTTCCCTCCTGTCCTGCCGCTGGTTCCTTGGGAGCAGAGACCGACCCCCCTCGCTGCAGCCTCCTGCCAGGCAGCTGTAGGGAGCCAGAAGGGCCCCCCTGAGCCCCCTTTTCTCCGGGCTGAGCCCCCCCAACTCCCCCAGCCCCTTCCCCAGCCCCTGCCCGGCTCTGGACACGCTCCAGCCCCTCCGGGTCTGTCTGGGGGTGAGGGGCCCAACGCTGAGCCCAGGGCTCGAGGGGCGGCCGCACCAGGGCCCAGCACAGGGGGACGGGCACTGCCTGGCCCTGCTGGCCACGCTGCTGCTGACACCGGCCAGGCTGCAGGGCCCTGCGCCGCCCCGCAGGGTGCCGCGCTGCCCGGGCGGATCCATGGCCTGCAGGCCGCGGCCACGCCCCCACCCCCCTCAGGGGCGGCCGCGCGGGAGTAACGCGGTTCCCCCCCGGGCCCCGCACTTTTCCCTCTGGGCGGCGGCAGCGCCCGCCGTTCCCTCACAGCCACCGGCTCCAACCGGCTCCAACCGGCCGCGACCGGCAGGGAGCCGCGCGCCGGCCGGGAGCGTCACTGCTGTGCGCCGCCGCGTAACGTCAGAGGCGCGCCGGGCGGGCGGGCGTTGCTATGGAGGCGGGGGGCGCCGGGGAGGAGGAGGCGGCGGCGGCGGCGGCGGACGAGTGGCTGCTGCAGTCCCTGCGCCTGTGAGGGAGCCCTGGCCCCCCTGCTCCGGCCCCCCGGTCCCCGCCTCGCCAACCTCCCTCGTTCCTTGTCCCGCAGGTACGGGGACCTGCACACCTTCGAGCTCCAGGCGCCCACCCGCCTTATTGAATGGGCCCGGGGGAACCGTGAGTGCGGGGCGGGCGGCGCCGGGCCCGGCGGTGCTGAGGGCGGCGAGGGGTCGGGCCGGGGCACCGGGGAGGGAAGAGGGGCAAGGGGCTGGGGCGGGCTGGGCCCAGCCGTGGGGAGGAGGCAGGCCGGGGGCCGGGCCAGGCCGGGGGGGCAGGGTTAGGGCCCGGGCCCCAGAAGTGAGGTCGAGAAGCGGGGGCTGCACTGGGGTTCAGCCTGGGCTGGAGCTCTGGGTCTGTTCCAAAGTTCGGGATGGGCTGTACGATAAAGAAGGGAGATTTAGGTTGGACGTGAGGAAGAAACCCTTCCCCGTGAGGGCGGCGAGGCGCTGGCCCAGGCTGCCCAGAGCAGCTGTGGGTGCCCCATCCCTGGCAGGGCTCAAGGCCAGGCTGGACGGGGCTGGGAGCAGCCTGGGCTGGGGGGAGGGGGCCCTGCCCCTGGCGGGGGGTGGGACTGGCTGGTCTTGAAGGTCCCTTCCAACCAAACTCTGATTCTGTAACTCCAGAGTCTGTCTGAGGGAGGGGCCAGGTTTGGAGGGGGGGTGGGTATCTCTCATCATGTCCCTGGTTCTTCATGCCCACCCCCAAGGTGTCTGTGTAGCTGGGTATGGACAGTCTGGTGGGAACGAGATCCTGCAGCTGCTCCCACCGCCAACACTGCAGGCGAAGGAGACCCAGGTGGGTGTTGCAGCCAGGCTGGCACCAGACTTCTCTGTCCTCCTTGACCTGGTGTCTTTAGAGACCAAGCTACAGTTGTGCTGGGCTTCACAAACTGTTTCTGGTTTCTGTTGCTCTGACAAGGGCTTGGCCAGGTTTTGAGCAGCTTTGGTTGAAAGGTAAGGCACATAAGTCACCTGGCTGCTGTCCAGATAAAGCAGTACAGGTTGGGCAGTCCAGTCATGTAATTCTGTTGCGCTGCAGGCAGATTGTGCTGTGAAAACTTCCATCTCCAAATGTGTGAATGAAAGCATTTTGTGTGGAAGTAGGACAGATGAGGACACGAAGGCAAATGAAGAAGGGACTTGCTGAGGCACCCGAGCCTGGGGGACCATGCTGCTGACCAGTGAGGTTGGCCCTTGGGTGGGTGACCTCTACTCTAAAGCAGAAGGTGTTGTTTAGTCACTGGGTGAGCAGAAAGCTCCTGAGCCAGACATGCACAGATGGCAACAAACCCAGGCAGAGCTCTTGGCAGGAGCTTTCCCCAGTGGGTTGTTTTTTTTTTCTCCCCCTTCTAACTATTTTGGGATCCTTCAATCCTATCACTTCTGTTGAAATAGGCATTACTGGACAGGCAAAGCTTTACCAAGTGAGAGTGTGCCTTGTGTGTCTGTCTTTTTTTCATGGTAACCAACCACACCAAGTTCTGCACCATTAAGTGTGAAGAAATGACTTTGCCCCTGATTTCTAGGGCCTGTGTCCAGAGAGAGATTTCAAGGTGGAATGTGGTGGATTTTCAAACCGCCCAGTGTACAGCCTGAAGTTCGTGCCAGACACCAGGTACGGCCATAACATGGTCCTTCCAGGGCATATTGGAGATGGTGAAGGGGCTTGTCCCCTGAGAGAGAGCTCCTTTTGCTTGCCTTTTCCCAATGCAGCTGCCCAATCCTGCCAGCTCCGAGAGCAGCATTAGTCTGGGTGAGGAACTGCTGGCCAGTGATGTGTAGTGGTCCTCCCAGAACTCTGTCTTGGTGTTTGGAGAGGAGCCATCTATCAGCAAAACAGAATGCACCCCGCTGCTGCAATACTGAAAGCCACAGCGGTGCGCCTTGTGGGGTAGATGGCAGGGAAACTGAAGCTGCTGCTGGATACCTTGAATCCTCAGCTTCTTCTAGAAGCAAGCTGCAGGGGCTGGTGACGTAGATGCTGGCTCACCAGGGATCCCTCCCTGCTCCACTTCTGAGCAATGAGGGCATGTGTAGTTTTCTTGCTCTGCTTTTTCCATCCCTTCTGCATTTGGCACTGCGTGGAGGTGCTCAGCAGATCAGGATACTAGTGGCTGTTGCCACCTCTCTGTTAGTCCCTGCACATGCAAGTTTGAAGGGGTTTTGCCTGCTGTGGATTGTAGACCAAGCAAATACGCTTCCTCTGACTGATTCATTTCACTCCTCCAGTGCTCTCCTCCTACACAAGCCCCTGTTGCTACTTTGGCGCTCTTTGTGCTGTTCTTAGTCTAGTGCTTTCGGAAAGTGTGCTAATTAAATACCATTGCCTGGGACTGTGTTTGCATGGGCTGAGTAAAGCACCCTGGCATGAGGAGTTCTGGGATCACGGTCCTTAAGGTCTCTTCTGGGCTGTGAGCAGAGGCAGGAGCTCCTGAGCACAGAAGGAACAGCAGACCAGTTTGTCCCAGGCCAGAGAGAAAAGGCTGTTCTCTGCTCATGAAGAGTTTTGTGGGGTTCTTTTTGTTTCCTCAGCTTGCTGGTGACAAGTGGCCCACCAGACAGCTCCCTCCAGGTATGGCAGGTGTCAGCAGAGGACTCTGGTAAGGGAACATGTTTCTGAGCTTGAGTAGTTTCTCAATGTGCTCTTTGCATCAAGCATCTCTAGCTTCCCCTTCTTCCTGGATGTAAAATGAGGAGAGGAGTGCCAGTCCCGTTTACTGACATCCTGAGTGACTGCCCTTGTGTGGCAGGGGCTGGAGAAGGGCATGAGACAAAGGGTCTACACCGAGTCTGGTGGCTTGGAAAGATGTGGACTTGACAGCACAAACCTCATCAGGGAATTAAGTAGGTTTAGGCCTGTCATGGTGTTTTTCCACTTATTTGTGAGCTCTTAGTTATGCAAACAAAATCCCTAACCATCCAATTGGCACAATGTTCCCTTAGTATCTCCAAGGGTTAGAAATAAAATAGCTCCATACGTCACCATGTATGGATATACCATGAACCACCTCACTTCTCCAAGCCTATGTCTGCTTGCTTCTAGAAAAGGATTGCCGTTGCTTCATCTACTAATTGTGAAATACTTTGAAACCACCAGAAAGGAAGTGCAAAATGTTATTAGAAGTTTTCTTATTCTTCATTGAAAATAAACATCTTGATTCACAACTTTCCATGCATTTTGCTAGATTTTAAACAGTTTGTTGTCAGTCCTGGCTGGATGTGCTAGAAACAGTGGGTTTATTCCGGAGAAGGGGTTAGTCATAATTGGATTTCTTACTGGTTTAGTAGGTCGCTTTTAGCTTTGCAAGGAGTCTTTGTGAAACAGCTTAGTCTTGTGGATTACTTGACTCCTGATGTGTTTTACAGTGCTTACATCTCTTTCAAATAGATGTTATTAAATCTGTAAGCACCATACCTACAGAAAATAGCACTGGACAACCTTGGGCTAAAATTGCAACCATTTTGGCCAGAGCCCCGTGGGTCCTTCATGGCTCAAGACTCAACAACGTCCAAATTACAGAGGTTGAATCAAGGAAAAATGTCTACATGGCAGGTATTTAAACCAAGTCTAATATCTGATTTTTGAAAAGTTAGGGTTTGGGTAAAGCAAGGGTAACTGCTCCAGTGGCAAACGTTTCGCTGGGTGGGTACTTTCAGACACGTGACAAAGGGTACAAAGATATTTGCAGAAAGTACATTGTCTTGAGGAAAAAGGCTACAATGCTTCTGTCAATCTCCAGCTTCTCACTACTCCCATGACAGTGACTTCTGAGGCTTCTGCCCCAGATCTGGGCCCTACCAGAGCAGTGCAGGTGGTTTCAGTGCCAAGAACTGGGTTAGCAGAGGGCTGCTGTGTATGTTGTCCCAAACAGGGGAGGTGCAGAGTCACATCACTTGGGGCTGTTGAAATCTGGCATCGATTTGTTACTGAGCAAACTCTATGTTACTCTGCAATCTGTTTGTGTGGGTGGGAGGAGGGATCATGCCAGCCTTGTTAAACCAGCCCTGCCTGACCTCGAGGTGGTTAATCCAAATCTGGTTTATTGGGGGTCCTTGAAGACATCTGCCTTCACCTCCACAGTAAGGCTCGGTGCCCACACATCTCATCCTTTGGTGAGAAAAATGTCTGTGTATGTGTCCAGTGGCTGTAATGCAGCGCACTGAGCAAAAGGAAGGTCTGTTTGTCACTGCTGTGCTGTGTCCCTGTGCTGCAGGGACTCTTGTGACTCCCGCTGCTGAAGGGTAGTGCTGGAGGCATTTGCTTGTCAGAGCTCTGGTCCATGACAGGTCCCGCTCCAACAGAGCCAGTGTTAGTTGCGGGCCTGCCTGTCTCCTCTGCCTGGGTATTAACATCACCTTTGGAGGGGTACAGACTGTGCCTGCTCCGCGTGGATCCTGCGCAGAGACGATTCTCAAGCAGGCAGTTAGTGTCTGCTGCTGGCTCTTTGGAAGAACTACTTAGCATTGCTTGAAAGCCACTTCCAGGAACAAGGCTGGAAATCTGCTTTCTCGGGCAAGATTGCAGCAGAGAAATCAGGGAAATGCTCCTCATGGCATCTGAGATCTGTCTCTCTTTTCTAGCCTCCAGCAACAACGAGGAGTTGGGCGGCCTGGCCTTTCTGGATTGCAACACATTGCTCCTCTGTTGTGCCAAGGGGCAACTGTGCCTGGCCGACATTCGGCAGCCGCAGAGTCCCTTGGAGGCTGTGTCCGTCCCCTCCGCGCCGTGTGGTGAGCAGTGGTGCATGGGAGTCGGGCGCCAACCTCAAGGCTCTGACTCAAGCTCCCAGCCCGTAGCTTGCCTCTCAAGCGGAGGGCACCTCACCCTAACAGATGTGAGAAAAACCTCCGAGTCCTTGGCCTCAGTAAAGTGCAGAGTTCCCTCTCCCAGCTCAGATGCGGAGTTCCTCTGTGTCTCCTGGGCTCCTGCGCTGGAAGGCTGCCTTGCTGTTTCAGGTATGTGCTTTGGGCAGAGATCTCCTTTTCTGGATGCTTTTTTGATCTGTATTTCAGATCAAGTGCCCCATTCACCCCACCTTACTTTAAACACCCCTGTGGTTCAGTGCTGCCCCTGGAGCCAGCAGAGGTGCAAGCTAATTTATGCAGCTACCTCTCTCCAACAACTACAGAAGGGGACTGCGTGGGTCCGGGGGGAGTTCCCCCCCTGGAGAACAAAGACCCCAAGCCCTTAGCAAACACTGTCCTGATAGTGCCAGTGACAGCCTGACCGCCACGATACTGTGCTGATAAGACCATCTGGGCAGCAAGTCTGCCTCTTGGCTGGAGCATTGCAAATTCAGACTAGTGAATCTGCAAGCTTTTTGGATCTGGCCTATGTTCTCCCCAGCAGCTGTTAGCTGAGACAAGCTCCTCGGAGGCTTGGATGCTCTGCCTGTCACAGGTTTTCAGTCTGGGCCTTTGTCCTCATTTCTGTCTCAGTAGCCCTGCTGGGAGGTGAGCAGGAGCCCAGCAGGACTAGAGCAAAGCAATTTGCTGCTGCAGTCTCTCTGATTCCCTTTTATTCAAGGTTTTGATGGGACCGTGCACGTGTACAACTCGCAGAGCTGGGACAGCTCTGGCAAGGAAGCAGAACCGATCTTTGTTCACAAAGGCCACATATTCAGCAGACTGGGCAGCAGCGGAGGTCCTCCCCCGGTCACCGTGCACACTTGGCATCCGCAGAAACCAAGAACTTTACTGTCGGCAGCAAGCGACGGTTCCCTGCACGTCTGGGACTGGGTTGGGGAGTGTGGGTAGGTGATACTTTCGGTGAGGTGGGGGGTGTTTCCTGTGTGTGTTCTGGTTTGCGTAGGCTGCGGGGTGTCTGTTTGCATGCAGATGCTGTTTTGAGACGGTTGTAGTGAACAGAAGCAGCTGTAAAACGCTATATTAATACAATAAAAGTTTTGATTGTGATACTGCTTCTCCTGTGTACCATCCTTCAAATGATAGCTGTGACCATGTTAGCAGCCCTGTAGCTCTGGTTGCATCCGCTAGCCGAGAACACCCTGCCATCATTCTCTCATAGACTCGTGTCATGTCTGCACCATACTTTTCAGAAGAAACAGACAAAAAAACATGAGCATGGTTTGAGGAAATGGGCTATTCTGTGGCTTATTTAACCCGCTGTCTTCCAGGCCCGAGGCACCCAGGGGAAGGCTCTACACCCCACAGGATGCTGGCCTTTCATCACGTGTGTGTGCCACGAGCAGCGGCCTCTGCTCAGGAAGTTGCAGTGCAAACGCAGCCTGCTTGCAGCCTCAAAAAGGAACAGGAACCACCTTTTCAGCCCCAGCCTGTTACAAGCTTTGTCCTCCCCCGGTGTAACTGGAGAGCACCCAGCCTAAGAAAAGGCATTGGTATCTTTTTGGCTCTTTTCCCACCAACTGAAAGTTTAAACTTGATGGAGCTAATGTGATTTCCTGGGCCTGAGGAAGCCAGGCAATGGCTTGCATTGCCTGCGCTGCTACCAGGGTGTTACTTGAGGGGGGAAAAAGCTGTCTGCTCCTTATCCTGAACGTGGAAAGCCGTGTTTGGTGGAGCAGCTGGGGAAGGGAGTCGAGAGCCGTGGCAGAGGCTGGTAGCGGGGCAAGGGAGGGATGCAGGCAGGGGGTGCTCACCAGCAAAGCGGGGGACCCTGGCTTGCTCTGGCACTGGGGGTTGCGTGCGCAGCAGCCAGCCTCCATCCTGCGGTGCAAATGCTCGCGTGGGACCCGCCAGGCTGCCCCCGCTCCCTTCCGCATCCCAGCACCCCACGGTCACCGTCCCCTCGTGCTTCTAAGTGCTTTTTCAAGGTTATTTCGGGAACTGCTGCTCTGCTTCCCTCCAAGAAGGGGTGCAAAGGGCTCCCCGCTTCTCTGGGTGTAAGCTGGGGTGGAGGACGGGCGCGATGGGTGCTGGCGCAGGGTGAGTTGGGGTGAAGGTTGTGTTTGAAGCGGCTGGGGAAACCTTGGCGCTGGGAATGCGGTGTACAGAACTGCGCTGTGTCATGGCAACAGCTGTCTGCCTGCGGGTGCTAGAGCTGAAACCTCCTCCCATCCACGCAGGAGCAGGGGAAGCTCCCTGCTGCTCACCTCGCAGCTTTCCTCCCAGCACAAGCTGTGTGGGCTCTTGCCCCCCGTACCCAAAACTATCCCTGCCTATGTGGCAGGGTGCAGAGGGGAGCGTCTCCTGCCAGAGGCTGGTGGGGGTTGATGCTTTGCTACCCACCGAAGCCGAAGCCGTAGGTCTGTGTCGCCACCGGCAGTTGATGTACCAGCGAAGGAAAAATCTGTTCGATCCTAGGAGGAGCTGAGCACTCCTGCAGGAATACCTGGTCTTCTTTTCCACCCCTGGAGGGTCCCCAGCAAAGCAAGTCCAGCTGTGCCAACGTCAAACTGATGTGACTGGGTTCTGGCCAGGGGCCTGGGAGGATTTCTGCCCCAGTGAGGGACAGCTAGGAGAGCTCCTGGCTTTCCAGGCTCTCTGCATCTGCCACTGAGCCTGTCCCTGCTGTGGGAGAGCACAGCGTGCCCTTCCCCTGCACTGAGACCTCCAAGTTCACCAGTTTAGGAGGTGGCTTTTTTGACCCAAGGTTGGGACCAGGCACAGTCCCAGGAAGGGTAGTGTGTGGCTGATGGGTACACGGACATGGAGGGTTCCCAGGGTGGGATCCGGAAGCTCAGGGCATTTTTCTCAAGCACCCCAGGGAGCACAAGAAAGTGAGGTGCACGGCTCCACTGCCGGAGCTCCTCTGGGCTCCTCCACAACATGCAGCCTTTAGAGAGAGACACCCACCCGAGCGAGGGTCTGGCCTTGGAGGAGGTGGGCTCTGAGGAGGAGAGAAGACTGCTGCAGCCTTCCCAGCAACCAGGCTTCATCTCCCTCACCATCTCCTTCGCAGGGTCGAGGTGGAGGACCTGACAAGCAGAAGCAGCAGAGCTGGGCCTGACCCCCCAACAACCCCATGGTGATGCAGGTAGTGCAGAGAGGACAGGGAAGCAAACTTGCTTGACTTTCCAGGGAACTGGGGCTTAAGCAATAGCACAGTTTGTCCTCATCTAAATTTCTCTCTTCCCCCTTCCTGGCAAAATAACTTAAGCCTTCTTGTCCAGCTTGAACCAGATTTGACAGGGGACTGGGGACTGGAGATGTCCAAAACTCTTAAGTACTTGCAGCTGCTGAGGCAAGGGATTATGCACAGAGGAGGGTTGTCCCCTTAGATGTGGCACTGGAGAACTCACACAGGGCAGTAAGGGCATTCCTCCCCGAAATGTACCATGTGGACCTTCTAGCGATGCCTGAATATTTGATGAGAGTCTGGCTGTGTGGCTGTGGGAACTTTGGCTTTGCTGGAGCCACATTTGTCCTCGATGGGAAAGGTTGGGATGGTTTCTGCCAGCCCCCAGCGCAAATGCTAACACCCGTGAGACGGCCCGACTTAGGGATGGGCTCCTTCCCCAACAGCATCAGCGTGGCAAGGGGCAGCCTGCAGCTGCGTTGGATGCGGATGTGTCCAACCTCTGCTCTCCCTGGGACCACAGAAAGGTTCTCCAGGACCCTTGCCTTTGCTGAGGCAAGCTGGCCACAGAGCCTTCCTCTCTGGTCTAACCCCAGGGCAAGGTATCGCAGCTGGGGAGAGCAAGTGAGCTGGACACGCCGGGCTGGAGAGATGTTTCCCAGCGGGTAGCAGATCCAGAACGGTGCTGTGGATGTTGGCCCGAGCAAGCCAAGCAAGCCATGCTCTGGGTTTCTCCTCCCTTGCCTGGGAGGGGACAAGCCACAGCTCTTCCCTGAGAGGCTGTCCCCCATTTCAGGCTGGGAAATTGGGAGGTTACTTGGCTCACACACACCCATATCCTGGTCCATCCTGGTCCATCCTGCTCCCGGGGGCGACGAGAAGCTCACTGCAGCACCAGCTCCACCCTCCTTGCTGTCCCTCCTGGGATGCCCACCTGCTGCAGCGCCAGGCTTGAGCTGTGGACTTGTGTGGAGATGTGCAGGCATTGCTGCATCCTTCCGAGGAGATGCTCCACTGCTCTCCCTGGCTCCTTCTCACCCCCTTGTTGGGAAGACATGATTTCAAACCAAGTGTGAGCCCGGGTTTTATTCTGCAGTGTGAGGCTGTGTGCTGCAGCAACCAAGGGAGCTACGGTGAAAGGAGGAGCACCCTCTCCTGCGCCCAAACAGAGGTCAGTGGGAGCAGGGGCAAACTTAATGCAACTGTTCTGTGTGACACCTGGGGCCGAGAAGTGGTCGATGTTTGCAGCGCGGCTGCCAGCACTGCTTTCAGAGGGTGCCTGCAATGTGTTTAAGGACTGGGGCCTTCTGCTTCATGGCCTTGTGTTGCTCTCTAAAGCTGCTGGGCTGTATTCTTGGGTGAAGATTGGCACGGGCGTGCCTTGCTGGGTTTAACAGGGCAGTACCTGTGTGTGCTTGTGCCCCTGGCAGCTGGACCATCATCTGCTCCTGGAGAGGCTGGGACACCTCCATTTGCACTGAGGTGCAACCAAATTGCCCTGTCTCACATGATGATGACACAGGCCTGGTACCCAGCTCTCAGCATCATCCCTGCAAGTCGTTCCTCCTGTACAAATGCACAGTACCGGAGAGTCCGCAGCATTTACAGCTGTCTGGCTGCTGCGAGAGGCTGGCTTTGATGATAAGCACTGTGGCGGTTGCTCTTCTTCATGCTTGTGGGCACTGGCGCCCGGACGTATCGTGCCCTGCAGTGCCAGCCTTTAGGGCACAACCATCAGCTATGAGGAGCTCCTCGGCAGGACCCAGACTGGACACCACTTGTTTAATAAGTAGCTCGTTAGTACGCTGTGCTCGCTGGGTACCGCGTGGCCGTGCATTTTTTTTTCAGAACCAAGAGGTGGCTCGGCAGAGTGGTGTGAGCAGGGCAGGTGCTGCTGCTCACCCTGGTCCTTGGCAGGAGGAGCGGGATCCGCTGCGGTGGCTGCGTGTCCATCTGTGCTGGTCTGCTAGGACGGTGTCTCAGCTGATGGAAAGCCACCGGCATTTCGGGGGCAGGGTATAGCCCACCGTGAGAGCGACACGTTGGTTCTGTGCCTTGCCCTGGATGTCTCTCTCTGCTGGCAGAGCGCCCAGGCAGGGCAGGCTGAAGCTGCATTAGTCATTTCACACCCAACCCACCAAGGTTTCAGGTGTTGGCTAAGAGCAACCAGGGTGCTGGGGTGGTGGAAACTGTGGGGGTCATGCCTGGGCAGGCAGCTCTCCTGTGCTCCCCCCGTGCAGGACACAGCATGGTGCCAGCCCGGTGGTAGTTTTAGCATCGATTTGTGCAGGTTCTGCTACAGCCCAAACCTTGCAGACTGCGCACACGTGCACACACACGTGGACATCTGGTGTGAGCCGAGGGCAGGAGCCAGGCTGGCGTTTACCCACCGTATCTGTGTGACCTTGGAAGCCAGGGCATGCCCCAGGGAGCAGGGAGCCGCGGTGGCCAAAGTCTCCTGCAGGCAGGTGACGGGAGGGAGATGGGGGGGTGGAGGTGGGGGGGACCTGAGGCAGCCAGAGCCCCAGAGCCCAGGCAGGGATGCTGGAAACACCAGGGCTGAAGACGGGCTGCAGCAGAGGCTCACGTCCATGCTAATACACAAATTAATTAATTTGCTAGCAGGGAAACATGCAACTGAGGACAGGAACAGCAGGAGTATTCGATGCCATGACAAGGAAACCTGCTCTCTGCGTTTGCATTTGACTTGCTGGGGTGAGACACAGCAGCAGAGGGGGGGATCAAGAGCCTCCACCCATCCCCCAGCACCTCGAACGGGTGCCTCGTTGTATTAGACCCTAGCCCCTGTCCTGAGCCAACAGAAGTGTCCAGGTGCTGGGACTGTATTTTATGATTTATTCTTTTTTTCTGAGTTTAATAAACTAGAATAATTTATTTGACAGAACACAGAAACATCACAGATATGGTGGAGAAACCAAAGAAGCAGGTATCAATGAACAGTACAAAGTAACCACTTTTACAAAAAAAAAAAAAAAAAAAAAAAGGTACCACTCTGCCCATCAGCTTTACCCAAAAGTAACGGGGTGAGGAGCTCAGCTCTGTGCTCCCCCAGCCAGGGAAGGACAGAGCTATCCCCATGGGTTGCTCTCAGATGATGATGCTGACCGCAACAGCACAATAAATAGTGAGAAGGGCCTTTCGCTCGGTGGTGGGAGACCCCAGCAGACCCCAGTGGGGTGGGATGGGACCCAGGCACCCAGCAAGGGAGCCCCAGGACCAGCACCGCCGACGGGAGGCACAAGCATCTGGTGAAACACTGGTTAGGGCAGCAAACAATGTGCTCCCCTTCCCTCCCGATCCCCAAATAGGTGCTTGACCCCCATGCAGGCACAGATAAGGGGAAAACATCAATCAGGGGAGCTTTGCAGCTTGGGGTTGCAGGCAGGGGGGCAAAGCATCCTTGGTGTAACGCCACTGGGAACAAGGCTTACACCATGACCCTGCTGTGGCTGAGAAAAGGCATTCGCAGCCTCTCCCAGAGCAGATGGCACAGACCGATGGCGGGGGCCCGCATGCCCCTGCTGCCAGCCCTGTCCCTGTGTGCCAGCTCCAAGTCCGCTGGCCTTACCTGGCCCCAGCAACTCATGGCTCGGAGCTCCTTCCCTCCAGGGAGGCTCTATTGGTGTAAAAATCGGTGCAACTGAAGGATAAATCCCCGGGGTTGGCTGCTCAGGTGGATTGGGGGTGGGGGGAAGAGCAGGGGGAGCGATGCCCACCCAGCTTTGCCAGCTCCAAAACCCCGGTGCCGGCTTGAGCCTTTACTGGGGAGCAGTGGGGCTTCGGTCTCAGGCAGGGTCCAAGGGTCAACGCCAGGCTCGTGCATCCCGGGCAGGGAACGCATGCGGCAGGGCCAGACAGGAGGGGACATCCAAGGTGTGTGGGTGCCCTTTCCTACGAGCAGGCTGCCTAGAAAAGACCCCCCCCACCCCCCATTCTGCTGCACCCCCTCCCACCCACCCCCCGTAGCAAACTGGTGTAGAGACCGGACTTAATATAAAACGCATAAAAGAGGCAGCTCATAGGAAAGGGCTCTGAGCACAGCGGGGAAGGGGCAGTGGGTTGGACGGGAAGGGGGGGGCTAAGGCAAGGGGTGCTGTGACCCCCCCAGACCCCTCTGCCTCCAGCACCCCTCTGGCCGTGCCCTGCATGGGAAACAGCAGCTCTGGCAGCTGGATGAAGAGTGACAACACGGCACAGCTGGAAGATTATAATTGCTGTCGCCATCGGGCGATCCATAGGCTCCCGGTACAGGTAGAAAACAAAATTAATTAATTATACAAAAGAGAAGAAGCCTAATGCACGGGTGTTACTGGCGCAGGCCGGCCGGGCGAGCTGCGGGGGGCTCGCTTATCTGTCGTTGAGCTGCGGGGAGTTTGTCCGCTCCTCCTCGTCCTCTTTGTCATCCTTCATGCCCTTGAGTCGCTGGCGGGCAAAGTCTTCGAACACAATGTCGTCGTCACTAGCGGAGACAGAAGGGAGAGGGGCTTTACCGGGGGGGGGGACAGGGTGTGTGGCGAGCCTGGGATCTGGGGGCACCCACTGCAAAGCTGCCCTGGCTCGCACGGCGAAGGCAGGTGTGCTCCCACATGCTCAACCTGTGCTGCAGCATTTCAGCAGCTCGGGGGGCTCTTAAAACCCCATCCTTCAGCAAACAGCCTCATTTTTCAAAGCTTTACCAATGCTTGCCCTCCACCCCCACCCCCCCAAAAAAAAGCCCCCAGAGGGGTGGATGCCTCAGCGCTTGCTCAGTGAGCCAGCTGAGCAGCCCAGGAGTGATGCGCAGCCCCAGAGCTCTGCATCGGCATCCCTGGGGCTGTCTGCGCCATGCCCCCTGCTCCTCGGGGAGCGGCTGGGTTGGTGGAACGCTGCAAAACCTCCCAAACCCACTTATTCCAGCACAAACAGGGAGCTGGGGATTAACCCAGGCAGTGCAACATGACTGCGGCATCACCAGCCCCGGGGACTCCGCAGGGACACCCCCACCCCTCCGACGCACGATCCCGGCGGGCGCTTTCTTACTGCGGTTTCTCCTGTTTTTTGGAAAGCCGTGCAGGGAGATGGCGAGGGAGGAGAGAAGAGAGACGGGCAGGGCATGCGTTACAGGTTACGTGCGTGGGGTTAGTCACGGCGTGCCGATCCCACGGCACGGCACGGCACGGCACAGCAGGCATTAGTGGGTTAGGGGGGGTGCCATGCAACCTCTGGAAACACTTCGCATTCCCACACAGACCCCGAGGAGGGGGAGCGGGGGATTCTTTTTGTCTCTTACTTTGTGTCAAGCTCTATCAGATTTGTATCTATGGGTGCTTCGTTCTCTGGAACTGAACAGAGGGAAGTATGGCACAGGATTAGTCACCGCAGACACCGGGGTCGTCACTGCCGTCCCACCGGGTGGGTGCGACCCCTCCCAGAGTGTGGCTGCAGGGGGGTGATGGGGGCACCCCCATGGTTTTAGCCATGCTGCCCTGTGAAGGGGTTGCCATGGGCTTGACGGGAGCTGAAAACCTCCATCAGGCACCGCTCAGCCTCTCTGGCACAGACAGAGGAGCGGGCTGACCCCTCTGCCCGCTCCCACCCCCCACCCCATGGGGGTGCTGCCCCACACCCGGGGCTGGACACTCACCATCCCGGTGTGCCGGTTCCTCCTTAGGTTTTGGATGCATCAGCGTGAAGGGCAGCTCCACCGCAACATCGCTGCAAGAGAGGCTGGGGTAAAGCACAAGGCTGCCTGCTGCACTTTGCAGGCAGAACGAGGGAACTTTGGGGGGGGGGGGGGGGGGGGCAGAACAACATCCCACATTTCAGCTGCCAGAGAGGCCACAAAGCCGAGAAAAAAAATGTATTATCCTTCGCGGAGCCTCTTTGCAGCTATCGCGCTTCTTGCTCGAGCTTGAGCCTGCGCTTTGGGATCAGCACAAAGCCCCCCCGGGCTGCAGGGCCGGCCAGAGGGCACGAGGGAGGAGATCAGCGCAGCAAAAATCTGCCTTTTAGCAGCTTAGCAGCAGCCGGGCATCCAAATCCCCTGGGATAAGGCTGCGTGCCGGCAGCACCACATGAACGGCAGCAGGGTCTGGGCACCGTCGGCATGGCGGGAAGGGATGGAGGAAGCACGCTGAGTTTCCCGGTGCTCAGCGGGCACAGGGACGGCAGGGTGGGACAGCCCCAACACAGCCCCGAGCTCCTCCGGGGACTGGGCAGGACACAGCTCTGCCTCTTCCACCCGCAAGCATGGTGCAGCAGGCGGGGGAGCGCATGGCGTGTCCCCCCGTGACACCCCGCAGGAGGGGGGCGATGTGAGGAGAGACTGGGAGAACCCCGGAGACTCTTATCCCCACGGCTGGAGACGCTCAGCCCTAAGGAGCCACCTCCAGGCTCTGCTCGCTGCCCACAGCAGCACCCGTGGGCCCTTCTCCCACCCGCCCTGCTGCTCTGGCACGAGGGGCGGATGCAGGGTCCGACCCCCGCCGGCATCCCCATCCCACCACCCCATCCCATCTCTGCCAGCTGCCCGGCCCTGGGCCTCAGCTGAGCCAGTGACCCCAACAGCAGCAGCATCCCAAGGGCAAATACATGGTCAGGGTGGCAGCAGAGGGGGCTGAGGCGCTGGAGGGTGCAGTGAGGAGCTGTGGCAGTGATTTGGGGGTCTTCGGAGGTGGGGGCGGTACGGGCATTACCTGGAGGCGAGGTCTCCCAGCAGGCTGGCATGGGTCGAAGGAGACAACACATTAGTCACCGTCCCCTGAGGGTGCGTGACCCACCCCCCTCCAAACCTTGCGTCCCCCCCACGCTGCTGAGTGCCAGGGCAGGTCTGTGAGGGGGATGGGCCTCATCCTGCAAAAGGTGCCGCAGCACAGAGCAGGGGGAAGCAGGGTTGTTGTATGAATTAATGACCCCCCCAGCAGTGGCCACACCAGTGTCCCCAGAAAGGGCCACCTCACCCAGAGCTGGGCTCTGCCACAGCTTCACCACCCTGCCCTGGGAACTGGGCAGCATCCTGGGGAGGACACACCGAGGCCAGACCCAAGCCCAAAGGAAAGCAAAGGAAGAGAGGGGGTGCAGCGTGGGGAAGAGGGTCCCCAACACTCACCCTCCTCGTGACACCACCAGCTTCACCTTCACCTTGTAGGAGACGATAATGCCCAGGATCTCCTTGTTGGCTCCATCTCTTAACCTGGAGGAAGGGGCAGGTGGCAATCAGTGCGAGGATGTCCATGGGGACCAGCACCCCGTCCTCTTGAAGGGCCGCCCACAGGGGTCTTCCCCAACCCGAGCATCACCCCTGGAGCAGCAGCTGGATGCCCACCAGGGCTCAGACCTTCCCCGCCCCCCGTGCTGACGAAGCAGGTGCCCCAGGGGTGGCTGGAGGGGCTCACAGCGTGCTGGATGCCAGGTTGGTGTCCTCGTGCTTGAGTTTGCCATCCAGCGCCAGCCCTCGCTTCTCCCGGTTGTTGGCGAGGAAGGGGGTCAGGGTGTAGACTTTGCAGAACGTCGAGCTCGGGGCCACCATGTCACTAGGGATGACAGCCAGCATCAGCCAGAGCCCCAGCTCCCCACCCAGCTCTAATAACCCCACGGGCTACTCTAGACATCTCCATCCCAGCCTGGGGGAACATCTCTGTGCCAGGCCCAGTTTGGAGAACATCTCCATCCCAGCCTCAGCCTAGAGGACGTTTCCTTCCCAGGCCCAGTCTGGAGGACATCTCCATCCCAACTTCAGGCCCAGCCCAGACATCTCCATCTCAGCCTGGAGAACATCTCCATCCCAACTCCAGACCCAGTGCAGCAGCCACCTTTGTCCCTGCCCCAGCCTGGAGTTCACCTTCAGCTGGCAGGACGCAGAGGGTAACATCTCCCAGGGTGCCATCAAAAAAAGGGCCTCCATCTCCCCACTCCTCCCACCACGACCTGTTCACTGAATGCAGCATCTCACTGGTGCTGCATCAGGCCAGGAGATCGCCAAGCCTCCTCCAAAGTCCCCAGAACCCCTCACAATGTCCCCGAGGAGCTGGTACTCACTCAGCGTCCTCCACGGCCACCGGGCACTTGTACTGGGCAGTGTTGAAGAGGCAGATGTCGGCGTACTGGCGCACTGGGGCGAGAGATGGAGAGATGGGTGTCGGGGAGGGCGCCCGCCGGGACGGGGACAGCAGCTGAGGGTGGCGAAGCCATGCTCCTCACCTGAGATCTTGATCTTCTTTACCATCTTGCTGGTGTTGTTGGTGACGTGAACGTTGACGCTGATGGGCTCTCCATGGTAGTAGATCTGCGAGGGAGCAAAGGAAGGGGGACGGTGAAGTCCCCATCCTCCCCAGGGTCACCCAGCCAGTGTCCCCTCCCCACCCACCCACCTCCTTGTCCAGGGATGCCTCGAGGTGCAGCGGTTTGTCCGACATGAGGAACTGCCGGGTGGTCTCCGCCATGGGCTGTGGGCCAGGCCGCTCTGGTGCGTACTGGACCTTACGGATCACCAGGCGCACCGAGTTCCTGGAGGGGAGACGGCAAGAGGAGAACCCAGGTGCCCGGCTGCCTGGAGGCAGCTCTGCCCGCAGCCTGCCCTCTTTCTTGGCCCATTTTGGGTCAAATCCCTCTTTTCTTCTGTTCTGCTGGGTCAGGAGAAGGATGCCGTGGGAGGTCTCAGCCGGATGCCCAGCTCACCTGGCCTGCAAGGGGGGGAAGCCCCACGGACGAGCCAAGCTGCCTGTGTGGCCCCATGCCATGGCAGCGCTGGGCTCCTGGCTTGCAGCACAGTGGTGGGTATCTCCATCCCACCCCCAAGATCATCTCTGACCCATCCCTCCCGTGGAAAGCGTCTTCACCCCAGTTCCAGCCCAGGGAAGACCTCTGTCCCGGAGACCATCTCCATCCCTGCCCCAGCCTGGAGGACATCTTTATCCCAGCCCCAGTCTGGAGAAATCTCCATCCCAGCCCCAGCCTGGACAACATCGCTGTCCCAGCTCCATCCTGGTGAACATCATCATTCGCAGTCCAGCCTCAGCCTAGCAAACATCTCTGTCCCAGCCCCATCATGGGAGACATCTCCATTCCAGCCTCAGCCTAGAAGACATCATCCCAACTCCAGACTCAGCGCAGCAGACATTTCTGTCCCTACCCCAGCCTGGAGTTCATCTCCATCTCAGTCCCATCCTGGAGGACATCTTCATCCCAGCCCCATCCTGGAGGACATCTCCCTTCCAACCCCTTCCTGGATGTCTCCATCCCATCCCCACCTCACCCACTGTGGGTAGCAAACTGGGGTGCCCCTTCCCCATTGCCATGTCACAGCCCCTGCCAGCACCCTGAGGATGCTGCTCCCACCCAGGCTGGACGGATCGTCTCTGCTCACCTCTTGTGGATTTTCTCCTCCAGGTTCTCTGCACAGAAAGCTTTGACCTCATAGTCCACACCACATGCCTGAAACCAGGAGGGGGCAGAGAAGAAGGCAGGGAAACGCCACAGCACCCTACCAAGCGATGACCCCAACCAAGGGCCAGTCACCAGGGCTCAGTGGCGCAGGGACGGGTGGACCTTACCTTCCCCGTGTCCTCCGGACCCGGCTGCAGTGTGACGGAGCAAGGCAGGTTGGGGGGGATCTGAGAGGGAAAGGGGGGTTAGGACATTTCCTGGTGCCACCAGCACTCCCCCTTCCCTCCCACGGCGGGGGAGGACAACGAGGAATGATTTCTTCATTTCCCTAATTGCATTTCCCAATTGCACGGTGCCCTTTCCCTCCTGGCCCCACTTCAGCCCAAGTCCTGCTCTGCACCCACCCTGGACAGCCGCTCGCCTCTCCCAACCCACCCCCCAAAGTGTTACCAAAAATACATTATTTGGGGGTTTGGTTTGGGGTTTTTTTTCGTTAATCTGGGGGATTTGGAGGAATTAAGCTTGTTCCGCAGGGGGTCAGGGCTCTGGCCAAGCCCGTGGGGCTGAGCCGATGGCTCAAGCCTGGGAAATGCCACCAGGTCCCCCTGGCTCGCTCCGGCAGGGGGGCTGCCATTGCCAAAGCTGCACTGGGGAAACCGGGGGTGCAGGTACACAAAGTGAGGGTCAACCCCCACCCCATTCCCCACCCAGGCTCTGCTTCACTTTGGGGGAGCACCTGAGGACGGTGTCGCTACCCCAGGCACACTCGGGGCATGGGCCCCCTGTGCCGCCATGCACCCCGTGCCTCAGTTTCCCCGCTGGCAGCTGCTTTTTGTTCCCCAAGTTTGAAGATCTACTAAAAACCCTGCATCTTCATCACAGGCGGCAGCATCTCACCCCGCCCATGACCCCACGGGGCCAGAAGGGACCCCAGCGTCTGCAGGGGAGGGGGGGCGTCACCATCCCCCCCAGCAGGAAGGGAAGAGCACCCAGGAGCGGTGCCACCCGCGCCGCCCTACCTCGAAGGTGAAGGGGTAGGCGTGCTCGCCCAGCTTCTTGATCAGCCGCTCCTGCAGCCGCGTCAGGGGCTTCTTCTCCTCTGGCACCGGGGGGAAGGCCTGGGCGTTGGCCACGAAGAGGTCCTTGCGGAAAGTCAGCCCCAGCACATCCAGGTCCTCACGGCCATAGCGGAAGGCGCAGGTCAACGTCACAAAGACTGCAGAGGGTGACAAAGGGTGGAGGTTGGTGGCGTGTTGACATCATGGTGTAGCGGCATCATGGTGTGGTGGCATCACGATCTGGTGACATGGTGGTATGGTGTGCTGACATCACGGTGTGGTGACATCACGGTGTGGTGGCATCACTATTTGGTGACATGGTGGTATGGTGTGCTGACATCACGGTGTGGTGGCATCATGGTGTGGTAGCATCATGGCGTGGTGACATGGCAGTGACATCATGGTGTGGTAGCCTCATGGCATGGTGGCATCATGGTGTGGTGACATCATCGTGTGGTGGTGTCATGATGTGGTGCCGACACAGCATGGTGGCATCATGGCTTATCCCAGTCCCACCAGCACTGGGTGGTGGCTCCCAGGAGGTGCCATGGTGGGGAGATGAGGCCGCAACCCAGGGACCAGCCAGATGTGCCTTGGGGTGCCCACCACAGGACCCCTATCCACTGCAGGACAGGCCACCCACTGTGGGGACAGGGCTGGAAAACGTCACCTGGGGGCCCAGAGACCCCACAGCCAGGGCAGGACTGCGAGGGGACACCGGCCACCCCCCGTGGCGGTGCCAGCTCCACGGCCCCGGGCAGGAGGGACCCTGCGGGAAGCCCTTACCTTTTCTCTCCTTCAGGTACTCGGGATCCACCAGCACCACGCCGTCTGCAAGGGAGCACCGCAGCGTCAGGGGACACCCCCACGGGGACGGGGGGACACGGCAGGGCTGGGGGCACACTGGCAGGGCCAGAGGGCTGTGCAGGCAGCGTCGGGGGGATGTGGCAGCAGGGTTGGGGAGGGGGGGCGCAGGCAGGGTTGTGGGGGGCAGGCAGGTGGGGTCAAGTGGGGATGTGCAGGCTGGGAGGGTCACATGCAGGTGACAGGGGGGACATGCAGGCAGTGGGGGGACGTGCAGGCAGGGTTGGGGGTCCATGGAGGCACGGTTGGGAGGGGATGTGCAGGCAGGGTTGAGGGGGGACATCCCACTCAAGCAAGCCCAGCCCACCCCGGTGTGTCCCCCCAACCTTGCCCCGGCTCCACGTACCCACGGGGTCCACCACATCAATGTGATCCACGAAATCCCTCTTCCCCAGGTAGACGGTGAGCTGTGGGAGGGATGGCGGGGTCAGGGATGCGTGCCAGCACAGCTCTGGGGATGTCCTGGGGTGTGGTCACCACCCACTGGGGGTCCATCACCACGTGTCACCCCGTCCCTGTGGCACCCAAAAGCCAGCCACCCCTCTGTCCCAGCTCTGGCCCCAGGAACCCCTCCAGATGTCCCCAGACCTGGAGGCAGTTGGCATCTGGGGACATCTGGGTTCAGGACAAGCCCCAGCTGGGACCCCATGGGCTTCTCCCCGCGGGTCTTGCCAGTGGGGCAGGGCTGAGCCCCACAGCATCACCCCCCCAGCTCTCTCCTGATGGGGAAACTGAGGCACGGGGCACAGAAACATCACCCAAGGGTTAGCAGGAGCATGCTCCTCAGGGAACACGGGAATGACGAAGAGGGACGTCAGCTCCAAGCTGGGACCAAGCCCTGGTGCTGGTGCACGCTGCCCCCGGCTCGGACAGTCCCCGGCTCGCCAGCTCAGCATCCCTGGCACCAAATCCGACTTGCCTCCCACCACGCAGCCCCAGCGATCCCAGCCGGATCCCAGCTGGAGCTGGTTAGCTCCGACCCCAGCCTCACCCAGCAGGTGACTGGATAAATAAGCTTTTCCCTCCAGCGCAGGGCAGGCAGGAGCCGGCAGCTGCCACGCCGGCACTTAGAGGCACCAGCCCACGCTGCCAGACCCACAGAAATCCCACAGGCAGGGCTGCCTGCCCCCCAGCACCCACCTGCTCACCCCCTGACCTCGGGCAAGCCCCCCCCAACCCTGCTGTGCCTCAGTTTCCCTCCCTGCTGGCGCAGCAGGATGCTCAGGCAGCCAGCAGCTTGCAGGGCATCTCTGGGGTCTGCGCCTCGCTCCTGGCTGTGCTCGCAGGATTCAGGAAGGGGGGACACCCTGGGAAGCACCGGCTACCCCCGCATCCCCCCCATCTCCCTGGGCAGCTGCTGGCCCCCCACTTACCTTCCCGTTCGGACTGGCTTTCTTAAACACCCTGCAAAAGACAAAAGGGGGGGGGGGGGCAGTGTTAGCGGCTGGGGCACCCATGGGTGCTGCGGGATGCAGCTGCATCACAGCGGGGCGGTACCTGACCCTGTACCGCACAGCACCCACAGTGCCCAGCCCCACACGGTGCTGTGGGGCAGACTGGCAGTACCTGACCCTATATACCATACGGGGGCATGCAGAGCCCAGTCCTGCCCCCGTATGGCCCGGGACGGGAGGGGGGGCTGGCCATCCACACCCCCCACCCCATAGACCATACGACAGCAGCCAGCCCCACCCCCGTGCCTCAGTTTACCACCCGAGCGGCACGCTGGTGCTGGCATGGAGGTAGGGCCAGCCAGACAGTTGTAACAGCCCACAGCGCAGTTACACCAGGGAGGGGTTTGGCCCCTTGTCTGCAGCAAGTGGGCTGTCCCAGCAGCCCCCTGCCCCATGGGGCTCGTGCTTCGGGGGGGTCCCTGCATGCGTCTGCCCTGAGCAAGACAGGACAACCCAGCTCTGCTGCTGGGCAAGGTGCTGCGCAAGGAGCAGTGCAAGGTGCCATGCAAGGGGCAGTGCAAGGGGCCGTGCAAGGAGCAGTGCAAGGGGCCGTGCAAGGAGCAGTGCAAGGTGCCATGCAAGGGGCAGTGCAAGGGGCCGTGCAAGGAGCAGTGCAAGGTGCCGTGCAAGGGGCAGTGCAAGGGGCCGTGCAAGGAGCAGTGCAAGGGGCCATGCAAGGGGCAGTGCAAGGGGCCGTGCAAGGAGCAGTGCAAGGTGCCATGCAAGGGGCAGTGCAAGGGGCCGTGCAAGGAGCAGTGCAAGGTGCCATGCAAGGGGCAGTGCAAGGGGCCGTGCAAGGAGCAGTGCAAGGGGCCATGGAAGGGGCAGTGCAAGGGGCCGTGCAAGGGGCAGTGCAAGGTGCCATGCAAGGGGCAGTGCAAGGGGCCGTGCAAGGAGCAGTGCAAGGGGCCGTGCAAGGAGCAGTGCAAGGGGCCATGCAAGGGGCAGTGCAAGGGGCCGTGCAAGGAGCAGTGCAAGGTGCCATGCAAGGGGCAGTGCAAGGGGCCGTGCAAGGAGCAGTGCAAGGTGCCATGCAAGGGGCAGTGCAAGGGGCCATGCAAGGAGCAGTGCAAGGTGCCATGCAAGGGGCAGTGCAAGGTGCCATGCAAGGGGCAGTGCAAGGGGCCGTGCAAGGAGCAGTGCAAGGGGCCGTGCAAGGGGCCGTGCAAGGTGCCATGCAAGGGGCAGTGCAAGGGGCCGTGCAAGGAGCAGTGCAAGGGGCCGTGCAAGGGGCAGTGCAAGGTGCCATGCAAGGGGCAGTGCAAGGGGCCGTGCAAGATGGTGTGCAAAGGCTCTGCTGTACAAAGTGTCGCGCAAGGTGCAGCATGAGGTGCTGTGCAAGATGCCATGCACAGGCCCTGCTGTGCAAGGTGCTAAGCAAGGTGTCATGCAAGATGCTGTGCAAGATGCCCTGCAAGATGTTGTGCACAGGCCCTGCTGTGCAAGGTGGTGTGCAAGGCAGCAGCAAAGGCCCTGCCATGTCAGATGCAGTGTGAGGTGCTGCGCAAAGGCCCTGCTGTGCCAGGAGCAGTGCAAGGTGCCACGCAGAGGCCCTGCTGCGTGAAGCCAGGCTTTCTGCCAGCCAGGGAACGGCACGGCAGAGGGGCAGCACCCAGCAAGCACCACAGCACCCCGCTCACAGCTCCCCTTGCACGCAGAGCTGCCCAGCCCACCCCAGGTGATGGATGACATTTCTCCAGCCCAAGCCAAGCGGTGCAGGGAAGGGTCCCAGGGGGAAGAAGCACCCGCCAGCGCAGCCCTGTTGGGTACCAGGGTCCACCCAGCCCTTGGCATCTGGATGAACCAGCAGCCACAGGCACTGCCAGCGCCCTGCTCTGGAAAACACAAGGCGTCGGGAAGCAGGCACAGCACACCGCATGGGGAAGGCGCCCAGACATCACCACGATGGGCAGCAGCCCAAAGCCTGCAGAGCAGCATCCCAGCTGCCTTCCAGCACCTTCATCTCAGTTCTGGGATTTAATTTGTTTCTAATCACTTGAAAGTAAATTAAAAATAAGGTTTCCACTGCACACACAGATATTAAAAAGGAGGCTGGGATGAGGTTGCAGCATCATGGCACAGCAGCTTCCCCGGGGCCAGGGACAAGCCCTGTGGGTGGCCTGGGGAGCTGGCTGCAGCGTGGGACACATCACCGAGGATGGGGGCACCCCGAGGGATGAGCCCCCATCCCAGTGTGTTTGCATCCACTGTGGCTGTGGGGTTATGGTCCCCACTGTCACCTCTGCCCCACGGGACGTGGGTGGATCCCAAAGCCACTGGACAGGCGAGGAGAGAGCGGGGTGCCCCTGTCCCCAGGGCTTTCCACCCATCCTCCATCCCAGGGGATGCCCTGCGCTGTGGGAACAGCCCCCAGGCACCCCCCAAAATCCCTCTGCAAGACCCCATGGAGCTGCGGGGGAAGGATGGGGGTCCCGCATGCCACCGCGGTGTTGTAGGTGCTGGGGAAGCCGGAGCATCCCCAGTCTGGCAGGGGCAGGCAGGGCTCCCTCACCCAGCGCTGCCCCATTTCAGAAGCTGTTCGGAGCGTGCCCTGGCGCGAAGCCACCCATAATGGGTTCTCCTCGGATAATCCCTCCTCGCCTTTAAATTCCATTAAAGCCATCCGGGAAGATTAGCAGCTGCGGTTCAAGGCTGGGAAAAACAATTCCCAGGGCAGCTGCTCGGCTTTGCCAAAATACCAGGGGGTATTTCAGGGTGGGGGCTCCTCCAGGCACTGCTGGGATGGACCCTCACCTCAGGACCAAGCCGAGCCGCTGGCATCCCACTGTCTGTGTCCTGCCGAGGGGCAGCAGCAGCCACTGCGTTTGCCTGGCACAAGCAGGGGAGGAAAAGAGCCGGCGGCAGCTTGGGCCAAGCCCGAGGTGCGGTGCCCGGCTGGGGGTGAGCACAGCCCTGGCGATGGGGTGGGATGCACCGGTCAGCTGCAAGCACCGCGCCGGGGGATGCGTGGTGACACACTGGGGAGGGTCCTCGCACATCCAAGTGCCAGCAGCACAGTCCCTGCGCCCAGCAGAGCCTCGACAGGGGCATCCACAAACCTGCCGTGCGTGCTGGGTGCCCCTGGTCCCTGTGCCCACATGCCAGGGTGACCCTCACCCCTCTGCCGGCATGCCAGGGTGATCCTCAAACCATGCCCAGGTGCTGCACTGCTCACCCCCATCCCTGCATGCCAGGGTGACCCTCACTCCCATGCTGGGGTGGCCTTCATCCCCATGTCCACGTGCCAGGGTGACCCTCAGCCCCACGCCCACACATTGGTCCACGCAGGAGGGACAGCAGTGCCAAGGGTGCCAGCAAGCCCCAGCACCAGCCTCACTGGCCCAGGAAAGCGCTGGTGCTCAACATAGTATGGCCCTGGGCTACCAGGGACATCCATCCTCCCGGCTCCCATCATGCCATGTCACCCAGCAGGCATCACCACGAGGTCCTCGGGGACCGGAGCACCCACATGGCACCGCACGGACTCTGCAGCGCATGCGGCCGGCCGGGAGCAGGATGCAGCCCCACCGTGCAGGCAGGAGGAAGCGGTGTTGCTCCTTCAGGAAGCCAATTTTCACCACCCCTGAAATCCCAGCGAGATTCCAGGAAGCGGCTGGGATTCCCAGGAATGGAGCCACTCTCCCCAGTCCTGACAGAGAAGGGGCTCAGCATGGAGATTTCCTCTGCGGAAGACTCAGCAACTGGGAAAAGGGTGGAAAAAAGGGGATTGCTGAAATTCAGCATTCCTGCTGAGTGACAACGCCTGGCAATGCCAGGAAAGGGCCCTTCCTTCATCCGCTTCCAGCTCAGCCACCGCCGGCAGCAGCTCTCACGCCAGAGAAGCCCAGGCAGGAGGAAGAGGGCAGGGGGCTGGGCAGGGGGCTGAGCCAAGGCTGGAGGAAGGCCGAGTGCTGAGCTGCTCCAGCGAACCCCTGGCACCACCCACCCCAGCAGCACGAGGATGCTTTTACACTGTGCATCACCCTCCCCCCCGGACCTTGTTGTGCCTCGGTTTCCCCATGAGCCTGGCCCTCATGCACCTGCAGAAAGAGTGGGGAGGTACTGCCTGCCTGGAGGGGGGCACGGGCCATGACCCCCGGAAAGCCGAGAGCCCAGGGACACCCCAGCATGGAAAACCGGCAAGAGGTCAGGCCCCCCAGGGTGGGCTCTCAGCAGGGCCCATGGTGGGGAGGGGCAGTACAAGTGCATTGTCATGTCTGTGTCCCAACAGCCCTGCATCCATGTCCCCAGATCTCTGTATCCATGCCCCTGCACCCCCACATCTCCACATCCCTGTGTCCCTATGTCCCTGCATGTCTGTGTCCCCACATCTCTGCATACCTGTGTCCCTGCACCTGTGTCCCCACACCTCTACATACCTGTGTGCCTGCGTCCCCACATCTCTGCATCCCTGTGTCCCTCCATCCATGCACCCGTGTCCCCATATCGTTGCATGCCTGTGTCCCCACATCCCTGTGTCCTTGCATCCCTGTCTCCCCGCATCCATGTATCCCCATGTACCCATATCCCTGCATCCCCGCGTCCCTACATCCTCATGTCCCTGTGTCCCCACATCTCTGCCTCCCTGCATCCCCACATCTCTGCATCTTTGTGTCTGTGCATCCTCGTGTCCCCCCGTGCCATCCCCTCCAGAGCCGCGGGGCCCAGCATAACTTGGCCAAGCTCTGGCAGGGGACCACAGCAGGATCTGGCCTGGCCGTCGGGCTGCTGCCAAGGGAGCATGGGGGCCAACCCACGCTGCCGCTCTTGCTCCCCTTGGCCCCACATGAGCCCCAGGAGATGACAGGAGCTGTTGACAAACCCTCTGCCAGGCACAATAAACACTCAGGAACATTGGGAACATCCCGCCAGCCCTTCCTGGGTGGCCTCTCCTCGGTAAGGGCTGGGGGTTGAGTGTTCCCAGCCGAGGTGGGATGAGCATTTCCATGAACAGGATGCTCGGCGCGAGGGTTTGCTGGCATCACCATCCCCAGTGCACAGGGTGAGGGCTGGATCCTGCACCAGCACCAGCAAAACCAGCCTGAACAGGAACGCTGCTGCAACTAAATAAATGGGGAGGGGGCGGGGGCAGAGGGGAGGAATAAAGGACGTGGGCTCATCAGGCAAGGGCATCAGCGCTGTTACTCAGTGCTTCCCCTTCCCCACAATTAATTAATTGCTTTTAAGGCCAAGGGGTGATCAGAGCATCCAGTCTCAAGAGCCAGGGATGGAAGGGGTGATGCCACCCTCCTGAGAGCCCAGGGCAATTAACAGGGGGATCCTTCGGGGTAATTAATGAGACATTACATAAAAGCAAGGTTGGGAGCATCCTCTGCCAGCCTGACACCTCCCTGTCACCCACCATCCCCTCACCAGGGACCAGCACCCAGGGGAGACCCCGGGGAGGGCTCGCACCAGGAAGGTTCCAGCGTGCCAGGTCCTGACCCCGAGCTGTGCCGGGAAGCCCTGGGAAACACGGCCAACGGATGGAGGCTCAGCTGGTCCCGCTGCCAGGACCCCCCCACCCTGAGATGCTGTGAGCGGGTGCAGCAGTGATGCCTCCTGCCCAACCTTCATTACACAAACGAAGCTACTAATGAACCCCAGCAAAGGCGAGATCGATGGCAGGCGCTGCAGAAGTGCTGAGCAGGAAACAATTACTCACCGCTCCTCGCCAGCACCCATCCACGCTGGCCCCACGCTGGGGGCAGGAACCCCACACAGCCCCCCGCTGTGGGTGCAGGACTCTGGGGTGTCCCCATGCCATGGGTGCACGAGCCCCACTGCAAGCGAGACCTGCACGGCCCCACACAATGGGTGCAGAAGCCCTGCAAAACCCCGTGCTACGGTGCAGGAGCCTGGGCTGGCCTTGTGCTATGGGTGCAGGACTCCTACACAACCCCACATTACGGGTTCAGGAGCCCCATAGAGCCCGAGACATGCACAGCCTCACGCTGTGGGTGCAGGAGCCCCGCACAGCCCCACACTCTGGGTGCAGGAGCCTGGGGTAACCTCATGCTACGGGTGCTGCATCCCTCCTACCAGAAAGACCCCCACAGATGCACATCCCAACGGCCACCTCTGCCCAAAAGCACCCATGGGAGCGGGGATGGGGCATGCTGGGACACGGTGGCTTTTCGCACCTCAGCAGCTGCTCGATGCCGGGGGGGACCCTTGCCCGCCACCACTGCCGGATCCGGGGGGAGGGATGGAGGAAGCGCGGAGCCTTCCCTCCCCCTCAGCCCTTCCTGGTGTCGAAACGCTGGAGACATGAGGCAGGAAGCTGCCACTGTCACTGCCCACCAGCGATCTCCAAGCCTGGGGGCCCCGTGCCACGGGCTGGCAGCCCCAGTGCCCCCCGCGCCCCCGGCACACTGCCACAAGGCCAAATCCTGCTCTCCTGGCAACCCTGCCCTCTCCCTGCCACTCATCTGGTACCTTAATGAGCTCGTTAGGTACACGTCCGGGACTAATGATCCCTTTATTTGGTGGCTGATAATTGAGTGGGGGCCGTTTGATCTCTGTTCTGAAGATTTACGAGGATTTGGTTCCCCTGGGCATCAGAGCGGGGTCTGACAGCAACGCCATCGATTGCCTTTGAACCTCGGGTGGAAGAGCCAGGGTTTTCACTGGCTCTCACGCTAATGAGGCCAGCGGGCAGATCTAATTAGCCAGAGCCGCGTTAGAAGGGATCTCCAGGGATAACGGAGCCGCCAGCAACCACATCACACGCTCCAGCACAACCCCGTGGCGGCGGCCAGTGGCTCCGTGCCAGCTGTGCCGGGATGAGCACCGAGCACCCCAGCAGCCGATCCCAAAGCCTGAGCATCCCACAGGCTGAAGGCTGCATCCTGCATCCCCGCTGCATCCCGCCGCATCCCCTGCCAGGCTCAGCAGCAGCATCCCCCAGCTGGGTCAGAGCTTCGCTGGCTTCCTTGGCAAGGAAACGCCTTGGCTGTGGGATCCGGGATGTGTCTGGATCCTGCTGTTACTACCAGAGTTTGTTCTCCAAACAACATCCAGGAAGCAGGAGACTCCCCTCCCGGGCCACCTTCCAGGGCTCCTTCTCTTCCCAGCGGAGATCCCTGTCCTGCTCCCAGACCCTACGCATTCATCCAGGGGGATGCACAGGATGCCAGGACTGCAAAGCAACCCGGGGGACCTATTGGTCCTGGCGCGGTTTGATGCTGCAGAGGGGCAGGATGGGACCACGGGGTGCAGGGAAGGGTGCAGAGGGGTGCCCAGTGCCAACAGAGGTGGACTGCCACACTGGGACCACCGCAGTGCTTCCCCAGCTCCAGCCTTGGCTCCGCTGACCACCGGGAAACCACCCTCCACTGCAGCTCAAACCACGGGCCACCAGCGGAGCACCCGACTGGCCCATGGAGGCCAGCAGGTGCCCGTGGGGCCGCAGCTACCCTGCCTGGGTGCTGGGTGCTGGGCAGGAGGAGCTGGGGAGGGGGAGATGGTGTTCTTGGAGAAGCTGCAAATATCGAGGCGGCATGTTTGGCGGCCGCCGGGCTGGCCTGCTCCCCGGCACCGCCAGCAGCCACAAACTCGCCTGTTTACTCCACTGAGCCACTTCCTCCACTCTTCCCACCGCGGGGCTTTGAAGGGGGCTCGGCAGAAGGCTGGGAACGGCAGCACGATGACACACAGAGCGGCACCAGCCGAGCCCCCCAGCCCCCCGCTGAACGCGGGGACAGCCCCTGCACCCTGCATGCCGGGCTCGCCAGCACCTGCATGCGACCCTCACCCACGGAGCACCCAGGGCCACGCCAGGAGCTGGGTGACCCCAAAACCCTGCACCACAGAGGCATACAGGGGAGGCTTGGGGACCCCCCAAGAAAAGCGGGGTGGCCCCACGCTGGCACTGGAGAAATCATCAGGAATGATGCTTTTTTTGGGGTGTCCGATGGTAAACCAGCTGCCGCAGCTGAAGCCCCTGACCCCCTTCAGAAGCTTTGGGATGAATCCATGTGGATTTGGGGTCAGAGCTCCGAACAGGAGCTGAAAGGGAGATGGGGTGGGGGGGATTTATCAGCCTAATTACCCCCCACCCGGCTCCCTCCGGAGCGCTGCGTGGGCTGGGAGATCAGCTCCTGCCTCCCCTGCCTGCACGCCTGCCCGCGGCTGCTGCCAGCCCATGGGAATGCCGCTTGCTCGTGCTCCCCTGGGCACCCAAAAATCTCCCAGGGTCGAACGGGCTGCATACCAGGGATCGCACCCAGTGGGGGGAAACTCAAAGGGTGCTCCAGCTCCAACCCTGCTACTACAAAAGCGACGCTCACTCCCTCCCCCTGACTCCGGGGGAGGAGGGGGTGCTGCTTGCCTGCTCCAGGGGTGCGACGACGTGCCAGTCCTCAATTAGGGATGCTGAGCTGGGGGGATGCAGATGCTGTCAGCCGTGGCCAGGGCAGCAACACCCAGGCAGCCTGCCCAGCAGTGACGCCCCCCCCAATGCTGGGGGCTCTGCGAGAGCCCCCATATCCCAACCCACCACCCCAAAACACTGCAGCATTTCTGGAAGGTTCTGCCAAAGCAGGACCCCCTCATCCTTCCCTCCTGCCGTGGGCTGCGGGGTGGCATTGGCTGCACCAAAGCCCTAAGTCCTGACACTCAGGTGCCGGGGGGGGGGGGCGCTGAGGGGAGGGCAACCCCCCCACTACCTGCGCACCGGTGTTGGGGGTCAAGCGGGAGCACTCCTGAGTACCTGTTCCTAAAAAATAAATTAATGATGGGGAGGCCCAGGGGATGGAGAGCTGCCAGAAAGGGATCCGGGTGAGGAATGGCACCGAGCCGGAGCCTGAACCCCTTGGCCACAAGGGGAGGGGTTGTCACGGGAGACACCCCCAGACCCCCCACGCATGGGCTGGTGGGGGTCACCGGACTCCCCGCCAAGGTCCCGAAATCCCCAAATCCCGTTCCCAGGGTGGACACCTCGGCAGGTCTGCGAATTCACCCCAACCACCTCTGCCGTGCTCCGCACCCAGGGACGTGGAGGGTGGCTGGAGGGTCCCCTTACCCCCTCAGCACCACGGGGGTCCCCAAAGGGTGGCAGCCATCGCGGTGGCTCCCAGGGGACCGAGGTGTCGCAGGCCACCGTGGCCCCCCCACCTGCAGGCCTGGCACGTGTCCCCCAGCACCCCCCATCGTGCCGAACGCGGGGCGGGGGGCGCAGGACCCGGCTCCCCTGGGTGTCGCTCCCTGCTCCCTGCTCCCACCCGAGCCACGAGTGGGAAAAATTGGGGTGACACCCCCCAAAAAAAATACCCAACAACGCCACCCAGGCTCCGAATCGGACGGGGCAGAGCAAGAACGGCGCCCAGCACCCAGCCAGCACCACGGCGGGGCGGGGGGCGGCCGAGGGTCCCCGCGTCCCCCCCGGCCTCGAGCCGCTCACCGCCCACGCCGGCCCCCAGGTCGCCCCCCGCAGCGGGCGAGCCCGGCGGGGACCCCCGGCAGCCCCGGCCCGACCCTGCGGCTCAGCGCGGGGCCCGGGCGCGGGGCAGCAAGCGCCGCCCCGGGATTCCCCCCCCCGCCCCGGGCCGCCCGGCTCCCCCCGCACCCCCGGGCCCACTCACCGGGTGCCTTTGTCTCCCATGGCCCCGCCGATCCTCAGGGCGGCTGAACCGGGAAGCGCCGGCCGGGCTTGGAAAATTACTGGCTGGATGGTGGCGGGGAGAGGCGGCGGCGGGGCGGGCGCTGGGCTCGGCGCGGCTCGGTACGGCTCGGTGGGGCTCGGCCCGGCTCGGCCCAGCCCGGCGCGGCTCCGGTGCGGGCGCTGCCGAGCGCAGCCCCGCGGCGCTGCCGCCTCCGCCCGCCCCCGAGCGGCGCGGCCCCGGGGAGGGGGGGGGGGCGGTGGCACGCGCGGGGCCACACGCTGGGGGGGGCCGGGGCGGGGGGGGGGTTTGTGCACCGCCTTGCGCGCGCGCGGGGAGACGGCGGCGCACGCACACGCGCACACACACACAGACACACGCACACCCCGCGCGGGCGGGTGCGAGGGGCAGGGGCGCCCCCCCGTGCATGCACGCGCACATGCACACCAGGAGGGAGGGGCGGCCCCGCGTGCGCCGGGCCGCGCGCACACGCTCACGTCCCGCGTGCACCGGTGCACGGACGCACACGGAGGTGCAGGCTCCACGTGCACCGGCGCCGCGCGCACGCAGGTGCACCGGTGCGCGTGCACACATGCATGGAGACGTGCGACACACACACACACCCCGCATGCACCTGTGCGCACACGCACTCACAGAGATGCACACACACACACGCAGAGGTGCATGCCTGGTGTGCAGCGGGGCACACATGCACTCAGAGAAGTGCAACCCCTGCGTGCACCGGTGCACACAGACATGCATGGAGTGCACAACCCCCGTGTGCACTGGTGCATGCATAAAGACACGTGGGGGTGCTTGCTCCACGGCGCGCACACACACACAGGCATGCACCGGTGCACAAGCACACGCACAGAGAAGTGTGACACACACACACACACACTGCATGCACCGGTGCGCACACTCGCAGAGGTGCACCCCCTGTGTGCACCCGTGCACACACACACAGAAGTGCAACCCCCACGTGCACCAGTGCACTCACAGACATGGGTGCACCGGTGGGCCCACACACGCACGGAGTGTGCAACCGCCTCTATGAACTGGTGCACAAACACAGGAAGGTGCACACGCCACATGCACCAGTGCATGCACATGCATGCACGGAGAAGTGCAACCCTCCACATGCATCAGTGCACACATGCACTCACAGCTGTGCAACCTGCACATGCACCGGTGTGCACACGCACACACATGGAGCAGCACCCCCCACTGCATGCACACAAATGCAGGTGTGCACGCCTTGTGTGCACTGGTGCACAAGCACACCGAGAAATGCAAGCCCTCCCTGTACAACTGTGCATACGCACACACAAGCACACACTGGTGCACCCCTGCATGTACTGATGCACACCCATGCACAGGTGCACGCCCTGCACGCACCAGTGCGCGTGCACACATACACACGTGTCCGCCCCCCTGCACCGGTTCACGCACACACACGGAGGTGCCAGCCCCGCGTGCACCGGTGCATGCACGCACAGAGAAGTGCAGCGCCCCGCGTGCACGGGGGCGCGCGCTCCCCCACCTGCCCACCCCCACACGAAGGGAGGTGCGTGCACACGCACACCCCCAACCCCTTTGGGCGCGCGCACCCCACGGGCACGCGGCACGCACCCACCCCACGCGCACTCCCGCCCCCGCGCTTCGGGGGGTCTCGGCGGGGGGATGGGATTGTGAGCCTCCTCGCCCCCTCCCCATGGGCCCCGCCCCCTCCCCGTTGGCCCCGCCCCGACAGGGACCCGGGCCGCGCCTCTTTCCCTTCTCTCCTCCAATGAAATTCAGCCCTGCCTGCAGACAGCCCCGGCCCTCCGCTTTTGATTGGCTGTCTCTTTCCATTCGCCCGCCTCCTGCAACAGAACAGCCAATCAGAGCCGCCGTGGGAATGGGCCGGCAGGGGCAGGGCAGGGGCAGGGGCAGGGGCAGGGGCAGGGGCAGGGGCAGGGGCAGGGGCAGGGGCAGGGGCAGGGGCAGGGGCAGGGAGTGGGGCGCGCCACTTCCCGCCTGCGGCTTCGCAATGGGGGGGCCTCCGGGGGGCAGCGGCTGCGGGGTTGCGGCCCTGCCCCCGCCCTGCCGGGACGGTGGGGGGAGGGGAGGCGCGGTGCGGTGCAATGAAGTGCTGTGCGGTGCAATGCGATGCAACACAGTTCTGTGCACACACACACAGACATCTTGCGCGGGCGGGTGCGGAGGGGCAGGGGCGCCCCCCCCATACATGCACGCACACATTGCAGTGCGGTGTAATGCTGTGCGGTGCAATGCAGTGATGTGCAATGCAGTGCGGTGCAGTGCAATGCAGTTTTGTGCTATGCAGTGCAGTTCTGTGCGGTGCAGTGCATTGCTGTGTAATGCAGTGCCATGTAATGCAGTGCTGTACTGTGTAATGCGGTGCAATGCAGTTCTATGTTATGCAATGCAGTGCTGTGCAATGCAGATTGGTGCAGAGTAATGAGGTGCCGTGCAGTGCTGTGCAATGCAGTGCGGTGCAGTGCCATGCACTGTGGTGCGGTGCAGTGCAGTGTGGTGCACAGTGCTGTGCCCTGTGGTGTGGTGCAGTGCTGTGTGGTTTGGTATGGAGTGGTGCTGTGCAGTGCCATGCGACGCTGCATGGTGCTGTGCAGTGTGGTGTGCAGTGCTGTGCACTGTGGTGTAGTGCGGTGTTGCATGGTACGGTGCAGCATGCTGCGGTGCTGTGCTGTCCTGTGTGGTTTCATATGGCATGGAGCTGTGCAGTGTGGCACGATGCAGTGTGGTGCAGCATGGTGCAGTGCGGTGCACTGGGGTGTGGTGCTGTGCAGTGCTGTGCTGTGTTCCCATCATGGGGGAGAGCTGGCTTGAAAGGGTCCTGGGCCCAACTTGCTACCAGCAACTCGCTGCAGGATTGCACCGATGGATGCACAGCACTGTGGTGCAGGATCGCACCTGTGCATGCCCAGGACCTGCCTGCAGGACCTCACTGCAAGGCTGTGATGGTGGGTATACAGCACCCAGCTGCAGGATAGCACCCATGGGTGCACAGTACGTCACTGCAAGACTGCCTCGATAGATGCACAGCACCTGGCTGCAGGATTAGACTGAGGGATGGAGAGCATCTGGCTGCAGGATTGCACTGACAATGCCCAGCACCCAGCTGCAGGATTGCACCCATGGGTGCATAGCACCACACTGCAAGGCTGCTGCCTTCCCGTCCAGTGACCCCGTCACAGGAGCTGGCCATGACACAGCCAGTGTCGGGGCTGGAGGGGACACGGAGTGGGGGGCTCAGCCCCCCAGGGACCAGGACCCATGCACGAGGCCCCGGCTGTGCCCACACCGTGCACGGCCCACATCCTGCTCCCACAGCCTCCGCAGGAGGAGGAGGACCTGAAGAAGGGGACCTGACCCCCCCCACCCCATGGCTGGACCCACGGGGACCCACCATGCCTGAGTGGAGGGGCAGAGGTATTTGGGGGTGCTGGGGCTGCCCCACAGGGTGCAAGGTCCCACCTGCACCGAGGGGGAACAGCATGGGAAGGGACAATGGCCCTCTGTCCCCCAGGGGTGACCCACATCTCAGGGCAAACCCTGCCCGTGCTGTTCTGCAAGGGGATGCTGAGGCTGCCTGGCTGGTGGGTGCCCCCCACCCACCCAAACGCACCCACCTTGGTCCAGAGACACACACACATTGCCCCCAGCCCCACTGGCTGCTGTGGGGAGTCTAGCACTGGGGACGCTGGGAGCACTGGGTTTGCCCATGGCATGGCCACTGTGCGGGCAGCAGGTGCCACCTCATGCCTGTGCCCTGCCGCGGTGGGCAGGGACCCCCCGGGAACCCAGGGTTGGAGCTGGGGGTGCCGGGGGGGACCAGCGAGGCACAGGGCAGCAGGGCGGGGATGGGGAGGAGGCAAGAGGGGGCTGAGCAGCCCCCCAAAACCCACCCCAGCTCTGGGAGAAGGTGGGGGACATGCTGGACCCTTACTGGTTCACTCAGGTGGGCTGCCCGGGAGGCAATGCTGCGTGGGGCATGGCCACCTGGCTCAGCATCCTCCTGAGGCCACCCAGGGGACAAGGGGTGACAACCAGGGATGGAAGGACAGGCAGGAAGCGGCAGCTGAGACCCAGGGGACAGCCCAGGGGCTGGGGTGAGGGGCAAGCTGGACGGCTGTGGCACCCCACATGCACCCAGGATGACAAAGGGACATCGCAGAGGGAGCAGAGTCATCAGTGTCAGAGGCAGGAGGGGGCAGCCCCTGGCTGGGGACCCTTGGCAACCCCTCCGCGCTGCTCCCGGACTTGCTCCGTGTTAAAGGTTTTAATCCCAGGACTCGCTCTCTGCTCCGCTGCTGGGTTTGATGGTGGCTCGGAGTGGGAGGGGGGACACTGGCATTTTTTTCTAGTTTTTTGTAGTTTTTCACCCCAATTTGAGCAGCTCAAGCAGCACCAGCAGGTGCCAGCATTGAAGCCTCCAGGGACTTTTCCTCCGGTGCTGCCTGGGCTGGAGCCATCGGATCGGGCGCTGGATTGATCCCGGGTAATAAATTGCTCATTAGCGGGATGGCTCGTCAGACCAGGAGCTGGAATAAAAACCACAGCCCTGATGTGAAGGTGATGGGCAGAGCGGAGCTCTGTCCCACCGGGGCTGTGTAGGGGCGGCCGCTGGACCCAGCAGGGCAGCTTAGGGTCACATCCTGCACCCCGCAGCCCGGGGTGCTGTGGGAAGGGGCCCCTGGGTGACTTGGGGCGCGTCACTGCAAAGGGCAGCGTGACCCGCGGCCGGCCATGGGCACAGGGTCCTGGCCTCATCCTGCCCTCCAGCCTGAGGGGTAGGGGATCCCAGTGCCGGGGGGACCCTGGGGGTGGGGTGGGGGGAACCCCGTCCCGCTGGGGTCCTCCCGTCCCATCCCATCCTGGCACAGGCCAGGACTGGGCTGGATACGGATTGGTCCTAGCGGGGCTGGATCCTGACCCAGTGTCAGTCGCGGGGGGTGGCGCATTCTGCACCCCAGTCCCAGCGTAGGTTGGGGAGGGGGGGGTCCTGCTCCAGGCCGCATCCTGCCCTAGTCCCAGCACAGGCACATCCCAGCATGGGCCATACCCTGCATCCCAGCCTGTGATCCTGCTGCAGTCCCAGTCTAGGCTGGATCCTGCCCTGGGCCCAGCTCCAGCTGCTGCCCAGGGCTGGGGTGGTCCCAGCGTGGCAGATGGGGGGACAGAATGGGGGGGGGGGGGGGGGGGGGGGCGCAGAGCATCCCAGGGGATTGCAGTATCCTGTGGGTCAGGGATTTCAGAAGGGAACAGGGCAGTGGGGGAACCAGAGCAAGGTGGGGGGGTCAGTGCATCCCGGGGCATGGGAGCATCCCAAGGGACCGGAGCATCTCAGGGGGACTGGAGCATCCCAGGGGGGTCAGAGCCTCCCAGCCTGAGCTGGAGTTGTCATGTCTGCCCCCAAACTGCCCAAGGGCACTTCTGGGGTGTGCATGTCTCAGCTGGAGCTACCCAGTCCCCACTGAGGCTGTGACAGGGGCTGGGGGTGGCCCAGGGTCTCCTCACAAGGGAACACCTCCCTGCACCCCCAAACCATTCTGTCCCCTCACTGGCACTGCCCACAGCCCCCCTGCTGCCCACACCTTGCACAGCTCACACAAGTTCGGGTTCATCACCAAACCCAAGCTGTCCCTCCCTGGTGCCACTGACCATCCTTGGGGACACGGACACATCCCCACACCCACCCCACTGCAGAACATCCACTGGCACCCCCAACATGAGGCACCTACCGACCTGCCGCGGGGAGATCAACGTATGAAATTTATTTAGGAAAACCAAAACCCACAAAAAAAAAAAAAAAAAAAAAAAAAAAAAAAAAAAAGGAGGAGGAGGAAGAGGAAGGAGGAGAAGAAGAAGGAGGAGAGGAAGAAGACGGAGAAGAGTTGTCTCCTTGGGCTCCGTTGGAGCCCAGAACAACCAGCGCCGCAAGAGGGGAGGACAAAAAAGCTGGAGGAGGTTTTGCACGCCCGCGCACACTCGTGGGTGAGCGGGGCTGGGTGCCAGCTGCGCTCCCCAGTATCCATAGGAGTATGTACAGGGGCGGGAGCCAGGAAAGCATCGACCACCTATGCTCACCAGCGGCGGGGGCTGGAGAAGTGGGCTACAGCTGGGAAACGGGCATCCCTGCGTGCCCCTCTCTGTGGCATGGTACCCAGGATGCGGCACCCCAGTGCAGGACCCCCCACTCCCCGCATTCACCAGCACCAGCTTGGGATGGCGAGAGCCCTGCATCACCAGGCACTGCGGACTGGCAGGGGGCTGTGGGTACCGGCTGGGAGCAGCCATGCCTGCCGGCACACTGGCACTGCAGCCATGACAGCATCATGCCAGGGATGGAGCTGCTTTCCTCCTCTTGCGCTTTGGGGGGGTTCTGCCTTCTCGGACCATCCCTGCCCCCCGCTCAGTGTCATCGCATGGCAGCATGGGGAGGGGGAAGGTTTTGAGGGGGTCTTGTAGGCGAAGCCATGGGCCAGCAGCCAGACACGGTCACCGGACAGGTCCTACCGGGGCTTGGGCAAAGCATCTTGCTAAAGGCATCTCCGAGTAGGTAAGGCAAAAGGAATTCAGTTCACTTCGTCCCCGGGGAGCAGCTCAGCATTGGGGTCTCCCATTGCTCCTGCAGACACGCACACTCTGGGTACCCCGAGAAAATGGGTGTGGTGTTTCTTACAGATGAGATGTCGAGAGGAGCAGCCGCCCCATCGCTCAAATCCCGGAGGGATGCACTGGGAGCACCACTGTACCGCGGGGACCTGCTGCGGCACTGCTGGGACTCGGCGCAGGGGTGGTGCCGTGGGATGCTGCAGAAGAGCAGGGATGGGGCGGCAGATGGCTCCATGGCTGCAACCGGGCTGCCCTTGACCATGGTGGGACCGATCCTGGTGGGACCGACCCCAGCAGTGCCAGGATTTCACTGTGCCACTTCCATCACCTTCCCCTGCTGTGATGGTGACCCTGCCATTTCCCATGAGCTGGGTGATGCAGCCAGGGGGGCTCAGTGCACCCCAGTCCCTGGGGGCTCAGCATCCACCCTCATCCCCAGCCCCCCTTTGGCTCAACCCCAGCAAAGCAAGCTGCTCACCACGGCTCACCATGGCCTGGTTCCCCTGCTCATGGCTGTTTCGGGTGGCTTTGGTTGGGGCAACAAAGACCTGGGTCACACACAGTTGGAGAGACCCTGGGGGGGGGGGGGGGAGGGGGAAGGCTGGCTGAGCAGAGCCCCCAGGGCTGAGGCAATCCACACGTGTTGGGTTGTTGGACTGGAAGGACCAGCAGGGTCTGTGCACGGTGGTCAGTAGGACAGGAGGGACCACAGAAGGCCATCACCATCCATGCATGGTGGTCTGTAGGACCAGTGGGACCACAGGAGGATGGCAGGGTCCATGCACAGCAGTCAGCAGGGCAGGAGGGATGGTGGGAGACTGGTGGGTCTTTGCATGGCCAGAGCAGCCATGGGAAGCCAGCAGGATCCATGCACAATGCTAAGTAGGACCAGAGGGACCACAGAAGGCCATCACCATCCATGCATGGTGGCCTGTAGGACCAGAGGGTCCATGGGAGGATGGTAAGGTCCAGGCATGGCAGTCAGTGGGATCAGAGGGACCACAGGAGGATGACAGGGTCCATGCATGGCAGTTGATGGGACCACAAGAACCACAGGAGACCATCAGGGTCCATGCATGGTGGCCTGCAGTATCAGAAGGACCACAGGAGACCATCAGGGTCCATGCATGGTGATCTGCAGGACCAGAGGGACCATGGGACATTGGCAGGGTCCATGCACAGCAGTCAACAGGACTGGAGGGACCACAGGAGACCATCAGGGTCCACGCATGGTGGTCTGCAGGACCAGAGGGACCACAGGAGACCATCAGGGTCCATGCACGGTGGTCTGCAGGACCAGAGGGACCACAGGAGACCATCAGGGTCCATGCACGGTGGTCTGCAGGACCAGAGGGACCACAGGAGACCATCAGGGTCCATGCACGGTGATCTGCAGGACCAGAGGGACCACAGGAGACCATCAGGGTCCATGCACGGTGGTCTGCAGGACCAGAGGGACCACAGGAGACCATCAGGGTCCATGCATGGTGGTCAGTATGGCAGGAGTTG
This sequence comes from Falco punctatus, assembly GCF_963210335.1. Classification (NCBI taxonomy): domain Eukaryota; kingdom Metazoa; phylum Chordata; class Aves; order Falconiformes; family Falconidae; genus Falco; species Falco punctatus. Next base: position 2,387,827 of record NC_137581.1, read on the forward strand.
TGAAGCCACTGTGAGCTGGGGATGCTCATGGACACATCGGTCACTGGTGCAGCTGCTTGCAGACAGGAGGCTCCTGGGCGGGCACCACAGTGCTGAGCTAGAGAAACACCCACGTGGTGGGGACATTGTGGGGACATGGTGGGGACAGGACCTCCTGCAGTGTCCCTGTGGGAGCGCAGCCCCCCGCCCCCCTGCGTGCAAACCAGGAGCAGGAGCCCCTCCAGCCTTGGCACGCATCTAGCCCTTGCAGGGGACGTGGCTGTGTGGGACCAGGCTGGGCAAGGGACACGAGTCCTTCCACAGGTGAGTGGGTCCAGGGGTCCCGGGGCTGGGGGGGCTTTTAGCCAACAGATGCTCGGCGGCTGCTGGGAGGCAGCAGGGGATGCAGGCAGAGCACCCCCATGGCCACGGCCATGGCCATCCTGCTCTGGGTGCCTCTTCCCTCCTCCAGCCAGAACCAGCCTCCTTCCATGGGCCTGAGCCTGGCTCCTCCATCCTCAGACCTCCCAGCCCCCTCCCACAGCCTCACGCCCCACTTTGGGGTCTATGGGGACACCCCTGTGCCCTGTAGCCCACCCCACCCCCAGCACTCCCACTGCTCCTCGCCATCCTGCTCCACACTGTCCCCCTCCATCCCGCTGACCCCAGCAGACCCACAGCTCCCTTTCAGGGGGACAACCCCTCCAGGGGTGCTTCTGCCGAGGGCATCGTCCCTATTGTCACCCCATGGGGACACGACCTGCAGCCTTAAGGCAGTTTAAAGCACATCCATCCCTCAGCCCCACGGTGTCCCCCGGTGTCCCCAGCCACAGAGGCAGAGTCCTAGCAAAGAGGGGTCCAGGGGACCACCAGGTGGAGGGGACACCTGAATACCTGCCCCGGAGGGAGGGGACAGTCACCCACTGGTGGGAAAGGACCAGCGGTGGGTGCTGGCAACACACAGACCTTGCCGTTGTGGTCCAGAGTCACTGATGTCCCCCCCCAAACCTCCTCCCCATAGGCTGGGGGACGAGGGTTGGGGATGCTCCTGGTCCAGCTGTGGCCGTAGCCCCCCTCATTGCCCCTTTTACTCAGCCCCTGCCTCTGGCTGCCCCCCCTCGGGCTCCAGGCAGCCGTTGAGCTGGGGGTCGGGGGCCTGCGGGTCATATTCCTCATCCAGAAAGTCCAGGGAGTTGTTACTGGGCAAACCCCGGATGGTGAATTTGTGGGAGACCTTGGTCCACTGCTCCCGGTTGCTGGCCACCCTCTCGTAGAGCTCCGCTGCCTTGGGGAAGAGGTCCTGCAGCAGCCTGGGGGGCAGGGGACACCACACGCCATCAACACGGGGTTGCACCCCCTTAGTTGGATGCAACCCTGTTCCCCCCATCCCCACCACTTGGAAACCCCCCTAATATCTGCAAGACCCCCTGCCCAGCACCCCCTGTCCCACCCTGGCATGGCAAGGCAGGGGTGATAGCAGCAGCCCCCCCCCAGCCCGGCACCAGCCCTGGGGGCTCACTTGTAGATGGGCATGGCGATGTGCTCCATGAAGCTGATCTGCAGCTCGGGGATGTAGGCTTTCTCCCGGTCCATCATCTCCAGCGGGCGGTTGCCCATGGCCTTCTCCTGCAGCAATGGTGAGGGGGTGTGTGTCAATGCCAGTGACCATCCCCTCCCCATTCCCGGGCAAGACCTCCCTGTCCACCCCCCCTACCTCATCTGGGCCCCCCTGGTGCTTGCCAAGAGTGTTGGCCAAGCCCAACCCTGCACCAAGCCCTGGTGCTACCTACCAGGTCACCCTGGGAGAAGAACTCCTTGTAGATCAGCTCCTGCAAGGGACAGACTGTCAGAGTAGGGGGCTGCATGCCTGGGGTGCCATCCCTACCCCAATTGCCCTCCAGACCCCCCTCCACAGCCCTGCATTGGGCAGGGACATGCTGCTGGCACGGGGGGCTGCTGCGTGGTCCAGGCAGGGACCCCCTCCACAGGCCACGATGCCACTGTGAGGGGCAGGCTGGCCCCCGGCACCTGGGGCCATGCGAGTGCCCCAAGACGGGGTAGGGGGTGGCATTCAGGGGGTCAGCCCCATGGTGTGGCACTCACCGCGATCTTCCTGGTGGTCTTCCAGCCCTTGGTCTGGTCGGAGAGGTCACAGGAGGTCATAAGCAGGCAGAGCAGCAGGCTGTGGTGCTGCTTGTTCTTAGGGTCGTAGCCCACTGCCAGGCAGGGAGCGGGGCAGGGGTTAGGGCTGGGGGCTCGGGAAGGAGCCCCACAGCCCCCATCAGCTCCCCAAGTAAGGACTCTGGGGACAGCCAGGACCTGCAGTGCCACCTCCCAGACTTGGGGGGATGAGTTCCCACCGCATCCCTAAGCCCAAGCATAGGAGCTTCACCTTCTGCCATCTTCTGGAGGTCCTTGAAGATGCGCAGGTGGTGGGCCAGGTCAGTGGCCAAGATGATGTCCCTCATGAGGTCCAGCATGCGCTGGTAGTCCTGCAAGACCAGGCATGGCAGCTGCCGTGACCAGCTCCGTGCTCCTGCCAGCCCTTGTATCCCAAGGGTCAGATCCAGAGCTGGGGAGGGGGTCCGGAGGGGATGAGCAGGCTCAGCCTGGGCAGGAGGGTGGCAGGGGAGAGGTGCCAAGGCAGGGGGGCTCACCTTGCGGGAGAAGTGGTCAAAGATGTTACAGCCTTGGCTATTGAGGATGGCAATGGCTTGGGCGAAGTGATGCCTCTGCGGGAGAAGCCGGGGCCGTGGGCGCAGGCAGGGCGCAGGCAGGGTGCAGGCAGGGCGCAGGCAGGGATGCTGCCACCCAGCCGCAGCCCCAGAGAGTCGGGCAGGGGGAGGTTTTGGGGAGCACCTTACCTCCATGACGGAGCCCTCCGAGCTGTACAGCGCAGCCAGGACCGATTTCTGCAAGGCAGAGCGGCTAAAGTGATGGAGCTATGGGGGTGAAGACCCGCGCCCCCACCCCACCAGCTCTGTCCCCATCCCCCCCACCCAGGCACGTCCCAGCACTGGGCTCGGCTCACCGAGGCCACCTGGAAGGAGTTATTGGTGCCTCTGTGGTCCAGGTCATGGCACATGCAGGAGATGAAGAGGGCAAAGATCTCGATGTCTCTGGGGGGGGAAGGAGGGAAACTGAGGCAGGCGGGAGGGCTGGGAGCGCCCCGGCCAGGGACAGGGACGGCGTCTGGCCTTACTCCAGGTAGTTGACGAGCTCCAGGTTCTTGTAGAGCAGGTAGCAGAAGTGGGAGACAGAGAAGGCATGCATCCAGTTGTGGTAGGGGGGATCACGGTAGCCCTTCTTCACCATCAGGCAGAACCTGGCAGGGAGGGAAGGGCCATGGGGGGGGTGGTGGTGTGTGTCTTTGCACCGCACCACCCCCACCCCCTGGGGACCTCTGTCTTGCCCAGGTGTCCCCAGCAGGTGTGGGGATAGTGACAGGGATGGGGACCCACCTGGTGAGCGTCTGACGGTCCATCTTGTAGTTGTTGATGAAGTTCATGTCCTGCAGCATGCTCAGGATGGCCTGCGGAGGGGACAGGGTGAGTGGCAGTGGGGGACAATGCCCAGCAGGGTCATTGTCCCCCTGCCGTGCCACCCCTGCCCCTGCCTGGCAGGCAGGAAGATGCTCAGGGGTGCAGCCGCATCCCCCCATTCCAGCCCCCCAGCACCCCAGGGCTGGGGTCTGTGACCTGACCCAGAGCAGGCAGGGTACGGTGGCACTTGGGGACCGTCCCCACAGTCCTCACCATGGAGGTGTCATCCTCGGGCAGCGAGCGTGGCGTGTAGGTGAAGTTGGCAAAGTTGGGGTCAATGGTGGACACGGGCTGGATTCCCTCACTCAGCAGCTTGGTGTACTCATCGTCTGACACCTGAAGGAGCCATTGCCAGTGGTCCACGCTGTGACCGGGCCCCCAGGGTGTCCCCAAGCTGTCTCCTGGGCCACGTGAGCCCCAGCGAGAGCAGAGAACCCAGGGTATCACCGCCACCCCACTGTGCCACCACCTTGGGGTGGAGTGTGGCGGCACCACGCTGGCAGGGGAGGGTCCCAGCCCGTGTCCCTGCCCCCATCCCCGTGCCACCTCACCTTCATGTGGTACATCATCATCTCATTGGCCAGGTGGCTGCGGTACTGCGCCTCATTCACCTTCTTGTACAGCAGTGACTGCAGGGTGGGAGGGGGGTATGGGAGTGCTGGGGGTGTGCAGAGCCCCCCAAGCCCCCTCAGCACCCCCAGCCCATGCTGGCCCCCCAGCACATCCTTGGTCCCCACACATGGCCTCCCCCACCCCAGCTCATCCCATCCCCACCACTGCTTGTCCCCAGGGAATGGGGACCAAACACATCCCCCCACCCCGTCCCTCTGCACTGTGGCCAGCTCCGGGGCAGCGCAGAGGGCTCCTCTTGCCCTCCCCCGCCAGGGTTGGGGACCCCCCCGGGCACATACGTGGGCGATGCTGATGCCACAGTAGATGGAGAAGGCGGTTGCCAGGTCCTCGTCGAATTTGCTGAACCAGGGGCCATTGATCTTGTTGACCAGCTCTGCCACCCCGATGACCTCTGGGAGCAGAGTGGGGACAGGGGACAGGGGACAGGATCAAGCCCGTGTGCTGGGGACAGGATTGTTCCTGTGTGCTGGGGACAGTGCTGTGCCCACAGGCTTGGGACAGGATCATGACCCTATGCTGGGGGACAGGATCATACTTCTTTGCTGGGGACAAGATTGTGGCCATGTGCTGGGGACAGTGCTGTGCCTGTGTGTTGGGGACAGGATCGGGGCCATGGACTTGGGACAGGATCATGCCCACGTGCTGGGGACAGGATCATGTCTGTGTGCTGGGGACAGGATTGTGCCCAAGTGCCAGGGACAGTGCTGTGCCCATGTGTTGGGGACAGGATCATGTCTGTGTGCTGGGGACAGGATTGTGCCCAAGTGCCAGGGACAGTGCTGTGCCCATGTGTTGGGGACAGGATTGTGGCCATGGACTTGGGACAGGGTTACGCGCACGTGCTGGGGACAGTGCTGTGTCTTTCTGCTGCGGGACAGGATGATGCCCATGTGCTCAGGGATGCTGCTGTGCCCGTGTGCTGGGGACAGGATCAGGATCACGCCCAAGTACCGGGGGTAGCACTGTGCCTGTGTGTTGGGGACACAATGATGTCCACGTGCTGGGGACAGGATCACATCCACATGCTGGGTTCAGGATCGTGCCTCCCGGGGCAGGATGGTTCCCACGGGCTGGGGGATGCTGCTGTGCCAGGGGACCGTGCCGTGCCCACATCCAGGGGTACACAATCCCCCACGTGCCGGGTCCCCATGCAGGGGGACAGCGCCCTGCCTGTGCCCCTCACCCTGGCTCTCGTTCTTGATGGGGAAGCAGAGGATGTTCCTGGTGCGGAAGCCGGTGCTGTCGTCCACCCCCCGGTAGAAAAGCGGGTGGGAGTAGGCATCCTTGATGTTGAGGATCTTGCCAGTGGTGGCCACATGCCCGGCGATGCCCTGGTCGGCAGGGATGCGGATCTCGTAGCTCTGCGGGCAGGGAGAGGAGGTCACCAGCATGGTCTTGGGGCTGGAGGGGGCAGGACCCCAGGACCCCCCACCAGACTCCATTCTCTTGTCCCTGCATTCACCTCATCATCCACCACGCCGCCGTCAAACACCTTGGCCACCAGCTCGTGGCTGAGCCGGTCTAGCAGGAACACGGAGCATCTGCAAGAGACACCAATGCCACTCGCACCCAGGGGGGTCTGTGCCCCCCCACCCTGTGTCCCCCCCCCTCATGGCAGGCCCACTCACATCTCTGCATTGCTGAGGTTTCGGGCCTCTGTGATGATCTCCTGGAGCAGAACAGAGACGTCGTCTGCAAGAGGTGGGGGGGAAAGGGTCAGGGAGCCCCCAGACAAGCAGCTGCTGCCCACCTCATCTCCCCACTCATGCAATGAAAGAGGGGGTGTCTCAGCTCAGTCTGTCCCCAGCGTGGGCTGTGCCTGCACACAGCCCACCCCAGGGGCATGGCAGGAAGGCCTGGGGGGCACAGAGGAGTGGGGTCTGCACAGACCGTGTGCATGCATGTACATGTTTGCGTGTGTACACGTGCATGCATGCACACCAAAGGGTGACACAGCCTGTGCAAGTGGGCAGCAGCAGATGCAATACAGCAGGGTGCTCGTGTGTAGCATGAACTGCAGCAGTGTGTGTGCACAGCAATGTGTATGTGCACATGCAGCAGTGCATGCATGCAGCAGTTGTGCGTGCATGCAGCAATGTGCATGCATGGCAGTGTGTGTGTGCATGTGCAGCAGTGTGCACGTGTGCATGCAGCAATGTGTGCACGTGCAACAGTGCACGTGTGCATGCAGCAGTTCCCACATGTGCAGCTCTGTGTGCGCAGCAGCGTGCACCTGCAGCAGTACATGCAGCAATGCATGTCTGCACACACATTTCTAAGTGCATGCAGCACTCTGTGCTGATGCAGTGTGCACGCCTGCAGCTGTGCCTCACCAGCGCAAGCAAGGCTCTGGGCGAGCTGACGGCTGCCCTCCTGCCATCATCCCCCAGGCAGGGCCAGGGCTGGCAGGGCAAGGGACAAGGTCCCCCCAGGCTGGGGGCAGGGGACCCCAGTGCCACTGTCCCCTGGAGCTGTGCAGGGGGGGTCTGCCCCCCACCCAGGGCGTGGGTGCTCCCTGCAACGTGCACCTACCCAAGTGCGTGAAGAGGTTCTTCGCCACCTGCAGCAGGGCCTGGCGGGGACAGAGGTGACGCTGTCAGTAACTGGCGTGACATGGGACACGCACACGTGTGTGCCCGGTGTGACACAGCCCTGCAGGCACTCACCTGGCATTCACACTTGAGCTTCTGCTCCTTTTGGAAGGCCAAAGTGCTGGTGAGCACCGTGGAGGTATAGCAGAAGCAGTGCTGGATCTTGTGCTCATCTGCCTTGGTGTAACTGGGGGGAGGGCAAGACCCCATCAGAGGAGAAGGGCAAGACCCCATCGTGGTGGGGCACACACCTCTGTCCCCCGTCCCTGCTGGTCCCCACACCTGCACCCTCTTCCTCCACGGTGACAATGCTCCACCACCCACAAAGGCAGCCCCAGCTCAGGGCAGAGGGGAAGGTGGGAGGGCTGGATCCTGCCCCCCCCCCCCTCCCCAAGCCAAGACGGTTACTCACCTCCCCCCGCTCAGTTTGTTGAAGGCACAGGCCAATGCCACCACCTGGGAGGTAGCCCGGCTGATGACAGGGACACAGAGCATGGAGGTGACCTCGCTGCCCAACATGCTGCTCAGCTGCTTGTGCTCCTCCTGCAGGGAGGAGGTGAGAGGGGGCTGGTACCCGCACCTCCAAACCAGACCCCCACCCCCGGGAAGTCCCCAGTCCGGGCTGGGGAACCATGTCCCCGGGCGCAGGGGACACACACAGAGTCCCCACCCAGGGTAGGAGAGCTGGTACCCACCTCGCTGATGTCCTTCAAGGTGATGGACCTCTTGTCCTCCACCACCTTCCCCAGGCGCCCAAAGGTGAGCTGCGGGTGGAGGGGATGGGTGAGTCCATGGCACCCGCTGCCCCCCTATATCCCCCACTCACCATCCCCCACTCTGCTCACCGAAAAGCTGATCTCCTCCTCGAGGACACGGTCCCCCACCACCTGGAAGAGACAGCTGGGGGTGAGCTGCCATGGGATGGTGGTCAAGCCCCATGAAGCCATGGCTTGGGGGGTGCAGTGGGACCCCCTGGCCCCACAGGGTGGGGGGACCAGCCCGGTGGCACCCACCTGGCAGAAGAGCTGGTGGTTGTCCTCAGAGACGAGTAGGAGGCAGCAGCACAGTGACTGGGTCTCCTGCTTCAGCTGGGGGGGGTGAAGGGTGGGGGTCAGCACCCCAGCCTGCCCTGAGCCCCCCCAGGGCAGAATCCAGCCCCTCCTCTGCCTCCCTGTGCCCAGGGCACCCACACGTGCCACACAGAATCAGGTGCCCTCTGAGAACCTCTTCCCTGCAGCTGATCAGGTTCACTCTGGAGACTACTGATGTCAAGGGCGAGGCTGTTCACTCTGGATGCTACTGAGGGCTGGGTACAGGATGCTAGAGAGCCTGATGGGAACCTGGAGGTTCTGTCTCAGAGTTTCTGCGGCACGGATGGCACTGTTAATTACTGTTAACTCTGGAGACTTGACAGTTGTGACAAGGCTGTTCACTCTGGTCACTACTGATGGCTGCGCAGCTGACGCTTGAGGTTTTTCTTTACTTTGGGGGATTTTTTTATTTTTTTTTAAATAAATTGAGGTGCTCTGTGTGTCCTGAGGCTGGGGGCGAGGGGGGCCAGCATGGTCACTACTCACATAGTTGATGACCTTGAGCTGGAGTGAGGCAGCATCCAGGTCATACAGCTCACCTGTACAAGGGGCACAAACACCATGAGGGGCTCAACGCCCCAGCTCCACCCTGCCGGCACACACCACCCCCCTGCTGCCCCCCACCCTGGCCTCACCGCAGAGCTGCAGGATCTTGCAGTCCAGGTCACTGTAGCTGCTTTCAGGTGCCTTCTCTGGCTTGGCCAGGGAGTTCTGGGAGGAGCTGGTGGAGAGGCTGACCTGGGGCCAGGGCTGCAGCTTCTGCAGGGCTTGCAGGCGCCGGTATGCCACCAGGGTCTGTAAGGAGGGGCGTAAGGGACAAGGGACAGCAGGGTTTGGGGAAAGAGGTGGCAGGTCCCCAGGTGCCGGGGCCCACAGCCAAGCTGGGGTCACTCACGTGTCTCTCCAACGCACGTAGGTTCTGCTCATCCGAGTCGCTCAGCTGGCCACAGTGTACCTGGAGGGTTGTAGTGTGAGGACCCCAGTGTCTGCACACTGTCCCATCCCCCAGAGCCCGGCCCACATCCTCGCACTCACCAGGATGACGCACACCACAGCCCCACTCTCCTTGTCCACCAGCGGGATGATGCGCACTGCAAGCCAAGAGAGGGTCAGTCCTGAGTGGGCATCGGGGGTAGCCTGGGGCTGGGGCATTGAGCCCTCAGGGTGCATGTTGTCATCCCTGTGTCGCCATGGGTCACCCACCCACCCACCCACCTGGCCATTCTCCCATCCATCCATCCATCCACCCACCCACCCACCCATCCATCCAACCACTCCTGTGCACACCCATCCATCCACTCACACCTCAGTTCTCCCAATCAGCCACCCGTCCATCCACCCACCAACACATCCACCCACCTACCAACTTATCCCTCCATCCACTCACCCACCCATCCATCCATCCACCCACCCATCTTCCCACACACCCACACATCCATCCACCCACCCACCAACCCATGACCCACCTACCAACTTATCCTTCCATCCGTCCATTCACTCATCCATCCACCCACTCACCAACCCATCTACCCACTCACCTACCAACTCACCCACCCATCCATCCATCCATCTGCCCACCTACCAACTCATTCATCCATCCACTCACTCACCCATCTGCCCACCCACTCACCCACCCATCCATCCATCCACCCACACACTCACCTACCAGCTCATCCATCCATCCACCCACCCACCTACTCACCTACCAACTTTCCCCCCCACCCCCATACCCACCCACTCTCCCACCCCACCAACACCCCTATGCCCCCCCTGCAGCCCCACCTTGCGTGCCAGGGGCCAGGGGTGCTGCCAGGGGGCCCAGCTGCCGGCTGGGGAGCTCAGCGGGGGGCAGCCCCCCACACTCCAGCCGCTTCTGCTTCCGCACCGCATCCCTGCAGGGACAGGGACACCTGAGCCACCGCCCCAGGCCGGGGCACCCCAGGCACCCTGGGCAGGGGACCTGTGCACGCAGGGAGGGGACAGGGCTGTGCAGCACACCTGAGCATGCGTGTCCCTTGCACACCCACAGCGCTTGTGCATGCATGTGTCCCTGCACATGCACAGCCCCTGCACACACGTGTGTCCCTGCACATGCATGTGTCCCTGCACATGCACGTGTGTCCCTGCACATGCACAGCCCCTGCACACCATGTGTCCCTGCACATGCATGTGTGTCCCTGCACATGCACAGCCCCTGCACACACGTGTGTCCCTGCACACACACAGTGCCTGCACATGCATGTGTGTCCCTGCACATGCACAGCCCCTGCACATGCACATGTGTCCCTGCATATGCACAGCCCCTGCACACACGTGTGTCCCTGCACATGCACATGCACGTGTGTCCCTGCACATGCATGTGTGTCCCTGCACATGCACAGCCCCTACACACACGTGTGTCCCTGCACATGCATGTGTGTCCCTGCACATGCACAGCACCTGCACACGTGTGCATGTCTCTCACATGCACAGCCCCTGCACATGCATGCGTGTCTCTGCACATGCACAGCACCTGTGCACGTGTGTCCCTGCACATGTGTGCATGTCTCTACACATGCACAGTGTCTGCACACACGTGTGTCCCTGAACATTCACAGCCTTTGCACATGTGTATGTCCCTGCACGTGTGTGTCCCTGCACATTCACAGCCCTTGCACATTTGTGTGTCCCTGCACATGTATGTCCCTGCACATGCACAGCACCTGCACATATGTACATGTCTCTCAAACGCACAGCCCCTACACACCCATACTTGTCTCTGCACATGCACAGTGTCTGCACACATGTGTGCATGTCGCTGCACATGCACGGGGGGATGGGATGAAGATGAGGATGGGATGAGGATGAGGATGGGGATGGAGAAGGGAAGGGGGATGAGGATAGGGGCAGGGATAGGGATGGGGATGGAATGAGGATGGGAATGGGGACAGGGACAAGGATGAGGATGGAGATGAGGAAGGGAAAAGGGATGGGAATGGGGCTGAGGATGAAGAAGGGGATGGGCACGAGAATGAGGATGGGATGAACATGGGGATGGGATGAAGATAGGGATTGAACAAGGATGGGGATGAGGATGAGGATGGGGACGGGGTGGGGATGGGATAAGGATGGGTATGGGGTGAGGATGAGGATGGGATGAGGATGAGGATAGGGATAGGGATGGGTGTGTACCAATGCCATGTCCCCTGTGAAACCTCATGGCCTTCATGCACACGCGTGTACATGCACACTCACTGGGCCACATGCACGTGTGTGCACACACCCGGGGGCTGGGGGGGGGCTGGGCTCACCTGAGCTTCCCCTCGGGTGGCAGCTCGTGGGGGGGGTCGTCACAGATCAGCCGGGTTTCCCCATCCAGCAGGTAGATGTAGACATGCTCCTGGGGGCGGGGGGGGGGGGCAGCGCTGAGGGTCAGGACCCCCACCCTGCCCCTCACCCACGCCACAGCCCAGCCAGCCCTCGCCACCCCTGGTACCCCCAGCCCACTCCACAGGGAGCAGCCGGGCCAGGCAGGGCTGCGTGCCTCAGTTTCCCCAGGTGCACAGGGCTTGTCCAGAGCAAAGGTCATGACACCCCACGCCTAAACACACATGCACACCCACACATGTGTGTAAACACATCTACATAAATGCATAAACACACATACACAAACACACGTGCACACCCACACATGTATAAACACATGTAGATACACATAAACACATGTGCATACCAACATGTACAGACACATGTACACACTCACACACATATATAAACACGTATATATACCCACACATGTACACTCCCACATATATACATAAACACACATACCCACACAAGTACATAGAAATGCATGCACACCCACATATGTACATAAACATATATACGTACCCACACATAAAGACATTTACATACCCCCACATTGACATAAACACATGTGCACATCCACACATGAAAACACGTACCCACACAAGTGAACAAGCGTACACACCCACACATATAAACACATGTACACAGTCACACATGTACATACACACATACATATCCACACATGTACATACACACATACATATCCACATACGTACATAAACACATGTACATAGCCACGTATGTAAATAAACAGATGTACATACCCACACGTGCACAGCCACATGAATACACACATGCACACGCATGCACACAGTCGTGTACACACATGCACACCCACTGCACACATGCACCATATGCACCTGTGCACACACATGCATAGAGACCTGCATACGTGCTTGTGGGCACACATAGGTGCATGCTCACACATATGTGCACACCTCAGTGTGCACACTCGTGCACTCACACCTGCTATCACGCACACGCATGTGCACTCACCTCCCACTTTGCAGGCCCCCATGACCAGGGTACCCCAGCCCTGCTGCCCAATGTCTCAGGGGGTCCCATGATGCCTGCCCCATGCCTGGCCATCCGCAGCACCAGGGCCACCACCAGCACCAGGGTCACCATGAGCAAGCACCAGGGTCACGAGCACCTCTGGGCTATCAGAACCAGAGCTACCAGCTCCAGGGCTACCAGCATCTCTGGGCTATCAGCATCTCTGGGCTATCAGCAGCACCAAGGCCACCACCAGCACCAGGGTCACCATGAGCAAGCACCAGGGTCACGAGCACCTCTGGGCTATCAGAACCAGAGCTACCAGCTCCAGGGCTACCAGCATCTCTGGGCTATCAGCATCTCTGGGCTATCAGCAGCACCAAGGCCACCACCAGTACTGCAGGGCCACCATAAGCACCAGGGTCACCAGCACTGCAGGGCCACAAGCACTGCATGTCCACCATGAGCACCAGGGTCACCAGCACCTCTGGGCTATCAGCAGCACCAGAGCTACCAGCTCCAGGGCCACCATGAGCACCAGCACCACCAGCATCTCTGGGCTATCAACAGCACCAGGGCCACCATGAGCACCAGAGACACCAGCAGCAGCAGGGCCACCAGCCCATTGGGCTCACAGGGGCACTAGGGGCCCTGCAGCTCCTGGGGGGCTCCAAGCCACTCCCTGTGGAGAGGTGGCCGGTGACCGGCAAGTGAGGCTCAGAAAGCCAACCCAAGAGCCATTTCACACTTAAAATGGAAATAGGGGACCAGTGACCCATAGCCCATTTCGGGGCAGGGAGGACATCCAGGTGGGCTGGGGAGGAGAAGACTCCATCCCAGGCTCAACCTCAATATCAGCCAGCAGAGAATCCTGCAGCACCACCACCCCCAGGTCCCGGGGCTCTCCACACCCCGCGCCCACCTACCACTCTGGGCAGCAGGGAGACCAGGGCATGGCGGAGGGCATCCCGCAAGCAGGAGACATCGATGACAGCCCCCAGGCTCAGCAGGGCATCCTGGGGAGAGAGCAGAGGAGGGCAGGGAGGGTTACGGTGGCCTGAAGCCACGGTGAGGGGCACCACAGAACCAGTCACCCTCTCCATCCTGTCCCCAAGGTCACCACGGCACAGTTATCCTTCCCCTAGACCCCCAGGAGCAGTCTCCAGCCTGCCCACCTCCTTTTTGGGGTCAAAACCTCCCTTTTTCGGTCAATGCCCGTGACGGGGGAGCCAGGGGTCCCCCAAAAACGGAGAGGCTTCAACACTGGAGGGTGAGGGGGCACTGGGCTGAGCATGCTGGCATACTGGGAGCACTGGGTGGGAGATCTGGCCCCACACGGTTGGCACAGGGAGGGTGCCTCCAGGGAGCCATGTGTGCAGGATGGTGGCCCTAAAGCCGCACTTGGGTAACACACGGCCTTGCACGAGCCACGCTGATGGTGGCACAAGTCACACCAGTGCCTGCGTTAGCCACACCACTGCCTGCACATGCCATGCCCATGCCATGCCAGCACCTGCGCCAGGCATGCCACTGCCAGCACTAGCCACGTCACCCCCAGCACTAGTCCCACCCACGGCTGCCCTAGCCATGTGAACACCTGCACTGGCTGTGTCAACGCCTGCACTAGCCAAGCCACCTCCAGCACTAGCCATGCCAACGCCTGCATTAGCCACATCAGTGCCTGCACTAGTCATGGCAACTCCAGTGCTAGCAACATCAATGCCTGCACCAGCCATGCCAACACCTGCGCTAGCCACGTCAGTGCCTGCACTAGCCACATCAACACCTTTGTCTCCCTCCAGGCGCTGCTGCTTCCTTCCTCATCCCCAGACTTTTTCAATCCTCCACACACAGCTGAGCTCCTGCCCACGCCACCGGCAGGGCAGGCAGGGGCAGGCAGGGCAGGCAGGGCAGGCAGGGGCAGGCAGGGCAGGCAGGGGCAGGCAGGGCAGGCGGGGCAGGCGGGGCAGGCAGGGCAGGCAGGGGCAGGCAGGGCAGGCAGGGGCAGGCAGGGCAGGCAGGGCAGGCAGGGCAGGCAGGGGCAGGCAGGGCAGGCAGGGCAGGCGGGGCAGGCGGGGCAGGCAGGGGCAGGCAGGGCAGGCAGGGCAGGCAGGGGCAGGCAGGGGCAGGCGGGGCAGGCGGGGCAGGCGGGGCAGGCAGGGGCAGGCAGGGCAGGCAGGGCAGGCAGGGGCAGGCAGGGGCAGGCAGGGCAGGCAGGGCAGGCAGGGGCAGGCAGGGCAGCAGACAGTCTCCCCGCCCTTAAATATCGGAGTCAGCGCTGGTTCCTCGGCTTTGACAAGCAGGGGGCCAGCCCGCATCTGCCCCCGCTCCCCCATCCCACGCCACCCTGCAGCATCCATAGGGTGCAGGGGATGGAGGGACCACGCTCCCCCTTGCTCCCCCCCACTGCCCTTGGGTTTGCCGGAGGCCACCGCCGTGGCTACCACCGTGGCTCCTGCCGGACACCCAGAGGGAGCCTCGCAGGCAGGAAAATTCCTGCCGTTCCCCTGCCAAGCTCCGCCATAAATCACCGGCAGGAAGAAGAGGCGCTGGATAAAGCATGTCGCAGGGGCTGAACACTCATCTGAAATTAATGATGGGAGGGGTTGGGGTGGACACATGGAAAAGCTGGGGGGAAGAGGGGGCCCCTGCCTGCAGCCCTTGTCTGGGAGACCAGGATAAGGCTGTTGTTATTACGGGAACGGCTCGAGGCTCCGAGTCAGGCACCAGCTCACGGCATCGGGATTTGCTCTTCCCTTCGGTCCTGGTTTTACCAGGTGGCTCCAGGCTCCATCCCCAGCTGCACTGGTAACTGGCCCCAGTGTCACCCCCTGGGGATTGTCCTCAACCCTGCACCCCAGGGGAGCCTGGCCAGGACCGTAGCCCCTCACCAGGGCTGTGCCACCCCCCTGCTCCGGGAGCATCCTCGGCCACAGGGCCGGGTCCGAGCAGCAGGTGGGAGCATGGCTGGTGGCGATGAGGGTGCTTCCAGCTGAAGACATGGGCGCCGGCTGTTATTCCAACAGGGCTGCATCTCCAGTCGCTTACTCACACTGGAGACACATGCACTGTAGAATACAGCCGGGCCTCGGCCAGCTGTCCGTCCTGCTGTCCCTCTGGTCCCTCTGTGGCAGCTCAGCATCCCTACCATGTGCAGGGGGAGATGGGGCAGAGGCCGAGTGGGACCCCCGGGACTGCTCAGAGCATCAAATGCTGGCGGCATGCTCGGCGCGGAGACGGACAGATGGCAGCTGGACACGGGTGATGGCTTTAATAGGGCTGGGAATCCAGGTCCATCCCAGAGGGGGTGGAAAAAACTGCAGGAGCTAAAAAAAACATCCCCAAGATGAAGAGAGAGTGGCGGAGGCAGGCGGGAGTGTTGGCTGCACAGGGAGGAGGCAGGGGAGCAAGGCTGGCCTGGGAAGGGTATCCCGCTCATCCCATTCATCATGCTCATCCCATTTGCCCTGCTCATCCCACTCACTCTGCTCATCCCACTCACTCTGCTCATCCCACTCACCCCACTTGCCCCGCTCATCCCACCTGTCCTGCTCATCCTGCTCATGCCACTTGTCCCGCTTGTCCCACTCATCCTGTTCGTTCCACTCATCCCGTTCTTCCCGCCCATCCCATTCTTCCCACTCATTGCACTCATCCTGCTCATCCCACCTCGTCCCACCCATCCTGCTCCAGCCCAGCTCCCCCCAGCCCGGAGTGGGAGGTTTTGCCAGCTGCCCCTTGCCAGTACTGCTCAGCCCTGGGGATGCTGTGGAGCCACAGCTGGGGCTCTGCACCCTTCCATGGCCAGGATGTGACCCTGCTCCATGCTGGGCAAGGAGCCAGCGCGCCTGGGGCCGCCAGCCCAGCCACATCCCATGTATCGCCATAAATAGTGTTTCCCAATGGCCTCGGGCCGGCTGCACCGCAGGCTCAGCCCGACTGGGGCCCCGCTGTCAGCTCCCTTTATTGCTTTTATTTAATGACCCTGCTGGGGAGCTGAAGCAGCAAGTCCCTGTGAGCACCCAGGGCACTGGGCAAGCTTGGAGCCATGCAAAGCCCCGGGGGGGGGGGGGGGGGGGGGCGGGCACAGGGTTGCCCATATCCCCCCTCTAATTTCCTCCTCCTGGTGGGGAAGGGGGTCCCTCCTCCAGCAGGATGCGATGTGCCCGGTCCCTGTCTTTGCCAGGGAGGTGACACGCATCCTGGGGCTGTCATGCAAACTGGAGGTGGGGCACGGATGGGATGGGGGTGTCACCATCCCCCCAGCATCTTGCAGTGACCCAGTGCAGGCAGGCTGACGGTCCCCCTGGTGCAGGCAGCCTCTCCCGGTGCGTGCCCCCCAGCAGCAGTGCACAGGGTCCCCACTGCAGGCAACGTGCAGGCAGCGTACCCTCCCTGCAGTGGGATGGTGGGGGCAGGATCCATCCCTACACACCCCCAAACCACACAGGGAGCACCTCCCAGTGCCAATGGCACTGGCATGCCCTCCGCAGCCTGGAATCCAGCTGCACTCCTGCCAAGGAGCTAATTAGGGGGCTAATTAGCCTCCCAAAGCCCGCCATTTGCATGGTGAGTCCAGCTTGCTTCACCATCCCTTGGGACATGGAGCTTGGCAGCAACGGGACGGGGTCCCCCACATCTCGCTCCTGGCACTCCGCACCACAGGGCCCATTCAGGCACCACCCCAAAGACACAAGGGATTCTCCGGATCCATCCCTGGCTCCATGGACACTTGGCTGGGGAGTTTGCATGAGGCCACGCTGGCACACACACCCCTGGCACAGCAGGATGATCCAGTGCCTGGTGGGGAGACTAAGCCATCGGCCACCCCATCGCTGTCACTGGGGATGTCACCGGGACCCACCGAGCTGGGGTCACCACAGCCCTGGACCTGCACCCGTCAGGGCAGGGGAACCAAAGAACCCCCTGGAAGAGGCTTTGCCATCTGCTGCTGCCAGTGCCTGCATCGCATCCCAGCTTCCCTGGAGGGCAGAGCAATAATAATGCTTCCCGGGAGGGCACAGCGGGTTAATTAGCATCACCGAAGTGGGGAGAAGCGTGGAGCGACTGCATTTCCCAGCTGTCAGAGCAGAGCTTGACATCCTCATCCCAAGGTCTGCATGCCCAGCACCTCTGTAAGAAAACACCACCTGGAAATGGGATGCTAGGAGATGGGCACGGAGGGGGATTTGGGGCCAGCCCTGGGGGCTCGGTGCAAGCAGCAGCTCCAGCACCCATTCAGGCATGGCAGACAGGGGACACAGCACGGCACTGGGCATCACCAACAACCCCAGGAGCTGAGGATGCTGCTCCCAAAGAGCAGGCTAGAGCAGGGAAACAGCGCCTGTCCCCGTCGCTGTCCCCACCACTGTCCCCAGCAGTGCAGACAACAGCTGTGGCTCCATCAGCCTGTGACTATTGACACCTTTGCGCTGGCCTGGGAGGATGGTGACGCTGGTCCCACTCTGCCAAACACCCAAGCTAACTGGGTGCTTTCCCCCACGTGCCATCACTGACCCCCCAGGTGCCCCATGGGACCATGGTGCCAGCAGGGATTTTGCCGGCTCCCGCACGGCTGGCATGCCAGCATCCCCTGGCACGGCACAATGCCTGAATATTTCCCGCCGGAGCCACTGGGTGATTAATGAAGCCATTCATCTCATTAGAGCAAGCAATTTGTCTTTGCTCTGACACGAGCCAGGGCACAGCGCGGCCCCGCACGGCACAAACCCCCCCAGCTTCAGCAAAGCCAAACCTCACCATGGCCCGGGCGGCCAGGGCACAGGCTGCTCTCCTCCCTGTGGAAAACAGCACCTTTTTATTTTCTCCTTCTGTTTTTTATTCCCTTTTGCCTTTTGGAGAGCAGTGGCAGCATCCTATACCCAGCCATGCAATGGTGGGGACCCCCAGCACAGTCCACCCAACTCATCCCAGGCTCCCCAGGCTCCGACAGACCACACTGGGATGGAAAAGTGTCTTTTCCAGCAGAAGGGATTCACGGGCAGTGAAAACATGGCTTTTTTGGGGGCTGGAGTGTGGCCATGTACCAGGTGGGAATTTCTGGGACAGATCCATCCCCCTGCTCATCCCCACTGGCCACAGTGCTGGGTTCGCCCCCCCCCCAGACCCTCCCCGGCCTCTCTGGATGTTTACAAAATAGAGAAATCCCATCCTGACTGGCTTCCTCTCCGGAAAGGCTGCTCTCACGGCTGCCAAGGGGAGAGGGACTGGAGGGGAGGGGGAAAGACACGACTTGGGGATCCTACGCTGACTTCACTGGGTCTCAGGGCTTGCGCCCCCTCCCCTGGCCTCGCTCCTGGGTGATGGGTGGAGATGTTTTTTCCCCCGGGGAGGGAGCTGAGGGTGATGGTCCCCTGCCCAGAGCCCCCACCAGGGTGAGGAGGAGCCCCCCTGGAACAGGCAGAGGCTGGATCCAGTGCACCAAGGTACCCGCTGTGATGCTCAGCCTCCTTAGGGGTACCAGGAAGCTGGGGTCCCTCTCTGCGGGAGGGGGGCACCTGGGCACTTTACAAGTGGAGTTAGCCCCAACAAGAGCTGAAATGCAAGACCTGCCACCCACTGGGCTCCTCTTTAACCAAGGGGAAACTGAGGCACAGAAAGCAAGGCAGCAATACCCAGTGCCTGGGAGACTCCTGCTCCCAGAGGGATGCAGAGCCATGCTGCAGGACCCCCACCCTGCCCTGCCCAGCTCCCAGGCTCAGGACAGGGGTCCTGGGCTGATCTTGCCATCGCTGCGGCAGCACCCATGGGTGATGGCTCCAAGAGGGGATGCTGGCATCAGCCCAGGCTTCAGCAGCAGGGTCTTGCTGCATCCTTCCGCTTGCTGTCCCCATGGGGACAGCAGCCCCTGCCCGCTGCGGGGCTGAGGAACCTCGAGGAAATGAATCATCTCCCAGCTGAGCTTCCAGCCCAGCTTTGCCATAAAAACTGCAAGTATATTACTTGAGCGATGTGACCCTTCGAGCTTGGAGGAGCCCGTCTCCCCACAAGCCCTTGGAGCTCGGCTCCTGCCCGCCCCCCCCCCCCCCCCCCCCCCCCAGGACTTTATCCACCTGGGAACTCGAGGGAAATGATCCCAATTAATTCTGTAAGTGGATTAGTGCGTTAGCCTCCCTGTGAGCGATTGCCTTCGGGATGAAGCCGGACATCTCTCCGTCTGGACGACTTCACTCCCCGAGCTGGGGAACCCAAATTAAATTAGAGCATCCGAGATGCTGAGTACGCACATCTCCATGCCCACAGGCATCGCATCCTCCCTCCCCAGTACCCACACCCCATGGATACCATCCCCACCGGTAGGCAGATGCTGCCTCATGTCTTTGCTGGGCTGGCTCAGGGTGCAAAGGGATGGGGATACTCCAGAGTGTGAGGTACAGCAGGGCAGGGTCTGGGTCAGGGAAAACCCCATCACCCCGTTTACTGCCTTGCCTTTAGCCCTCTCCAGCAGTAGACAGGGTGAGAGATGGCAGCCCCACAGCCAGCAGAGCCCCAGAGCAGGCAGGACCCCCCTGCTAACCCCCAGCCCCTCTCACACCAGGCCTGTTGCCTCTTGCAGGGTGTTTGCAGGCATCGAGGACCAAGGACCTTCTGCAGGGAAAAGCTTCTCACCGGTGCATCCCCGGCAGCGCACAGCCCTCGAGGAGGGGGACGACCACATCTCCAGGCTGAGCAGGGCAAAGCCGCTCCAGGCAGGCACCAAGGAGCCTGGCTAAGGTGGTCACCCCATCGCAGTCCCGCAGAGCCAGGGCCGGGGGCTCGGTGCCCTCCTACCGGGGGCTCTTCCCATCGGATGCATTTTTAGCCCACACTGGCTCGGCCGCAGCCACCTGCCTCTGGATCTCTTTACGCTCTCCCGTCTGAGAGGCAAAAAGCAAATCACATTTGTATTCCTGCCGCTGCTCACTGCCATCTGGGAGGCAGCCTGCCTTCACCAGCATGGTCCTTTGCCGGTCCCCGTGTCCCCAGCCTGGGGACACCCGGCTGCTTGGGTCACCTTCCCTGGCCAGAGCAGCCCCAGGGGCTCCCTGCCTCTCCCCAAACCTGCAGACAGCGGGTTGGCACCTGCAGGCGGGGACACCCAGATCCTCTCCTGTGCCACAACTCTGGCTTTCCCCATCACTTTCCCCTTGCCAGGGCACTTTCTCCCCTCCTGCCTCCTCTTTGCAGAGGAAGATGCTGGTCCAGGACCCCCCTTTCTGCCCCCATTGACTGCACCCAAGGCACAGGGACAAACCTCCCTGCCTTTGCCACCTCTCCAATGTGTGGCAGCAAGGTGATAATGCCATGCTCACACCCCAGGATCCCAGGGGAATGGCCGAACCCCCTTCCAGGTCCCCCAGCACCCCCAAGCTGAGCCCCAGCAGCCGGTGGCTGCAAGCAAACACCCAGCCCTGGCGCCCGCGCCGCCCTGCCCAAGCATTTGCCAAGCAATCTGGCGGCGTTAAAAATATCCCTGAGCCATGATTCATCCTCCTCTCCTGCCTCCCCCTCGCCTCCGGCAATGATGAGCCCCCCAGCCCTGCTCCCCTCCCCGGGGGGCTGCTCCCCGCTGCCCCCCCGGCTGCACGGCCCGTGCTCCGGCCGCGGTGGTTAAATATAGCCAAGCTCTAGCTGTGTGTTAGCAACGCGGAGCTGACAACAAGCAGGCAGGGCCAGGCAGGAGCCCCGTGCAGACAGAGAGCATCGCTGAGCTCAAACGCTGCAGTGCAAGTGGGGAAACTGAGGCATGGAGCAGGGAAGGCAGCAGGTCCCACCACAGGCAGGAGCTCTGCTGTCGCCAGCTCTGCAGTGGGCTGAGTGACACTGCTGATGGCCCTGTCACCCTCTCCCTACGCTGCTCCAGCATTCCTCCCCAGCCCCAGAGCCACAATTCCCCAGGGGATCCTCTCCATCGGGGTGGGGGTATGGAGCCAGCAGCCCTGGGGCAAGGACCAGGGCAGCAGAGGATGGAGTGATGACGGATGGACAGACAGAGGGACGGAGGGGAGAGCAGGCAGCTCTGTGTCCAACCCCAGCCGGGAAGACATCCATCCCCTCCTTGCCTGCCCATCCTGGATTAGAGCACTGCTTGCAGTCCCAAATTACATTGCTTTAATCTAATCAAGCAACAACAACCTGTAACTCGAGGTAACTCCTTAATTACCTCATCTTTTCTAGGGGGATAATGAGCATCAACGGGAAGGAAACACTTCTGGGATATCTCTTGCCTCCCCACGCTCGTTTGCCCAGGGTCCTGTTGCAGCAAATAAATGAGGATCTGGGTGCCGCAGGCAGGGGCTGCAGGGTGGCAGCCTGGCACCCAGCCGCCCTGGCACCCAGTGATGCTGGGCTCAGGCTTCCCAGGGCTGGAGGATGCAAATCTGTGTGAACAGCCACCCAAAAAAAAGCACACGAGGAGCCCTGCATGCCCACACCTGCCTCAGTTTCCCCAGCCGTGCAGGGTCACAGCTGTGCAGGACCAGCTCGGGGCGGCGCTGGGGTTAGACCCAGATGGGAAGGGCTGTGCTGAGCCCAGCATCGACCCCAGAGCCCGGCACATCCCTCCAGCGTTGACCCCAGAGCCCTGTGCAACCCTCTAGCAGTGACCCCCCCACCCATGCCCTCGTTTGAGCCTGCCACACTTAACCACAGCCTTAAACACCATCCAACAGGCACAAAGCACCAACTAACTGCACGAGTGCAAGCTGTTTGCTTCTCCTTAAATAGCACTTTAAAAGTCACTTCAGGTGTTCTTGGTCTATTAGAGAGTCCCAGCTGACAAGGGACTATAATCACAGCTGAGCCCGATAGAAGTGGCACTGGCATGGCATGGCCCTGCCAGGCACACGGCGGGCAGCCCGGCTTGTGGGCCACAGTGGTTAGCGCAGGGTGGGCTTCATGGGGCCATTTGCACAAGGCAGTTTGCATGGGACCATTCGCACAGGCAGTGAAAATCATGCCATGGAAACGCACGGGGCATTTGCGCAGGCCATTTGCACAGGGCAGTTTGCACAGGACAGTGTGCATGGGTTATTTGCAGAGGCCACTTGCATGGGGCAGTTGGCACAGGGCGTTTTGCACAGGCAGCGCAAACCATTTGCACAGGCTATTTGCACAAGTCAGTTTGCATGGCACGTTTGCACAGGGCAGTTTGCACAGGTGGCGCAAACCATTTGCAAGGGGCATTTGCACCAACACTGCACAGGGCACTTTGCAAAGACAGTTTGCACAGACACTTTGCACAGGGCAGTTTACACTGGCTGCTTGCACATGCCAGTTTGCACAGGTGGTGCAAACCATTTGCACGGAGCATTTGCCCAGGTCGTCTGCATGGGGCATTTGCACAGACTGGGACCATGTGGACTGATGCTCCCTGCAGACATTGCGGTCTCCGAGCAAGGCTTTTGAGTTTTGCAAGCAAATTTTCCAACATCCACCATGCCTGAGACCTTCGGGGATGCTCCTCAGGTCATCCCCCCGCAACCCAGCCTCGCCTCTCGGGGCTGACGGAGCAGGGCCAGAGTCAAGGTCGCTTCCTGTTGATGTCCCTTTGTCGTGCAGGACAAACGGCCGGCACCGCGGCCCTCCTCCTCAAGGATTTCCCGTCCCCAAGAACATCGCGGCCTTCTTGGAACAGCAGTCCCTGGCCGGGCTGGCCAAACGATTTGCCACTAATTAGCTGTTGATAAGAGCAGAGCTGGAAAGGGCTGGGGGTCTCTCCCACCAGGAAAAGAAGGAAGTTGTTATTTCGGTGGGAAACAAATCAGGAGGAGCAGAGACGTGGCTGGTGAGCCAGCCCTGCCTGCCTTGGGGACCCCCGTGCCCCAGGGACAACGGGCCCCATCCCCGTGGCCCCCAGGGCACCCTGCGGCCAGAGCAGGGCAGCTGCTGCCTGGCGGGGAGGGGGACACAGACCCTGCTCAGCCCCATGTCACTTGTCCCTAACCCACATCCCCTGGCAGGGAGGGGGACATGGACCCCTCTCAGCCCCCTGTCTCCTGCCCCAGCCTGTTTCAGGGGTGCAGTGGCACTGCAGTGACACCCCAGCATTCCTAGAGAGGGAGCTGACCCAGCCGCCCCTCTGTTCCCAGTGCGGAGCTGCCCACCCCACAAGGCTGCGGCGCTGACAAATAACACGCCAGAGGATGGGGGCAGGTGGGGATGGGGGGAACCAGCCTGGCTGTGGGGTACACAGGGCCAGGAGGATGGCTGGACCCCGGGAGTGATCCCATGCATGGACTGGGGGTGCAGCTGGGGCCATCCTGGAAAACTGGATCAGAAAACGGTCCTGACTGAATATCTGCTTGGACCACCGGCCGCATCCTGGCAGGCAATGCCACCCCCTTGCCAGGGCTCGGGGGCCATCTGGGCAGGAGGGTGAAGGCACGCTTGTCCCTAAAATCCTCCTCTCGTATCACGGGCACCAAGTGCCCTCCCTGCGCCACAGCTGCAGCCCTGCAGCCCTCTCCATCCTCCTGAGGCAGCCGCAGGGAAAACTGCTCCATCATTAGCAGCATCCCTGGCACCCGGCTGCCTTCTCCCTGAGGGACATGGACATTTATAGCAGCTGCCGTGGCCACCCTGGCACCCAGCTGTGAACGAGCCTTTGGCCCTGGCACCCACGGCAGAGCCAGGCACAGGGCTGAGCATCGCTGCCGCAGGGCCCCGGCTGCAGGCAGTGCTGGCACGGAGCTGGCACCATGCACATCCCTGGGACATGGTGTTCCTGGAAGGTTTTCCCTGGCACACAGTCCCCTCTCCTGTCCCTGTCGGCCACCAGCATCTCCTGGCTGGGTTTTAAGGACTTTCCTAGATATTTTCCAGCAGGTTAGCTGTGCTGAGGCTCCCCTGACCTGGCTCTGCGCAGGAGCATTGTGGCAAAGCCTCCTTCCCAGGCACTCCAAGGATGCAGCCGGAGAGGGACTCAGAGGGTTGGGGGCAGCTGCGTCCCACGGGGGCAACTTCGAGTGGTGGGATGGGAAGGGAAGATGCAGCTTTCCCACATCTCCCCCCAGCAGGGCCAGCACCAATGGGATCTGCGCAGTGATTAGGGAGCTCATTTATCAGCTTCTGATGGGATCTGGGAAAATTGAATTCCTGGCCATCTGCAAGCTGGGGAGGAATTTAATTTGGGGCAGCACTTCAGAGCACGGCCCAGGCGGCTGGGGGCTGGCAAAGCCGCTTCCCTCGGGGAGGTTGCTCTGTACACACAGGGACCTCTTTTATTTTCCATATATAAGAGGTTTTGGTTACAGGATCCAGCTCTCAGCCACCGCGGCCAGGTCTGGGAATTGCAGCGATCTCACTACTCAGATGGGGAAACTGAAGCATGGCCAGGGGAAGCCCAAAGCTACCCATTTAAATGGCTCCCCATGGGGGAAGGTTTACAGTGCTGGCATTCAGCAGATCAGAACCCAGCTGGGGGTCCAGTCTTCAAGCCCCTTGTCTATGCCTCATCCCAAAGCCATGCCCAGGGCACCCAAGGGTGCAAGGCACCATGCACCTGCCAGGGCCACAAACACCAGTGTGTGGGTGGCAGAGGGATGCACCTGCAGAGACCTGCCTGAGCCAAAAAGCAGAGAGAAAATCCCCACTCTGGCTGACACACAACTGCCAGGGAGGATTTGCTTCTGGGTTTTGGCAGCACCCCGATGCAGCCAGGCTGGAAGCAGCGATCACCTCTCTCCTGCGCCAAGAACAGGGAGTCTCAGGAACCAGCCCTGCTCCCCATCTGCTCCCCTCCATGTCCCCTAGCATCTCCCTGCCCGTGCGTCCTCCTTGGGGCAGGTCCCCAGCACCTCCTCCTCCACGTCCGTGGAGCAGCCGGGCTAAGGATGCAACTGGCTGCGGCTGCAAAGATCCAGCAGCTCCAGATCCCAGTCCACAGGCTCACCTCTGAGAGGGTCACCCCGGAGCTGGTCTGGGTCCTCAACCCTGGAATGGGATTAGGGATGAGCTTTCCCATGGCTGTGGATGCTTGGGGGAGGGGGGAGGGCCTCAGGTGAGCCTCAGGTTCAGCCCTTCCCAGTAACACCCTGGCTGCCATGTGGCATGGATGAGAAGACCCTGCTGAATTCGCCCCTCTCTCCCCACTGTGCCGCCACGGATGCCACTGTCCCCACAGCCAGCTCACCCCCCGCAAGGCACATAAGCCCCCCCCCCATACCTGGCCTTGTAGGCAGCTGGCTCGGCTGCCTGGCCGCAGGCAGGGGATCCCTGCCATCACCTCCCAGCAAAATGTCTCAGCTCGGCTCCAAAAAGCCAAGGTCAGCCGCAGCACCCATCGTGGCTGGGAAGACAATGCTGCGCTGCTGGACCCAGCACAAAAAATTCCTCCTCTCCACCAAATACCAAAGGTCAACACCCCCCACCCCAGTGCCAGCTGCCCCCCACCCAACTCTGCATCTCCCAGTGCCAATGCCTGCACGCAGCCCCACTGCTTGGGGTGCAGCAGCAGCACCCACAGCCTGGCCAGGCTCTGGGCTCGCCCTGCAGCCCCCCTGGACAAGGCAGGGCTGTGCCACCATGGCTGGGCCACTTCCACGTCCCTGGAGGCAGCCGCAAGCCCCATGTGATGCCGTGGGGCATGGGAGGGGCAGGACCCACAACCTGAACCCCACAGTCCCCCCTCAAAAGCAGTGCCAGGGCTGGCACGGGCTGATCCTGCACCCCCGAGGAGTCACTCCTCAGAGCAGCTGTGCAGAAAGAGCTTTTGCCGGTGGGGACCCCCAGGCTGGGGACCAGTGGGGTGGCCCCACTCCGATGTGGGGGTCTCGCTCTGCCCTGTGGCTCGGTGGGGTGTGGAGGAAGCCAGCCCTGCCCCACGTCATGGAAAGAAGCGTCCCTGCCGCATTGTGCGCCGCGGCCCTTTCCTCCCCTTTATTGCCCTGCTGATGTGTTTGTGTCCGCCGGAGGAAACGCCAGCAAAGCCGGGACAAACGCCCACACACCCATGTCCCTACACCGCCCTCGACAGGTCCCCTGCCCCATGAGCCTGGCCGCTGGCCCCACGCGTGGGGAAACTGAGGCAGAGGCAGCCCCGCAGCAGCAGCCAAGGCACCCCGAGCCCTGCCAGGTCGGCAAAGGCATCATCCCCTGGGGTGGGATGGGGTGCAGGGGGGAGGCAGTACCCAAGTGTGTTCCCCCTGTCCCCAGCCCCTGGGCACAGTGTGCCACCACCACCCCCACCCCCCCAACCCCCCCCACCCCCAGCTCCTTCCTGCTTAGCCAGGCTGCGAACACGTATCAATTAGGGTTTGATTCATGGGCCAGTCAATGGGTAATTGCATTGGGGCCGGCGGCTGGGAGGGAGAGGAGGCACAGACATCTTCAGCCTCACCCCACAGTGGGGTGGTCTAAGTGGGGGCTGGCGCTGGGGTGAGCAATAAAGCCCCAAGCCCTATATATCCCCTACACACACACACCAGGCTCGGGGAAGGGGGTCCCAAACGCAGGTAGCACCCAGGGCATTGATGTGGATGGGGGTCCAGGAGCATTTTGGGGCTGGGGGCGGGATGAGCTGTTCCTCTCCCACCCTGGGCTGGCGTGCACTGCGGTGGGCCAGCCTGGCAGGATCCATCCCCCACACATCCCTCGTCATGTCCCTTTGCCCTGTGCACGCCAGGGATGGCTTGGGGGGCAGCTCTGCCCTGTCACATGTCCCTCTCCTCCTCAGTGCCACCCCAGCCCCCCCCCCCCCCCCCGTCCTCCCATCTGGGTGGCTTTTTCTTCACCAGAACTGGGGGTTGCAGCTCTATTCCAGGTCCTCCCACACCTCCAGGTTC
Source organism: Falco punctatus (assembly GCF_963210335.1). Classification (NCBI taxonomy): domain Eukaryota; kingdom Metazoa; phylum Chordata; class Aves; order Falconiformes; family Falconidae; genus Falco; species Falco punctatus. The sequence continues at coordinate 2,414,790 of NC_137581.1, forward strand.
CCTTGGGGGGCTGCAGCCGGGGCTTGATGCCCACCCAGCTGTAAGCACCCTCCTGGGACAGGGCTGGTTGGGTGCTGGGGGTCTGGGACTAAGAGGGGTCACAGGGTCCCCCCTGTGCTGCAGAGAGGGCTCCTTTCCCAGGCCAGTAAGGAGTCACACATCCTGCCCCTGTGCCAGGTGACAGCTCTGATGTCCCCAAGCTTCACCCTGCCCTTCCCTGGGGGCTCAGCGCACCCCACGGTGAGCACCAGACCACTGGGGCGCAAGCCAGCTCCTTTCCCTCTGTCAGCAGCTTTTGGCTGTTTCCCGGAAAGTGTTTCCTTCCCTTCATTTCCCAGTGCAAAGCCTCAGGTCCCTGCCTCACTCCGGCCTTGAAACTGGAGCCCCCCGGAGCCCCTGCCCAGCCCGAGCCCCCAGCACGGGGCAGTGGGACCATGGCCACAGCTCTTGCACCCCAAACCGTCGGCACGGCCAGCATGGGGGTCAGGGGTCCGGCCTGGAGGGCAGACAGATGGCACGAAGGGGTGGGAGTGCTGTGGTCTGAGGGGGAATCCCCCCAAGCAACCCCCTCCCCAAATTGGGGTGTGTTTGAAAGGACAGGAGCACAAAGGGACCAAACGTTTTCCCATCCACATATGGGGGTGCAGCCATGTGTGTCCCCACAAAATGTGCAACTCACTCAAGGAGGGAGGGGGGTCTCAGGGAAGGGTGCTGCTGGGGGGAGTCTGATGGGGCTTCCCCCTTTCCAACACCCCACCCCCCCACCCCCGAGGACCGGCCCTGCGGTGGGACACGCTGCCTGCCCCTGCCTTGGCCAGGCAGGGCTGCCTGCAGCCGCGCACCGGGGGCTCCTTTTGCAAGCAGGGCAGGGGGACAGGGGGGAGTGGGGACCCCAACCCCCCCAGACACACAGCACCCACATCCTCAGGTGCTCCCAACCACACCGCACCCCCAAACCCCCTGCACACAAGGGACCCCCGCACGCAGGGACCCCCAGCCCTCTCCACCCTAGACCCCCCTAGGGTCTCCCCGTTTCCCCCGCCCCGGGGTCGCTCACGGTGTCCTGGAGGCTCCCCATGGTGCGGCCCCGGCTCCCGGCTCCGCCGGCACCGGGATCGGGACCGGGATCGGGGCCACCCGGTCCAGCCCATTTCCTCCGGCCTGGCGGGATCCGCGCCCCCCCCCCCCCCCCCCCCCCGCCGCCTCCTTCCTGCGGGGCTGTGGGGGACACACGCACGGACCCCTCCGGGGAAGGCGAGGGACCCACACAGACACAGCAGCCCCCGCCCCGGGAGCCCTCTCCCTGCCGCTTGCCAGGCGCTCCGCACCCCAGCACCCCCGGTGGGACACTCCCATACCCCGGGAGCCACCGAGCCGCGGGGGTCTCATCCTGACTCCCCCCAAGTCGGGCCCCCCACCCCGGCCGGCTCCGTGCAGCGCCGCGCACCCGGCCAGCTCCCCCCGGCTGCGGAAGGGGGTCCGGGGGGGCACGACCGCCCTTCGCCCACTCCCCTCGGTGCTCCCCATCCTGGCCAGCCTCCCCCGGGCCGGGCCCGCAGCTCCGTGCCTCAGTTTCCCCACCGAGCAGAAGCGTGTCCCCGGCCCTCCCCCCGGGGGGGTCGCACGGCGCCCCGGGAGCCCAGGCTCCGCCATCGCACCTCCCCCCCCCCCCAGCATAAAGCCGGGGACCCCCGGCACCGGGAAGGGGCTCAGCAAGGTTGCCCCGGTACCCGCTTCCGTCATCCCAACCGGGTCCCGGGCGGGAGGGGAGGCGGCTGGAATGGGGGTCTCGAGTGGGAGGCGAGGTGGGGCGGGGGTCCCGCGTGGAGATGGAGGTGGGGCGGGGGTCCCGCATGGAAGGGAAGGCTGTTGGCAACAGAGACCCCACTTTGGAAGGGGGGAGGGTCGGGGGAGGGTCGCTGGTCCCGGGTGGGAGGGTCGCGGGGGGGGGGTCGAGGGGACATCCGTGGGGTGGGGTGGGTGGGGGTCCCGCCGCCCCTACCTGTAGCGCCTCGGAGCCGGGCACGGCGTCCTCCACCTTCAAGAAAACCTGCTGGCCCCGTCTGAAAAATTGAAGGAGCGCGGTGAGGAGATGCTGCAGCCCCAGCACCATGCCGGCTCCCGGCCCGCCGCGGCTCGGCTCGGCTCGGCTCGGCCCGGGGCTCCCCGCCCCCGGGCAGGGGCTGCGGGCCCCGCCGCTCCCCGCCCCGCTCCGCCCCGCGCTCCGCTCCGCACCTGCTGCGCGGGGGCCTGGGGGGGCGGGGGCCCGGCGGGGGCTCCCCGGTGCCGGGAGGGGGTCGGGACATCGCAGGGTGGGGTTGGGCAGGAGGCGGGATGGGGGTCCCGGAGTGGGGGTCGGGGCAGGGGAGGCCGGTGTAGGGCAGGGGTCGAGGCATAGTGACATTGGTCCCCAGTATCGGGGGTGGGGTGGGGTGGTGGTGCTGGTGTCAGCATGGGGGTCCCCAGTGTGGGGAGGGGGTCGGGGCATCACTCCCCATATGGGGTGGGGGTCCACGGTGTGGGGAGGGGGTCGGGGCATCACTCCCCATATGGGGTGGGGGTCCACGGTGTGGGGAGGGAGTCAGGGCATCGCTCCCTGGGGTGGGGTGTGGGTCCCCAGTGTGGGGAGGGGGTTGAGGCATCGCTCCCTGCGGTGGGGTGTGGGTCCCCAGTGTGGGGAGGGGGTCGAGGCATCGCTCCCTGGGGTGGGGTGGAGGTCCACAGTGTGGGGAGAGAGTCAGGTCATCACCCCCCGTATGGGGGGGGGGGGGTCAGGGCATTCATTGCTCCCTGTTGTGGGGTAGGGGTCTCTGGTGTGAGGAGGGGGTAGGAGTGTTGCTCCCCGGTGGGGGGTGGGGTGCTCCCGCTGTGGGGCAGCGGGCTGGCAGTGCTCTCCTATGGGGCAGGTACTGAGTATCCCCCCCTGGGTCTGGCGTCTGGGGGAGTCCCCACCCTCCCATTAAACCCTCCCCTCATGGGGGTTGGGGTAGAGGGCTTGGATTGAGAGGTGCCTCCTCTGCGCCTTCCCCTTTTTTGGGCAGGGGTCACCCGCTGATCCCCCCCCTCCCCGTGTAGTTCCCCCCCTTTGAAGACTGTGCCCTTGGGTTGGGCGTCCCCCCATCCTCCCTGGAAGCCTCACCCCATTTTTAGGGTGCCCACCCCTGGCCCTGGGGTGACTCTGCTGCAGGGCTTGGTGCAGAGAGCCCTCCCCACCCCGGCTCCCATCCCCACGGAATGTCCCACCCAGCACCCTGGCAAGCCCTGCACTGCAACAGCACCCCGCCCCATGCTTGCACAGGGAGGGACCCCCGTTTTACACACGGAGGAGACCCCACTTGGGAACCCCCCACAGGGATGCTGTTCACTCCCAGCCACCCCCCCCCATCGCCTTCGGTAAGAAGTGACGCACACACACGCCGAGTCTCCCCTCCCCTCCCAGGGACAAGCACCAGGATTTTGGGGGTGCTGCTCCCCCTGCACAACCTGAGCCACACAGGGACCCCAGTGCCACAGCACGCACAGAGGACAGCGGGGCTCAGCTCGGGGAGCCCACCCAAAGAGACGGGGTGGTGGAGGTGGCGGATCAAGAGGACGGTGCTTTGATGGTTTCTTCAGCCAGGGCCGGGAGCCGGGCAGGATGGGTGCAGCCGGGATGTGACCCGCCAGAGGGATGCAGGCAGCGGCACCGAATGAAAACACGAAGAAACGGGAAATAAAGTAGGCAGATGTGCAAGCGAAGGAGACACTGTGCCAAAGTCTACAAACACAGGGCCTGCCAGGGTTGCCAGCCCACCTCCATATCCTCCGGGCAGAGGAGGAAGGCTTGGATTGGGGGAGGAAGACCTCCTGCTCTTCCCCCAAAGCCCATGAACCCCTTGGCTCGCTCCACGTTCCCTTGTCGCTCAGATCACCTGAACCAGAGCTAAACTGGCCTAAGCCGCCAGCAACAGCCATTTAAGTGCTGCTCATGCTCTTATCCTCTCCCAGGGCTGCTCAGCAGCCATCGCCTGTGTGATCTTAAGCCAGTTCTTCATCCCGGCTTGCAGGGAGGCTGGATGGGGTGGGAAATCCGGGGGTGCAGGGCCCCTTGCAGGGTGCTGGGCCCCCTCCCTGCCGACGCTGGGCACTGCCCTCAGCTTGGCGGGGATGTTTTGGCAGCGTGTCCCAGCTTGCGAGGCCCCAACAGCCCCCCAGATCAGCCACCCTCTGGAGCTCATCCCCTCCGCCGCCACACTGCAGCTGCTGTGGGCGTGAGGGGGCAGCCCCAGCTGAGCTGGCCGTCCCTGGCGTGTTTCCCCCGATGGCACTGGGGCTCAGCCCCACTGCAGAGGGGTGTCCCCAGGACCTCTGCTCCACAGGTTCTGCAAAACACCCCAAAGAGCCTCCTATGTGCCAATGCTGTGTGCACAGCCACGCTATCAGACATCAGAGAATATACACCCACCACTCCAGCCAGATGCAAGTGCTGCCTTTTGTGCAGGGGAAGCTTTGGCTGGAGTGAAAGCACAGGTCCTTGGTCTTGCCTCCCATCTGCTGGGAGCCAAAGGGTCCTGCTGCTCCCCAGGGACAGGGCACTGTGGGGATACGCTGGTGGCTTGCAGGGGCTCAACCCCTCTCGCACAGTCTTGAGACCCATGAGGGGAGCACCAAATCCACAAAAGCCCTGCTGCTGGTGGAGGCAGAAACATCTCCAAAGGGTGGGAAAGTTCCTCGGTGCCCTTGTCCCCATGGGCATCCCATGGGCATGTGGGGTGACTGAGTGGCCAAGCCACCTTGGGGCAATGGCCAAGTGGAGGAGAGTTTGGGGGTTACTGAAGCTGCATCCCCCCCTCCCAGCTAACCCCTCTCAGTGGCCCAGGGAGGTGCTGCAGCTCCAAAGCATCTCTGGGGGGCTGGGCCAGGATCCCTGGGGAGGTGGAGGCCTGACAGCAGGACCCTCCCTGTGTGCTGCAACCTGCACCCTGAATCCTGCAGCCTGCATGTGGCACCCTGCACCCTACATCCTGCATCCCACACCCTGCTCCCTGCATGATGCAACCTGCACCTCGAACGCTGCACCCCACACCCTGCACAATGCAACTTGCACCCTACACCCTGCACAATGCAACCTGCACCTCGCACGCTGCACCCCACACCCTGCACAATGCAACCTGCACCTCGCACGCTGCACCCCACACCCTGCAGTTCCCTGAGAGCTGTTGCCTGCACCTCGCATGCTGCACCCCACACCCTGCTGCTTTTGTGATGCACCCTACACCCAGCATGATGCACCCCACACCCTGCTCCCTGCACGCCACACTCCCTGCGTGATGCACCCTGCATCTTGTATGCTGCACCTCGCACTCCACACCCTGCTCCCTGCAACTTGCACCCCACTCCCTGCACCCCACGCCCTGCTCCCTGCACCCCCATGCTCCCTGCATGATGCACCCTGCACTCCACACTCCACACCCTGCTCCCTGCACCGTGCACCCCACTCCCTGCACCCTACGCTCCCTGCGTGATGCACCCCACTCCCTGCACCCCGCACCCCGCACCCCCGGGCAGGTGGGCCCGCGGGGGGGAGGCAGGGCAGCCGGCGAAGCCGCAGGGCCATCTAGTGGACAGGGCCACGCCGGGGGGGCTCAGGCTGGCCAGCCCCCACCGTGCCCCGGGGCACCCTCCCGCAGCCCCCCAGGAGAAGCCGCCACAGGCAGAGCGGGGGTCCTGCCCTGGAGGGCGGACGAGGTGCCCCAAGCTGGGACACAGCCCCCGCCTCGGCTCAGGGGGGGCCAGCCTCAGCGCTGTGCTGGCATTGTCCTGGGACTGGAGGGTGACGTGGCCATGGGTGATGGGCGACGGGCACCTTGCCCTGGGCAATGGCACAGGGCGATGGGCACCTTGCCCTGGGGGTGCCACAGGGTCATGGGCACTTTGCCCCGGGGGTGCCACAAGGCCATGGGCACCTCTCCCCAGGGGTGGCACAGGGTCATGGGCACCTTGCCCTGGGGGTGGCACGGGGCCATGGGCACCTCGTTCCGGGTGACAGCACGAGGCCACGCACACCAGCCCTGGGCAACAGCCCCTCACTGGGCTCAGCTCCTCATGCCTTGCAGGTGCCAGGAGAACGTTTCTCCCTCCCCAGGCCCTGCCTGGCCATCACAGCCCCCTGGTGTGGACAGGCACCCCGCCTTCATCCCCTGCCTTCACCCCCCACCTTCACCCCCTGCCTTCACCCGCTGCCCGCTCCCCTGCCCACCTCGCACCTCCTTAGCTGCTTCGCCCTCTGCTCCTGGCCCCAGCAGCCGTCGCTTTGGCTCCCGTCCTTCTCCTCCCACCAAGGAGAGGTTGGCCACGCAGCAGCCCTGGCAGCTGCTGAGGAAAAACCCTTTGGATAGCTCTTCCTCCACTCCAGCCTCAGTTTCCCCTCTCACCGAGTGGGAATCGGACGGATCTGGGCGCTGGCAGGGTTTGTTTCTATGGCAGTGGGGACAAGTGCCACCATGACAGGAGCAGATGCCACCAGCAGCTTTGGAGCCGCAGCTGCCGGGCACCCTGGGTTTGGGGAGCAGCACCCCTGTGCTGGCTGGGGAAGGACCCCACCATCCCCAGTGGGTTCTGGGTATGGGGACTCCACAGAGGGGGAGCGGGGTGGTCGAGGGGCAGCGATCTAGCCCTGTGGGTGGAGGTGCATCACCCTGTCATGGGGGTGGAGGTGCATCACCCTGTCATGGCCGTGGAGCTGGGGAGGGGGGAAGGACCCCGCGGGGGCTGCTCCTGGTGAGTCACCCTCCAGCTGGGCTATAATTAGAGATGGCAGCAAGGGGGGGTGCGGGCAGCTTTGTCAGCCGCTGTCCTTAATGAAGCAGGCAGCAGCAGGGCACCAGCACAGCCAGGAGGGCCACGGCTCAGCACCCCCTGGCAGGATGAGGGGTGCAGGGGGGTGAGGGCAGAGCTTCCTGCCCCGGGGACTCCAGGGCATGCACCCTGAGTCAGCTCCCATGGGGCAGGGTCTCCCTGTGCCCATCACCCTGACCAGGCCACCACAGGACCCACCAAGTCCCCTTGATCAAGCCCTGGGCTCCCCAGCCATGGGGACACCTCGCTGCGGGGACACCCTGCTGCAGGGACCCCAGCAGCAGCTCAGCCTGCCCAGCTCTGCCCAGCCTGGACGGATCCTGCTGGCTCAGGTGCGGGTCCTGTGCTCTGTGCGTGAAGCAAATTCCCAGTGGGGCTGATACATTTCCCCGTGGGGCAGAATCACCCCCTAAGAGCTGGGTGCTCTGCAGCAGCTGCCAGGCTGGCAGGATCAGTGCCAAGCTTGGGATGTCATTGTCACCAGAGCCACACAGGCAGCAGGTCACGGGCCCAGTGCAGCTGCCTGGTGGACAGGCAGGTATTGCTGAGCCCACACAAAGGCACAGTGTGGGGCTGTCCCCAGCTCCCCTGTCCCCAGCTGCTCATCCTGGCGCCTGGGGACAGGGCTGCAGGGACACGGGGCTGCAGGGCGCAGGGCTGCAGGGCGCAGGGCTGCAGCACCACAGTTGCACGCAGGCCCGGCCTCTTAGCCAGCGTGCATGCAACAGAGCCCACCTCCCTGGCCAGCTTGTTAACAACCCGGTATAATTACGAGCCGCTCCAGCTCACTGACTCATGCAGTCCTCAGGGTGTCACAGTCGGATTGGGGACATGCAGCATCCACCCCTGTCCCGACCCTGGCACAGGGCTGGGAGCTGCTGGGGAATAAATCCAGGTGCTGGGGAGAGGCAAAGGAGCACATTCCCCAGCCACGTTTCCTACGTTTCCACTCTGACTGTGGGTTTTTTTCCCTTTTTCCGACCTGGGGTTGATAGACTGGTGCTGCCCATCCTGTCTCTCCCCAGGGATTCGGGGCGGCAGCCTGCCAGGCATCCCAGCCCTGCTTCAGCAGGAGGGTTGTTTAATGGCATAGGAGGGAGCGAAGTTCATGCAAGCTAGTAAATATTAACCCTTACTTCAGTCAAAAGACGCCGGGAGAAACCTCCTTTGGTGTCTGAGACCCACAGACTCAGCTTTTCCCTGGGAGAGCAGGAGGTGCCGGCAGCAAACAGCACCAAAGCACCAAAGCCGGGGGATTTGGGGGGAGTGGGGGTGGTAAGAAGCAAGGCTGAGCCTTCCAAGCCCATGTAGCCCCAAAACACCAGCAACGCGTTTCTCCCCATGCCCAGGCCCCATTGCAGGTTGTGTTTAGGAGGGAAAGCTGCAGAAACCTGCCCCCAGAGCAGCATTGTAGGGTATACTGGGTATACTGGGAGTACAGGGATGCCGGGTGCTGCCTTGCCCAGCGTGGGAGGGGAGCGTGGCCTGGCGGTTACCAGCTGTGCCAGCGTTGCTGTAAATCATGTCAGATCAGTGAAGCTTCATTAAGTGGCAGCAGTGGCACTGGGGTGGATTGCCGGGCCAGATCCTGGCTCTGGTAGTGGCTCCAGGGAAGCACAGCTGGGACAAGGACAGTGACATCTCCCTGAGCATCCCGGCAGCATCCCTGACTGGGGGGGGGGGGCACACACCGTGTGGCCAGGCATGGGGACAGGGTGCACATGGCCACGGGAGGCAGGGGGGAGCAGGGCGGGATGCCTGGGGCTGTCGCATCCAGCACTGAAGATGCCTCATTGCACCCCACGTCCGGTGGATGTGTGGCCGGGGACGTGTGGCCGGGGACCAGGGAGCGGGGACACCGGGGCTACAGTGTCCCTGCCTGTGGCGCGGTCCCTGCCACGGAAGCAACCCGGACTCAGCTGGCTGGAGCAGAGCTCTGGGGACGTGGCCGCTAATCGAACTGCTGTATCTACAGATAAATTGAGGTGTTACTTCGCCAGAGCTGCTAATCCGGGTGACTCTGCCAGCTCTAAATTCAGGCGGAAATAAATCCATCTGTTCTCCCGCTCGGCCGCTAATCCCCCCGGCCGGGGCTCTCTGCAGCAGCCAAGCCTCACCGCTTGCTCCGCGGGGATGTAACCTGGCGCTGGACGCAGCTGCCGATCAATATCTCATTTGCTGCTCGCCGAGGAAGGCGGTGATGGCTTCTTCACCAATAAATCCTACCCAACACCGCAGCCCTGGCTGGTGGTGGCCAAAATGGGGCCGCACCACAAGGGTTACATTGCCCACCAGAGCAGGGGATGCTGCAGCGTCCCTCCCCAGGGTGATGCTCAGGGTCCGTTGCCACCGAGCCCTGGGGACAAGGCTCAGGGTACCGGGAGGCTCCGTGAGCCCAGACAATCGATGGCACCGGCGGCTGCAGCCAAACTGCTTCAGAGCAGAAGGAAGAAGCCGCTGGCTCCTTCCCCTCCCATTAAAGATGATGTCTCTGCTGCTGGGCAGGAGCAGGCAGGGCCTCCTGCCCACAAGGAGACCTGTGCATGTCCAGGAGTGAGGAAGACCTGCAGCAGGGCAGGGAGGAAGAGTGGGGCAGGAGGGCATTGCTGCCGGGGATCATTTCTGGGAGAGCTGGGGCTGGCAGGGCAGAGGCTGCTCCTGCAGCTGCTGGCAGCTGGGACGTGTGTGTGCGTGTGTGTGTGCACGGGTATGGATCAGTTTGCATGTTCCCTGTGGGCGTGCATGCATGGGGATGTGTGCTTAGGTGGACTTGCATGGGGGGGTGTTGTGTTTGTGTGTGTACACGCGTGCATGGGGTGCATGGATGGGGCTGTGCACGCGGTGGCGGGGGGTTGCACACACAGGGATGCATGCAGGGTGTGCTTGTGTGTGCATGCACAAGGGGTGCAAGGAGAGGGGCACATGCATGCAGAGCGTGCATGCACAAGAGACATGCGCTTGTGCAGGCACAGGGTGCGTATATGCACAGGGGGTGTTCGTGTGCATGCGCTTGGGGGGCACGTGTGGTGATGGGGGTTGTATGCACAGGGAGTGCACATGTGTGGGAGGTGTGTATTTGTGTGCATCACATGTATGTGAGTGGGGTGCACATGCACGCGAGTACACACACACTCCCCACCTTTCCCTCCATCCATGTCCCGTCGCTGACAGCCAGCCCTCAAGGCCGACCCCAGGGGCAGCAGAAGCCCCACAGCCCCCCCACAGGGTCAGCCTCCGGGCTGGGAGCCACTCAGCCTGGTGTTTGCATTCCTGCAGCTCCACGCTTGCACCCTGTGCACCCCCACGTTTGCACCCCACGCAGCTCGGTGTTTTGCGCAGCCCCACGTTTGCACCCCGTGCACTCCAGTGTTTGCACCCAGTGCATCCCTACATTTGTATGGGCTCTGTCCTGGCTGGGGACACCCCTTCCCTTTCCAGCACGGGCCAGGAGCAGCCAGCTTACCCAGAGCGATGCAAAGGCCTCACTGACCCGCCCCGTCCCCACCTCAGCTGTCACGGGGCTCACTCCTGCCATCGCTGCCACCCCAAGAGCCAACAGCACCCTGTCACCCCTGGCACATCGTGAGCCCCACGGATGCCCAGCACCCAAAGGGATGCAACTGCAGGAACCGAGGCATGGCACAGACCCAGGGCTGGGCAGGGACACAGGTGTCCTGGCACCTGGCCCCTTGGCAGGGACAGTCCCCGGGAGATGCCAGCTGTGGGGACCTGGTGGCACCGAGTCCTGGGCATGGGCAGGGATGGTTTTGCGCTGGTTGTTGCTGCTGTCATTACTACTGTGGATTTTGAGCTGAGCAATGAAGGGACCTGGCTGAGGGTGATGAATAAGTGATGGAGCCCTTGGAGGGTCTCTATGGAGACAGCTCAGCTGCGCGGGGTGCCGGGGGGGGACGACGCTGGCAGTCCCCGCATCCCATAGCAGTGGCCAGGGAGCAAGGGCTAGTTAGGGGGGTGGGGGGGGGTGACAGAGCCCTCTCTGCTCCCCGGCAGCTGATTGCCCTTCCCAAGAAGGCTGGTCCCCCTTGGGGCTGGCTGGAAGGTGTGTAAAGGGCTGTTCTCTCCGTTTCCATCTCTCTCCCCGGGGCTGCAGCTCCCTCCTGTTCCTCAACTGCTTTCCCCAGTGTGGAGACAGCTTGGCTGGTCCTTGGCTATGAGCAAGCGCTGCCCATGGTGGCCACGGACACCTCCAGCTTGGCTTGCAAGGGCTTTTACCCCCTGGGTGGCTCAGCCCCCCTGTCACATGCAGCCTGTCCCCTGCGAGCATCCTGCACTCGTGGGGTCAGAACACACACCTGCTGCATGCTCGGGGGGGTGAGGGACAGATGACACCCATGGGGACAGCTTGCATCCAGGGGGACAGCGTGTGTCTGGAGGGACATGCACCTGGGGGAAAGCATGTATATGGAAGGTCACCACACACTTCGGGGACAACACGTGTCTTAAGGGACAGCAACGTGTTCTTGAGGGACAGCAGGTGTTTGAAAGGACCGCACGTGCACACAGGGACAGCATGTGTGTCAAGGGACAGCACGTGTTCTTGAGGGACAGGAGCTGCCTGAAGGGACAGCATGTGTCTGGAGGGACAGCATGTACCTAGAGAGAGGGCATGCATGAGGAGGGGGGACAGCAGGTGCCTGGGGGACGGCATGCATGGAGGGGACTGCACACATGGAGGGGACGGCATGCATTCAGGGGACTGCATGCACTGGGGACAGCATGCACTGGGGAGACAGCAAGTGCCCAGGGGGCCCAGCCCCCCCAGACATGCAGCCCCCCCAGCACCGTGTGCTGTGAGCGCAGCAAGGTGCAGGGTGAGCCCCAGCCCCGTTAGCCCCCGCTGTGAGCTCTTCAGCCACAGACAGCAGGCTGCAACTCCGGAGCACGAAGCTCAGAGCCCAGCCTGCCTCCAGCCTCCCTGTGCCTCAGTTTCCCGCCGAGAAAACAGCTCTGACCCCCCCAGCGGAGCCCGCAGGGCTGCCCCACACAGCAGGCACGGCTCAGGGGTGCAGGCAGACCCAGCCCGGCGGGATGGGAGCCTCATTTAGCAACTTCATTTGGCGTTGCCTTGTTTTTCCCCACCTTTTATCACCGTAAATTTCTCTTCTGATACATTCTAGGTGAAAAATAAATGAAGCATCTGAGCCAGGTGGGCAATGTTCTTCCAGAAGCACTTAGGCAAATCGTTAGTACATTAATGACTGTGCCACGCCGGCTATTCCAGGTGGCCAAGCAGCAATAAGGAAGACCCCAGACCGGCCCAGGCATATGGAGGACATGGATTTATTGCCAGATTAAATACAAGAATAATAGGTGATCTCCATTAGCAATGGGCTGCGTCATTTCGTACTGACCCTACTCCAGCTGCAGGACATGAGACTTCTGCCACGTGTTCCCAGTAGTCCCTTCTGTTCGCCTTGGCCCCTTGTGTGGTGGGTTTGCTGCCAGGTGACAGCAGACTGAGGTGCCACCACAAGCACCAGGGACTCTGCCCCGGGACGGGAAAGCAGGGCTGGTTTCCATCAGATTTGGAGACTCCTGAGAAATTTGGCACAGGGGGAACAGGCTTTCCATCCCCACGCACACATCCAAATCCCATGGGCTTCTCAAAAGAAGATCTGAATTATAACATCACTTAAGCCAGGGAGGCTCTGAGCCTGACCCAGGAATGCTCAGTACCCCACTACAGCCATCACAGCCTGGGTGCGTGTAGCCAGCACAGCTCTCTGTCTGTGCCCATGGCCCCCAGAATCTGTGCCCCCAGCCCAGCATAGACAGGAGGGCAGATCTGGCTGAATTCCAAACACTTTCACCAAAAGGGCACCTGCTCCAGCCCTCCTCTTGCTCCAGGGACACGAACGCACACAGCTCAGCTTCTGTTTCCCCAACATGTTCCCTCGTCAGCAGGACCCCCTTGTATGCTTGAGGAGGGAGAGCTGCATTCCCAAGGGCACCACAGATTCCCAGGAAGGAGTAACTGTGTCCCTGAGGGCACCATGGATACCCAGGGAAGGACAGCCATGTCCCCAAGGTCACCATGGATGCCCGGGCACTATATCCTGCTGTGCTGACACTTTGAAACATGCTGTGCCTCAGTTTCCCCTCTAGACCCAATGAGACCCATCTGATAGAAAGGGGACAGAAGGGAACTCCAGCTCTTCTCTAGCACCTTCAGGCACTTCCTACCCCACTCCTGGTGGAAATCTCCTCCTTGGAGGCAAATCAGGTCAAAAGAATGCTCCATTTCATCAAAGGGGTGGCAAAGGGATGAGTGGGGACATGGGCAGCGCAGGCAGGGACCTGGCAGGACCATCCCCAGGGACCCTGATGTGGGGGTAACACGCAGCTCTCACTCCTCCCCACACTCGTACAGGTTCCTACTGGTGTCCCCAGGATCTTCCCCCTCTCAGGACAACTCTCCGTGGGCATCCCTTGGAATCCCACGCTCAGGCACCTGCTGCCACTCTTTCGCCTGGCACCTGCCTGCTCCAATTCCCCCTCGTTATCTCTCTTTTGTTAACAATGCACTCACTCGCTGATTTAACCTGGATTAAAACGGGATCACTCGCTTGCTTGCTTGTTCTCCTCCAATTAATTTGTTCGTCACTTCTATTTCCAAATTAATTCATCAGGCTCTTTGGCAGGGAAATAACAGCGGCACACGGGGTCTGCGCTGCTTGGGAAGGGATCAGTGTTAATTATCCCAGCAGGAAGAACTGGGATGGGAAGCAGAGCAGGGAGCTCATCTGTGATAGGGACCTGGATCCAGGGTGAGCAGCATCCCCTGGCCCACCTGCGAGTATCCCACCGAGGATGGGGGGCACGGCGTGGGGGACCCACAGCTCAGCCACGCTGGCCCCATCACTTCCACACTCCATCAGGAATACGTCACAGGGACAAAATCCTCATTGAACAAATTATGGCACCTCTGGGGGTGTTGCCCCGCTCACAGTGGGGGCGAGGTGGGGGGCCAGGCTGCACCCCGCAAGGGTTAACGCTGGGTACAGCACGAGGTGTTCGAGCTAAAAATACATGGTGACTTTTTCTGTATTTGCTCTAATGAGTCATTCTCTTTAAGTAATTTATTGCTCATTACATAATCACTTTCATTTTCAGCTCGAGAAAAATGGAATATTTTCCCCCCCCCCCTTTTTTTATTTTTTTAATGAAAAGGGCATTTAGCAAACCCTGCAGGCACGTGAGCATCAGCCATTTTCCCAACCCATCCCTGCATGTTTCCACCAGCAGCTCCTCGGCTCCTTTCGCATCCTCCAGCCAAAGCCTTTCGGGAGCACCTGGGTGATGCTGCTGGTGCAGGGGGGCTCTGGGAGGGGACAGAGCATCCTGGGAAGGCACCGGGGTGGGCTTAAGGGGCTGGATCCCCAGCACCCAGCCTGGCCACATCTCACCTGGCTGCGGCAATCACCTGCTGACATGGCCCTGTGTCCCAGTAATCCCAGCACTGTCTCAGCAGTCCCAGCACTGTGTCACAGCAAACCCACAGCTGTGTCCCAGGAAGCCCAGTGCTCCATCCCAGTAATCCCAGTGCTATGTGCTAGTAATCCCAATACAGCATCCCAGCAAGCCCAGTGCCACATCCCAGTAATCCCAGTGCCATGTCCTAAGAAGTCCAGCATCATATCCTAGCAATCCCAGCGCTGCATCTCAGCAATCCCAGTGCTATGTGCCAGCAAGTCCAATGCCACCATCCCAGCAAGCCCAGTGTCATAACCCAGCAATCCCAGTGCCATGTCCTGACAATTCCAGTGCCATGTCCTCATGACCCCAGTACTGCATCCCAGCAAACCGTGTGCCATATCCCAGCAAGTTCCTTGCTCCATCTCAGCAATCCCAGTGCCGCATCCCAGCAAGCCCAGTGCCGCAGAGCCCTGCAAGCCAGCAAGATGTCCCAGTCACACCAGTGATGCCAAGCCACAGGGAAGGGGACTCCAGCCACCCTTAGTGCTGGGGGGCAATGGGGGGGGGTATCCAGCTCAGGCCCTGGCTGGGGCAGAGGGATTTACCCGCTGCGGGGCAAGAGCCCTGCTCTCCTACCCCTGCCAGCCCCCACTGCTGGCAGCTGCTCACTCCCCTGCCACTGAGGCAGGACCTGGGTGGGGGGGGAGTCTCGGTTTGGAGCTGCAGACTAGGAATTAACTACACCAAATGTTTTATTTGTGTAGAAACGCAATTATGTTAATTAAAGCATGTCTGTAATTACAGCACTTAGTGGCCCATAAGTGCACAAGTGACTCTGGTGACTTTGGAAGAGCTGGAAACCTGGAGGATGGCTTGCTTCCAGCACCAGCAAGGTCCTCAGCAGGGTGAGACCTGGAGTCTCCATGGGGTGACAGCAGTGACCCCAGTGCCTGCAGAGCTGGCCGCTGCCTGTACTCTGCAGGGAAAAGCGAGCAGCGATCTCGGGCAGGGCACAGGACCAAGCTGGGGCTCATTGCAGAGGATGCCTAGAGTGCGTGGAGAGGGCAGGACGGATTGGTACCCACAGCCGCATCTCAGCACAGGCATCTGCCAGCAGCCACGCCGCAGTCCCGCTGGCACCGGGTGCAAGGGCAAATGGCAGGCACTGCCGCCAGTGCCCCAGGGATGAGGGAGCAGGAGGAAAAGGCTGTCCCTAGGGGCAGGGGTGGCCATCACTCTGGCTGCAAGGGGGGTACAGCCCTGGGTAGGCACCAGCGGCCAGGCAAAGGGAGAGGCTGGTGTGAGCGAGGCAGGGGGGGAGCAGGCTTGGAGCCCCAGCTCTGCAAGCAGCTGAGGCTCGAGAGTATATCTGGAAGGGAAAAATAAATGGGAAGCAGAGGAACATGACAGCAGGAGCAGCGGCCAGACAGACCCACGGGCTGGCTGGGATCAGATAACTCGGGCTCCAGGCAAAGGCAAGGTGGGAGATGGTGCCTGCCCCCACCTCAATAAAGCCCTTGCTGTGGGCAGCGTGTGACAGGGGGTGGGGGCACGATGGGGCAGAGGGGAGATGCCAAAGGGGCACAGGAAAGCCTGGAGCAAGGGAAGCACAAACTCGAGGTGTTTTGGGCTGGCAGAGCAGTAGGCATCGATGGGCAACTCCAGGGTCCCTGCACAGCCAGGAGACCTCTCCTCCATTCTTCAGCAGCGAAGAGCACCCGGAGGCTGCAGCCTCCCACGCTGGCACCTGCCGACTCGGATTTCATCTTCCCCAGCCTCAAGCAGCGACAGAAAATTGCCTGTTTACTGCAGTCACCGAGCCTGAAGCCGAAGGATTTCGCTGTGCGCATCCAAGAGACGGATCACAGCGCAGGCACGGGGTGCCCCGTGGTTAAGCATCACCGTGGCATCCATGGGCAGGATGGGCAGGGATGGCTGCTGAGCTCCCATGTTTAATTTGGAGCCATCATCAGCTCCGGGTAATTACAGGCCTGCATATTAATGGCCAGGTGCTGCAGGATGCCGGGCAGTGACACACCAGCTGGCAGGAGCGCGGGAGGGGAAAGGGGAACGGTGTCACTGAAGCTTTGCCGGGTGCGATTTATTTGCTTAACAAACGCATCGAGCCCTAAATGCCTTCGATAAGTCTGCAGAAAGGCTGAGTTCTGTTTGCACGGCAAACGCACTTCCCCGGATGCTGCCTGGCCCTTAAGCATTAAGGTCCTGTGCAGACAGCTGCCTTCGCTGCCAGGCTGGAAAAGCAGCTCCCCAAGGCTTCAAGGAGCCGCAGGAATGCAGCCCAGCCCTGTCTGACGGGGCTGGAAAGCCTGGCAGCCTTGCAAGCCTTTAAATCCCCTTTGCACAGCAGCCCTGCAAGCCTCAAATCCTCAGCCCCATTGCATAGTACCCCTGCGAGCCTGCAAATCCCCATGGTATAGCAGCCCTGCGAGCCTGCAAAATCCCACTGCGTGGCAGCCCTGCAAACCTGCAAAATCCCCAGTGCATAGTATCCCTGCAAATCCATTGCGCAGTATCCCTGCAAGCCTGCAAATCCCCATCCCCGTTGTATGGCAGCCCTGCAAGCCTGCAAATCCCCATCCCCATCACACTGCACCCCAAGATGCCAGGACCCAGCTCGCTGGAAGCAGGAGGGTATCCCCCAGCCTGCCCCAAGCTGTCTCCAAGGGGGTAACACAGGGAATGCCAGGTGACATGGCAGCACCGGCGCCGGAGGGAGAGGAAAGCAGGAGTGCCACCACTGTGGGGACCTCCAAGCGAGGCCACCGGCACCCTGAGGGAGCCGTGCCTGTGCCGCAGCGCCAGCATCAAGCCAGGCAGAAGCAGCGCCTGGCGTGACAAGGCAGGGAGAGAAAACACACGGTTACCCTGAATCTCCGAGGAATTGTCCTTGGATAAATGCAGCATTACAGACTCTGCCAACTCATCTTTCAATTAGTAGGTTTAGTTGATAACCAGAGGAAAAATTAAAAAAAAAAGGCAGCTGGAGGTGGTGGTGTTTTAGCATGTGTTCATTATCTTCCCAGAACTGTTTGCTGTTTTTTCCCTTTCCTGGCTTTTTTTTGCCTTCCCCGAGTCCTCCTCCCATCCCGACGCACAACCAGCCCCACTGGCACAACCAGCCCCACTGCTCATCCCTGCCCAGCACATAACTGGGCTCAGCACCACATTGCAGGTTCAGGGTCTTCTTCACCCGTTGCCACCGGCAAAATTCCATGGGAATAGAGCAGGACCCCAGCATCCTGCCTCTGCTGTCTGTTCCCCATCCCTCCCTGGGAACCACAACCCCCCTGGAGCAGGGATCCTGTCCCAGGCTGCAAGATCCCAGATATCTCACCAAACCCTCTTGTGTGTAACCACAGTGCAAGCGGCAGCCACTCACTGGGCGGCCTCCCCTCCAAAACAAGCCAAGTCTCCATGTCAAGGAATTAAATGCAGTGCAGGCGCCATGCAAATACATAATATTAATATTAGCAAGAGCAAGCCCAGGGATCCAGACCATCAGAGGAGGGAAGGGAAAGGACATGGCTAAAAGACGCTCGTGCCTTTGAGGCTCGTTAGGGTGAGAGCTGCTTCATCTGACACCCAATTGCTTAAAAGCCCTGTTTGGCTGAGCTGAGCTGAGTTTTTAATTTGCCTGAAAGGAGGGAGGGGGCAGCTGGGGACAGGGGCCAGCAGTGGGGACACAGGCACCAGGGCTGGCATGGGCACCAGAGGAGGGATGGAGCTGACAGAGAGATGCAGGGACACGCTAACCCCGTGGGACAAGGGTGTACCCCTGGCTGCTGCGTTGCCCAGGGGACAGCAGTGTGTCTTACTCCTTACTCAAGCCATGAAGCTGTTTTTATGTCTGACCAAGCCTCCTACCCAAGGAACTCGCTTTTCCCCCCATCCCTCTTTCCTCTCCAGGGAGGTGACAGTGGCAGGTGACAGGGGCAGCGGTGGCGAAGGACAGACCCCTCCTTTGGTGGGGCATGGGCAGCTGTCCCCAGCCCTGCTGCTGTCCCTTGCAGCGAGGACACAGGTCCTGACACTGATGGGAAAGATGGGACGACAAGCAGCTCAGCCCTGGGGTGGGCATGGAGATGCCACATCCTCTGGTGACGATCCCCAGCACTGCCAAAGCCCCCACACAGCCCTGCTCAGCACCCTTGGCACCAGCTCTCCAGCAATGAACTTCAATCGGCTTCTGCAGCGTGGCCAGATCCTGCTGCAGGTGTCACCAGCATGGGGCTGGGTCGGGCTGGTAGCAGTGGACCGCACTGTCTGTGAATTAACGGCTTTTCCACAGGGTGAACCGCTGGCCCCAGCTCCTCTGCTATGCCGTGCCCAGCCAGGGCACCTGCAGGAGGGCTGGCAGCCAGGTGCCACCCAGCAAGAGCCCCCATCCCCTTCCCTTAGGTGGGGTCCCCATGACAGGGTCTGGTTCGCTGCTGTGTGGTGCCGGGATCCCACCGAGCCGCACAGGGAAGGACAGAGCAGGGTCCCCAGAGTAGCACCTTGGCCTGGCGTGCCTCTCCTGTGCCTGCAGACTGGGGGGCTGCAGGAGGGAGGGGAGCGGGGGGCACGGCTGGTGTCCCTGCTGCCCGCACTGGTGCCCAGCTCGGGCTCTCCGCACGCTGGGCTCAAACAGGGGGCTCGCTTCCCAGCACGCTGCCAGCACCCATGCACAAGTGACACACAGGCGTGCCTGCCTTGGCACTTCTCGCGGAGCTGCCGGCTCACCAGCCCACGGACCTGCTGTCCCATCTCCCTGCCAGCGCGGTGGGGAGGGGTCCCCAGCAGCACCGTGGGTCCCTGCCAAGCCCCCACCACCGCAGAGCCCCTCCGTCCTCACCAAAACAGGCGCAGCTGCAGCCCACCCATGCACCCAGGGAGCTGGCTCCCACACTATTCCTGGGGCTGGGGGAGAGAAGACCCCCTTTCCATCCCAGCATTCCCACGGGATGCAGTGCAGCAGGACAGCCTGCTCCAGTTCCTGGAAGAGGTGGTGATTGTGGCTGGACCCGGGTTGGGGGCAAAGATGTGCCCCTGGCATTGCCCTGATGCAGCTCCTGGGGTGTGGATACATAGGGAGCCGCTGGCACCGCTGCCCCCTCCTCCCAGCCCATGGCACGCATCCCACCTCGGCTCTCCCAGGGGGTTTAAGGCAGTTGGGTAACCCCAGGGGTATCTTGTCCATCTGGCGGGTGCAAGATGGGAGCCAGCCCCTCTCAGCCTCTCCCTGAGTCCCCCCCAGGGTGCAGCAAGCCCAGCTCCCACCACGACCATCCCCTTTTTCCACAGCATCCTCCGGGACAGGTGCTTGCTCAGCTCTGCAGGTGCCTCCACTCATATCCCGGGTTTGGCCAAGGGAAACCAGACCCAAAGGGTGCCTTTGTGCCCTCATGCTTATTTTGGGGGATACTCGACCCTCCGCAGCTGGGCTGCGGTTTCCTTTGGGGCAGGAGCCTGGCATTTACTCACAGAAGTTTCTGATTGCTCCAGCCCTCCGCCAGCACAGCCAGACCGAGCCCAGACCCGCTGTCCAGTGGCACAGTGGCAGCACCCCTGGTGCAGGCAGGCAATATCAGGCTTGGAAGAAACCCCGTAATTAACACATTACAGGGCTCCACTGGAGGAGCCCAAGCCTCTGATGGTGCAGAGCACTGGAGGGAACCAGGGAAAAGCAAAGAGCAAAAATGTAATTAACAAAGGTCACAGTGCTCCTGGCTCACACTGCTGAGCTGCGGCACTGCCTGAGCCTACCTCGACCCTCTCCCTCCTGAGGGACCCCCTGCAGCTACGGGAGGCGAGGAGTAGAGGAGCCGGAGCATGCACACAGCCACAGGCACTGCTGGCAGCTGCAGGTGTGGGCTGGAGCAACCAGAAGCCTCTACCAGAAGCCTCACCTATGCCCAGGTGCCCATCACCCTGGTGTCTGACACCCAGGTGGCCCCACCGCCAACCCTTGGGCTCACTGCAGCTTCTCATGCCTTGAGATCTGATTTGTCCCCGGGCTGTGGATGTGCCCCAGCCTGGCCACATCACTCCTCACTCAGGCTTTAGGAAAACACTCGAGTTTTGGAAATTTCACCCGCCAGCACTTGCTGACTCAGCACCAGGCCCCCTCCCCGGGTGTAGGTGAGGAAGGGTGGGAGATGAAGCCATCGCAGGCGGCAGGTCCCGGCCATGCTCTGGCTCTGCTGTGGTGGAAGCATATGCGCAGGGTGAGCCCGGCGCTGCCTGTCAGGGAGGAAGGAGCCAGCTGTGTGCAGTGAGCAGAGGCAGGGTCCCAGGACCCCTATCCTCGGAAACACAACCCTACCCCTAGTTCTAGCCCAAGCTCTCACCCTAACCTCAGACCTAGCCCTAACCTGAACCTTAGCCTTGGATCTAACCATGACTCAAACCCTAACAGGAACCCTGAACCTAAACTTAGCCATAGTTCTAACCTGAGCCCTAATCCTAAACCAAAGATGAGGTCTAACACCAAGCAATAACCCTAAGGATAAACCTAACCTTAGTCCTAGCCCTACCCCTAACCCTACACCTAACATTAACCTTAACCTCAACTCTAGCCCTAACCCTACTGTAAACTTAGCCCTAGCCCTAAAATTAAACTTACGGCTAGCCCTAACCCTAAACTTAGTCCTACCTGTATCCCAATCCCTAAACCTAAACTTAGTCCTAGCTCTAACCTAACCTTAGCCCTGAACCTAAACCCAGCCTTAGCCCTAACTGTAGCCCTATCGCTAACCTTAGCCCTGACCCTAACATTAACGTCAGCACGATCCCTAACCCTAACATCAGCCCTAGCCCTGGCCCTAACCCTGACCTGAGCCCTGACCCAACCCTGACCCTAACCCTGACCTCAGCTCTGGCCCTAACCCCGACCTCAGCCCTGACCCCAACCCCGACCTCAGCCCTGACCCAACCCTGACCCTAACCCCGACCTCAGCTCTGGCCCTAACTCTGACCTCAGCCCTGACCCCAACCCCGACCTCAGCCCTGACCCAACCCTGACCCTAACCCCGACCTCAGCTCTGGCCCTAACCCTGACCCCAACCCCGACCCTAACCCCGACCTCAGCCCTAGCCCACCCATGCAGCAGCCGGAGGGGGGCTGAGCCCCCCTGCTGTGTACCAGAACCGCCTCCCCCCACATACCCACACCCCATTTCCCACCTGACCAGAAGAACCCCAAGTGCTGCGGAAGGACCGGGAGGGTCCCCATGTCCCGCAACCCCCCCAGGGAGGATGGTGCTCAGGCCCAAAGAGCCCCCCAGCCCCTGCTGCGCCATGGGACCCTTCGCTGGCGGCCAGCAGCAGGAGCTCCGGGCTCATGGGCAGCAACAGGGCAGAGATTTTTCTGCCTCAAGTAGCTGGGAACAAATTCCCTGGTGGGGTGCTGTCACCCTGCTGGAGCTGTCACCCCGCTGGAGCTGGGAGAGTAAAGGTTCTGCTGGCACTGACACCCGTCCCCACTGCTGGAGCCGCCTTGCTCAGCCCTGATTTATTGAAAGGCCGCGTGCCTTCCACTAGAAGGATGCTGCCATCAACCTGGCTGTGTTATCACTGGTAAAAAACAACAGGGAAAGGCCCAATTTTTATGGAGAGCAAGGAAAAACACGGCAGCACCCATGGCTTGTGTCCTTCCAGCTGGGCTCCAGCTGAGTGTCGGCTGAAGGATGGGACTGTGGACCCCGTCCCGGCTGTGGGACACGGGGCAGCCCTGGCCTTATCCCCTTGCAGAGCAGAAACCCCAGGCTGTGAACTGCTGTGAAGCCATACGGACATCCCAGCTCCATTCGGAGAGGTGAAAAGGCTCCAGCTTGGGATGGTCCAGTGACGTCCACACTGGGCTACTCAATCCCACCGCTTCATGCCCTGGGTCCCAGGGTGGGTGCCACCCCAGCGAGGGCTCATATCCTAGGCTACAGCTCCCTGTATTCCCAGGTAGCAGCGTGTTCTGGCAGCCCTGCCTGCACCTGGCTCCCACAGGCAGGAGCATCAGGGCTCTGCCACCACGGGGTGAGGTTCAGGGTGCCCGTCCGTGAGGAGGGGTTTGCACAGAGCTTTGCATACCGCGCAGAGGGGAGCATCAGCATCTTCACCCCATAGCCACCAGACACTGAACCTCAGAGGACATGGATGGGTCCCCTTCCAGAGCTGCCTGCCCCACGTCTGCCTGTGGCCAAGGGGAATGCAGCTGCATTTGGGCAGCAACAGCTCAAGGAAAGAGGAGGGGGAGAAAAAAACCCTCCACCAGTCTTAGCCTTTCAAATGCTCATTATAAATAGCTCCTCGGTGTCTTCTGAGTCACCCAGCTGAAACGTGCAAGCTAATAACGAACTGGGAAGGGGCTGGGAAGTGATTACAAGCTAGGGGAGGCTTTCTGGCTAAGTCATCACTTCTGTGACGGGGCTGCTGCATCGGCAGCTGCTGTTTGCTTTTTGCTTCCTTGG
Organism: Falco punctatus; assembly: GCF_963210335.1. NCBI lineage: Eukaryota > Metazoa > Chordata > Aves > Falconiformes > Falconidae > Falco > Falco punctatus. The sequence continues at coordinate 2,437,528 of NC_137581.1, forward strand.
GTGCAACCAGTCCTCCACTGCATCTGGGGAGCAGAGGGCTTTGGAGATGCTGAAACACACTGTGAGGTCATCCACGACAGCTGCAACACCTGAGCCAAGCCCTGAACCCCTCCTGAGCCCCAGACAAAAAATCAGGTTTGAATATTTTCTGTGGGAAATGCACCCATCCAAAACGACCTCCTTTTTCTCTTTGATTTACTACAGAAAACACAAACTGCCAAAGACCCAGAAGGCTTGAACCCAGCCAAAATGCTCCCTGCAAGCTCTCAAAATCATCCTTTCCCCTCTGCCTCCCCAGGCTGGCATTGCAGAGCTGCCAGGCTGTGCCAGGGCAGCCAGGGCACATGATTTGGTGATGGGAGCAGGACTAAGAGCTGCTGCTGCCAAATAACCAGCCCCATGGGACATTTCTGAGCCAACACTTGGTGAGTCCTACAGGCTGCTGTGCTAGTCCCATCCCTCGAGGATGCTACGTGGATGACGAGGTTTGGGGACACCTTCCTGCTGCCTGGGGATGCCACGGCACCGGGACCACCATCAACAGGGAATGGCTGCCCAAGGACCAGCTGGAGACCCTCCATCCAGGCTCCAACCCCCACAAAAGAGCAAATCTTGGGGTCATCACCCATTGCTGCAAGGCAGGCGAGACCCCCAGCCAGCTTTGACACCTCAGCTGGGGGGATCCAAGCTGCCAAGCTGCCCGTTGCATGTGCTCTGCCTGTTCTCCATCATCTAACACCCCCTGCCACCCCCCGCTGCCACGCGGATGGAGCCGCGGCAGCAGACAAAGCATCTCCCAGTGCTCTCCATCCCCCTCACTCCCCCCTCCAGACAGGCCCATCCATTAACAAGGACAGCTCAGCCCTTTGCAGGAGAAAGCTGGACAGGCAGAAAGTCCCAGGCAGCTCCGGGCCCTGCCTGCATTTCTGGCTGCAGCCCAGCACAGCTCTCGGCAAGCCACGTGGAAGCTGGGAAAGAGACAAAAGCGAAAGTGGGGACCGGGGTCGGAGAAGAGCGGGAGGCAGGAGGGATTCCCAGAAGCGGCTGCTGCTGCATCCGCCACTGCCCCAGGGAATCCTGTATCCCCAACAGAGGAGTGGCCGCAGAGCTGGCTCCCACCCTGGAGGGATGCTTGTCCTCCCAGAGCTCATGGAGCAGCGCAGCTCCTGGGGAGATGCGCGGGGGTCGGCTGCAGATGACGGCCAGGGCACGCTCCGTGCAGCCCGTTGACGGCGGTGCCACCGGTGCTGCCGCCCTGGGCCGTGGCCAGGCCGCGGTGTGCCAGCCTGCCTGGCGGAGCAGGGGCCAGCCTGATTGCCTGCATCTGCACTAGCATCTGGCCGGCAGCCGGCAAGCACCGGAGGTTAATTCCCTGACACTTTACAACCACTCGCTGCTCTGAAGCTGAGGATGCTCAGGGGGGGTGCCCTGGAGGGGAAACTACTGGCTGGTGTCCCTCCCCCCCAGGGAACCCCCCCAAGTACAGAGACATGCAGGGTGCCAGAAGCTCGCAGCCAGGAGTTCCCCTCCATCCTCTCTGCAAGGCACCTCCAAGCTCCAGGGCTAGGTGCCCACACAGGTGGGTGATGCTGAAGCACCCCAGATGCGTCACAGCTGACATGCTGGCGCCAGGCTGTGCAAAAGGCAGAGGCATGAACAGCCCAAGGCTTTGAAAAAGCCTGGAGAACATCACACGCAGCCGCTTGCAGCTCCCAAGGACCCCAGCAACGGGGCAGCAGGCTGCCTTCGCCCCACCGAACCCCTTGGCCCCAGTAAGTGGGTGCCCAGTGAGGAGTAGAGCTGCCCCGGCCATGCTGGATGGAGAGATGGAGCCAGTACTTTCCATGGCACTTCAAACATGCAACACAGCGACTGGCAATAACCACGAGGCAGAGGTTCGGGACGGGCTCCGGTGGGCTCAGCAGCCTGCTCTCAGCTTTGCGGATGCTTGGAGACCTTCAAAAGTAGGCTGAACCACTTCGCCAGGCAGCTCGTGCCCTCTGCATCCCAGCCAGTGCTGCTCCCTGGGTACCTGCAGAGTTAATGGCACGGGAGCAAGACGTAGAATCCTAGAATGGTTTGGTTTGGAAGGGACCTTTAAAGGTCAACTAGTCCCACCCCAGTGGATGCCATGTTTCTGCTGCCAGTGCTGCCCTTCAGGCCATGCCCTGGGAGGGAAGCAGGAGTAATGGCGAGGACACACGAGGTGGGGAAGGACCAGAGTTTCCCTTTGATATGTGCCCAGGTCACACAGGCAGTGGCAGGTAGGGACATCAGCATCATCACGAATGTCACCTCATGCCATCAGCCCCTCCAGGAGGAACTGGCTGCCAGGTGGGTGCATCAGGGAGGTAAAATGGGGATGATGCATTACACATCACCCTTACATGAGCCTTGATGGGAACACACTGTCCAGGTCCTGGCATAACTGGCACAGAGACTTAATGCGCTCCTGTAAAGATGCATAAACTATCTTTGTCCCCTCCTGGGACACTGGGCTCTTTGCTGGTGCCCATGGGCTCCCTGGGCAGGATGGAGCCCCTCTTCCCAGCTGTGGCTGCAGCCACAGTCCCTCCTCCGTCTCGCGCCTGGCACCGACCTCATCATCAGACCAGCGCTGAGCATGGTGACACTTGGCCAGTTCACATGTCCCCACGTCTGCTCCTGCCAGGCAGCTGCCAGAAGCGAACCAAGCAGCAGAGAGAGCTGGGTGAGAAGCAGGCAGCCCTGTCTGCTCTCCAATGGAAGCCCTGACTTCTCCCCAGCCTCCTCTGAGCCTGCTCCTTCCCTGCAGGGATGCTCAGAGTATCATCTCCTCCTCCGTGTTTTCAATCCACAGAGCTCGGCTGCTTCTCCCCCAGCCCCGGCTGCTGTCAGATGCTGTGAGAGCAGCAGCTCCGGGCACGCCAGCATCCTACCCGCCACTAACCGGGTCAGGAGCCGCCCGCCTGGGAACACATTTCCCACAGGGGGAAAATGAAGGAGGAAATGGGTTAAAACGTGACCTGGATAACAGAAAATGGCACTTGACTGGCTGCCACCCAACACTCCCCTGGAATAAATCAGAGCTTATCGACAGCGCGTATGGGAGACCTGGCCCACCGATGGATCTCGGCCCCACGCATCATCCCCACCCAGGCAGCAATGCTCTGCGAGGGCAGGCAGCGGCATTGCTAAGATCTGCCGGCAGCGCACAAGGCAAGCCAGCATTAAACAACGCGGGGCTCGAGTGGTGGCAGAGAGCAGGCAGCATCACCCCGCAGCACTGGCCTCACTGGGGACACCCCCTCTGGCCAAACGCAGGGGCAAAGGCATTGCCTGAAAGCTCTTGGGAAGCTTTTCCACCTCTATATATCCCCTTGGGGTGTACAGGAATGGGGACAAACATCTTCTGGGAAGGACCATGTTACGTCCTGGTTAAAAGGAGGAAGAATGGGGTTCACCATTCCTGCCTCTTCCATGCTGGATGGCTCGAGGGGCACAGCCAGCCTCGGCTACAGTAAGTTTCTATAGCATCTACCTTTCTTAAAAGCCATTAAACAGCAGCTGCAAGTCAGCAGAGGCCTTCCAGCCAGAGGAAACATGGGGATAGCCTGGCATTTCAAGACCTTTGTGTGTTTTGCTTAAAGAAAAGGACATGGGCACATGTTCTGGTGGCAGCATGAAGGATCTCTTCAGGGAACAAAGCATGCACAGCACCAGAGGGGAGCCAGGAGAGCTGGGGGGGAAAGGATGCTGCCCGCAGAGGCGATCAGACCCAGCACCCACAGCAGTGTAGAGGGATCAGCAGCTCTTGGTGCCTCTGGAGGTGTGTCTAAGCCCCACACCACATGTAGGTAGGAGAGATGCTGGGGGCTATTTTCTATAGAGAGGCAAACTCCTCATCTGAAGGTGACCTCATGAAGGTGCAAAAACCTGGTGATGCCAGAGGGAGACGTGTGGTACTGGGGCAGGAGCGGGCAGCAGCTTCCCTTGTGCCCCAATGATCCTGTAATCACTTAAAGCCCCAATGATCCTGTAATCACCCAAAGCACCCGCTCCAGGAGACCTGAGACTGCTCCCGGGCACACCCGCGTGCAGCGAGGCAGCCCCTGGGAGCGGTGGTCCCGGCGTACGCAGCCGAGCCAGGCAGTTTGGCCAGTGCCTGAGCATGTGGAGCTGGCACCGCCAGACAAAGGAATCCAAGCACCAAGCAGCCTTCCTCCTCGTCCCCTTACACCTACATCCCTTCCCCACCAGCTCAGCTCAACCCCCTGGCAATGTGGGATTTGATCCCAGCAACCACCAAGGGCAGGCTGGGAGCACCCAAGATCTCTCGGTACCCGGGAGGCAGAGCACCCACATACTGCAAATCGCCTGTGCACAGCCTGCTAGCCGGCAGCTGTGGAGCCTCGTGAGTGCTACACACGCGCGCGCAGAGCCGGGGGTCTCCTCCATCCCTAGCCAAGCCCGTGGGTGATGGGAATTCAGGCACCTCATGCTTTGCGTTAAGCCAGCTCAGCCCCTCTTCCCACGTGGGCTCTGTGGAGCATCACCCTTCACCGCTTCCAGGGAGCACTGTCATCCCTCAGCAAGGTCACCCCATGCTCTCACGCAAAGCCCCTCATGCCTGCACCATGGAATGAAGTCCCTGTGACCCTCAGAGCCCCTTCCCCACCTTGCCGCATGCAAGCGGGTGCAGCGCCACTGGGACCCCCAGACCTGTTGCGTGGGTGGGTGCGCAGGGGGGTGGCTTCTCATGCCCTGCATGGAGCCGCTGAAACCATGATCCTGAGGCCTGAACTGCATTCCACAAAGTCACCTGCCCTCCCCCCCCCTCCCCCCCCCCCCCGCCCCTCCCCAGCAGCCCACTGGTGGGCCAGGAGCCTTCCACCCCCTCCAGAAACTGCCACAGGGCAAGGGTGGCTCGGGAAATGGGGGGATGCTGCTCACACCAGCCCTCCAGCACAGAGCCCTTCAGCTAGCCACCTGCCCTGGGCTAACACAGGTGGTTAGTGGGGAAACAGGGGGCAGCGGCTGGGGGTCACCAGCCTCTTGTCATATCCCTGCCACCCCCCTCCCCACCAGCTGTCAGGCAGGAGGAACTTTTTCCTGCCTTACCCACGTCTCCCTCACTCCCTCGCCCAGCATCACCCCCGGAGCATCCCTCCCTCCCAGCGTGGTGCCCCCAGCCCCGGGGCCGGCGGGAGGGACTCACAGGTCAGACGCTGCCGCCTGGTACGGCTGGCTCCGGCAGAGGATGGAGTGTCCGCAGCCCTGGCCCATGGCTCCGCATTCTTCGGCAGCCCTGCCAGGCGGGCGGCGGGGCTCGGGTGCGTGCAGCGAGGCGGCCGGCTGGCAGCGGAGCCTCCCGCCGCGCTCGGCGAGGGTGTCTCAGCCCGCTGCTGTCACCGAGCCCTATGCAGCGCGGGAGGGGAGGGCGGAGGATGGGGGGCGCGCCGCGGCTGATTGACGGCGCCGCTGCGGCTCCGCCGGGCTGGGCGGGGGCCGAGCCGCTCCCGCGGAGGGGCCGGAGGGATCCGCACCTGCCGCCCTGCCGCCGCCCGCCGCGGGCCGCGCCCGTCCTCGCCCGCCGCGCCGCGCCGCACCGCGGGGCCGCCGCCTTTGTCTACAAGGCACACGCCGGCCCTGCCCGCCTCCGCGCTCCCCGCGGAGGCAGCTGCTTCTCTGGGCAGCGGGTCCTGCTGGGACCGCAAGCCACTTCTGCCCCGGGGACATCGGGCAGCACAGGGCAGCACTGGGAAGCACTGGTTTCGCAGGCAGTTCCCTGCCCCGGAGGGTGCTGGGCATCACGAGACCCACGAACACGTTCCTTCGGCAGGGGCAGCAGGTGACACAGAGCAATGTGGAACTGCACTGAGCCCACAGGTCCCTGCCCCGGGGGTACTGAGCAGCACCAGGCAGCACCCGACCCAACCCGCAGGCAGGCTCCTTTCGTAAGGGCGCTGGGTGGTATCAAGCAGGTGCCAGCGAGGTGATACAGGCCTGGCCATGCCCACCACCAGGTGCCTGCCCAGCCCATCCAGGTGGTGTGGAGCTACTGGCGGCGGGATGCTGCCCGTGGCATTGCTCAGCTGCAGCCAGGAGTGGGAAGGGGATGCTGAGCCCTTGGCCACGCTGCAACCCCACTTGAACCTGCCCCAGGCACCAGCCTGCTCCCAGACAAGGCTGCGGTGGAGGAGCTGGAGCCTCCCAGGAGCCTGCAGAACCGCTCCATGCCTGTGCCCATGCTGGCACCTCCTGAATAAAGCACAGCTTCCCTCTGGGAGAGCCCACAGCCCTTTGCATGTGTGCAGCACCGAGCACCACTGGAGCTTGTCTTGGCCGAGTTGGAGGAGCTGCTGTCCATTTGGGCTTGCAGGACATCAGGTGGGTTTGTCCCCCACAGCCACACTGGGATCTCCTGCCCTGGGCTTCCCTGGGATGGGGGCCGTCAGGGTGAGCTGTCACCCGGGTGGGACTGTGGCAGAGAGCAGCTGGAGAAGGGCAACAGTTGCTGCAATGCCAGCCCCAGCCACTCTCCAGTCGGGGCTCACCTGCCACAGTCGAAGACCTGTGCTTCCAGGAGGGACACTGGGGAAGGGCACCCATCCTATGCTGAATCAGGGTCCTAGCAGGCTTCGTCTGCTATTAAACCCACATCTCTTGGCACACAAGAAGAAGGAGCAGGAGCAGACTGGACTTTTAAAGATATTTAAGCATTTTGGCTTCTCCCAATGCAAGCAGCAGAGACATCAGAATGAAGGTAATATGGACAAAGAGGGGGAGGAGATCATCCCACAGCAGAACTTCTTGCCTCAGGATGCTGTGGATGCTAAAAGTTCACACGGCTTAAGGGCAGCATCTTCATGTACACAATGCTACAGCAACCATCAGTAGCTCGGGTCATCCCTGAGCACCGAATGGTCAGTGGGCAGGAGAGAACTCGGGGAAGTTTTGCATGTCCTTGCCCTGCTCTTGCACTCACCCTTGGCATCTCTTGGCCACTGGCAATACGGGGCGATGGACCTTAGGTCTGAGCCAGTACAGCCACCTTGATGTTAGTCCCCCCACCCCAGGCGAACCCAGGAGTGTCTCTCGGGGTCTGCAGGCTTAGCAGCATCCCTCTGCGGGTACCTGCATCCTCCGCACACTCTCCATGTGCTGCACAGTGGTACCAACCCCCAAACACCCCCAAACTGGGAGCTCGGCTGCATGTAATTAAATTTTGCACCAAAAGGAGCTATTTTGGTTGCTCTTCACTAGCCTTGCATCTCTCCGTCCCTCCAGGGTCACTTTTTCTGGGGAGAGGGGAAGAACGTGCCTTAAAATCTATGTAGATATGCCACTACTCCCCTGCTATGGCATGAACCCACCAGCTGGGACTTCAAGAGCAGCAATAGATATTAAGAGATTAGCACTCAAATCACATCAGTTCCTGTCAAATTCACAAGGATTAATATTCCCATGGTCTACATAAATAGGCAGTGTATTGTATCAATTACATGAGATCCTCTGCCTGCATTGTCCAGAGGGGGGAAACTGAGGCCCCCACCCGCAATGACTTGCCCAGATTTTACCAAATTTTACCCCAAGAGCTGATATTAGCCAGGGCTAATTGGAGATTATTTTAAGGACCACCACTTTAATCTAATCCCTTTTTTCCGTCCCAAGTCTCAGGTTTAATGCTGTTTTCATCCTCTGGCTGAGCTTACCTGGTGTTTTGGAGCATGTCCCGTGCTCCTTTGGGCGGACCTTACTGTGGGACACCATGGGATGCCGTGGGAACTGGGAGCCATCCCAGTAATCACCCATCTTCTCCCACCAAAGTGGCTGGTGCCAACCCAGGGGTGGGCAAAGCATCAGAAGGCTCGAACATCCAACTCAGTGATTTTATTTATCACTCTCATTTTTATTTTTGTTTCCTCACATTGCTATTATTTAATTTCCTCCCAGCAGCCTGGATCTTGGGGCAAAGCAGCTGCATGATGGTCCTCGTTGTAACCCGGGCAGGCAGAGCAGGCTGTCGCTGCATGCTTGCACTTAGCATTGGTGTTAACACATCCAGGCTGCAGCGACTTTCAGTCTTTCTCGGTTTCCGGGCTACGGTGGAGGTGTGGACTGCGCAAGCCTCACTTTCTGCTTTTGCTTCTCACAGAGTTTCTAGAGCCCAAGCCATCAGGCTGGCCTGTCTGTGATGCAGGGGGTGTTCCCTGAGCCCCACGTGGGGCTGAACTGGTTCCTACAACCCTGCAGCGGTGACAACAACAGCGGTGTGGGGAGCAAGCCGAGTGCTGTGCAACACCCACCGAGCCTATAACCCCGTGTGACGGAGCCGCCTTGCCACATCATCTTGGCATGAAGACATCTACAGGGAGTCCCCTCCTTCCTGGAAAAGCTGGCTCCCATGGTTGTTTATCCAAGCTTTTCTTATTCCCAAGAGGCATTTTTGTCTGGCAATGGTCCCCAGCCAGAAGCAGCTGGGAAGATCAGAGCAGATCTGGGTGCAAGGCCCACCAGAAGCAGCCGCCCATCCCCGTTTGTGAGGCACGGACCACCATGTGTGCCCAGCATCCGACCTGCTCTCCACCCCCCCTGTCAATCCTTCCCTGCGTCCAGCGCGGTGCCTGCCTCTGTCCCCTGTCCAAACGTTATTCCTGGTATTTAAAAGACGTGGCTTTCTCTGCTCCACGTCACTCGGTACTGTTTTCTCCTCAAGAGAAAACTCAGCTCCGTATCCAAGCAGCTTCTGAGAGTCCTTCTGCAAATGGCAGCGCAGGCACTCGGGCTCTCCCTGGGAGACAAGGTTCCTCCTTTCAGTGCGTGCAGCCCCAGGAGTTTCACAAATGCTGAGAAATTTAAATAGCTTGCTGGAACGCTTCCTCTGCTTCTGAAATATTTTGATGCGTTTCATTAAAAATGCTTATTCTGGGGTTTTTGAATTTGGGTTGGTTTTTTTTTTTTTACTTTCTTTTCTTCAGATAAATCCCTGCTTGCTGTTGCTTGGAAGCACCCAGGAGGGCTGGACTGGTGTCTTGAGTAACCGAGGGAGTTCTGGCATGGTTTCCTAAGCAACCAAGGACTACAGGATCCCACCCATGGTGAGGGACATCACACAGATGTCAGGAGGATGTGACCTTCTGGCACATGCCATGAAAACTGGTTTGGAGGTGCCGAAGGCAGAACCTGAAGGACTGAGCTTTGGGTTTCCTGCCTTATCTTGAGGAGGTTTCTCCACCAGCTTCAAGCAAAGAAGCCTCTGCCTCTGCTGCAGCTCCCCAGCATCATGATGGAGACATCCAGCCAGCTCTGGCATCACCTCTGGACCCGTCAAAGCTTCCCTTCCTCCAAGTGCTGGGCAGATACTTCTCCACCAAAGCAGCCTGCTCTCTTCAGATGACATTGATCCATCACCTGCCAGTTTGCACCTCCCCAGGAAGCTGCCATTTGGAGAAGAAAAGGATTTCTACAGCAAATCCCTTTGGTGTTTGCAAATGTCTCTGGGTGTCTGACCTCTTAGAGCAAACCCAAAGCTCCACAGGAATAAGGAGCCCAGGTCTCTGGTCCAACCTCCTACTCAAAGGTGGATCAGGCCAGGGCTTCATCTGATCCATCTCCAAGGATGGAAACCACATGACCTCTTTGGGCCACCTCTTCCACTGCTCTGTGATGGAAACGCTTCTCCATACACCCAGTGTGAATGTCTGTGCTCGCTGTGGACACTCACCTGAGCTGCTCCATGGGCCGCTTGTGGCCCCCAGCACACGTTAGGACCTTATTGTTAGGAATGCAACACCTCCAAGCCCTCCGACACCCAACCTGCTCTGAGGCCACCTCCTCCGTGTGCCACCCTGTGCCCACCGAGGTCCCACAGGGCTCAGACCCCCACGGAGCTGGTGCTGAGCCTGGCCACTGGAGCCCCATGGGGTGGGTGCCTCGAGGGCAGACAGTGACCTTAGACCTGGGCTGCAGTGCAGAAGCTAGGGCAGGGTGATGGCCAGCGAGATCCATGAAGAAACCTTCTCCAGGTATGTCCAAAGAGTGCACCTTACCCCGACCTCCCGGCTGGAAGGAGAGGGTCCCAGGAGGGTCTGACATGGCGTTTCTGACAAATCCCTCTTGTTTAGATTGCGCTGGATGCCGCAAACACCCTTTTGATGGAGTTCATGGCAATCCCCGATCTGGGCGCTGACACGGGCCGTATATCTTTCTTTATTGTCAGGAAGACGGAGGGCTGCCGGTGTTTCAAAGGCATCGTTACAGCTACATGCCCTCGTACCAATATTTGTGGCGTGAATATGAAACAAGCCTTGCTTTAGACTTCTGCGGAGCCTCCTTAGCTACGGGATTGAAATTTTTGAGCTCTGAATAGCCGTCCATTGTCCTCGAGTGCTCATTGTGCAGGATACCAATTCCACCGCTAATGTAGGTGTATTTGCCAATACAAAGCAATTTGCTCTGCGGATACTTTCCCTACAAAAGGGCTCGGCATCGCTGCCACCCTGTGCTCGGAGCTGCGAGCTTCCAGAGAGCAATTCTCTCCCTTGCTGTGCACACAAGAATCCCTTCCTCCAGAGATACCCCGCCAGCTCAGCCCAGCATCCCGGGATAGTCCCAGGGACCGAGCCACACTCCACTTTCCCTGCTTCCAGGGTTTCCTTAGGGTTATCCCGCTGCATGCATCTGCCGCCCCATGCACCCTGAATCACCGCTGGGCAGCCACGGCCAGGCAGGGAGGAGGTGGGAGCTGAGCACTGGGTGCTGCTGCGCCTGTAGAAATATCTGCAGGAAAGTTCAATCTCAGCAACTTGGTTTTGATCTCCCCTCCTCCCCTCTCCCCACCTCTGATTTTTCCACCGTTTTCCCCAGCACGCTTGAAAACCCAAGGAGTCTTTCAGGGTGGGAATAAAATGGCGAAACGGAGAAAAGCTTTTCCATTTTCACTGACATTTATCCTGGGAACAGAAAAAGAACAGAAAACAACACCCAGAGGAACCCGGAGCCTTGTTTTTATCGCAAGGTCAGTACAAGCTGTTCTCAAAAAAAAAAAAAAAGAAAGAAAGAAAGAAAGAAAGAAAGAAATCCTCAATGATCTCAATTATCAGGAAAATGATTTTCCATGTCTGCAGGTACAACAGCTCTGCCTTAGCACGGGCAGAGTAGGGAGGACACACACACACACAGAGACACACACCCCAGTATTTTGGGGTAGGGATAGGGGTCCTGGGGAGCTGTTTGGAGGTTGTTTGGGGGGGTGGGGTGGTGTGTGTGCAGCATCCCACTGCAGCCTGTCCCGTGCTGGGGAAGGTGCTGTGGGGAGAGGTGGGATGCGATGCCAGCTCTTGACACCCCATCCCATGCCAAAGCCTGCTGCCTTCCCCAAAAGCAACTGGGAGCAAAGGGATGAGCAGGGGAGGCTCGAGGGGGGGCTCTTGGCCCCCCCTTTCCCGTCAGTGTGAGGGTGACTGAAGCAGCGCGGTGGCCAGCAGCTGAGGAAGCGCTGATGAAAAGATCCTCTGACCAGATTAGGGAAGGGAAATAAAGCCCAGCGTCATGAAGCCCAGCGTCACAGGGAGAGGCGCTCGGCTCGCTGGGTCACATCAGATGAGGACAAGGTGCTGGTGGGAGCAGCACATTTGGTGGGGGGCTCTGATCAGCGCCCTGGCCCTGGCCAGCAGTCCCATTCCCCTCCCAGAAAACCCCCAGTAAATACTCGTGCTGGCTCGGTGCCGCTTGCCGGGATGGGACAGAGACCCTGGCACAGCCCACGGCCACGGTGCCAGGATCCAGCTGGCCCACCTGGGGATGGGGTGTCACAAAAGCTCCAGAAAGCGGCTTGGGCAGCCCGGAGCGGGCACGGGCTTTACCTGGCTTTGTGCAAGTGGTTTGGAGAGGGAAGGAGAGGGAAAAGGGAAGGGGAAAGGAGAAGTGGAAAGAAGGGGAAAGGGAAGGATGGGGAAGGGGAAGGAGAAGGGGAAAGGGAGGGAAAGGGAAGGGAAGGGAAGGGAAAGGGGGGGGAAAGGGGAAGGGGAAAGGGAAGGATGGGGAAGGGTAGAGGGGGAAGGGGGAAAGGGAAGAAGAAAGGGAAAGAAGGGGAAAGGGAAGGATGGGGAATGGGAAGAGGAAAGGGAAGGAGTCTGAGTCAGCCGCATTCTGCAGGGCAGTCTGGCAGCACTGCAGGCTGCAGGCCAGCCTCAGCAGCCCCCCAGCCCGCAGCTCCCCTTGTGTGACAGGGGCAGCAGAAGGGCGGCTGGTCCCAGGTCCTGGAGCCGCATCCAGCACTTGTCATTGAACCTGCCTTCCAGCCTCTCCTGGTGTTCCCTGCCTGGTCACATCTGTCAGCTGGGGTGTGGGGAGGAGACAGGGACCCGCTGGCTTCAGCACATGGAGGACTTTGCATGGGTGACCTTGCCCAGCACTTGCTCGGGGAGCCAAGGCATTCATGGCTGCTGGGGGGGCCAGGGGTACCCTCTGCCCCCTTCTTTCCAGCCTCCATTTTCATCACTCATCAAAGGCTTCCCACGTCCCATGGTCTGGTGTGTTCCCAAAACCAAAGTCTGGAGCAAAATCCCCATGGTGCTGATTCCCTGGGGGGCAGCATCCACCCCTGGGCTGTGCTGGGGCTGGGGGGGGTGTGCCATCCACCATTTAAGCAGGAATTTAAGCAAGGCTGCAGGATCAGACCCGGAGAGACCTGGCCTGCCCATGGCAATCATCAGGAATCACTTTTGATTTGCTCCCAGGGTGCACCCAGACTCCTCCCAGGGCTCTGCTGGGTACCACGGTCCGGGCACCATCCCTGTAGTCCTCCCCCAACCCATGAACCCCAGCTCTGTCCCCCTCCACTGGTTCCCCACCCCAAAGCTGTTCGAGGTTTTGGAGATACTTGTTGCTATCCCTGACCCCATCCCAGCTCTCACATTGCTGCTGGTGGTGGGGGGCACCTGGGCACCTGGTCCTGGGGTGGCACTGGGGTGGGGGCTGACCCCAGAGGTCCCAAATCACCCAGAGATGGGGATCCTTCCCCTGGTTTGAGGGTGATTGGGGCAGGGGGGGCGCTTTTCCTCTCCATCCAACAACTCCCCACCCCAGGGTGGGGTGCAGATGAGGCTGGGAGGGGAGAGGGACAGGGGCAGGGAACGGGGCAGGGATCAGACATCCCTGAGGATACAGGAGGAGCAGGACAGGTCTCTGTGCTCCTAGGAAGGGGTGTCCCGGTGACCTGCACCCCAACAGCTGGGGCAGCCGAGAGGAGATGTGCCTGCACCCTCAGCGTCCGCTTGGCATGTCCCATGGGTGCAGGATGGGACCGTGAGCTTCTCCCACACCACGGTCCCATCCATGCACCGGGAAAAAACAAGGGCTAAAAAGCAGAATTAATGGCTGCTGGGGAAAAATCAGGAAGGCAACAACAACAACAAAAATCAAACAAAATAACCCCCTGGCCCAGGCAGACATGGGGCCGTGGAAATTAGCAGCATTGCTTCCCGCCTCCTTCACGCGCAGGTTGGCTCCCACAAAAGGGAGCCGAGAGGGATTAAACATGCGGAAGGCAGTAATGGATTGCACAAAATCAATGCCAGGCGGCGGCGGGGGCTTTTGTTGGGCAATGATTAGGCGATGTGCTACACGGAGCCGTGCAGATAATTGTCTTGTCATTGAACAAGCCCTCGGGGAATGCGGGGTTGGTGGCACCCACGCGCTTGGGCATGGGTTTGCTCACTGTCTCCTGCCCCAGCAGAGCCACCCTCTGCACCTGGGGCACCCAGGGGACTGGAGCTGCCTTTGGGATCGTCCTCAGGGGCCATGGAAGGGATAAAACCCACTGCTTGGGGTTCAGGACATGCATAGCAGGGGTCAGCCCTTTGCTTCAGTGGGGTCTGGGCAATGTCCCCTCCACCTCCTGCCCCCTGGCAATGTCCCCAGCCCTGAAGCAAACCCAAGTGAGTGCTGAACTGGGGAACCTGCTTGCTCCTGCACACCATCCCTCTGAAGCCACCAGGAGCATCTCCGGTGGACAGCATGAGGCTTCGAAAGCTGCTTTCCAAGCCATCCACCTTGAACCATGGCCAGCGAGCGGGGAGGAGAGAGCTCAGCACCCCCCAGGGCAGTCAAAGCATGTCCCCTGGGTGACAGCCCCGCTCCCCACCATGCTCTTGGGCTTCTTGGGGTGGGGACAAGCAGGGTTAGGTTTCTATGGGTGGCAAGGGGACTTGGTGACCACCTGGGTTGCAGAGGGGTCACAGAAAGGACCTGTAGCCCCGCAGCATCCCTGGAGCATCCCTCCCTGGTGGTGGCTCTGCTCTGCTCCCCAAGCTGCGAACAAACTCCCAGCAGTTTATTCCCAGCAGGTTGAGGCAGTGAAATCCCTGTGGAAGCAATCAGAGTGACCTGGAGCCCTGGGCTGTAATGACCACAGGGCTCGGAACAGGGACATCGATGTACAATGTGTCCCACGAGCCGGGCAGGCATCCCCAGCTAGAGCTCTGCACCCAGACGCGCCAAGCTGGGGGTCGCTGCTGCAGGGTGTCACATCAGCCAGCAAACAGTGACTCTGGCACGGGCATGCCGGGCTTTCTCCACATGGCTGGGAAGTGATACAGTAGCGGTCCCTCCCAGAGGGATGCCAGTCAGGATAATCCTATCCCCTGGGCATCTCCTGCCCTGGGCCAGGCATCACACCCTGCTGCAGCCAGGCCAGCGTGCAGGGGGCTCTACAAGGGCACCCCTGCCCATGGTGCTCCCCACTGCCTCTTATCACCAGCCTCCCATCCCTTGGGATGCTCAGCAGCATCTTCCCAAACAAGGGTACCAACCCTCGGGGTCCAGGCAGCGGGGTCAGTGCGCCACACCAGGGCTGAGGGCAGCAGAGTTTGCCGAGCACTGCAGCAACAGGTGCTGGTGTGGCGCAAAGGTTTGTCACCGATGGGACCATGGGGACACGCGCTGTGGCACATGGGCCTGGCACGCTGCCGCCCCAGCAGCGGGCTGCCAGGGCTCGCAGGTAGCCATGGAAACCTCCTGGCGGGATGCTGTGCCGATAAATAGCCAATTTAAAGTGATTCTCCTCAAAGAGCTTTTTTATATATCTGTGTGTGAGCAAGTCCCACTGGTTTTTTGGTTGTTTTTTTTTTTTTTTTTAAGGTTTTCCTTTTTTATTATTATTATTTTTTTCTTTTGTGCTGCCTTCAAGGTCTGAACGCTGCTGTACGATGGTGACTCGCAACACCTCTTTGTGTTAAATGAAACGAAGTGGGTTTATCCTGGTGGCAGCAAATACGGAAGTGGAGTGAGTTTGTTCAGTGGGTGCTGGGCCATGCACGGCCACGTGTGCACAGAGCTGCTCCTTACCTGGGTATTTATTTAGCCGTGCACGCTGGGATAAATAAACGCATGTGCATCTGAGTGCATGTGCACGTGTTTGGATGCATGGGCATGCATCCCACCTGTTTGCTCCTACACTCCACACGTGCATGGAATTGTGTGTGTGTGCACAGATCCGGGCATGCTGTGTTAGTGTAAGCAGCCCCGCAGCAGCGTATGCTACTCAGGTACTTGTGCACACATGTGTGCATGTGCTAGGGGAGCCACAGCCCCGTGTGGGCTCCAGGTCCTCTCGCTCTATCCCTCTCAGGAGTTTCCCAGGGGATGGAACAAAGGGAAATGGGATTTTCGAGTCCCAGAGACCCACATCTGCCACAGGAGGTGACAGCCAGCCCCAGCTGCAGGAGCCCTGGCTGCAGCCAGGTGCCACCCAGGCTTCGCTCTCCATGGGTGGAGAGGCAGAGCTGTGCCCGCTCCTCCAAGGATGCAAACCAGGTTTGGCTGCAGGATCAACCCAGCGGCCGGGGCAACGTAGCCCAGGGCTCTGCTGAGCCACTCATTACCTATATCTGTATGTCCCACAATGCACACACATCCCTGGGGACCCCATCCTGCTTCCTCAGCACTGGTCCATCCCAGATGGGGACAGAGCAGGGATCTCTCTGGGCTAACAACCCAGGAGCATCACCACAGGGTGGCCAGGGCAGGAGGCAAGGCTAACAGAGAGATTGAAAGCTCTGTTATTTTTAAATAAATGTAAATTGACATTGGCTTAATGGAGAAAGACAAGCCTAGCTCCTCCTCGCAGTGAGCACGACAAAGACGGGTAAAAAACAGCCTCGTGCCATTGCTGTTGGCAGGGCACAGAGCTGGGGACCCATGCTGGCAGAGGTCTGGCAGCTGCCTGCACCGGGGGCTGACCGCTCTGTTCCCACCACGCTGGGGAGGTCCCTCCGACCAGGAAAATCATGGTTTGGCTCCTGCCTCTGCCACCCATCACCAGCTGGCCTTGGCCATGGCTCTTTGCCCAGCTCCGGCCATGCCAAGCCTTCCCCAAACACTTCCTTCCTCATCCCCGCAAGGTGCTGAAGCCCCCGTGCCCGTCACTGGCACTCGGCACTGAGCCCCCCGGCGCTGCCGGCCCCCCACGGGAGCTGGGTGCAGCAGATCCCCCTGTCCCACGGGGCGCTGGCACCCTGCCTGCGGGCAGCATCTCCTCAGGCAAAGCCCGCCTCTGCACCCCCTGTCTCCCCTGCGCCTGCTCGACATTTATTTAGTTATTTAAATTTCCTTTATTTTTCTTATTAAACCAGGAGCAGTGAGTGGGTGGCTGCTGGAGAGGGAGGAGGGGAGCGCAGGGAGCTGGGGGAGCATGGGGATGGATAAAAGGCTTCAAGCAGCGGGGCCCTTCCCCTGTCCCGTTACTTTATGCTCATGAAATCCTCCGAGGGGCTCTTCTCCCCCTTCCCCACCACTGAGAGCCCTGTCCCACTGCTCTGGCAAGGCTGGAATTGAGCTGGAAGTGGGGGTTCCTCTGTGCCGGGATGGGGAATAGGGCTGGTGGTTGTGCTTTCAGAGGTTTCCCCAAATCCTTCTCCAGCCTGAGCCCATTTGATGGATGGGTAAACTGAGAGCAGAGGGAGGTGGGGATCCTCCATCACTGGTCAGCCCTTGGTAGCATCCTGAGCAGGGAGGCAGCCCCACACTCCAATTAAAAAAAAAAAAAAAAAAAAAAAAACAACAAACCAGGGATGGGAAAAGCCAGGAGGGAAAAAAGGAGGGGAAAAAATGCGAGAGAGCCTGAAAAAAAGCCACTGACAGTTTAATGGGGCTGCTGATGAAATAATGACTGTTTTAAAGTCTGCTGGAGTGTGGCTGCGCCTCTGTTAAATCTGGGAGCTGATAATCTGCTGAGTTTATTACCACGGTGGGGGAAGAGCAGCCACCCGGTGGGACACGGTGCTGGGGTCTGAGGTGTCGTGGGTGTAGAAGGCACGTGGGGGGACCCGTGGGGGGACCCCGTATGAGTGCCATGGGGTGGTTGCAGCATCAAGCTGGGTTGCCCGGGCTGCTGGCATTGCCTGGCTCTCCCTTAGGGTCCCCAAGATGGGGAGGGTGAATGTGGGGTTCACCCCTGCCAAGAGGCAGCAGCTCATGTCTGAGTGCCCAAAGTCTCCCCTGCTGCCAGCACTCCCTCACGACCTTTGCACTGTCTGCCTCAGAACCCAGCCTGGCTTTGCAGTGCTCTCCTACAAGGGACCAGGCAGGCAGCACCCAGCCAGGCAGCACCCCAGGAACGGCATCACGCAGGGCAGCAGCACTCCAGGAATGGCAGCACCCGGGGCAGGCATCACACAGGGCAGGCAGCACCCAGGGCAGGCAGCACCCAGGGCAGGCAGCATGGTGGGACAGGCAGCATCCAGACCAGACAGCACTTTGGCCAGGCAGCACCCAGGGCAGGCAACCTCCTGGGCAGGCAGTATATTTTATATCCTCTGCATACCATGGGGCGTACCCTGTGCTTCAGTTTCCCCCCCTGCAAAGGGACGAGCCGTCAGGGACTTGCCCTCTGCCAGCTGAGGGAAGAGGAAAGCCAGGGGCTGGCTTTGAGCTCCCTGAGCATCGTCCTTGGTGGCACACAAGTTCCCGGCATATGCTCTGTGCCACCTTGGCAGTGACTCTTGCCTGGCATTTACCTAGTCCATGTGCTTGGCACGCAAAGTCACTGATGCCCCTGACCCTGCCAGACCACAGCAGCAGGGATGCTGCCGTCTGCCACGTGCTGAGGGCTCCTGCACCCTGGGAAGAGGTACTGGCTTCCAGCTGGTGGCTGCGGAGGGACTAGAAATCACCCTCGTGTGCTAAAACACCGCCAATGTCAGGAATTTATTAAGTTGTTTGTAAATGACTCCACAATTAATCACTTGTCTGTGCAAGGTATCACATGGTGCTCGCCTCCGCAGCTCTATATATAGAGAGGAGGTGTAGGTAGGCTCCATCCATCCCTCTCTTGAGAGACAGGCTCTTGGCTGGGCTTCATCCCATTGCAGGGCCAAGGCTGAGCACGCACCGACTCGCTGCAGCTGTGCGGCTGCTGCTGCAAAGCGCCCTGGCCCCTTCATGCCTTCTCTGGGCTTCGGGATGTTAGGGTGGGGGGGCTCCAGCATGCTGGCAGCTCCTGCCTGCTCCCCTCCCAGCTCCCCTCCGATGGTCCCTCAGGAGCTCCCTGGGCATCTTTTCCCAGAGGAACCTGGATGGAGATGAAGGGAACCCCAAATCCCATGCTCCTGGGGTCCAGGACACTATGGAAACTGTCGGGGTGGATGCTGGCATCACCTCCAGCGCAAGCCATGGATGTGGCTTGGGGCTCAAAGCAGCTTCTCCGTGCAGCATCAGCCAGGCTGCAGCAGAGCCCCAGAGCATGAGCTGCCCCCAGAGGGGCAAGGCCAGCCCCGAGGAGCTACACTGGGGTCTGCTTCCCTTTCTGGGTGCTGTGGTGCTGCCCCTCCCACCATGTGCAGCCCTGCAGAGCAGCAGGGACACGGAGGGCCAGCTGCAGAAACCTGGCGTACATACAGCACCAAGTGCATGAGCGAGCACCTGGTCACACGTGCACGTGCTAACACCCTGTGCATGTGCAGGTGACAAATGCATGTGCAGACTGTGGTGCACAAGCATGTGCAGACACCGAGCATGTTGCAGACCAGCACGTGTGCAGGCTGAGTGCACATGCAACACTAGCACCCATGGCAGACACTGAGGGCATGTGCAAAAATGCAGACATTAAGCGGGTGTTACAGACACTGAGCACGCATTGCATGCACTGAGTATGCGCTCCAGACAGCAAACACGTGTTGCTGACACTGAGCATATGTGGAGATACTGAGCATGCATTGCACACACTGCACGCACTGAGCATGCATTGCAGATACTAAGCATGCATTGCAGACACTGAGCACATCACAGATGCTGAGCACATTGCAGACAATGAACATATGTTGCATGTGTTGCATGCACTGAGCACATTGCAGACACTAAGCATGTGTTGCAGACGCTGAGCACGTTGCAGACAAAGAACATGTGTTGCAGACACCGAGCACGCATTGCATGTGTTGCATGCACTGAGCACATGTTGCAAACACTGAGCATGCATTGCATGTGTTGCATGTACTGAGTATGTGTTGCAGACACTGAGCGCGTGTTGCAGACACTAAGCATGCATTGCAGATGCTGAGCATGCATACACTGAGCATGCATTCCAGACCACAAGGCCACATGCAGACACCAAATGCACGTGCAAGCAACCGAGTGATGTGCCCCAAAAGGTGCTGCCGACACCGGGCGCACATCTGGGCTCCAAGCACCTGTGCAGCGCTCGCACTCGGCCCATGCGCCTGTTGGGGCTTGGCACTGCCATCATGGGCACCACTGGCACACAGCGGCTTTGCACACCCCACCAGGCTTTCTGCAGGGAAACTGCAGCACTGGGACAGAATTTGCACCCCCAGCTGCATACAGGAAAGGCGGTGGGCTCGTGTGCTGCCATCCTTCACCTGCACCCCAGGAGCACCTGCAGCAGGAGCCTGT
This sequence comes from Falco punctatus, assembly GCF_963210335.1. Lineage (NCBI taxonomy): Eukaryota > Metazoa > Chordata > Aves > Falconiformes > Falconidae > Falco > Falco punctatus. The sequence continues at coordinate 2,457,418 of NC_137581.1, forward strand.
GAGCTCTCATTGCCCAAAGGCTTTGGGTGCCCAGCAAGAAGCGAGACCCACATCTGGCTGATGAGTTCAGACGTGGATGGCCAGATGTGGGGTTGGTGCAGGGAAACCAAAGCACAGCTGGCAGAAACAGCTACTGATGGAAGCTCAGCTGGTTTGGGGGCCAAGAAGCAGCTCTGCTTGGCTGCCAGAACAGGGCAGGGTGAGGGTGGTTGGAGGTCCTGGTGATGAAAGGATGGGAAGAAAGAGGACAGATGGACAAGGGCATGACCGGAGGAACAGGTAGGCTGCTGACAGGTGGGTGGATTGATCGAGGGGGGGAGGGAGGGATGGGTGGTGGGAAGAAGGGAGGGAGGGACAGAGAGAGGGATAGGGAGGAATGTGAGGATGGACGGAGGGAGGAAAGGAGGGAAGGATGTGGGGATGGTGGGAGGGAGGGAGTGATGGAGGAGGAAGGGAGGGAGGGAGGGATGGATGAGTATCTGGACAAGGCTGAGCACTAATGGAATTTCATGGCGTATCACTGGAGTTTGGTATCAGGTGCCTGCTCCCCTGCCTGCCCAGCTCTCTCCCCGCAGAGCCCTGGGCACCAGCAGCCCCATGGGGACCACCTGGTACAGCAGAAAGGGAGAGGGGCCATGGAGCTGGGGCTGGTGCAGGCTTTTTCCCTCTCACCAACACCTGTGTTCCCACCCAGACACAGCACCAGGGGGGCCAAGCCACATGCAGGTGAAGCCAAGGCTTGTGGGGGGCTGGTGTCAGGGGGCAGTGGGTACACAGGTGCCTCCCTTCATCTCCACCTCAGCGGCTCCACCACCCCTTGCAGTGCTGCAGGTGATGCTGCCAGCACTGCCACTGCAGCAAACCCGCAGCGCCTGCGGGTGATTGACAGCCCTCTCCCACGGGTGACTCACCACCCGCCCCCCCCCGTGGGGGATCAGCATGAGGAGGGAGTGGTGGGACACCCCACCCAGGGCCACCGCAGGCAGCGCAGCAAAGGGAGCAATGCTCCCAGCCCTGCGGTAGCACCCGGCCACCTCTCACTGCCCACCCTGCATCCCTAGGGAGCAGGCAGAGGGACAGCCACCTCCTGCCACCCAGGCTGAGCTCCGAGGACATTCCCAGCAGGGACAGCTGCCAGGTGGAGCTCGGTTCTCATGGCAAGGACCTCAGTGATGGCCACTGGCAGGCAGCAGTCACGCATGGCGCCAGCCATGTCCTGTGGGGCTGAGACGGGTGCTGGGGAGGAACCCCCAGGGCCGCCTGCTCTGCCTGCGGGGGGACACACAGCAGGCAGCCCCGTACCTCCGGCTGGGAACTGCTCATCGTGCCTCTTGCTGCAGGGCTCCACTGCCTGAGTCACCCCTGCACACGGTCCCTGTGCATGCACATGCAGACATGTGCTTGCACACGCACCTTCATGCATGCACACATGTGTTCCCCCCAACAGTAGCCGTTACGGAGCAGCACTGAGAGGCTGTGGGTTTAGGCTTGGCTTGGCCGTGGGTTTTGGGTGGGTTTAGCTGTGGGTTTAGGGTGGGCTTGGCCATGGGTTTAAGGTGGGCTTGGTCGTTGGTTTAGGGTGGGTTTGGCTGTGGGTTTAGGGTGGATTTAGGGTGGGCATGGCCATGAGTTTAGTGGCTCACTGCCCTCTCCACGGCATCACCCAACATCTTGTGAGCACCCAGCGGGTGCAGCTGGGACCATCCCACTGCACCCACAGGCTCGCCAGCTCTTGCTGTCCCCCACCCTGGCCACCCACCCCACACCACCGGCAGGGACCTGGACACTGACAGCTCTGGCTGTCCCCCACCCTGGCCACCCACCCCATGCTGCCGGCAGGGACCTGGACACCTCCACACTGTTTCCCCAAGACCTTTAATACCATCCAGAGGCGTCAGCAGAAAGCAGGGGCAGCTCCTGCCACCCCCCTCCCCGTCGCCCCACCTGCAGCAGAGACTAGAGCTGTGGGTGGGGGACAGAGGCCAGATGCACCTCCTCCCCAATTTGGGGGGATGCAGAGGCTCTTAACGCCCTGGCTGGCATGGAAAGGACCCTGGAGATGGGGTACCCCCTCCCCAGGAGTGATGGGAGCACCATGATGCCAGTGGCTGGAGTCAGGCGAGCATCCCCGCGGGAAGGGCTCCTCCTGCCTGCCTGGTTATTTTACAAGAGATTTAAAAATAGAGGGGGGAGGAGGATAAGCAAGAGCCCCCAGACACAGACCCCCATCCCACAGCTGTGCTGAGACACCCGGCTGGGTTCTGCCTCTCTCTGCCTGGAGCTCTGAGCAGAAGCGGCAGCCGAAGGCAGCCAGGGCGCAGGGGGTGGGCTCGGGTGGGCTGGCAGTTCTTGGTCCCCGTGAGCTGCCTGGCCGTGGCTCCCGAGACCTGCTCCACCACCGGGTGGGTGGCCTCGCTGCCATTTCCCCTCCTGGCTGCCCATGGGTCACCGTGGGGGGAGGCGAGAGGGCCTGGCTGAGGCTCCGGAGCTGGCAGGACCCCTGGCAAGTGCCGGGGTGTGGGGCTGGCGCGGCTCCCCGAGGGCTGCCCCGCTTGTGGATGAACCTGCGGCACAAGCGGAGAGCAAAGGGTCAGCGAAGGGGAGGGGGCTGCCACCTCCATCCCCTTCCAGCCTTGCTGCGGACATGCATGAGGGGGGGATGCCACCATTCATGCATGCATGTGCCCACGTCCCCAGGCTGTGGTGGCAACGGGACAGCCAGGGCCATTGGCTCCTGCCTCCCACTGCCTCCCTTGCCTGCGTGCTGGGGCTGGGGCAGGGGGCGCAGGGTAGAGGGGCACTCACCCAGCGTGTCAGGCCTCCAGTTCAGACGTTTCGCAGGAGCTGGGGACAGAGAGGACACAGGTCACCATTAGTCCTCAGCTTCCTCTGCATCTGGGCATCATCACCAGCAGTGCAGTACCCGGCGGAAAGTGCACCAGGGGATGGGGTGCAAGGCCCCCAGAGCAAGGGGAACTGTGGTCCCACTGGGATGTCCTCCGAGCAGCCTGGACCAGGGGACGCAGCGATGCCAGCTGCCCCATCCTGTGTTGGGACCACAGTGGGGGACACCCACAGCACTGTCCCCCTGGGAGCCCCGGGTTGCTGGTCCCTTGCCCCAGACCATGCCAGGGTGCAGAGACCCCCGGCCAGGAGTGGGGGTCTGGCCCAGATCGGAGGAGCAGGCACAGAGCCGGCAGGGATGGCTGTGCCTCGCACACCGGCACACACACACCGCAAAGCGCGGCCCCGGGGGGGCTTCCCCTCTGCCCCCAGTTATAAACCTGAGCCCGGGTGGGGGTCCTGGGGCAGACCCAGTCCCAGGGGATGGGTGCGAGGCGGGAGGCACCAGGGCAGTGCTGCTGCTGCTCCCTGCCCTCGGGTGCCCGTTGGGAAATGCACAACTGATGCATGTGGTGGCAGGATTGTCATCCCCCCCCGGCACAGCCACATCCTCAGGTTTATAACAGCAACAGGGCCCGAGGGATCAGCTTGGGCACGGTGGGACCGGAGCAGCTCTGTCCCACTGCTGCCACCAGCACCAGTGGGCCCTGTGGCTGAGCAAGGCTCCGACACCCACACCAGCACCTGCATGGCAGGGGGATGCGACAGCCCCTGGGCACGACGGCTGTCACACAGCCAGCAGGACAACAGGATGGCGGTGGGGCTGGTCTGCAACCAGGACAGCATTTCAGAGAACCCCCCCTTGTTATAGGAAAAACCAGGAGCTTGGTGGCATCCCCTTTCCTTGCATCACACGGTTTGGGACACTCCTGTGCCCAGGAGCCCACCCACCAGCGCTGGTGCTGGACAGGGCACCCAAAGCATCAGCCGCCCCCCTCCACCCCACCAGCTCTCTCCGGGTTGACTGCAGGCTGATGATGGTGCATAGGGAATGGGAGCAGGGACAGCCCCCACCCTCGTTCAGGGACCAAGCCCCCCACGGCGTGTGATGCAGAGGAGATGCAGCCCCGCGCAGAGGGACCCCCGTCTCACTCACGGTTAGCGGGTCAGTAGCAAAAGCAGCCACACTGCTCCTCATCTCACTCTCATTGCCCCGCAGCGGGATGAGGGAGATGTTACCCAACCTGGAGTCCTGCTGCGACCGTGATGCCCGCACCTTGGAGGTCTCCGAGGGCCACAGGGCCCCGCCATTCTGGGGACAGAGGGGACACCGGGTGAAGGAGGACTGGAGGCTGGCTTTTTGCTCCTCAGCCACCCCAGGGACCTCTCCTCCGCCCTGGGATGCTGGTACTTAGGGATGCTTGGCTACGCCAAAGGTTTCTGCTAGCCGAGCATCCCTTGGAGCCGTCACCCCACGGTGCTGTTGGGGCACAGCGGGCACTGCCCCGTGCCTCCCTACCTGCACGTGGAGGAAGGTGGCGAACCACTCCCGCAGATCGGCCTGTGTGTCGCAGCACAGGTACCTGCAGGGACAGGCTGTCAGGAAGCTGTGACCTGCATGAGGGCTTGCAGACCGAAGGGCTGTCACCGAAGCGTGACAGCCACAGAACCCACTAGCATCCTGAGTGGGTCCGTGGGTGCCCAGCCAGGCTCTGCCCACAGAAACCCCCATTCACGCCCCCCACGGCAAAGGTACACCAGCTGTGGAGAGCAGCTGCCAGGCCAGTGTGACCTCTGTCCCTGGGGATGAGCTTAGTGTCCCCAAGTGCACCTCTTCCCTTACCATTGCTGTTTCTCATGCTTCTCATTTTCATAGAAGACTGTAAAGCCCCAGCTGGAAGGTGGGAAGTGAAAACATGAGGATTAACATCCCAGGTTGCCGAAGGACCCCAGCAAACCCCCCAGCCCTGCAAACAGTCCCTGTCCCTGCAAACCCCCCATCCCTGCAACCCCCCTGCCCCTGCAAACAGCCCCCACTCCTACACCCACCTGCAACCCTGCATGCCCCCCTCCTCCTTGCAAGCCACCCGCACCTCTGCGAGCCACCTGCATCCATTCCCATGGCCCCAGCCCCAACCCAAAGCTCCAGCCGCTGCTCACCCACCCCGAGACCTGCAGCAACGCTGCCCAGCACCACAGTACACACCCGAATCCCTGCAGGAGGTGAGGGTCACAGCCCTGCACACTCACATGCACACACAGGCTGATGTGTCTGCACACGCCCACATGCAGACACTCACACAAGTGCACACACACATGCACACACATGTACACAACTTGCTGACATGCATGCACATGCACATATGCCCATGCACTCACAGGCACATGGATAATGACATGCATGTACAAACCCATGTGTACACACCCATATACATGCACACAAACACAGGCATGCATGCACTCCCACACATGTACATATGCACATGCACACAGACACACTTGTGCGCAACTTGCTGACATGCATGCACACGCTCACATATGTGCACACACACATATGCCCATGCACTCATATGCACACACACACTGACATGTATTGACACCCCCACATGCACACATGCTGACATGCATGCACACACCCACATGCACATGTTCACATGCATGCACAGATGCTGACATGCTTGCACATGCCCTCAGGCACACCCCCACATGCATGCACACATGTTGGCATATGTGCATATACACCCACGTGCACACACTCCCACACATGCACATATACATATGGACACACACATGCACACACACGTACACAACTTGCTGACATGCATGCACTCGCATATGCCCATGCACTCATACGCACACTCACACTGACATGCATGCACACGCCTGCATGCATGGAGACATAATGACATGCATGCATGCACCCACATGCCCACAGACACTGACATGCATGCCCACATATGTGCACAAGCACACACACTGCGGCAAACTCACATGCACATGCACAAGGACACTCCCCCCCCGACCCTCACACGCCCACGGCTCCTGTCCCACCCCAGGGCCGGGTCCCTGGTCGGCACCAGCCCCCCGTCCCGTCCAGTCATGACCCCTCCGGCCCTGCAGCCCCTCACTGTGGGCAGGTGACAGGGGACGACGGGGCTGGGGACATACCCAGTCCCCTGTGCTGGCACCCGCTTGTAGAAGCGTCCTGTGAAGCTGCTCTGACATCTGGTGGCAAGAGGCACGGCCAGCAGGAGATGTGTCCCAGTAGCCAAAACTGTCCTTGTCCCCAGCCCTGTCCCCATCTCCATCCCTGTCCCGGTCCTCATCTCTGTCCCCATCTTCATCCCTGTCCCTGTCCCCAGCCCAGCAGGGCACTGCATTGCTGCTCACCATGTCGGGGGTCGAAGCTTCTTCTTAATGCCCAGGTAGACCTTCAGGTTCCTGACGGGCCACTCCTTCTCCGGCTTGTGGCTCTGGGAGGGGAGAGGGACCCGGCACCAGGTTGGGGGCTGCCAGACCCTTCATCACTCACCCCCACCCACTGCAGCCCACACCGATGCTGGGCTGGGTTTTGTTCCCCAGGGAGGATAAGCCATAGGGATGACGGGGAAGGGGCTCAGCCCATGTCTGGGCTTGCCAAGGATGAGGGTGAAGCCCAGGCTGGAGCAGAGGAAAGGGCAGGGCGTGTGCCCATTGCCTGCGCGTAGAGGGGACACAGAAGGCCTGCCTCTGTGGCACAGCTCCCCCAGAGATGGGCCAGTTGCCTTTGGAACTGGGACCAGCACATTGTGATGGGGTCTTGAGAGCCTGGCACTACATGTCCTTCATGGGGACACACGCATCACACCCTTCCTCAGCATCACGGCCATGACCATGGCAGCAGTGGCCCCAACCCCGCTCTGCTGGCATCTCTCTGCCCTGACCACATCCCCACCGCCAGCACGGCATGGCACAGCATGGCAGGTGGGCACCTCTGGAGGTGGGTACCCCAACTTCCCGGCCCCACTTTGGCTGTCCTGGGCTCCCCGCCCTGCATCGGAGCATCCTTTGGGGTGCTGGCTGCAAGCTGCGCCTTCCCTGTGCCGCGCGGCTTCCCAAGGAAAGGGATGGGGGAAAGCAGGACGTCCCAGCAAAGCCAGGGCACTGCCAGCCCCAGCCAGCTCCCTCCCCACGCTCTGCACCATGGCAGCGAGCCAGGCCAGGCATCGCCCATCGCTGGCAGACGTTTCGAAGGGGCAAAGCCCCACAGCTCCCTCCTCTCCTCCCCCCTGGGACCCCCCAGGTGCCGGCTGCATCTCACCATGCCACACAAGCCATGCCCCGGCAGTGGGTGACATGATGGGGACCCCCCCCATACATACGGCTGCCCGCTGCGTTCGCGTGCAAGCAGCATGACTTACAAGAGCCCGATCCAATGCCCGTGGGATGGGGGAGCCAGCCCAGCCCATCCCCTCCATGCAGCACCAGCCCCTTCCCCATCCCCATCTCCAGCTGCCTGGAGCAAAGGGCAGCCGTACCCCCAGACTGGAGGACCCCAGATAATGGGGGTGCACGCTGACGCACCCCCTAACACGGGGGCTAACGGGGAGGGATGGCAGCACTGAGGGCAGCTGTAGCACATGGAGCTCCCCATCGCCTGGGGCTGCCGCATCCACGAGCGTGCAGTGATGGGCACACGCGCAACCACGGGATTGGATTTGGGATTGACCCTGGGCAGCCTTGTAAGGGCAGAGGGCGCAGGACCCCCTGCACGCCCCGGCTGAGCCCCCCAGCCTCTACTCACGTTCTCCAAGTGGGGGGTCCGCTGCTTCAGGCTCTGTTCAACAGAGGACGGCGGTTAAAGCAGGTGTGGAGGACGAGCCACAGCGGGAGGAGTGGGGACCACCTCCCTGCAGACCCTACACTGCCTACAGGCAGGGCACGGGGGATACAGGCAGCGATGTGCACGGAGCCAGGGCAGGGGGAGAAGGGACTGGTGAGCAGAGACCAGATGTCCCAGCATGGCCGGGATGCCAGCATCCCCCTCCTGAGCCCTTGCACCAACTCAGAGCCGGCTCCAGACCTGCTCTGGGAAAGCTCCGGGTGTGCAAGAGTGACAGCACCTCTGGGGTCAGCCCCACCGCTGCCTGCAATGCCCATGCGGGTCCCATGTCCCCAGGGACTCCCAGCACAGGGTCACAGCATGGTTGGACTGGATGATCTTTAAAGGTCTTTTCTCTATTTCTATGGGACAGCTGGGCAGGGCAGGCAGGGAAGGGCAGGCAGGGAAGGGCAGGCAGGGAAGGGCAGGCAGGGGAAGGGTGCGCTGCCTCGCAGGCAGCCAGCAGGCAGGGCTCACCCGCACTTCCTTGTAGAGGCGCAGGCAGGTGCTGTTGAGGATGAAGTAGCGGTCATGGAAGCCAGTGCTCAGGCCAAGCCCCAGCAGGTTCCTCTCCTCCCGAAATTTCATCATGCCATGCTTGCAGTCACCCACTCTGCTGGCTGGGGGCACATGTCTGAGTGGCTCCGGCCCCCCAGGGGGGCCAGGCCCCCCAAGAAGTGCACAGGGTGCAACCAGACCTGGTCCCACAGAGCAATAGCAAGGACACCCCCATCACCGCAGCCCACAGGCTGCTGCACGGCCCCCCAGCACTGCCCCTCTGCCTGCTGCCTGCCCCCAGCCCAGGCAGGGCAGGCAGGACTGTCTCCCCCACTGCACTGTGTGCAGCATCCAGCCATGACCCCAGATCAGGGGGCTCCCAGCCACGTGCTAATTGGGGTGGTGCCCTCTCCGCCTGCATGGCCAGGCAAGATGCAGCCCTGGGATGGTTGATCCCTTGGGCATTCTCCGCAGGGTCACAGCTGGCAGGAAGGGAAGCTGTCCCCATCCCCGTCCCCATCCCTGTCCCGATCCCCATCTCCACCTCCATCGCCATCCCTTCCCCATGCCATCCCATCATCTTCCCCTTCCCCATGCCCATCCCATCCCCTTCCCTATCCCCATCCCATTGCATCCCATCCCCTTCCCCATCCTCATCTCCGTCCCCATCCCCACCTCTTCCCCATCCTTATCCCCTTCCCCATGCCCATCCCCATCCCATCCCCTTCCCTATCCTCATCCTATCCCCATCCCATCCTCTCCCTCCTCTCCCGGCCAGGGCCATGGCCCCCCAGCTCCTCACCGAGGTAGATGAGCATGTTCTCCATGGACATCTGCTTCTTCACCACCAGGTAGCTCTCTGTCCCCAGGCAGTGCAAAATGGGCAAGACTTTTTCTGAGTAGTGCAAGGGCCGCTCTGCCATGCAGGGAGACAAGCAGGGTCAGGCAGCATCCCCAGGGGCTGGCACCCACCAAGGGAGGGTCACACGTGTGTCCCGAGGGTCCGCCAAGGTCCTGCCCACCCCTGAGCAGACCTCCCACGAAGCACCATCGCCTTTTAATTGGATCCACTTCATGATGATGATGCTGCTTCCTAATTGTCCCCTGGGGAGGAGGCTTGTGGCCTGTGGTACGTGAGGAGTGGGGACTGGAAGGTGGCTAAGGAACAATTGCCAACAGATACTGCAATTGCAAAATATACGTTTTGAAAATGTATGCTGTAGGCAGCGTGTGATCTGCACACGTGCTTGCAAAATATGCACAGAGGTATTTCAAGCATGCACATTTCCACACAAGCAAAGGGCGAGTCAAGGATTTTGTAAAAGTTCATAGGTGAATATTCAATTTTAGGCTAATTTTAGCCCCTACACAGCCTGATGATCCTTTTTTTGTTTTTTTTTAAGGGCTTGGTGCTCTTAAAAAACCATTTGGATGGTGGGAAGCAGCACCCGCCCTTTGAAGAGGGGAGCCTGAGCTTGATGGCTTGGGGTTGGCAAGGACCAAACATCTCAGCGGAGACTTTCAGTGATCCCAGAGTGCTGCTGGGTGCCGCATCCTGCCTGCCTCCCTGCTCCTGGGCATGCTCAGCCCACGAAAGCCAGCAGCAGGACCTCAAGGCACCAGCAGGCAGCACCAGGGTCTCATCCTGCTCACAGCAAAATCGCGCTTGCTGCTGCCTTTGGACACCCCAGAGCTGTTCCCTTCGGTGGCCAGAGAGCCCAGACACCCCCAACAAGTGTCACACACATTTGAACCCCTAAGGATGCAGAGAGGTGTCCTGTGTGTCCTGGCCCAAACGGCCAGCCCATCTGCAGTGCTCAGCCACGTGCAATTTGGATGTGGTGGCCAAAGCTGCAGCACCACAGCCATCCTCCCGAGTGCCTGCAGCCTGTCCCAGCATTGCTCCATGGTGCAGTCCACATGGAGCCTTTTTGTTCCCATCCCCATCTCTTTCCCCATCCCCATCTCCATCTTCATCTCCATCCCCATTCCTCATCCCCATCTCCATTTCCATCCCTATCTCCATCTCCACCCACACTTCCATCCCCATTCCCCATCCCCATCTCCATCTTCATCTCCATCCCCATCCCCATTCCTCATCCCCATCTCCATTTCCATCCCTATCTCCATCTCCACCCACACTTCCATCCCCATTCCCCATCTCCATCTCCATTCTCATCTCAATCCCTATCCCCATCTCAATCCCTATCCCCATCCCCCACCTCCATCTCCATCCCCATCTACATCTCCATCCTCATCTACATCTCCATCCTCATCTACATCTCCATCTCCATCCCCATTCCACATCTCCATCTCTATCCCCATCTCCATCTCCATCTCCATCCCCATCCCAATCCCGGTTCCCATCCCCACTGACCTCCTGCCCCCACACCAACCTGCCTCCTCCCTCTCATTCACTTCGAAGCAGCTCCAATAGTCCTTCTCCTTCATGACAATTTTCCTCCGGTCCAGAATCTCAAAGGTGAGCTCCTCGGCTGTCATGGTGGCTGGGATCTGGGAGGGTGGGACAGAAGGAGGGGACAGGTCTCCATCAGCTGTTGCCCAGGGCCATTCCATCCGCATGCCACAGAGGTGCCAGCTCAAAGCGTACCCCCATGCCACCACAGAGGTTCAGGTACCCAATGGGGGGTCCCCATCCCCGCTGCACCCTCCATCCCACCACTCACCTTGACGTGCTGCTCTGCCTCCGTCTTCTTCTCCTCCAAGTAGACAGTACAGATGAAGTCCCCGGCTTGCTGGAGGGCAAGGAGAAAGCACTTTGACCTGCAGCTTCCCACACGTGGGCTGAATCCCCGCCCACCCACCGTGGACACCCCTTGCCTGGGGCATCTCCAGAAGATGCTGGAGCAGGTGGTGGGAGCCCCATGTGAAGAGGGTGCCCTGGGAAGGTCCCCACGTCCAGGACCCACCTGAGTCCCACTGGATGCTGCCTCGCGCATCTTCATGATGGCCATAATCTCATCCTGCTGCTTCTTCATCTCTTGGTCATTGACCTGCCAAGGAAAAGGAGCCAAGGGAGCCATCAGGGCTGGCCAGATCACCCTTAAGTTTCACTGCAGCAGCAGATGCAAGTCCCCAGGGGAATCTGCCCCTCTGCCCAGCAGTGCCAGCAGCTCCAGGCTCAGGGGTCTCCAGGGTTTGCAGGGACATGAACCCCCCTTCCTCTCCAAAGCAACAAGATGTCCACAGACAGAGTAATTCCAGTTTTCTCTTCCTTCCACCTCCCCATCCCTTGGTGATATCCACATATTGGCCTGATCCAGAGCAGCACGAGAGGTGGGAGTGAACCTACATTAAAGATCTTCACGTAGTGGCTGATGAGGTCCTCCACAACTCGTCCTGCCTTGTAGTCCTTCCCGTCCGTCTGGAAGAGCGTGGGCCCAAAAACGATGGCCAGGTTGTGCGTGTTCATCTGGTTCTCCGCAGAGAAACGCTGGACCCTGCAGGGAACCCTGTTGAGACTCCTGCCTTGGAGCCCCCCCAGGACCCCCCTTCAGCCTTGCCAAGGGGAATGCCCTCCATGTTGGGATGTGATGCTCAGCTTTAGACACAGCTTGACCCCAAACCCCACTCCTTTCCTTGCTTGGGATGTGAGCCAAGGGATGAGGGCTCTCCTCCACCCCTCAGCCTCCCCAGGACCCTGCAGTGGATGGGGCAATGCCCCACGGGGGCTCAGGAAGCCCAGGCTCAGCCGTGCCACGGACCCACCACCCGTGCCGTACCGAAAGAGGTGGTTGATAAGCGCCTTCAACGTGGCCCGGTTCACTGTGGGGAGGGTGCCCAGGAGCCGCCGGTACTCGCTGATCTTCGCCTCCTCATCCTCCAGTGCTGTGAGAGGGGCATGCAGGAAAGGATGAGTGGGGAGGGGAATGAAGGTGAGATTAAGACTCAGGGCTCCACCCGCCATCCCTTCTCCACACCCCACCCCAGACCCTCCCACCCTACTGTGGGGCTGGAGCATCCCAGCTCCATGGGGCTCAAGTATTCTTAGGGATGGAGCACCCCAGGTCCACGGGGCTGGAGTATCCCAGCTGCATGGGGCTGGAGCATCCCAGCGTCATAGGGCTGGAGCATCCCAGCTCCACAGCACTGTGGCTTGTGGCTGTTTTGCCGCTGGGTGCATCCACCACCAGTATCCAGTGTCTGGATCCAGAAGCAAAGGGGTTGGGGGGGGAGGGTCTGGCTCTGTGCCCTGCCTCAGCCCCAGCTGTGCCGAAGCACGGGGCTGCACAGGTCAGTGTGGGCGCGCTCCGTCCCCACCCATTGCTCGAGCGCCCGGCACAGGGCAGCTCTGCCACACAGCCCCACTGAGCTGGCCAAGGAGAACACATGTGGCCAAGATGTGCTCCCCCAACCACACAGCCCCGAGGAGAGGATGAAGGGGGCTGCAGGAGAGCCAGGAAGAACAACCTTCTCCTCCTGCCAACCCCCCAGCAGACCCCCAGCGCTCACCCGTTGCTCGCAGCCAGTCCTGGCCCCACTGCCGGGTAAAGAGCCCATCCCCAAGGTCACGGAAGAAGCGTTTGAGGGTGTTGGCAACATCATCCACCTGGTGCTCGCCCTCCTTCAGACGGACGCTGCGAGCGTCCCGGCGCAGCATCTCCAGCAAGCTGGTGGTCTTCGAGTTCTGCCCACTCTTGCGGTAGATGCCCTCAGATGTCAGCCCTGCAGCAGAAGCCAGTGGGGATGAGACCCCATCCGTGGTGGTCAGGACCCCTCCCTGCACCCTTGCCTGCCTGCTGGCTCCCCATCAGCCACAGCTGGCAGAAAGCTGGTGCTGTAGCACTTCCCACCTCACAGGTGTTGCTGTGACCACCCAGGAGCTGCAGGCTGGAGCCAAAGCCCTGCTCCAGCTGGAGCCCTCCCACAGAGCTGGAGCAGATGCTCAGGGAAGGAGGGAAACGTGTCACGAGCGTGTCAGGTCTCAGCCTGCTGCGCCGCACTGATGGGTTGACCTGAACGCCACGCTCTGGTCCCCTCCGCTAGCATCCATCACTGGGCGATGGCACGTACCACACTGTGTGATATAGTCGATGCAGCGGTCCACCAGCAGCGGGACGTCCGACTCCGTCAGCTGCTGCTCTGACAAGGTGTCCCCCGAGCTGCCCGCAGCCTTCTGGATGGCATGGACCCAGCCCAGGAAATCCAGCTTCCTCTCCCCCTGGATGTACAGAGTCCTGCCGGCAAGCCCAGCTTCAGCGGGGGGGCAGCTGCCTCCGCTCCCAAACCCCACTGCACAGCCAGGACCCTCAGGAAGGCTGGCCCTGGGGGCCTGGGGATGGTCCCAGCTCTTTTCTGGGGGTCCCCAGTCATGGTGGGGAGGGCAAAGGCACCCCAGAACAAGGAGGGGCTTAGGCAGAGGGGGATATTTTGCTGGTGGGGTCTAACACACACACCTTGGCGTGTGCTCTTACCTCCGCCTCTCCACCAGCACCAGCACCTCGTTGTCTCCCTGGATGGCTGGAAGGGAAGGCAGAGAGCCCGTCACCCATGGGAACGTGGGGTGCCCCAGCCCCATGCACCATGAGGGGCTATGCCAACAGGTCCAGCTCCAGCCCAAATGGGGCAAGCAGTGACTTTCCAGGGATGGGGAAGAGGATGGAGAGGAGGAAGAGCATTCCACTCAGTGGAGAGACGCCAAGCTCCATCAGAGCAGCATCTAACAGCCTCTCAGCAAAAGCTGGGGGTGACCCAGGTGCTCAGAGCGGGACTGGGGGGACACTACAAGGGGGGGATCCCACAGGGGGGCAGGGGAACGCACAGAGCTCCTGCAGCTTGCGCAGCTGGAGTGGCTCCTGCCGCTCGCTGTCCTCGAAGCAGACATGGAGCACGGAGCCAGCCAGGGCGAACCAGCCCTCCTTGGCTCGCTCCAGGTTGAGGCCACCCTTATAGTGCAGTCGGCCGATGCGCTCAAAGTCGAGAGCCAGCAGTTCCTCGGCGCGGGGATGGACGAAGGACTGAGCCAGGGAGAAGAGGGATCTGTCAGTGCCGCGGCACCCAGCTCCCTCTGGCACCCATGGCCACCCACAGCCCACCCCACCCTACCTTGGCAATGGACTTGAGCCATTCCCGAGCGGAGTCTGGACTCTCCAGACCAAAGAGGTAGAGCCTCTCTGTCTCGATGTAGACCTCGAACGTGCTCTCAATCCTGTGGGAGGGAGGGAAAGGGGAGCCTGGACGCCCACGGGTAGTGGGATGGAGCTGGTGGGGTGCCAGGGGCTGCATGCCAGGGGTGAGAGCATCCTGCTGCACCTCTGCCATCAGCTCTGCTGACAGCTGTCCCCCTTTGGGATCCCCTCACCACATCTCCAGGCCCTCAGGCATCCCCGTGCTGTCATGCACACTCCAATGAGCAGCACAGGGGCTGCAAAGGGGTTGCAAAGAGGCTGCAAGGGAGTTGCAAAAGGGCTGCAAAGGGGCTGCAAAGACTCTTTGCAAAGACAGCTGGGTCAGGCATGCCCCAAGTGCCATAGGGGCCAACAGTGGGGTTGGGGCCAGCAGCCCACTCGTGCCACCACTGTGAGCGATGCTGCAGCCACAGCCAGCCCTGCAGGAGCAGAGGGGATGTCAGGGTGCTGTGGGGCAGCACGTGGGGTACAGCCTTACCCGTGGGTGTGGGGTGAGTTGTTCACCAGGCACACAATCTCCTCCACCTTGATCTCACCATTGGGCACGGCGTTGCGGTCGTTCTCATAGTAGCTGAGGATGCCATCCTGCAGCGTGCACCACCGCCGGCTGAACTCTGTGTGGCACAGGATGGTGCTGGGCAGCCCCACATGCTCCAGCCAGCCCAACATCACCCTCAGCCCAGCTTGGGTGGCCCTGCAGCTCCCACTGGATGCCCACCCACTGCAATCCACCCTCAGACTAGGCTGAACAGGTGATGCTGCACCTCTCTGGTGCCTTTTCAATGCCTGGGGGAGCAGGGGATGGGGCAATCCCCCCGTCAGCTTCCCCAGCACTACCAGTGCCCCTATTTCCCTGCCCCACAGGCCCCCACATACCTTCCTGGCCCTTCCGCTCGCTGACGGGCTTGGCCATTGAGGGGGTCTTGTAGAGGAAGCCATTGTGGGTGACAGAGGGCAGGGGCACGGAGTAGGGCTTCTCCTCACTGCCCCCCACCTCCAGGCGTGGCATCTCTGCAAACAGCGAGACAGCCTGTCATGGGGGTCTTGGGGACTGCATCCCCCTGCAGAACCTCCCCAGACCCGGGGCAGGGGGGACACACAGCAGGATGCAGCATGGCTCCACTGGGTCAGGGACACGGTAACAGTGGATCGCAACCTCCATGTCATCCCGCGGGTGTTTTGCTGATGTGACATGGCCAGCTGGATGGGGCCCACAGTGCTGTCACCAGCAACATCCCACCCCCTGCAGACCCCTGAGGCAGCCAGGTGTCCCTCATGTCAGCACAAGAAGAAGGAGCCCAAAAGCATCCCACTGGCTGCACCTGAGCCCTCGCCACAGCATGGCTGGGGTGCAAGGAGCATCTCCGGCCACCAAATCTGGGGCTGCCTGGGTGTCAGCAGGGTCAGGCCTATCTGCCTATCCCGCATCCCACATCTTGCATCCCGCATCCCACATCACCCCTGCAGACCAGCACTGAGCTGGGATGAGGACATTATGAGAAGGTGGGGACCGGACTTCCGCAACTGGCAAGATCACCCCCAAGGCTGCCCTGGGTCCCCACTACTCTGCAGGAGGAGAAGGGCAAAGCAGCATCATCCTGAAGCCAAAATAACAGCCCAGGGCTCTGCCACAGCCTCCCCAGGTGACCACAGGCACATCACCCCTGGCTCAGTTTCCCCACCTTGCCTGCCAGCAAGAGGCATCCTCCATTCCCTCCAGGGAGCAGGCAGATATGGGGTGCAGGGACACCCCTAAAGCACCCCCAGGTCAGATGGCGGGGCTGCCCGGAGCTCTAGAGATGGGGCAACCCAGGAGGATGCCAAGCCCTGCTCCGCCAGCCCAGCCCTGCTCCACACACAGCGCTGGGCTCAGTGACCCCAGTGATCCCAGCATTCCGGAGGTGCCTGCCAGAGCTGGCCCTGAGCAGGGATTTGGTTTTCTCTGGCTCACCGGGGCGGCCGGGAGGCCTCGCCGCTCTCCCAGACCCCTTTTGTGCTGACATGCCTGGAAGGGCAGGGCCAGCTCCAACCCTGGGCAAACTCCAGCTTCCGCAGGACGGACTTGGCTGCCGAGGCAGCGAGGGAGGTGACGGCTATGGCTGGCTACAGCCAGCCCCGGCACACCTCCATCCCGGCTGTCCCAGCTTTCCAGAGCTGGAGGTTCACCCCACGTCAGGGTGTGGATCAGTCCCATGGGAGCCTTCAACCCACCCAGAGCGGGGCTCCGGGGGGGGTGGGCACATTTAGCGGAGTGGGAGAGAGGGGTAGCAGGGTCAGACCATCCCTCCCCAGCCCTGGTGGGGATGCTGGAGGTGGGGGCTGCCTGGATGGCTGGGGCGCATCTCCTGAGGCTGCTGGGGATGCCCGCAGTGGGCCAGGACGCTGCAGGAGAGCTGTTCTTCCCAGTGCCCGGAGCACCAGCCTGCATCCCCGGCAGGGCTCTGGACCTGTGTCCCCAGCTGCGATGAAGCCCCCCGCCCTAGCCCCCACCCAACCCTGTCCCATGGGTGTGGGAGCTACCAAAGCTTCTCTTCCCTCCCCCAGGCTGTGCAGACCCCAGCAGCACCAGGCAGCCGGTGAGCCCCGTGCCGGGAAGCTGCTGGGCAGGATACGGAGCCGGCACCGCCTCAAAACATGCTTGTGTCCCCCGGGACACCCCGGCAGCTCTCCTCCCCAGCTCCGGGAGTGCCGGCCGTGGGTTTAAGCCCATGGGGATTTCAAGGGGTCAGCCCTTACCTGAGGTTTTATTGTGGAGCAGGAACTCCATCTGCAGCCTCTGCCCGCTCTTCTTGGCCAGGGCCAGGGGCGTGGGGCACTGGGGGTCCCCGGTGGCACAGTTCACCGCCGCCCCGCAGAAGAGCAGAGCTTGAGTCTCTGCCAGGTCACTGGTGGTGACGGCGGCGCACAGAGCCTGTGGGGCAGAGCCGGGAGGGCGGTGGGTGAGGCTGAAGGCTCCCAAGGAGGAGGAGGAGGAGACCCTCAGTAAGGAGCCACCCCAGCAAAAAAAAAGCCGGGTGGGAGTGCGGCGAGCAGCCGGACCCCCGCCGCCTCCCAGCCGCCTGAGCAGGACAAAGGAGGCTCAAACTGGGAGAAAAAGTTTGGAGCAGGCGGTGAATCCCTCCCTTAAGGAGCCGGGGGTGAAGTCATACGCAGCGGGGTGGGACGGGCTAGCTGGAGTAGGAAAACAAACAAGCCCACATGCGAATTCCACGGCTGCCCGGGCCCCCCGTGTGCCCCCAGCTCTTGTGCAAACACGGCAGCACCACGGGCAGCCGAGGCCTGGCGGAGGACAGAGCTGGAGGGCCGGCGGCCGGAGCACCATGATGGGTTCCTGGTGCCAGTTGTGCAGAAGCCACGGCCTGGCCCCCTGCCCAGCGCCGGGACTGGGTGCCCTGGTCAGGGATGGGGGGTGCTGGCCGGGCATCTCTGCCCCTGGCACTGTAGGGTGCTCTGGGGAGCAGGAGGGGCTTCGAGCTGCTGCAGCCAGGGCATCAGCCCCCCATGAACCTGGCTCCAGCTCAGTGCCGGACCCCAGCGCCATTTCCAAGCCAGGGGGAGATGAACCCTGGGGATGTCTGGCTCGGACCTGCCTCAGACCGGGCTCGCACGCCTGGAAATGAAGCTGGCTGTGCCCCATCCCAGAGATGTCACCCTGTCCCTGCAGCCAGCTTGTCCTTCCTGGAGACCCCAGGCTTCGGCTCGGGGTGCAAGTGGGGACACAGGGTGTGTAATGGGGGGGAGGGGCGGTGATACCCCAGGGGTGCAGGCAGGGAGGGAGGGTGGGAAATCATCTAGCCCCACACATGAGGCTGGACAGCCTGCTCGGGCAGAGACCTTGTCCCTCGAAACAACCTCAGGACCCCAGCTCAGCACCACTTAGCACGCAGGTGGGACCCCAGAGACAGTGCCCAGCCCCGGGGGCCACTGACCCTGTTGAGCTCCTCCTGGTTGCCGAAGAGCGGGTGGTAGCGGCGGTACTTGCCCTCCCGGTATTTGGCAATGAGGAAGTGCCTCCTCTCCTGGCTGCTGCTGGTGGGGGTGATGGCCTCACTGGGGGGCACGTTGGCGGCCCAGAACTGGTTGGCCACAGCGTTGCCGATCTGGTGGAAAAGCTGCGGGGACAAGGAGAGGCTGGCATGATGGTGCTGCCAGGGATGGAGCGTGGCTGGGCATGGAGCAGGCTTTGCGGGGAGCCCCCAGGGGTTTGGGGGGGGGGTGTGGGGGGGTAAGCATGGCAGTAGCTGTGCTTACAGGGACGTTCACAGCCCAAAGCCACTGCATTACTGCTGCACGGGAGAGCAGCAGGGTGAAGGCAGAGCATGGCGGGGGATGTTGGGTGGTGGAGGGGCAGTGGGGACCACGGGTGGGCAGGGTGCAGGAGCACCCACCCACTGCAGGCATGCAGGGCTGCTCCCTGCCCAGGCACACATGGCGGCTCAGCCCCGGCATCTGGCAGTCCCCACAGCCACCGACCCCCCCCTCCAGCCCCGGAAAATCACATCTGGAAAGCAGCAGCCAGCTGCAGGCGAGGGAGGGGGGATGCTCAGCATCCGTGGGGCGGGTTTAAAGCTTTCCATGGCCCCTTGCCATCCTGCTGCCGGGCACTGAGCGATGCTCAGCCCGCCAGTAAGAGGTTTAGCCCTGTCGCAGGGAGCCCCACATCGCCTCAGCCAGCCCGTGGGGTGCTCTGCCAGCACACCCCGAGGGTGGCATGGATACAAGCCGGGCCGGGGGTCAGGGAGGGGCTGGGGCGGGCGGGGGGCCAAGGGATGGTGGCCAGCCCGGCAGGGTTTAGGGCAGCATTCCCGGAGAGGGGAGGGGAAGGCGAGCAGCCGCAGGCAGCAGCTGGAAGCGTTTGGGGGCTCAGGGAGCAGGCGATGCCGGAGGCGGGGGTTGTGCGGGTGGGACGCCAAGCAGGAATGCAGGATCCGACCGGCATGGCTGGGAAGAGCGGGGCCAGCCAGGGTCTGCTGGCTGGAAACGGCGGCCGGGTTGGGTCTGGTAACAAATCCCAGCTCCCCCCGTACCGCCCCCCCCCCGCGCTGGATGCGTTCCTCCGGCTGCACCGCTTCGGGGTTTGCTCTGACGCTTGGCCCCAGAGCTCCGCAGCCACATCCCCACGGACACGCAGACACTGGCTGTGGCACACAAGTGCCACTCATCCTGGCCGGGGTGCCCAGGGGAGTGTCGGCTGGCCACAGACCCCAGGGACGGGATGGCAGGGGGGCTGCCGGGGGTCCCTTCCCCAACCAAGCCATATCGCAGCGGGTCAGGCTGGAAAAACCCTGCTGTGCTTCTGCAGTCCCCAGCTCGTAGTCAGCGGGGCCACCATGGGGAGGGGATGGGGTACCTCCCCCCAAAAGGGTTTTTGGGGTCTGTCTGCAGCAATACCTCAATCAGCTCCTCCGTCCACACTTTTCTATCCATCTTCAGGCTCCGGACCTTGGTGATGCCAGGGCCCAAGCCCCGGTGCTCCCCTGCCAGCGGGATGAGACATTAGGGAGCAGCTTTGAGGCGGGAGAGGCTAAGCCACCAGGTGCCCCCACACTTCACTGCCCTGCATCCCCACACAGGGCAGGGGACGCACGGCTCGTTCTTGGCCCCTGACCCAGGATGCGGGTACCTGCACATCTCTTGCAGATGACAACACAGAGGTTGATGGAAGCCCAGTCAGGCTTGGGCGAGCCACAGTCAGCGCAGAAGTGGTTGGATTCCACCAGCCAGATCCTCTCTGCCACCTCTGAGTTGGAGAGCGCCTCAGAGATGGACTGCTGCATGGCTTCCACCCACTCCTCCTTCTCCTGGTCCGAGTCAGCAGAGAAGCTGCCAGCAGGGATGAGGGTGAGGGACAGCACAGCTGGGAGGTGTGGGGGGGTGGTGTGTGTGCACTGCCAGCACCCCCCCCCCTCGCTTAGCTCACCTGAAGATCCTGTAGGGCGTTGTCAGATCGAAACCCCGGCGGTCCACCTCCTTGACATTCCCCAAGTTCATCTCAATGTAGGTGATGCCAATGCCCAGGCGATAGTCCTGGTGGGTGGTGGGGTGAATGAGGGCGGTGGGGGACCCTTCCCGAGGGGACATACCCAGACACACACGGATGATGCACTGCCTGCAGGAGCTGGTGTCGGAGCTGCCCGCACTGCTGCCCTCACATTACACCAGTGCTGGTGGCTGGGGTGCCCATGCCCCTGCCCTGCCCACTTCCCAGCCCCGGGGGTGCACAGAGCCCTGTGGGCTCTGGGGTTCAATGCTGCTGGGGACCCCAAGGCTCAGAGCCAGCAGGGAGGGCAGCTGCAGCCCCGGGGTTACCAGCCTGCAGGGTCTGAGCTGTCCCCGTTTGCTGGGTGGAAGCCCTGGGGTGCCCCGGCTCTCTGCCACTCTGCTCAGGTGGTGGATGCAGAGAGGTGCCCCTCAAGATGGCATTGGGGTCCCCTGTGGTGCCACAGCCCCCCCACCCAGCGACCCACCTCTGCATTCTTGTAGAGGAAAACTTTGTCCCCAGCCACCACCACAAACAGCTTGTGCTTAAACCCCCGCAGCTCCAGGAAGCCGCTCTTGTCGACCAGGTCGGTGGCACCGTTGATGGTCAGGGATATTGACGTCCTCTCCAGAGCTTTGCTCTTCCGCTCCTCCACAATCTGCTGCAGGGTCCGTATCCACTCGTTACGGTCCACTGTGGGGTCAGAGCGGGGAAATGGGTCAGGGTCAGCCCCAGGGCAAGGAGCCTCCAGGACTCATCCCTTGGGCCAGGGGAGGGGGAGCAGCCCAGGGCCACCCAAGGAGCAAGGACCCCTATCGCTCACCATCGCTCTCGGCCCGAAACACAAAGTTGCGGTTGTTGGTGATGACCTCAAATTTCTGGTCCCCAATGCTGGTGATGCGGGAGATGGAGGAGACGGGGATGAACCTCTTAGAGTAGGGGTCCTGGGGCAGGGCAGGAGGGGAGAGACACATTGCTCACCACCATGGCCTCGGGCAGATGGGATGGGCACTGGCCCAGGCTCATGATGCTGAGAGCATCTGTGTCCAGGAAGCTCCGAGCATCCCACCCTGGTGCCAGCATCACCCCAGCACCCGTCCATTGCTGCTCCCTGGGATGCTGCCCCTTGGCACGGCCACGTTTCACAGCCAGGACACCTGGTGGGCTGTGACCCCACTGGGGCAGCTCCTCCACCACCTCCTCCCCCGAGCCCCCAAATCCTTCTTCCCCACTCACTTTTTCACCATCAAAATAGCGGAGGTAGTCAGCATCGAGCTTCACCCAGCGCCTCTGGTAAATGTAGGACCTGGGAAGGGACCGGAGGGACCCACTGGAGGGGATGGGGTGACCCAGCTGCACCCCATGTGGGGCAGGCAGAGAGTGCTGCAGCCCACCCGAGGCCGGTGCTGCTCCCGAGGGGGCTGGGCTGCAGGAAAGGTGGTACAAGCCCCCCCCTGGCTGGAGCAGCCCCCTCCCCACTCACCCCTCGCTGGCCCCAGCCCTGCGGCAGGGGCTGTGCTGTGCCAGGCTGTACCGTGTGCCCTTGAACTCAGGGCAACTCCGCTTGTGCCTTCACGCCCCAGTTGCCAAAAGCCCGGGGCCACCTCGCCATCGATCCTGTGCCGTATCCCTAGCCCTCGATTCTGCGCCACGCCCCCAGCCCTTCTGCCACTGTTGGGGACAGCGCTGGGGACTTCATGCCAATTAAAAGATGGAGCTGAGAATGAGGGTTGCCCCTAAAAGCCCCCTCCCCCAACCCCTGTTTGCAGTTACTGCTCCAGACCTACAAGCCGGGCAGGGTTCAATCCAGGGGACACATTCCAGGCAGGGCCGGTGGCACCCAGGGCTCTTGCGTGGCAGAAGGAGCAGCCAGGCATCTCTATCAGGATGGGGATACAGCAGAGAGGGAGGACCCCGGGGCTGGAGCGGAGCTCACTAGGGACCCTTGTGCCCCCCCCAGCCCAGCACACCGGCTGGCCAGCCAGCACAGGCATTAAACCCTGCAGCCCATCCACCCTGGCATCGGGGCTTGCAGGAGATACCAAGCCACTTCCCACCAGCAGCTCCCACAGGCCCTGGCAAGCCCTGCGATGCAGCCCCCTGCCCCAGCGCTGCACCCCCAGGGTCCCCCCGCTGCTGCGCCAGCCCCCAGTCCCAACAGCTGTTGTTTAAGGGCTTGTTTGCTCGGGAAGGATTTCGCCATCGCCGCACGTGACCCCAGCGCTCGGCCTTTACATAACCAGTGACAGCCACAGGGACTGAAACCACTGGGCTCTGCCACAGGCTCCCCTGCTCCTCGTCAGGAGCTTGCCCCTGTCCCACGGGGTGCAGAGACCCCCAGCTCTGCCACTTTTAGATGCTGAGGGGCCAGGGTTTCTGGTTTTCCTTCTGTTGCTTTCCCCAGGCTCCGGCTCCCCACCAAGCAGCTGCTGGAGCAGCTTCCCCAGCTTCCCAGGGACCTTCCAGCTGCTCTCACTTCCCCAGCAGCCAGGCTGCAAACAGCTGGAGCTTCCTCCTCGGCAGGACTGCAGCCTCGCGGCTTCCTCATAGCCCAGATTAAGCAGTCCCCAAATATCCTTCATGTCTCCCTCTTGATTTTTGCCTCCCAGCTGGTGTGGGGGCTCTTTGAGCCGGGATGGGGGCAAGTGAGCTCCCTGGGGCCGCTGGCCTCCCTGAGCTTGCTATGCTCACTGGGCTCACTGTGCATGGTGTGCTTGCTGGGCTTGCTGTGCACGGTGTGCTTGCTGTGCACGGTGTGCTTGCTGTGCACGGTGTGCTTGCTGTGCACGGTGTGCTTGCTGCGCTTGCTGGGCTTGCTGTGCCCATTGAGCTTGCCAGGCTCCCTGGGCTACTTGTGCTCATTGTGCTCGCTGTGCCTACTGGGCTCACTGAGGTCCCCGTTGCTCACTCGCCCTTGAGGACACAGACACATACCCAGCAACCCCCACAGTTTTACTTCTGCAAGCAGGCAGTCTGCAGCTGGGTGCACTGACACCACCAGTGTGCCCCCTGGTCTTGCTGTGCCCACTGGGCTTCCTGGGCTCACTGTGCCCGCTAGGCTCAACTGTGCCCACTGCGCTCACTGTGCTCACAGCGCTCCCTGGGCTCGTGTGCCCACTGGGCTCGCTGTGCCCACTGGGCTCACTGCGCTCCCTGGGCTCACTGAGCTCCCTGGGCTCCCTGTGCCCACTGGGCTCGCTGTGCCCACTGGGCTCACTGCGCTCCCTGGGCTCCCTGTGCCCACTGGGCTCGCTGTGCCCACTGGGCTCACTGCGCTCCCTGGGCTCACTGCACTCCCTGGGCTCCCTGTGCCCACTGGGCTCCCTGTGCCCACTGGGCTCGCTGTGCCCACTGGGCTCACTGCGCTCCCTGGGCTCACTGCGCTCCCTGGGCTCCCTGTGCCCACTGGGCTCCCTGTGCCCACTGGGCTCGCTGTGCTCCCTGGGCTCGCTCCCCCTCCAGCATACAGGCACGCACCCAGCAACCCCCATAGTTCAACTATGCAAGCGGGCACTCTGCAGGCGGGTGCTCTGCACCGTGAGCAGCCAGGGCCAGGGCTGTGACACGCCGGGGCTGGGGCTGGCATCCCGCAGGCTCTGCCACCAGCGCCCGCTCCTGTGGCAAACACGGCAAACACCGAACGCGCGAGCCGCTAGCAGCGCTGTCGGTAGGAAGCCAGCCCAAACACCCCACTTCTCCCTCGCCAGCTGCTTTTTTGGGATCACTGCTATTTCAGCGCTTCCCCAGAGCAAAGGCAGCTCGTTTCCCAGCAAGCCCAGGCATGGGGCTGGGGGGAAGTTTGAGCTGCAGCCTTCCCTCCTCATCCTCCACAGCCAGCTCAGTGCAACTGCTGGTGGCACCCACTCTGAGGAAGGCTCTTTCACCAAAACTGAGTATTTTTACGTAAATCAGGGGTTAGGAAGGAGCAGAAGGAACCCCTTAGGGTGGCTATTCAGCAAAGCAAAATTACAGCCCCCATCAGCAGAAATTACAGGTGGGGAAAAGAGGGGAAATCTCCACACCCCAAGGCACTGGGAGGGGGTCTGCGCCCCACCCCCCTCAGCACATCACTCACCCCTGCGGCGGGTTCTTGTCCAGCCACCCTGCTTTGATGGTGGGCAAGAGCTGGGCAGTGGCGGTGCCCTCCATGCTGTCGCTAAGCGTGCCGGGGCTGCTGCTGGAGAACGTGGGTGCAGGCGGGCGCGGGCTGGGGCTGTTGTCACTCCAGACGCTGCCACCACTGGGGATGAGGAGTCGAGGGAGGGGGTTAAGAGCTGGCGGTTCCCAAGGGGGGCTGGCAGGCTGGGGGGGGGGGGGGGGGCGGGCATGGCCCTGCTGCGTGCTTCAGCCTCCTCTTGCCCTTGCCTGAGGCACAGGCAAAGCAAGTGCCAGCTGCTTGCAAGCAGCGACCCTGGTGGCAGTCCCCTTGGCGGGTGTCCCGGCACATCCTCCAGCTCCTGGGACAGCAGAGACCCGAATCCCAGCCCCGGGAAGGGGCAACAGGGGCACCCCCAGGGCCACAGCCCCAAACCCAGAGACATGCAGGGTTGCTCTCTTCTCGTGCATGCACACGCGTGCTCTCCCACACGACACATGCACACGACCCGTGATGCTGTGCAGACATGCAAAGCCCTGACCTGTATACACACACACGCCCCTGGGCACAGGCACTCTGCCATGCACAAGCATCCCCTGACACACACATGTGCATGCACTGTATCACCAACTGTGCATGCACACACATGCATATGTGTACGCATGCACGCACAAGCAACTCCCCAAGGCCACTTGCACCCCGTCCACGCATGTGTGCACACACCCCCGCTGCACAAGCATCCCCAGCTGTGCACGCACGCAGAGACAACCCCTGCCCATGTGCAGGCGCTCAGATTCCCTGCCTGTGCAGGCCCACATGTGCCTGTGCATAAGCGTTCCTACCGCTCCCACACACACACACACACAAGGCAGACGAGTTCCTACTTGGCAGGGGGAGCATTGTAGTAGTCCTCGATGAGCTCGTCCTCGCTGAAGAGGCTGTTGACGCGCTGGGAGCGTGGCCGCCCCGTTACGGGCTCAGCATCCTCCTGTGGTACCAGCCATGGCTGACACGGGCATCCCTGCGCCACCCTCCCCTGCTGCCCAAAATAAGCAGCTCACGGAAGAGTCCCCTGGCTGACCCCCACTCCCTGCTTGCCTGCACCATGAGGGATGGGCAAGGGACAGCCCGAGACAGAGGGGGTGAGATGCCAAGTCACTGCCTGGGCTTCCCAGCTCTGCAGATGCACATAGTGCGGAGGTGCCTGGGCACGGCTGGCCCCAGGGAGGAAGGGGCATGCTCCCACCCACAGCAGGATGGAAGCGCAGCCATAGGGAGGAGCTGAGTGCCAGGCTGGTTATTTATAGCAACCAAAAATGTCTGTGCTCGCTAAGAAATTCTGCATTTCCCCCTCGCTGGGCAGGGGCGGGCAGACATGCAGCTGGGAGCTGTTGTGGGGGTGTCGGGAGCTGCAAGTGGGGGGTGAAGAGTGGCCAGGCAGGACCGGGCAGAGGGGACCCTCTGCCAGCAGCTGCCACGGCTGTTTATCTGCAAGCCCTCGCCCCACACTGCAGCCCCCTGGGCAGAGGATAGCGGGGTCGGGGTTAGAGGCAGCCACGGCAGCATCTCTCCCCATCAGCCTGCTCCCACGCAAAGGCGGATGGGGGGCTCCGGGCACTCAGGGGTCTCTCTGGCTGCTGCAACCCCTCAAATCCACCCAGACCCATCCCAGGCCGGCCTTGGGAGCGCGGGGCAGATACAAATCGGTGATCCAGGGATGAAATTCAGGGTGCAGTGCTGCAGATGTCCACTAGCACGCACTCTGTGCATGCAAGTTTGCAGAGAGGCTGCACGGGCGGTGTTGGTCCCCCAGGACCCTGGCGCTGCTGCCCGGGGGGAGGGTTCCAGCCCCCGTGGGAGACCCGGTGGGTGCTCAGCGAGGCAGAACCTCCTCTGCAACCACTGCAGACCTGCTCCTCCAACCCTAACGGGTATCTCCGAAGCAGCCCAAGGCCAGCACCTCGGGGACAGTCACCCCACTTGCTCCTGCCCGCCACCAATGGGACCAACCTTGTCGGCCATGTCCCCAGCAGGTCCGGCTAATTCCTCCTCCCAGGTGGAGTCCTCGTAGTCTGAATCATCTGTAAAAGCAGAGGGAAGATGCTGGGAATCAACTGGAGTGGAGCGAGGGGTCCTGCCACCCCCTGCCACCCTTTTGCCTGTCCCTGCCTGCCTGGGGACGTGCCAGCGCTGGAGCCCAGCACAGAGGGTGCTGGCACAGCTGGTTTCCCCCTCACACTACCCTTGGCAAACAAGTGCTCTGTCGGTGAGACAACAGGGGGTTTATCAAGGAGTTTGGAGAAGAGCAGGGAAGGGCAAAGTCCCACCTGTGGCAGCTCCCAGCACCATCACGACCCTCCTGGCACCGCCGGGAGGGGACTTGGGTGCCACCAGCCCCGGCACCACAGCTTCATCCAGGCTCTCATGCCTCTGCCCAGGAGCTCCTGCTGCTGGGGGGATCCCTGGGGCTTTTCCTACAGCTTGTTTTTCAGGGTGGATTTCCCTCCCTCCCCCTCCATTCCTTATCAGCTGTCAGAGAGCCAGGAGAAGCAAGCGGCTCTCAGCCTGCGCATGCATGGGAAATAAGATCCCGGAGGACAGGAGAAAGGAGATGGTTCCTCCTTGCCCAGAACCCATGGCAGAAGAAATCCTGGCCAGCAAGCACCCATCCTGCAGGGACAAGTGACCCCAGACAGCTTGTCCTTTGCAGACACCCTCTTCCAAACCCTGATGGTAACCCAGACCAGATTTCTCCCCAAAATCCTCATCCAGAGGATGCTGTTTCAGTGCAGGGAGCCCCAGTGCTGGCAGCAGGGCAAGGATGCTCCCAGGCTTCGTGAGGATGAGGGGTGCAGGTAGGTGGGGACACAAGGGATTCCCCCCCCCTGCAGACCTTGCAGCACCTAGAGCTCGTTGGCTGTTGGCGCAGAGGACCAGCAGACCCATCAGGGCATGGAGCAGGAGCAGCTTTCCTCCCCACACCCCGCAGCAGAATAACCTCCCTGTCGATGGCTTCTCCTAGCTTTTGAAACACACCCCAGCTCCCAGTTAAACCAAATGCCATTTCCCGCATGGCTGCTGGCCATGCATAACCCGGGGCGGGCACCCAGCACCTCGCAGAGCCCTGCCCTTCCTTTTCCTTTCAGCAGAGCTAGTCAAGCTGGATTAACAAAATTAAATAAAGGAGCAGATAAAGGTTTGCTGTTACAGCAGAGGGTTTGCTGTTACAGAGCAGCAGCTGCTCCCAACCAGGGCTGCACCCGAGGCAATGCCTTGGAACCAGCAGGGCACCCTCCTCGGGGGTCCCCACCTCAGCAGCCCTCCCTGCAGCTGGTCAAGCCCTGGTGACCCCCCGAGGAGGAGGCTGGTGGGCGCAAAGAGCTGCCGAAAGCTCGGCAGGGAGCTGGGGGTCCCAGCACCAGAGCTGAGAGCTGCATCCTGCTCCTGCCGTGCTCCCCCAGCACCCTCCAGCCCCCTCCAGGGGCGGCTCAGGGACACCCGAACGCACATGCATTTAACAACTCCGCCGGGTTTATCCTTCCTCTGTGAACTGGCGCGGTTGCTTTCAGAGCCTGTGAAACCCTTTGCTCTCCCCCAAGAGAGGGTGCATCCAAACCCCCAGCCCAGATCTTGTACCCCCTGAAAATCCCCAGCCCAGAAGGCAAAGGAGGGGATGGAGGAAGGGGGGATCTATGGCACAGCGCTCCTGGGGAAGATTTGGGACAGGCTCAGGCTCAGCCCCCCTCATACTCACCGAACTCCGGCACGAAGGGGAGGTTGGCCTTGGAGGGCAGCTCCGGCAGCAGCGGGGCCGGTGGCTTCGTGCGGGGAAGGAGGGCTGGTGGGGACGGGGGGACACTGGCTGCTCTGTCAGGGACGGGGACCTCCTCTTTGGCAGGGCTGCTGCAGGAGAGAGGAGCAAGTGCTGCCTTACAGTGGCCCCAGACCTCCCCTGCCCTGCCTTCCAAACCCCGATGCACCCGCCGCCATCAGCAGGGGGTCCCAGAGTGCAAGAGGACCCCCAGCACCAGCTTTACTCCCCCCCAAAGGGATCAAATACCCCAAACCCCAGCAGAGCCGAGCCCCCAGATCAATTCCTGACAGCTTCCCACGGCAAAGACTTCAGCTTGCTTTTGGTTATACCAATGCTTTTCTAGCCTGAAAATATTTCCTGGCTTCCAGCCTCACTTCCCCGTCGCGGCTGCCACGGCTCAGGTTCCTTGTCTGGCTCTCCAGGACACCAGAAGCCGCCTACAGCCTTGAAGCCCACATCCTGGATCAGGTTGTTGGGTTTTTTCTCCTCTAACCTAAACAACGGCGGTGCCGCCTCCTCAGCTGGTTTGCAGCTGGCCACAGGGTCCCCCAGTGGGACCGGGGGTCCCAGGGATCCTACCAGGGTCCCAGCGGTGGGGTGGGCATGGGAGATGCAGGCCAGCTGCTGAGGCAGCAAGAAGCCCCCTGGAAATGGACTTTGGGGCTTCTTCTGGGTCAGTGAGCAGCACACCATGCCCCCAGACCCAAAACCTTGGCCAAGGGAGGAGAGGGACCCCGGGGGGCTGCTCTCCTGCCTGAAGATCCCTGGGCATCCAGGCTCGGCTGCTCCTGCCTTCCTGACAATTGCAGGCAGATGGGCAATAAATGGAAACCTCTGGAGCGATGGCATTTTGAAAGGCAGGAAATTAGAAGGAAGTTTCTTCAGGGTTTAAAAATACGAGGCACCTGATAGACCAGCCCCGAGGCCAGGGGGAAGGCAGGGGAGGCAGGCGGAGAGCCCGCTCCCACCCCGAACCCCTCGCAGCCCCACAGCCGGGTGGGCAAACCCCAGGGGACATGCACGCTGGCACCGAAGCCACCATCCCCATCCCTGACCCTGCCACCTCCCATTGCAACCCCAGCCAGAGCAGCCGGTGCAGGACCAATCCCACCGAGCACCAAACCCCGGCACAGCTGACAGTATCGCCCCACGGCCACGCTGCAGAAAGCTCAGCACCACCAAGGCTGCCACCAGCACCCAGCCAGCCCTGGGGACGGCCATCCCTGTCCCTGTCCCCGGTGACCCCCAGCCCCACGGCTAGTGCACGACAGCCTTCCCGGAGCTCAGGGCGAGCTGCCGAGAGGAAACTTCTCCCTCGGCTGCCTGCATGGAGCAGGGGAGGACAAGCGCTGGCTCTCCTCTGGGTCAGGCTGACCTCATTTCTCAGCAGCCATTTCCATGGGAACCAACCACAACCATCCATACATTAGGGAATGCTGGCAGGGAGGGCAGGGGAGTGCAGGCAGGGGAGCGTGGGCAGGAGAGGCAGGCATCGAGCTGTCCCTGCAGCCCAGGGCAGCAGCATCGCTCTCAGCACCACCAGGCAAGGGGCTGCTGGGGCCAGGGGCTGGCACCCACAGGTGCAGGGACCCAGGGACGAGGGGGTGACAGTGCACAAGCCACAGAGCCCCCAGCAAGAGCCCACATGGGGTCTGTATCCACACTAGCACCCAGGATGGCATTTGCTCCCCCACCCCCGGGACGAGGGGGCGTGCAGCACGAGCCCCAGGGCCAACCACGAGATGATGAGCACCTGGCTGTCCCGTTCTCTGCAGGCATGGCATGCTGCCCAAGGACAAACTCTGTCTCCTCTCTGGAGATATCTCAGGAGTGTTTGGGAGGAAACTTGTTTGTGCCCCTGCCCCAGCGCTGCCCAGCCCACCCCACCCCCCCAGCTCTGGGCCGGCAGGACGGGCAACTGCAGCACCCAGGTGCAGATAACACCCCAGTTCCCCAAAACACCCTCTCCGATGCTCTGCCCGCTCTCCAGGTCATCCCCTGCTAGTGGAACATCCTCGGGCCTCATGTGCCCCCCCCCACGTGGGGTAGCGGGGGTGCCACATCACTCCCCACGCCCCCAAAAAAAACTGTGCAGCTGTGCCCAAACAATGCCAATCCCGCTCCGGGCAGGGTCATGCTGGTGCAATATCTGCCATTACAGAAGTGCCAACCAGCGCCTTATCTGCTGTCCCCCTCCACACCAGCAACCACACAGCTGGGGGGGGTCAGGGGCTGATGTCCCACAGGCAACAGCACCCCAAAGCCAAACCTCTGCCAGGGCCACCACCACCTCCCTGGGCTCACCAGGTTGTGCTCAGCCCTGGCCAAACACAGAGAAGGACCCTTTTGCCATCACCTTCTTGGACATCACTCACTGCCCTTCTACACCCCAGCCCAGCTGCTTGGGGGGCTGCTCTGTGGGGACCACGGAGGTGCAGCAGGAAGCAAGGGGATACAGGTGGGGTGGCATCATCCCAGAAATGCCAGGCAGTGCCACGGCAGAGGCCGATGGCACTGCCGGGTCCCTCACCCTGCCTGGGGCTGCTTGCTGCCTGCACGGGCAGGGATGCTCCAGCGTTAGCCTGGATGCAGCAAGTATCACCTCCAGCGTGGGCAAGCACCATCCAGACATGGGCAAGCATCACCACAGATGTGGGCAAGCATCACCCCACTGCTTTAGGTCCCTGAGCAGCCCAGCAGCATCTTCCACATGCCCAGGGACCTCCATGCTCCCCAACCACAGGCAGCCTGGGGCAGGTCCCCAACCATCAGGGCAGGGGATGGTGTTTTGGGGTGGGCAGCAACTCCCCTGGGGCTGCGGGCTCCACCAGTCCCAGCCAGCGGGACTGAAGTCACTGAGGCTGGACACCCCATGGTCCCCAGGGGAACCCAAGGAGCCACAGCACAGGTGGCTCCTGGAGCTCACTGGCACGTGCCACTGGGCACGCAGAGCCGGCATCGGGGCTGGCCGGTGCCTGAGCCTGCACCGAACAGCCGCCACGGGGTGACTCACGCCTGCCTGCACCCGCCTGAATGCACCCCTTGTCTGCGCTGGCTCTCCTGCACCACGGCACCTCCTCCATCGCTGGCCCTGGCCAGGCTCCGGCCACAAACCAACGCGCTGCCTGTGCACGCACCCCTCACCGAGCCCCAGCACAGGGCTATACCCTGCCATATACATCCTCGATAGGAATGAAGCACGGCCTATACATCTGCTGTACACATCCTCTATGGGAACCAAGCACCAGCCTATACATCTCCTGCCATACACATCCTCCATAGGAACCAACCACCAGCCTAGACATCCCCTGCTATATACATCCTGTACAGGAACCAAGCACCAGCCCATACATTCCCTGCTGCACACATCTCTATAGGAACCAAGTATGTACCTGCACTGGAGTAATTCATCAATTTATCCACACCCTACTGTACAGATCCACAACAGTAATCAAGTGCTGGCACATACAGATCTACTGTAGTGGCAAGGTATAGAAACCTATATATACACACACAGAGCTGCTGTATACAGCCACTGCAGTCACTCAGTACTGTCACAAGTATTCTAAGGTATATTTATGCATCATTTATACGTGTAATGTATACGCCACACATGCACCAGTGCACTGAGAGCGCGAGGGCCCCGTGGGCAGCCCCGCTCCGGCACAGTCTGTGGGTCTCAGACGGGGGGGCTCAGCCAGGGGGCTCAGCTGTGGTGTCACCACAGAGGCCCTGGGGAGCCACAGCGGGGCCTGATGGACCCTCAGCCACCAGCACCCCCTGAGGATACGTCCCCGTCCCCTCCAACGCTGGGCACATCACCGCCAGCTTGAGCCAGGCCAGGTGTCCACTGGCCCTGGCATGCGGCTCAAGGGGGACATGTGCAGACCCCACAGCTGGTGGGCATGGCTGTGCCACCACTGAAACCCCCGGGGCAGCTCCGGCAGTGAATCCCAGCCCCAGAGCTCGCCCAGCAGGGCAGGAGGGAGCAGTGCCTCCCCGGTGCCACGCCGGGACTGGGCGCCGCCTGCTCCCTGCTGCTGCCCACAGGCCCCGGGGGTCCAGTGATGCTCACACCATGATCCAGCTGCTGTTTGAGCCACCCAAACTTTCAGCATCTGCAGAACCCTCTGGCAAGGTGCCTCCTGGCCCAGCTGCTCCTGAGGGAGCCCAGGCAGCTCCCACTCTCCCTGGCCCCCCAACCCAAGCTACCCACCGCGGCTGGGAGGAGGCGGCCAGCCCGGCTGCTCAGCTCCAGCGGGGGGTGGGGGCGGAACGGCTCCCCAGGCAGAGGGAAACAAAGCAAGCAAAGCGAGAAGCAGTGGAAGGGGACGCTGGCCGGGTGCGCTGGCGCAGGGGGGTCCCAGCCGCCCACCGTGGTGGCACACGGAAAGTGTGGTGATGCCACAGCTTTTCCTCTCCGCGGAAGCCAGCGCCGCCGGCAGCTGGCCTGCCAGCCACTTCTGCCCCAGCAAAGCCACCGTGCCGTGCCATGCCGTGCCGTGCCGTGCCAGCGCAGCTGGTGACCCACAGCCCTGCGCCACCGACCCAAGCCCTGGTGGACCCGGCGGCCCCGGGCGCGGGCAGGGGCGGGCGGCAGCCGGCCGAGCGCGAGGAGGCCCGGCCCGCACGTCGCGGCGGGCAGCGCTCGTTTCCCGTGCAAAACCCCCGGCAGCCCCGTCCGCCGCGTCCCGCACACGCGTTGCAGCCAGCGCGGGGGCAGCGGTGACAGCCCTACCTGGGCAGGCAGCCGGGGACCCCGGCAGGGTGGGATGCGGCAGCGTGGGGGGTGGCCGGCGAGGTGATGCCGGCGGGGAGCGGAGCTCGTCACCCCGAGCACTTCCTGCCCCGGCTCGCCCACGAGCAAAACTTCCTGAGCCGGCCGCGGCGCCGCACGGCCGCACCGGTCCAGTGCCGGGGCAGGGTGAAGAGTGGCTCGGGGGGGATTTTGAGGACCACCTCGGTGCAGAAATGCAGCGACGGGGACAGTCCCCGGGGCTGCTGGGACAAGGACGGCTTCAGCGGTGAGCCGGAGCCCGGAGCCCCCGCGGATGGGTGCCCCCCCCCGCCCCGCCAGCTGCCCGAGCCCCCTCCCCAGCTCCTGCTCCCTGGCTGCATCGGCGCCAGGTGGGGGGCAAAGCACGGGTCGGGGGGGCCACCTCTGCCCACCTCACCCAGGCAAGAACAGGGGTTCTGCAGCTGGGACAGAAGGACAGACAGCCGGGGGGGTACATCCACCAGCCCCCCCATTCCCATCCCATGCCCCTCGGGGCAGGGGGTCACATCCAGCACCACCCCCCCCAGGTGGCGCAGTGATGGGGAAAACACCCCCCTGCCCCGGGAGCGGGGTTCTGCCTCCCCTCGGGGACCAGCTGGGGTCCCCCCAGCTCAAGCAGCATGATCCTTGGTGGGATCCTGGGGGGTGCACGGCCGGGGGCAACTGCAGCATCACCCCCCAGGGAGGCCATGCAGCCCCACTCAGCATCCCAGGTGCAGCCACCACATCACCCCCTTCACCCCAGGAGATGCTTGCACCCAGGGGCGCCGTTCTCCCCCCGATTGCCAGAACCCTCCTCCTCCTCGGCTCTGCAGGATTTTGGGGTGCAGCATCCATGGCACGGTGTGGGGGAGGGGGATGCTCTGGCAGCTGCACCAAAACCAGCCTGGCCTTGGTACAGCAAACGCTGCGCTTACAGGGAGGTGCTGCGGCTCGGCCGGAGGGCGGGGGGGCACAGGGGGGACACACATGATGTGAAGGGAGGACTGCGAGCACTGCTCTCACCAAACCCCAGCTTGCTCTCGTGTCATCCGGCCACAGCAGCCACCTGCTCCCGGTCCCCCCGCCCCTCCCCCCCCGGCAGCTCGCTGCCCGATCCCACGGCGTGTGATGGGCTCCCCGGGCCTCCGCGGGGGGGGCGCGCAGGGCCCAGCACAAGCCAGGCTGGGGTGACCGGGTGGCCGCACCCACCCAACAACAAAATAAATATATCGCCCTCCCCCCGGGAGCCGCATCGAGACGCCGCAGCGCCTGGCACCCAGGGAACCTACGGCCAGGATGTGCCCCCCCCTCACGCTGCCTCCCCCCCCGCCCCCCGCCCGGAAAGAGGATGGGGACAAAGCTGGGGTGTCGCTGGGGGTGACACCCCGCCACCAGGACAGCGTGACACTAGAGGGCACCGCTGGCCCGGACACCAGCAGCCACAGCTCCTCCCGTCACCTCCCCACCCTGCTGGGGCCCCCCAGGAGATGTGCTGGGGACTGGGGGTACCCCCAGAATATGTGCTGGAGCTGGGGGCTGAAGGTACCCCCAGGGGATGTTCTGGAGCTGGGTGGGGTGGAACCCCAGGAGAACTGCTGAGGCTGGGGGGGCTGGGGGTACCCCCAAGGAGATGTGCTGGGGCTGGGGGAGCCTGGGGGTATCCCCAGGAGGTGTGCTGGGTCTGTGGGGGGACCCCAGGAAATCGGCTGGGGGTGATAGCGGGGTGTGGGTACCCCTAGAAGATGTGCTGGAGCTGGGGGAGGACCCCAGAAAATGGGATGGGAGGATGTAGGTACCCCCAGGCAACCCCTGCCATCCCCACATGCACCCACCCAAGGATCCCACCCCCATCACAGCAGCCTCCCCACCCCGGGGGACCCCACTGCCTCAGAGCACCCCCAGACTCAGCCCCCCTGCAGCCCCCTTACCTCCTGTGGGACATGGCTCTGGGGGGCAGCACAGGCGGGCGGGCAGGCGGCGGGGGGGCCTGCAGAGACTGGCATTTGGCTTCCAGCTGGTGACGCTTGGCTGGCAGCGGTGGCAGGGGGGGTCTCACCCTGCTTTCGGTCAGGGGCTTCTTGGTGAGGGCTGGCGGTGGCGAGGGCACCTTCGGGGCTGGGGGGTGGCTGGGGGACGGGGGCGGGGGCTTGGGGCTGCCACCCGTTAGCGAAGGGGAGAATTTGAGGGGGGGGCGGCAACCCACCCTGGGTGGGATGGGTGGGGGCAGCTGGGCGAAGCTCACAGCCCCCTCCGGCTCCAATAGTGGGGACCCACCAGGCACCGCCGGGCACCGGGATTCTGGCTGCTCCGGCTGCTCCGGCTGCTCCAGCTGCCCTGGCACCGTCACGGAGCTCACGCGAAAGATGTGGCGTTTCATGGGCACAGGTTTCCTGGCGGGGGGCTGGGGGGTCCCGGCTGGGGGGGTCACCTCAGCAAAGGCTTTCTGCAGTCCCAGGAGAATGCGACGGCGATGGCCAGGCAGCACCACGCCAAGGTGGGTGAGAGCCTCGTCTGTCAGCGCCCGACAGTCCCACACTGTCCACAGCTCGCTCTGCTGGAAGCTCTCCACATACTGGTCCAGGTGGAGGGCAGCCAGCCAGGTGGCCACCGGCAGAGACTCCCCCTCCTCCATGGCAGGGCCCCAGCCGCAGAGACCTCAAACCGCTCAGTGCATCCCCTGCGCCTGGCGAGGCTCAGGACAGCATCAGGACCTGGGGATGGAGACAACAGGGATGAGCCTGGGGTCAGGCTTGGTCCTAAACCATGCACCAGCCACAGCCCAGGGTCCCAAAACGTTTCCCAGTGAAGCTGCCCGGTTCTCAGAGCAGCTCCTCACCTCTGACCACCCTGTGCTCCCAGCAGGATCTGGCACCTGGACCCCTGAACCGAGGGGGGCTGCAGGGACCCAGGAATGCCGGAGGGTCCCAGTTTAGGCATCTAAGTGTAGATGCCATCCCCATCGAGGCTCGCCAGAGCCGCGGCCCTGGCGCACTCCCCAGCCACAGCATCACGCCGTGCATGGGGAGTGATATGTGGGGTGAGGGACAGGGCGGGGGGGGGTCCCACGCTGGCCACGAAGCCCCCGCGGCCAGACCCCAGAACAAGGAGGAGGCAGCAGAAGCCACTGGGACATAGCGGTGGCAGTGCTGAGGGGCAGCGGGGTGTCCCAGACACCTGGTGGGGGTGACGCCAGATTCTGGGGACAGGGGGCAGTTGCTGGCTGCTCCCCCAGATGCAGGTCCCTGTTCCAGCCCCTGTTTATATCAGCCTCGGGATCCGACCCTGTGCAGGAGTGCATGTGGCAGTGCCAGAGGATGCTGGGGCAATTATGGTCTAATCGATGGGAAGCGGAGGTGACGCATCAATATCTGCAGAACTGCTGCAGATGGGCAGGCAGCCCCCACCCCCACCCCGAGAGCCCCCTGCCCTCCCTGCTCCCAGCCTCTGCCTGAGCAAGCCAGGACGGAGAGACGGAGAGACGTGGACAGACAGATGTGTCTGGGAGGCAGCACCTCACCGGTGCCAGACAAAGCCTCTTCACATGGCAATGGGATGCTGAGAGGAGCTCCCAGGCCCTCTCCCAGGCTGTCCCCAGCCCAGTCAAACCCACAGGTCGCAAAATGTTGTCCCCTCAAGCCCCAAGAGAGCAAAAGCGATCGCAAACTCGCAGTGATTTGCAGCCTGCTTGGTCCTCAGTTGGTCTTAAATCTGGTTTGGGGGTGAGCTCAGGGCTTTCGGACAGGGGCCAGATCCTGATCACTGCATGCAAACACGGTCCTTGCTGCCCACTGTCCCCAGTCTGAGCAGTGACAAGGTGCTGCTGCTGGAGACCCCAACTCAAACCCCTCCTCGCAGCCCACGTGCCCACCATGGCATCACCCCTGGCTCCCAGCCTGGCCTTGCAGCCCCAGCTGTCCTCAGCAACCCTCTGCGTTGCTCCAGCACAGCACCCTGGAGTGCACCCACCTGGCAAAGCACCCTTGGGGCACCTGGAGGTTGGGTGGAGGGGGGACACAGGGGTTCACTCGGTGTGCCAGGTCTTGGCGGACTCTGGGAGGGCAGCAGGGCACCGGTGCCACACCATAGCCACCAGCAGGGATGAGCCCCCTTATCTCACCGAGCAGCAGGTACGGGACCCCCGACCTTTCCACAGCTCCCCCCCCCCCCCCCCAGCAGCCCAGCGGTCTGGGTGGGCACAGGAGCCCGGGCCAGGAGGCAGACCCCAGCTATGCCAGCGCACGGGCTGCACTCCTCGCGGCACTGCCGGTGACCCCAGAACACATCTTATTTTTGGTTTGCCAGAGGCTTTTTTAGACCCGCTAAATAGGAGCCAGAGGATTTCCTGGTGCTGTAAATAGGCCGACCATGAAATCTGCCCGTCAGAGTCACATTTTCTCTGACTCAGGCAGCTCCGGGCCCGGAGCCTGCCTGCAAGGGCTCAGCCTCTTCCCGGTGCTAACAGGGCACAGCCCAGCTCAGCAGACGCCCGTGGCACCGTAGGGTCCCCGCCGTGGGTCTCAGCCGGCAGCCCCCATGCCTCCAGACACAGGCATCCCGGCGTTGCCGCAGGGGTCTGGCTGCGGTGCCTCTTCCCTGGCACCTCCTGGCACAGTTTGGCTTTGCTTCAGGCTGCAAAAGCCACACGGCCATCTCCGGCTGAGGAAGGAGCAATGGGGACCCTGGGGCCAGCTGACCCCTGCAGTTCTGTGCTGGCTGCACCTGGGAAACCTGCAGCACCCAGGACCTTCTCACTAGTCCCAGTAATCCTAACCAGCAGCATAAAAATCCCTGAAACAGCATAAAAACCCCACACATGCAGACCAGCCCTTCCCCTCTCCCACCTCCACAGCTAAAAAAAACCCCAACCCATCTATTATTAAAAATAGACAAGTGATGGCGCTGGGTGACATTGCAGTCACAGGATGTCCGGTGCTGCCTGCACAGGCAGGCTCACCCCCTGGCCAGGCACGGTCTGTGGAGGAGCAAAGGGAAACACGGTGGCACCGGTGGGGGGGTCACACGTGTCACCCCTCCCAGCAAGGGTCACTGTGAGCATTACCCATTGCCACAGGTGACAGCAGCCTCAGCTCTGTGCTGAGACCATCAGAGCTGCGGGGAGCCAACCCACCTCCAGCAGCCAGGAATTTGGGATGTCAGGGGGTGGGCACAACATGAGCCCCCCTGCACTGCGGGCAGCCTGGCCAGGAGGAGAGGCATGCGCAGCAGTGGCACCGGTGGCACCGCCAGTTTGGCTTGGGCAGTGGGTGGGAAGCGGATGGGTTTGTGCTGTGCCGCTGGTGTGGGGCACCTCTTCCCATGCCCCCCCAGTTGGGACAAACCCTGTGCCACTGCGAGGGGCCACTGGCACTGCCCCAGCACCACACATGTGCCAACGAAGCTCTGGAGTGGCCGTGGAGACTCACTGCTGCTCAATGGGGACCGGGGACAAAGCTTCACCGAGGGATCCACTGGGTCCCCGGTGAGCTGGCCTGGCAGCTCACCGTCACTCCCCAGCCCTTCGCCCTCGCCAAGTAAATCATTCATGATGACCTTGCTGGGTTCCCTCCTCCAGTCATTAATCATTTAACCTCTGTCCAAAAAGAGACAAGGCAATTCCAGAAACAAAACCAACCCGGAGAGCCGCCGTAACCCAGCTGGCTGCTGGGGACCGGGGGGGTCACCCCAGCCCTGGCCCCCACCGCCCCTTTCGGCTCCCAAAGCCTCGCTGTGCTTACCCACCGCATTCCTCCCCGGGATTAGGCAACTCGGCCGAGGCTGTTTTGTAAGAGACTTAAAGGCTGTAAGAGTGGCGTGACGAGGGGCAGGCGAGGGCTGAAAACCGCCCCCGGGACCAGGCCAGCGATGGGCAGCTGCCCGCGAGCCGGGAGGGTGAGCTGGGGTGCCAAAACATGCCACAGGCTGGCAGTGGCCAGGGACAGACCCCGCCAGCCCCATCCCAAGCCCACACTGCCCTCGGGGTCCCCATGCTGGGGACAGAGGACCGAGGGGGGTCTGGGGATGGCCCCCATTGTCCCCATAGTCTGGACCAAGGGCTCAGCCACCCCCTCTGCTCTGAGAGGGGTACTGAGTGCTTTTCTGGGGGTTCCCACAGCCACCCCTTCCTCACCAGCCCCACTCAGATGCCCTCAACTTAGTAGAGGGTTTTGGATGCTCTTTTTCCCTGGTCACCTGCATGCAAGCCCTGGGAGAGCTGAGCATCACACTGAGCTCCTGGGGCTCCACCGCCACCAAGGGACCCTCTCCCTGTCGCTTCCATCTCCCTGCACCAGCATCCCCAGCCCCGGGAGACCCCCTGTGTCCAGGCTTCCTTTCCAAAGCAGAGTCAAGCAAGAAAACAGCTGTGCCCCCCGCTTCTCGCCCCACCTGGCACCCCAGCCCCACGTGTGTCAGCCGCCCAGAAGCACTAAGTAGCACTGCCAGCATGGAGAGGTGGCCCTGGCACACACCGACACAAACCAGCCACTCCGTTTGAGGCTCCCCCAGCACCGGGGCTGCAGCTTCCCTGCCTGAGGGTCTGTGCCGGGGTTACGTGGCACATCCCTACGGTACAGCAGGCACAGGCAGGAGACCCCGAGCCCCCGGTACTGCAGGGATGTGCCCATCCTCCGCCCACCACATCCCAACCGCCTGCTGTTGGGGCTGTGGGGCTCCCATCCTACAAAGCAGAGGAGGTGGCTCTAAGGGCAGCAGGAGCGTGCACGGCAGTAATGAGGGCCAGGCTCATCAGACTGAAGAGCTGCATGTGTGATGGGCAGCATGGTGGGCTCTGATTGAGGACGGCAGCCAAGCACGCTGCCTTCGCCGGCTCCGGCAAAGCCATGACCACCACAGGTGTGACTGCACACAGCCCTCCTGCACACTGGCAGCCCCACGGCACCCAGCTAAAATCATCATTACACCTAACGAGGTGCTGGGGAGTCAAGCAGATTGACCAGGGCCGGTCAGCGCGTTGGTGGCAGAGCTGAACCGAGTGGCTCCGGCAACAGCTGGGCTCATGGCAGCACTATCCCCGAGCACCAGCCAGCCAAACCGCGGTCAGCCAACAGCTCCTCCCTGCCTGTCCCTCCAAGGGCACCCAAGCTAGCAGCCACGA
Organism: Falco punctatus; assembly: GCF_963210335.1. NCBI lineage: Eukaryota > Metazoa > Chordata > Aves > Falconiformes > Falconidae > Falco > Falco punctatus. Next base: position 2,497,533 of record NC_137581.1, read on the forward strand.
GTTGGAGGAAAACCAGCACAGCAACCCGTCAGGCATGCAGCACCAGCTTGATGAGTCTAATTCCCATCCCAATTCCTCCTCCAGTGCCGGCAGCCCAGCAGGCAGGGCAGGCAAACCCTGCCTACACCCCAGCATTCCCCTTTCCCAGGCCCTTGGGCTCGTTAATCAAGGAGAGCTAATCAAAGCGGGCAAAGCACAGTACCTCAGCTCAGCTGCGGGAGGTGGATGGGGCGAGGTGGCCAGCATGCCCGCAGCCCATGCCCGGCTCCCCGGCGGCTTGCGGAGGGGTCTCTGCCCGCCCAAGGACTTCCTCAAATGCTTCCTTGGTGATCGAGAACTTGCCGAAGAGCCGAGACGGGCGTTACGAGCCCGGCGCACGCACGGCGGGATGTGTTGCAATAACTGCTCACTCGCAGCTCACCACCGTGCTGCAAGAGCTTCACGGCCCCGGTAAAACCAGTAGTATCTCAGCACGCTAGAGGAGCCCCCACCACAGCCACCATGGGAGAGGAGGAAGCGGGACCCCTGTGCCGGGTGAGCCCCGGCTGATGGTGTGACAGGGCTGGGCCTTCGGCAAGAGAGGAAGGAAGAAACTGGGGGCGGGGGGGGTGGTCCCCGGAAAGCGGCGCGGCACGGCTGGCCGGCACTGCAGCAGGGACCGGGGCACCAAGGACGGGGTGTCCTGGGGCTAGCAGGACAAGCTGAGCCTTGGCCACCAGCAAAGAAGGGATGAGCCACCAGGTGGCTGCCACATCCCCACCACCCCAGGACCCCCGCGGACCCCACCGGGAGGGAAGTGAGCCCTCACCCCTGGGGATCCTGGTGGGCACCAAGGACACGGAGCCAGGTCGGGGAGGGCCCTGTGGGAATGAGGTTGGACATCGATGGGAAGGGGGCTACCCAGCCACCACGGTCCTGGCCACATTGGGCAACGAGCCTTGCACCGAGGTGATTTTTACCCCTTTCTGCCTCAATTAAGAAAGGATCCTGAGCTGGGACGGTGGCCGTCTGGGACTGGGCCAATGTCCCCAGTGTCCCGGGGGTCCCGGAGGGCGGACCCATCCTGGCAGAGGAGCCCACAACTGACTTGCCTGCAGCTGCCTCAGCCACTGATGCTCTTGGCTGGGAATTGAAAGCGCCGCATCCTCACACCGAAACTTGCCGGCACAAATCCTTGGCGAGCAGAGAATGCCCAAAAGCAGAAGCAGGGTCCTGGGACCGTACTGAGCCTTGGCTCCCGGCAGCACTGCACCCCACAGACCTCCCACCGAAACTACTCCGGCACTTCACCTCGGCAGAGTCCCATCAGTTCAGCAGCTGCAAAGGTCTCGCTTTGGGAAGACGAAGCTGTTTCATTTTCAAGATCTCACAGCTGAGCCCAAGCCAGTAAATACAACATGCAAATAAGATTCAAACGCACCGTGCTCCAGGCAGCATTCAGAAATCAAGTCAAATCTTGCAAAGTCATCAAAATCAAGGAGTGGAAAAGGTTCTTCAGAGCCTCTTCCACCTGCCAGCAATTCAAATCTCAAAGTGCTTCATGTTTACGCAGCCAGGACTGGCCCCCCAGCCTCACTGCAGGCTGCTGGGGCTGCTTTATAGCTCCTACACACCCTGCTTTCCTCCAAGGCCATCCCGGGCTGCCAAGATCCCGGCGGTGGGAACTGCCCAAAGGCAGCCATGCATGGAGGTGAGGGGTGTGCACGGCGCTGCGGGGGTGCACGGGGGTGCACGGGGGTGAGGGGGTGCGGGGGTGCGTGGCTGAAACTGGGGGGTGCCTGGCTGATACTGGGGGGTGCAGGGCAGCGTGGGGAGTGCAGGGCAGCTGAGGATGGGCTCGCCCGGTGCCCAGGGGCATTGCAGCAGCTGGGAGGGGAGAGCAGCAGGAGGGAAAGCCGTGAGCAGAGACCCTGTCCTGGCTGGGGGCAGTGGGATGGGGCAGCTCGGGGGGCGCTCCCCCTGCTCTGACGTACAGTGGGAGGAAGTCAGTGAGGAGGGTGATGAGGAGCGTGATCAGGAAGGCAATCAGGAAGGCATCAGGGACAAGGGGGCAGGGAAACAGGGGGTTCCTCATTTTCCCAAGGGCCCTCCTGTGTTTCCCTTCTCCCCCTGGAAGTAAAACCCAGGAAGGTGAAGTGTGCCCTGGGCTGTGGCACCCATGAGGGCACATGAGCTCTTGGCATCTGGGGCATTGCCGCCTGCCTTACAAAGCCAGCCAGAAAAGGGGCAAGTCCAGCATAAAATGGGGCAAATCCAGCAAAAAAAGGGGCAAAACTATCTGGCAACTGATGTCCCTGCCCAACTGAGCCCCGACTGGGATGCTCTCAGCTCCTGACACACTTTCTGGAAGCTGCCTGCAAAATAGGTCAGGAAACCGTACCCCACGTGCACAGCCCTCCCCCCCGGCAGCCCTGCTGGGCACAGCGCTGCCCCCCATCTCCTGAGGTCCTGTGATGGCGGGGGGGGACCGTGCTGAAAGAGGGGCTGCAGCTTGGGGGTGTCAGCACCTATCCTGGGGGGCACAGCACCTCCATTCTCCGTGGGAATCATCCACGGCACCCAGCACCCAGCATCAAAACCAAGTCGGCCCGTGTTTCACCTTCCCGAAAGCGGGAAGTGAAAGTCTCTTGGTAAAGTGCTGGACGGCTCCAGCTGTGGCTGGGGGGGCCCTTTGCCAGCTCTGCTGCGCTCCTGCCTCCTCTTCCTCCTCCTCTTGGTGCAGCCAACACCCACGGCACAGGCCCCGTTCCCTGGCAGGACCCCCCAAAACCCTCTGCCTGGAAAGAGCTGGCTCAGCAGGGTGCAGCAGCACCCCAACCCCATGCACAGCCCCCCCCAGCAGCCAGGGCATCCCCACGCACCCCCCGCCACCACGGCAACCCTGGCAAGCTGCAGCGTGTGGCTGTGGCCAGCAGGCACAGAGGGACGGGTACCCCCAACCGCATGCACCTGCTCCCCACCTTTGCAGAAGCCTTTCTGAACCACCATCCCCCCCCCTCACCTGCAGATTTGGGGTGTCCAAGTGCCATCCCGGCCACTTGCTGGGTGCCCAGAACCGGGGCAGCACTGCCTGCCTGCACCGCGGGTCAGCAGTGTGGGCAGGAGGAAGAGGAGGAGGAAGGCCATGCCAGGGGTGGGGGGCACAGCAGCACTTTCTCACCTGTCCCGGGCTGGGCAGGAAGCCCCATATTATTTTTAGACTATATTTTTTTGCCCTCAAGCGTGACATTCGTGCCATGCGGCAGGCAGCAAAGCGGAAGGGGAGACAGGCGAGGACCCACCCCAGCCACCCCCTGCCACATTCCACCTCCAGAGGCTTCTGGCTCTGCGTTTTAATGATTCCACAGCTCACATCCATCTGCAAAACCTCCCACAGCACTAACACCCCAATAGCCACAGGGTCCCCACAGCAGGACCCTCCCCAGAGCCACCTGCAGCCCCTGGCACCCGGTGACAGTGACCGCAACCCTCCCAAGCTGATGAAATGGGACTTGATTTGGCCGGGGGTGGGGGGGAAGGGGGCACAGACAGGTGGCCCAGGGTGGTAAAAACACGGCACACATCCCGCTCGGCTATGGGATGGGGCTGGCTGTGCCGCCCTGCCTGAGGAGAGCCGTGAGATGCCAGCATGAGGGAGCATCGCTCCCTGCCTTCCCTCAGACACCCCCAAGATACCCAGGCTCACCCCCTCAGTGGATTTTCTAGGTTCTGGCAGCAAACAACCTGCTTTTGCAGGGACGTGGGACACAGAGGGATGCAAAAACCCCAGTACTGCTATAAATATTCCCATCCCCGCTGTCCCGGCTGCTTGCCATAACAGCTCGGCCCCCGTAGCCGCGCTGCGGAGAGGAGCACCCCCAGAAAACAACCGGCAGCTCTCAGAGGGGCTTTCCCTGGCGCAGACGTGACCTTCCTCCCAACACCGGTCCTGCCACCCCCGTGGGAGCTGCTGGTCAGCCCCAGCACAGCACCCACCCGCAGCACCCAGGGCTGCTGCACGGGGCCAGCCGTGCCCTCAGAGGTGGGTTTTTTAGGGGTGAAGACTGCAAATTAAAATTGCAAGCCCAGTGGCAGTGCCAGAGCCCGGCAGACACCCCCCCACAGCAAGGGACCCCAATGCAAGGCATAGCCCCCGGCCCCCCGAGCATCATCCCAAGGGTCCCGGGGCCGCGGCAGCAGTGAGGCGACGCAAGGAGCTGGCTCGCCGTTACCGGAGGACGAAGCGGTGACTGTCTCGGTTCCAGCCACGCGGCGCTGGCAGCCTGTGCCCGGGCAATTCTTCAGGCCTTGCCAGACATACCAGGACGCAGCAAGGAAGAGGAGGAGGAAGGCGAGAGAAACCCACCGACGGCATTGCCCAGTGTTTGGGCAGTGTCGGCGGCAGTCGGCGCGGCACGGGTGCTGCTGGCAGGGGTCCCGGTGGCCCCGGCACAGCCGCAGCTGCTGGCGTTGTTTGGCTGTGAATTGGGACGCGCTGAGCTGGTTCTCAAAGAGAAAACAAATCTGCCAGCCGGGCCCTCCGGGTCCCGCTCTCCCAAGGTTTACCCCTCCGTCACCAGCCCGCAAGGTGGATTGAGCTGGGGTGAGCTGGGGATGATCTGGGTTATACTGGAATTGAGCTGGGAGTGCTGGGGTTGAACTGGGGTAGTACTAGGGTTGAGCTGGGATATGCTGAGATTGAGCTGGGGTGTGCTGGGAATGAGGTGGGGTGTGCGGGGGGTGAGCTGGGGTATACTGAAATTAAGCTGGGAATACTGGGGTTGAACTGGAGTGTACTGGGGATGAGCTGGGAATGAGCTGGGGTCTACTGGGGTCAAGCTGGGGTGTGCTGAGGATGACCAGGTATACTGGGGTTGAGTTGGGGTCTGATGGGGATGAGCTGGGGTATACTGGAACTGAGCTCGGGTGCACTCGGGATGAGCTGGGTGTACTGGGGTTGAGCTGGGATGTGCTGGGGTTGAGCTGGGGCGTGCTGGGGCTAATCTGGGACATACTGGTGGTACATCCAGCCAGGGGGCACGGCCCTGTCACAGCTGAACAATTTTGGAGCAGGGAGCAGGGTGCAGCCTATCCCCCACCCCCCCGCAGCTCAGCATCCCCCCTGTGCCCTCACCACACGCACAGCCCAGGGAAGTGGATGCCCTGGCAGCATGTGGGGCAGCGCAGGACAAGCATGACCCCCCCAGGAGAGACACCACAGCCAAGGAAGTGGCAGGGGGGTGTCCCCCAGACTGGGTTTCCACCCCCCAGCCCCCCCCTCCCCCCCCCAGCATTGCCCACCCCAGCAGGCAGAGACACAGGGAGCAAAGCCGCGGTGAGAGGAGCTCTGAGTACCTCTGTTCAGCGGCGGCCGGGGCTCCAGGGAGGATGCTGAGGTGCTTCCCGTAGTGGGCAGGGCCCCCCCAGCCAGGCCTGGGCTTGTTCCCGCATGGAGGAGCTTTGGCTGCCTCATGGAAATGCGAGACAGGGGAAAACCGTAGGGACTTTCCCCAAAAAGAGAAAAGAAAAAAAAAAGAAAAAAAAAAAAAAAGGATTATGATTGGGTTTTTTTCCTCCCCACCCAGTTCCCAAGGCCTCGGCAAGGGGAAAAAATGAAGCGGGATGTTTTGGGGAGGGGGCGGGAGACACGAGGTTCCCACAGGCCCCCTGCATGGCTCCCCACGCCGGGGGCTGCGAGCCGGCCCCAGCAGACCGAGCTTAGCACTGCCCAGACAATGCTCCTTTCATGCCGCAGAGCAGCTCGGGGACGGGGACACGCTGGCTGCCTGCTCTCGGGGGGGGGGGCACGGTCCCCGCGATCTCGGCCCCTCGCCCACGCGAGGCCGTTAATTGCCCTGTGCAAAGGGGGGCCGGGCACAGCAGCACCCGCTTGCTGATGCAGCAGGCTCAGCCCCACATTTAGGGGATGGTGCTCTGCTGGGGTTCAGCCAGCGGGGCCGGTGTCTGACTCCCCCAAAATGCACCTCTGCTGCCTGCATCGCCCCACTCCCCATGGCCATTGTAGCTCCCTGCTCACAGCATCCCCCCGCTCACAGCATCCCCCTGCTCAAATCACCCCCACTCCCCACGTCCATCGCATTCCCACTCACAGCATCTCCCTGCTTGCAGCATCCCCCCGCTCGCAGCCTTGCCCCACCAGCAGCATCCCCGCTCCCCATGACCATCATATCCCCCCACTGAAAGTATCTACATCCCCCATGGCCATCATATCCCCTGGCTCGCAGCATCCAGTCCCCACAGCCATTGTATCCCCCCTCTTGCAGCATCCACATTCCCCATCGCAATCGTATCCCCCCGCTCACAGCATCATCCCACTCGCAGCATCCCCCCCACTTGCAGCATCCCCACTCCCCAGGTGCTTGGAGCACTGTGGGTCCCCTCCCCAAAGCCTTCAGCCAAAGACGAGGGTGCGGTGGCCTCCCCCAGGTCACCGGGCTGCACACGCTGTAGGGCACCGCGGCCCCCGGGATGGGCAGCAATGCCAAAGGCTCATCCCTGTGGAGCCAAAGCCTCACAGACATTCCCAGCAGCATTTTGGGGATCCCTACGTCCTCCCCAGACAGCAGCAGGACAGAACCGACACAGCACCGAGCCCCCAGCACAGTCCTCGTGCCCGGTGGATCCGTGTCCCCCCCGCACTGCCCATGGCCCGCAGCCTACCTGAGCCCCCGGTGCTGCCCAAAGCCCCCCGGGCACACAGCTCCTCCGACACCGGCTGCTCTCCGGAGCATCCTCTGCTCCCTTATGAAGCCATTTCTTCTCACAGCCCCCCTGACACTGAGTCCCTGGCAACACCTCCCACGGGCAAAAACCCTAAAAATCGCCCTGCGGGGGGCTTTGTCCCCCTGATTCGCCCCCACCGTGCGTCCCCCCAGCACCGGAGCCACCCGCGGTGCATCCCTTGCTCCGTTACTGCCCCGCACGGAGGTGGAGTGGGTGCTGGCTCCCTTTTTAATTGCGTCCTATTTTTACCGGCAGTTTGGGAGAGGTGCGGGAAGGATGGGGAGGATGTGGCAAATCGGAATTAATGGATGAAATTGGCAGCGAGTCCCCAGTGCCCGGCATGGTCCCACGTGTGACAGCACTAGTGGGGCACGGCTGGCGTCACCCCAGCCAGGCCCTGAGCCAGAGCCCGGCACGCACCCATCCAGCAAGACCCTGGCATGCAGAGAGAAGTTTGGGGTCTGCTGAGATGTGGGGTGCCCAGAGCATCAGGTGGGGTTGGAATGGGGGGGCTGCACTGGCTGCATGCACTGGTAGCTGTGCCCCATGGGGAGTGGGGGTCCCAGGGCTGAACCTGCAGAGCCACACCCCCCAGGGGAGAGCCCAGCATCCTCTCTGCCCTCACCCGCTGCTCTGGGCACCCCAATGCCTCACAGACCCCAAACCCCTCCCTGCACCCCAAACCTCACACCCCAGCATGGCAGATCCGCTCCTGGTCCCAGCTGAGCTTTTGCAGCCCACACTGAGAGGGGGGACACCCACGGTGGGGCCCCTCTCTGCAGCACCAGCACTGGCTGCATGCCTGGGAGCAGTGACCCCCCTCGGGTGTCCCGTCGTCCCCCCACCCATCCCCGGAGCATCCCCGCACTGGCCTGACTGGGCAGCTGTGGGGTCTGCTGGAGGCTCCAAGCTGGGAGGCTCCTGGGTACCGGAGGGGGGAACAGCGGTGGGAGGGGGGGAAGGAAAAACCCTTCCCAGAATTAAATAAATAAAGAGCAGCTCTGGCAAAGCCCAGCAGCAGCTGGCTGTCCGCTGCCTGCTGCCCGCTCAGCCCCCCCCCCAGGCACCCCGCCATCCTCGTCCTCTTCTTCATCACTTCCCCATTGCACACCCCATGTTCTGCATCCCACCGCCCTGGCTCAGGCCCATGGCTCTGGGGGTCCGGCAGCCCAGGAGGGGGGTCCCCTGCTCGGGGGGACGCTGCTTTGAGGTTTCCTGGCAAGTATCAGGAAGAAAGATGAAGGTTTCGGGGTTACCAAAGGTTCATCCTCCCCAGCTCCACCTTCCCCCATTGCCGCTGAGCGTGCATCCCGTCGGACACTGGAGAATCCCCCCCCGGAGCCAATGGCTGCAGCGAGCCAGGCACCGTGGATGGCCGCATCCTGAGCAGCGGAGCTGGGGGGGATTCGCCTCTCCCTGCCACCTGCAGGGCTGGGGAGGGCTGGGAGCCCCCCCAGTCTCAGCTCCAGGTGATTACCAGACACTCACCATTTCCACTTTTTATTCCCATGTTAAGGCCTTTCAAAGGTCCTTGTAGAGGTGGAGAAAAGCTGGAGAAGCCAGGGATGCACCCCCAATAGAATCCCCTGCAGCCCCCTGACCCAGAGGTGTTTTTGGTGGGGCTGTACCCCAGCTGGGGTGGTCGTCTGGCTGGGGCTGGGGCAAAACCCACTACAGGGGCGAGCAGCCTTGTCTCCAATTACTGCCCAGCGCTAATTGGGTTTAGGGGTTTCTCAGCACCCTCCAGCAGCACCACCCACCACTGAGAGCCCCCCCGGGGGCCCCCAATGCCAAAGCCCACAATGGCTCCAGGGCACCATCCCAGGGACCCCCCGATGAGTGGGACCTGGCAGCACCCACCACGACCCCAGGGACCCCCCTGCCTGAGCCCACTGCAAAGCTGGGGACAGGGAGGGCTCGCAGGGGACCGAGGCAGGACAGAGAGGCCAAGGCACCCTGTGCCGGATTTATTTGTTTTATTCCTAAATAATCAGCTCCAGTACAAGGTACAAAATCTCCCTCCTCCCCTCACCGCCCCAGACACGGCGGGGGGACAGGAGTGCAGCCAAGGAACAGCTCCAAAATCCCGATTCAAGGCCTCTAATTCTAGCGTAGAAAGTGTTCAGACACCGAACTTGGGGTCCCTCACCTAGAAAGGGGGGGCAGGAGCCCCCCGAGACCCCCAGAATATCTGGAGGTGCCAGGAGCACCCTCCCCGCCTCCAAGTCCCCCCAACATGCCTGACCTGAAGATGCTGGGACCCCGAGACCCCCAACATACCCGGAGGTGCCAGCAGACCCCAAAGCCCTCCTCAAACACACATAAAGATGCTGGGAGACCCCCATGACACCCCCCAGCACACCTGGAGGTGCCAGGAATCCCCCAAGTCCCCCCAAGATGCATGGAGGTGCTGGGAACCCCAAGCCCCTAGAGACCTCCAGAACATCTGGAGGTGCTGGGAGCCCCCCAGGTCCCCCTAACATGCACGGAGGTGCAAGCAGCTCCCAAATCCCACCCCCCCACACACACCTGGAGGTGCCAGGAGCCTCCCAAAACCCTGCCAGCATGCCTGGAGGTGCTGCAAGACCCCAAAGACCCCCCTATTCAACATGCCTGGAGGTGCTGGGAGCCTCCAAGCCCCCTTCCCCCCCCTGCCCAGCATGCCTGGAGGTGACAGGAGCCCCTAAAGACCCCTTTGCACACCTGGAGGTGTGGGCAGCCCCCCCTCCAGCCCCCCTGGGGGTCTGCTTAGGGCAGGGGTCCTGCAGGAGGAAGGCAGTTCTGTTAGACCCTAACAGAGGAGACAGGGAGGAGGGCTGGGGGAGCAGGGGGGGTGCAAGGAAGGGCTGGGGGGATCCCCCCTGGGCTGGGGAGCAGGGGCAGGGACCCCCCCTTTCCTCTGCCCCCCATCCCAGGGCGACAGCTGAAGGGCACTTTGGGTTTGCCACCGATGGGGATGACGAGGGGGACATCGCCAGTGTGTCCCACAGCGGCTGCGAAGGGACCAGACGCCCCCCGGCTTCCTACCCCAGTGGAGGGGAGGGGGGGGCACCCCTCGGTCCAGGGGGAGCCCAACACAGCCCCCCCCCCCCCCCCGAGCCAGAAGCATGGGTGCACGTGCAGGTGCGTGCAAGAGAGAGAGACACAAACTGTGGTGGAAGGGGGAGGGGACGGGGGAGGATGGGGAGAAAATGACCCCACGGAGGGGGTCCAGGCCGGGGGAGGGGGTCAGTTAACGCTGTCCTCATCACTGGCCTCGCCGCGGTCGTCTTTGGTCTCGGCGAGGGAGCTCTCGTCGATGTTCTCCAGGGAGTCGGCATGCTGGAGGGAGAGCTCGGAGAGCGGCAGCGCGGGCAGCTGGCTCTGCTCGGGGAACAGCCAGGGCTTGAAGTGCGGGTTGTGCTTCAGCTTCCACTCCGGGTACTTCAGGCAAGCCTTGTACATCTTCTTCATCGCCTGGGATGAAGGCAGCGTTAGAGCCCAGGCAGGCAAGGGGACAACTCGCCTCACCCCACCTGGGACCCCGGCCCCAGTGTGCCTGACTCACCTTGGGGGCCAGGAACTGCGAGGATTTGTTCACCACCCACTTTGGCAGGGAACCTGCCGAGACAAGAGGAGCCATGCTGGGACCCGCACGGCAGCCGGGACCCCCGGGCATTGGGACCCGCACGGCAGCCGGGACCCCCGGGCATTGGGACCCGCACGGCAGCCGGGACCCCCGGGCATGGCAGCGCCAGGACCCCCAGGTCACCCTCAGCAGGGACACCCAGCTGGACAGGGCACAGGGCGAGCAAGGGGGTGGCCAGTCCAGGGAAGTCAGGGTTCAACCCAAACTACGTGCTCAGCTTCTTGCCAAGTTACAAAAAAAAAAAGCTAAAAAAAAAAAGCAAAAAAAGAAAAGCTATTTTGGCTGCCTCTCTGCCCCTAAAAAGGCGTATTTCTAGAGAACTGGCTGAAAATGTTTCCTCCTGGCACTGCTCCAGGGCTCCTGGTCTGGCTCCGGCCACATCCTGAGATGCTCCCACTGCTGCCTGTCTCCAAGCCCCCCCAAGCCCCCCCCCCAGCTACGGAAAATCTCCAGCCCCACTTACTGACCCCGGCAGACCCCCAGCCAGAGGGCGGCTGTCCCCGAGGGGTAGGCTGAGGCACGCCCCTCCCCCCCCCCTACCTTTGGGGTCCACCTGTGCCAGGTAGGTGATGGTGCAGCTCTTGGCTCCTGTCCCCTCGATCAGGTAGCCCGTCTGGATGGAGACCGCTCGCACCATGTCCTTCCGCGGGGGGTAATTCTGGGGAGGGGGGACAGCGAGTGGGCGTCAGTGGCAGGGCAGGGTTCAAGCAAGCATCTACCATGTGGGCAGGGCTGCCCTGACCCCCCAAAAAGCAGCCCCCCCGATGCCACCAGCCGGCCCGCCCCCCACCCCCGGAGCTCTGACTGATCATGGGGTGAACCCAGCCCCGTCCCGGCATGGGCAGCCCCCCCGGCCACCCCCCGGGCACTCACGGGGTGCTTCACGGAGTAGTTCATGATGATGTAGTCGGTGCCCATGGGCAGCCAGGAGCGGAGCGTGATGACATCCCGGTTCTTCAGGGGCTTGGGGCACTTCCCTGTGGATAGTGGTGGTGGGGAACCGGGGTGAGACACTCCCCCGACCCCCACCCCCAGCACCGGCCTCCCCTCCAGGGGGCCAAGCCTGCCCCCCGAATCCCTCCCAAACTCCTCCTGGGCACCACCCAACCCACCGATGCCCAAGCCAGGCACGCTGCCGTGACAGCCACGGGGCTCAGTGCCCCCCCCGGACCCCCCCAGCCCCCTCTCACAGGCGTAGTAGCCCACGTCGGAGTTGACAGTCAGCTTCCCGATGTCAAACGTCTCGATGACGTTGGTGTCCCACTTTTTCCGATACTCGATGTCATGCAGAACGTCGTAGAGCGTCTCCGCTGGCACGTCCTTGCACTCCATCCTGCACTGCAGGGGTGGGCGGCTGAGAAACCACCCCAGGGAGGGAGGGCAGCCACGGGGACCCCCAGAAAGGAGGGCAGTTATGGGGACCCCCAGGCAGGAAGGTGGCCACAGGGACCCCCCAGGCAGGAGGGCAGCCATGGGGACCCCCAGGAGGGAGAGTGGCCACGGGGACCCCTGGAAAGGAAGGCAGCCATGGGGACCCCCAGGATGGAGGGTGGCTGTGGAGACCCCCAGGATGGAGGGTGGCCCCAGGGACCCCTGGGTGGGAGGATGGCCATGGGGACCCCCAGGCAGGAGAGTGGCTGTGGGGACACCTGCAAAGGAGGCAGCCATGGGGACCCCCAGGAGGGAGGGTGGCTGTGGGGATCCTCAGGCAGGAGGACGGTGGCAGGGACCCCAGGAAGGAGGGTGACCACAGGGACCCCTGGGTGGGGGTCTCTTCTCAGGTTCCCCAAAAACCAATGCAACCCCCCCAAAGGAGCCAGTTACACAGGGCCAGCTACACCCTGAGGCAGTACAGGGCTGAGCCCTGCACGCTGGGGGGACCTTCTTGGGGGGCACCTTCCCACCTTGCCTCCTCCCCCTGCCGCTGCTCTCCCCCCAGAGCAGCACCCCTGCGTGGAGGTGCCAGCTGGTGGTACCACAGGGCACTGGTGCCTGGTGCCGTGGGGCAGCGAGCATGGTGCAGGGGGCCCAGAGTGGGGAGCAGCCCCCCTCCTCCAGGTCAGGAGCAGCTCCGCTAACCACAGTGGCCAAATCCTCAGGAAGAGAAGGAGAAGGCAGCACAGGGATGCCATCGGGCTGAGAGCTGCCGAGCCGTGCCACAGGGCAGAGCGAGGGCAGGAGCAGGCAGGGAGGGCAGCCAGCACAGGCAGCGTCAGCAACCGCGCCACGTCCCTGGGGATGCTGCTCCTCCACCCCAGCAAACACACATGCCCCACGTGCCTGCGAGGTGGGTACGGCACCCTGTCCCCCACCAAATGCCACTGCCACTGGCTCCTGGTCCGTCCCCAGGGTGGCTTTAGCAGTGGATTTTGGGATTTAGGGGTGGAGGAGCAGCAGTGGCTGTTCTCACTCGAGCAGGACACGGCTGCTGCTCACGGAGCCAACCTCACAGAGCCTGTCCCCAACCCCACGGAGTCATCACTGCCCCACAGAGCCATCCCTTTCCCACAGCACCTGTCCCAAGCTCCATGGAGCCAGTCTCTGCCCCACAGAGCCCATCCCAAACCCCACGGAGCCAGGAGCCTGTCCCCAACCCCACGGAGCCGTCCCTGCCCCATGGATCCTGTCCCCAGCTCCATCGATCCCCACCCCATGGAGTCATGCCTGCCCACAAGACCCCATCCCATCCCCACAGAGACATCCCTGCCCTGTAGAGCCTGCCCTCAGCTCCACAGAGCCTGTGCCCAGCCCCACAGAGCCATCCCTGCCCCATGGAGCCCATCCCCAACCCCATGGACCCAGTCCCTGCCCCACATGCCACAAAGCCATCCCTGCCCCATGGAGCCAGTCCCCCTGCGCCTCACACTGCAACCCTGCCACATGAGCCTCCGTCTGGCCAAAAACCAGGAAGGGGACAGCCCTGCAATGTGGTCTCGGGGAGCACACCCCTGGGTGACACACTTGGGGGCCTCCTGCTCCCCACCAGCACCCAGGCAGCCCCAGCACCCTGCCTGTGCCAGCTGGGCTGGATTTGGGAGCGGGCACCGCGCCGCTCCCGTTTATTCCTAAAGCAGGTCAGCGGAGCGGTGCCCACGTGGACAGGACCAGCCGGGTGACTCAGGACCTGCCCACGCTGCAGCCCCCGGGTGACTCACGTCCCAGGGGGGTGCCTGCGGGGTCTCACCAGGAAAGGGGACGGTGCCAGCTGGGAAGCGCCCAGAGCAGTGCACCCCAGCCCTCAGTCAATATTGACGCTGACGTCTACAGGGCGAGGAGGAGGAGGAGGAGGAGAAGGAGGAAGGGAGACCAAGAGAAGGGAGACAGACACAATGGGTGCAAGGGGCTGCCCGTGCCAGCTCTGCCCTGGGGGTTTTGCCTGCACCATGCCCAGCACCATGCCCAGCACCGCAGGGCCAGGGCTGTGCTGGGCACGAGGGGACAGTTACCAGCATGCTGGGCTATGGGACAGCAGCAAATCCAACGGGGAGACAGCCCCCACCTCTGCCCGGGGGGCTGTGGCCACCTTGGGGACACACTCGCCACCCAGGTGGCTGGGGACTGAGGGGACCCCCTGGATGGAGGAAAACTGCCTGCGGGGTCACCTCAACCCCCCACCCCACAACCTTGGGGGGCCAACACTGCCACAAAGCCCTGGCTTTGCTGGCGCATCCCCTCCTGCCGGAGCAGGCTTCCCTGGCACCTGGCGCAGGCAGCACTGGGGCCGTGGCCACACAGGCCATTAATTAAAAAGAAGATCTCCCTCCTGACCCAGATGTTTGGCATGATCATTAGCGACTGGGTGCCGCGTCTCAAGGTGACCTGATGAATAATTAACAAGCGGGAGCCAGGGTCCGGGTAGGGATGGCCAGCACGTGCCTGGCTGCGCCATCAGCTCCGGCAAAGCTCCAGCTCCCTACTGATGCCTCCCACAGGATGGCTGCTGGCCACCCTTTTGGAGCAGCCTGTCCCCAGGGGCAGCATCTTCCCTGGAGGACTCAGGTCCTCAGGCACCAGCTTGTGGGGTGGGCAAGGGGGTCCCGGCTGGGGTCCCCTACCCTGCAGCCACCTTTAACGGGCAGCCTGAGGCCACCGAATCCCTCTGTCCCAGTGATGAATCAGCCCTGGGTTGTGTCAGTGGCACAAACTTGTTTCCAGACTCCAGAAAACAGGTTAGACGAGAGCTGCATCCCTAATGGAAGAGAGGGGGGGACAGACACGGCAGCTGCTTCAAAGCGGGGCGAGACCTTCGGGTTTGGTTTAATTACAGAGCAGCAGCAGGAGCAAGAAAGCCAGCGAGCAAACAGCGAGGCAGACAGCTCTTTGCAGGGTGCCGGTGCCAGGCACCGCGGGCAGCCCCTGGCCCCCTCCCCAGGGAGCTGTGCCGTGGGACACGAACACCCCGGCTCAGCCCCGCCGTGCCACGTCAGTGACGCCACGTGTGCCAGGGCAGCTGCCCATCCCACTAGCCAGCCACCACAAAAATCCAGCGGGAACATCCCATCCTGGGTGGGAGGTGCTGGGTCTGGGTGCTGCTGGGATCCCGGGGGGTGGCACAGGGACTGACGGTCCCACAGCAGTCCCCGATACCGGCCCGGTGCCGCTCAGCACGTGCATGGCACCAGCATTTAAACACCCAGCAGGATCCAGCCAGGAGGGTGCTGAGGGGGGCCAAGACCCGGCGTGGCTGCGGGATGTACTGGGCTCTGGGAGGGCAGGGCTGGATTGCCGGAGGGGGCTCGGAGATCCCCACGGGGCCGGCTGGCTGCGTGGGGGCAAAGGCTTTGTGGAGGGGAACAGGGACGGGGAACAAAGGTGGCTGCCCCGGAGTAAATGGGGACCTTGGCCTTTCGGGGACAAAGAGGCTCCTTGGTGGGGTTTAACTGAGCAGCACCCCAAGCCCCGGCTCCCCGGGCACAGAGAGCAAAGGACACCCAGCCCTGGGGTGCTGCCCTGGCTCAGGGACCCCCGTGAGCATGGGACAGGGCACCGATGGCCCCGTGGTGGGAGCGTGCCGTGCCAGTCTGGGCTGGGACATGCCGGTGCGCACCTAGGGCTGGTTCCCTGCCAGGCCGATGGCTGCTGGCAGACGTGGCACACCGGGATTGTCGGGGGGGGCAGGGGACGGGCAGGGCTGCACCCCCACGTGACCTCCCTGCTGCCTGCTCGCACCCAACGGCTCTGCCCAGAGCAGCACCCCAACCCCGCCGCAGGTGCTTTGGGATGCAGCAACACCCCAAGAGCAAGCAGCGGGGCTGGGGGGGCGGGGGGTGGGGCTCAGTGGGGGTGCCGAGACATGCTGCCCCATGGGGCCATACCTACACCAGCGTGCCCGGGGAGATGCCCAGACTCCACGGAGATGGGTGCTCCACATCCCGTCGGCCACGTGTCCCAGCACGGTGCTGGGCTCGTGCCGCTGCGGAGGGGGAGCAGCATTGGGAAGCCCCCACACCCCAAGGATTGTGTCCCCCGCGCCAGGCTGCTGCCACCGGGGCACGACAGGGACCTGTCCCCTGGTCACTACAACCCAAACCCACCGCCACAGCCTGGTGGCCGGGGGGAGCAAACAGAGGCAGCTCCCCAGCGGGCGCAGGTGTGGCGGGAGCCAGGCACAGCCGGTGCCACCGCCGCTGCCACCACGCCAGGGACAGGTTTCCCCGGTGCTGCCGGCGCCGCTTGTTTGCGCGGCTGCTGCAGAGCAGCGTGTGTGCGTGCAGGCCGCACCGCAGCCACCGCCTCCGCTCTGCCACCAGCCCTGCCAGCTGCCACCGGCCCTGCCAGGCCTCAGCACGGCAGTGAGGGCCACATAACCGTGGCATCGTGGAGGCGCTGGCAGGGACTGGGACACCGGCCAGCCCTGCAGGCAGCCAGAGGCTCCAGCATGGCCACCGGCAACCTCAGCCTGACGCTGCTCCTGTCCCAAGTTTTCCCTTGGATTCCCGGTGCCCGCAGGATTCCCAGTGCCCGGTGCCCACTAATGGTGCCCGGCTACCCCCTTTGCCGGAGGGATGAGCCAGGAGGAGTGCGCACCTGCCTGTGCCAGCCCAGCAAACCGGCTCCGCGGAGGGACGGGACCCACCAGGGAGGGATGCAGTGGGGACCCGGAGAGCCCTGATCTGTACCAGGGGGTTGCAGGGCCACAGCGGGCACTGCAGGGCAAGGGGACAGCCGGGATGGGGACAGCCCCAACGAGAGCGGACCGGTGCCTGGCCGGCCCTGAGAAGCCCCCAGCCCAGCCCCAGTCCCAGCTCCTCCGTGCAGCAAGCACTGGGGGGGTTCCTGAGGTGAGAGGGGACAGGCAGCACCGAGGCTCCACGGTCCCACACCCCACGGGTGCCCGTTTGTCCCTGGGCGAGTCTCTAGTCACCACTATGCAGCCCCCTTGTCCCCAGGGGTCCCCACTTGTCCCTGCTCAGCCCTGGGGTCTTGCTTGTCCTGGGGTGCCAGCTCACTCCTGGGACCCCTGTTCACAATGGGGTGCCAACTTGGCCAAGTCCCCACTCGCGCCAGGGTGCTGTATCACTTGAGGGTGCCCACTAATCCCTGGGGTTTCTGCTCACCCAAGGATGCTGCATCACCCCAGGGTCCCCACTTGCCACAAGATTCCTGCTTGCACCCCCAGTGCCTCTTGCCCAGGGTGCTGGCTCACCCCAGTGTCCTTGCTTTCCCTCTGGGTGCTGGCTCACCCCAGGTCCCCATTTGTCCCAGGATCCCCATTAACTCCTGAGGTCCCTGCTCACCCTCAGGGTCCCTCTGCACTCCAGGGTGCTGGTTCACCCCCCGAGACTCCACTTGCCACACGGTCCCTGCTAACCCCCAGGGTTCCCACTCACCCCAGGGTGCTGCATCGCCCCTGGGCCCCCCCTTGCCCCAAGACCCCTGCTTGCCCCCACGGTCCCTGCTCACCCAGGGTGCTCACTCAGCCTCCAAGTCCCTATGTGCTGTGGGGGGTGCCGTAACACCTGAGGGTCCGCACCTGCTACAGGATCCCTGCTAACTCCTGGAGTCCCTGCTCACCCCAGGGTGCTGCATCACCCCAGGGTCCCCGCTTGCTGTGGGGTCCCTGCTCACCCCAGGGTGCTGCATCACCCCAGGATCCCCACTTGCCACAGGATCCCTGCTTGCACCCATGGTCCCTGCTCACCCTTGGGTCCTGCATCACCCCAAGGTCCCCACTTGCCATGGGGTCTCCGCTCGCCCTAGGGCGCTGCATCACCCCAAGGTCCCCACTTGCCACGGGGTCTCCGCTCACTCTAGGGCGCTGCATTGCCCCAGGGTCCCCACTGACCTCCAGCCCCGCCCCCGCGGATTCCCCCTCCACATCAGCAGCCCCCTCCCGCCCCAAGGTCCCCGCTGCCCCCGGGGGGCGGGGTCCCCCCGGTAGCCGGTGCGGGTGCCCGGTGCCGGTGGGGGCTTACCTTGATCTTGTGGAGGGAGCGCTCGGGCTCCAGCAGCTGGACCCAGACGGCCACCCCCGCCTTGCTGTAGGTGAGGCTCCAGCCGCGCTCCGACTCGCACTCCGCCCGGAACGCCCCGAAGTCCCGGTCGTCGGGGATCTGCACGCTGTCGCGACCCGACATGGCCCCGGGACACCCCCCCCTCCTCCCCCCCCCCCGCCCCTTTGCCCGCTGCCGGTGCCGGTGCCGCGGGTGGCGGCGGCCCTACGGCGGCGGCGGCATCCCCGGTGCGCGGCGCCGCCCGGTGCGCGGTGCGCGATGGGCCGGGGCGGGGCCGCGGGGGCGGGGCCGGGGGCGCCGGGGGGGCCGGGAGCACCGGGGAGGGGGCGGGAGCACCGGGCGGGGAGAGCCGGGGAGGGGGGAGCTGGGGCGACCGGGAGTACCGAGGAGCACTGGTGGGGGGAGCTGAGGGGGACTGGCAGCACTGGGTGGGGGGAGCTGAGGGGAACTGGGAGCATTGGGCAGGGGAAGATGAGGAGGGCTGGGAGCACTGGGTGGGGGAGCTGAGGGGAACTGGGAGCACTGGATAGGGGGTGCCAGAGGGGACTGGGAGCGCTGAGGCAGACACAGATGCACACAGCTGTTGCACTTGCCCAGATACCTCCACAGTGCACACCCGCACACACTGCCTGCCTGTGCACACGCAGATGCACGTGCTGCGGTTGCCTGCACACACGTCCCGGGCCTTTACATCCACCCACCTGCACACAGACACGGGCACACACGCGTGTCCCATGGGTGCACACACACGGGTCCGCACACATTCACCGAGGCACACTCGCACGCTCCTGTACTGCACCCCTGTGTCTTTCCCCACGGTGATGCTGGGAGGGGGTCCCAGCTGCATCCACCCCTGCACCCCGTGTCCCTGGTTTCGAAGGATTTCATCCTGGCCGGTGTCAGCAGCAGCGTGGCCAGCAGGGCCAGGCAGTGCCCGTCCCCCTGTGCTGGGCCCTGGTGCGGCCGCCCCTCGAGCCCTGGGCTCAGCGTTGGGCCCCTCACCCCCAGACAGACCCGGAGGGGCTGGAGCGTGTCCAGAGCCGGGCAGGGGCTGGGGAAGGGGCTGGGGGAGCTGGGGGGGCTCAGCCCGGAGAACAGGGGGCTCAGGGGGGCCCTTCTGGCTCCCTACAGCTGCCTGGCAGGAGGCTGCAGCGAGGGGGGTCGGTCTCTGCTCCCAAGGAACCAGCGGCAGGACAGGAGGGAACGGCCTCCAGCCGCACCAGGGCAGGTTCAGGGTGGGCACGGGGAGAAATGTCTTCCCCGACAGGGTGGCCAAGCGCTGGCACAGGCTGCCCGGGGACGGGGTGCAGGCACCGTCCATGGGGGGGTTCAAAATACACGAAGATGTGGCGCTTGGGGACATGGTTCAGTGGTAGCACTAGCAGTGCTGGGTTAACGGTTGGACATGATTATCTTAAAGGTCTTTTCCAACCTAACTGATTCCATGAGTCCGTGATTTCCTTTGGAGGCAGGACAAAGGGGCAGAAGGGCACATGCTCCAGGACTGGGAGCCACAGCTCCTGGCAGGCAGCTCTGCTGTGAGCCCCCTCCGTGCTGGGTGGCTGCACCAGCACCATCCCGCTGTGCCACCCATGAGCATCGTCCCTTCCCGCCAGGACACCCGGTGCCAGCCCTCACCCGGTGCCGGTGCCAGGCCCTGCTGCGGCCCCGGTGCGGGGCGGCTGGCCGGGAGCGGGAGGGCAGGCTGCCATCAGCAGCACTGGCGAGGAGAGGATTTTTGGAAGGGCTGGGGCTTCTCAGCCGGCTCGGGAAATGCTGCAGACTCAGGATTTTTTTTTTTCTCCCTGCTTGAAAACACGGAGGAAGCCTCTTCCAGCTCTTGCTGCTATGAATAACCATTTAAAGGCAGAGGGAGCCGCGCCGCACAGTGTGTGCTGAGCCCAGCATGGCAAAGCCCTTCCCGGCAGCGTGACACCCAGGTGTCCGAGGATGCAGGGATGGGGCCCTTCCCAGGATGTGGTAACCAGAGGAGAAGGGGGGCACGGGGGTGGGGGGGTGAGGAGGGGTCCCCGTGCTCAGCACCTGCAGCACGGGGACCTTGCATCGCTGGTCTCGACCTGCCATACTGCTGGCGGTGGTCCAGACCCGGGGAAAAGAACCAAGAAAGCTTCCACTCATCCCGGCGCGGGGAAGTGGGAAGCCCACCGCTGGCACCAGTGGGTGATGGCCAGGCAGGTGCCCGGCTGCGGGTGCCCTGCAGCTGCTGGGTTTTGCTGCGGTGGGTACAGGGGGGACCCTCTCCCCTTGCCCCCCCTGTCCAGCCCTCCCAAACAGCCCTGTGTCTGCTCCCCTCTGGGAATCTGGTGGTGGTTGCCCCCCCGCCCCTTTCCCAGGGAAGCGGAGCTGGTGCCAGCATCCCGCAGCCTTTCCCAGCCTGGCTTCGCTCCCTGCTCCCAGGTGATTCCAGCTCTTGGCAGGGGGAACCCCCTGCCCCGTCCCCAGAGAGGGGCTGCCATGCACCGCCACGTGCACAGCCCCCACCGAAAATAGGACAGACGTCATCTGTGGGCCTGGGAAGCTGCCGGGGGGACAGGGGGCAAGGGTGGGGCTGCGGAACTGGGGGAGCGGGGATGGGGATACTGGGTGGGGAGCTGGAGTGGGGGAACTGGGCCGGGAAACAGGGGAAACGGCTGGTGGGACTGGGTGGGGAGCTGGGCTGGGGGAACTGGGGGAACTGGGCTGGGGAAACTGCTAGGGGTACTGGGTAGAGAGCTGGGCTGGGGGAGCTGGGCTGAGGAACTGGCTGGGAAACTGGGGAGCTGGACTGGGGAACTGGGGGGAATGGGGCTGGGGAACCTGGGCTTGGGGCACTGGGGGAGCTGAGCTGGGGAACTGGGGGAACGGGGTAGGGAGCAAAGCTGGGGGAACTGAGCTGGGGGAGCTGGGCTGGGGGAATAGGGCTGGGGGAACTGGGCTGGGGAACTGGCTGGGAAACTGGGGCAGCTGGGCTCGGGGAGCTGAGCTGGGGAACTGCGGGAACTGGGCTTGGGAGGTGGGAGAGCGGGGCTGGGGAAACGGGGCTGAGGGAACTTGGCTGGGGAACTGGCTGGGAACTGGAGGAGCTGGCCTGGGGGCACTGGGGGAGGTGAGCTGGGGAACTGGACGTGGAGCTGGGGGAGCTAGGCTGGGGGAACTGGGCTGGGGAACTGGCTGAGAACGGGGGGAGCTGGGCACTGGGGGAATGGGACTGGGGAACTGGGGAAGCTGGGCTGGGCTGGGGGAATGGGGCTGGAGGAACTGGGCTGGGGAACTGGCTGGGAACTGGGGGAGCTGGGCTGGGGTCGCTGAGGGAATGGGGCTGGGGGAACTGGGCTGCCCCACTAGCAGCTTCTGCCACAGCTCGCCGTGCAGCCAAGCCCCCAGCTTGGCGCAGAAGCACCCGTTCCTGGCTGTGCCCTCCCCTCCCCAGGGCCGCCCTAGCTCCATTCTCACCCCGTGCCCTCCCCACGCCAGGTCTGTCCCCCACCATCACCCCACACGCCCCAGCAGCCCCGGGGAGAGGGGAGAGCCTGGCCAGGCTGCGTGGCACCAAGTTCCCTGTGTGGCCAGCCTTAACCCTGCCCCTGCATTCTGCATCTCCCTGACAGCCTTTAATTAGCAGAGTGCAAAGCTAAATTAGCTGTGCAAACGTGTCCCACGCTACCAGGCTCCGCCGGGGGCTGCGGGCGTGGGAGCCAATGGAGAGATGCAAATACTGGGTTATAAAGGCTCATCGCCGAGTCGATGAAAATGGATTTTCTGCATGAGGCTGAACCGCTGCAGTCACCGATGAGCTCCAGTGAGCTTCCCCAAGCTTTCCAGCACGGCTCAGCACGGCAGCACCCAGCGTGAGCTCTGTGTTTAGCTCTTCTCCGGGGACTGGCAGGCAGAAAACAGATATTTAATAATGCATGTAATAAACACGCTTCTTCTCAATATGTGGATAACTGGCTAGCTGAAAAAAGGTCTCATAGTCATAGTCCAGCTGGCTGGACAAAAATGCACATCGCTCTCAGCTTATCTGAAGTAAAGCAAAATACACTGTCTTTGGCTGTTCTTGTTACACAATAACAGGAAGATTTCGGTGGGAAAAGAATGTTGCAGGTGGGAACAGAAAACTACAGAAGAGAAACTAGGGGCGGGCTTGGTATTTAGGCAACTAACCAATAATGAGCTTAACTTTTGTAATATGTATGAACTAATTATAACAAGGCATAAAAGGTGACTGTAAGGCACAATAAACGAAGTCTGCTGATCACTCATATTGAGTGACTGTGTCTTCCCTCCGTTGCGACATCAATAAACCTGATATTTTTTTTTAATTAACTTCTTGCTTTTATTTTTTCTTGCTAAAACGCAACTTGTTAGCAACCCAGTTCCAACGACCCAGACGCCGAGCTTCTGAGCCTGTTAAAGCGCTGAAGTGATGGTGCGTGATGTCAAACCATGCAAGTGGCTGCGGGAATAACACAGAAACAGGGAGCGCGGGCAGCCATGGCCCCCCAGCAAACCCCAGTGTGCCAAAGGGCTCCGGGCAGCTGCAGCTTCCCCTGCCTGTGGCGTGGGTTAATATAGTTTTCTTCACCAAAGAACAAAGCAGAAACGCTTGGTTGGTTGCGGTTTTTTTTTTTTTCCCTGGAGCTGTAAGTACATGTGAGAGAAGGGGTAAATTCCTCTGGCTCTGAAATATTGATGGACCTGGAGGAGAGAAATGGGAGACGCAGCCTGCTGACAACCTGCCTGCTGTCCTTGGCTCCTGGAAACGCCAGATAGATGGGGGCTGAGGAAAAAGCACCCCCGGCCAGTGCACCGGCATTTCAGCACCTGTTTCTCTTGCCTTTGCAGTGAACCTTTCTCCCAGTGAGACCCCACACGCCGCTCGCTTTTATTTTGTCCTGAAAACACGCAATTCTGCATTTTCCTTCTCCTAGGCATTTGGCTATATGTTTTTTTATCCTCTACCAAGAAGTGTTTCTTGCACAGGGCAGTAATTTACTGTCTGTTGGTGTAGCGGCTCTGTGGGACAGTGCTGAGGGGCCCTGGGGGCTTTGCGGGCACCTCGCTGCCTTTTGGGGAGTGGAGGCATGCAAGGACGGAGAGGTGTTTGCTGGATCCGTCCCTCTGTCCCTGGTGCCATCAGATGGGCAGGGAGGAAGCAAAGCCCTGGCCCTGCACCAGTAATAAACCAGCATCAGGCCGGCTCAGTGCCTCCCACCAGGACGGACACACACGCACATGTGCACACACACATACTCAGAGCCACATACATGCACGGACACACGCGTGCACTGCACACACACTCACAGGCATGTATGTGCATGCATACATGATGCGCATGCACATGCATATGCATTCACACACATGCACTCAGACACGTGCACACGCACACACAGGTCACACACACATGTATGCCAGGCCCACGGCATGGGGCAGGCTCTGTGGGGATGGTGGCATGGAGCAGGGGTAGGATGAGTGGGAGCAGATCGCAGCACAGTGCACAGAGAGGTTGCCCGGCCCTGCGCTCCACATGCAATTCCCACATCAACAACACTGAGCCCACCTGAGTGTGCAATTCCCCCCCTGGCCGAGGCTCCTGGAGGTGTTTGCTCCTGGCCCTGAGCACTGCCCACCCCTGGGGGTGTACCCAGGAGTTCCCTGGGGCCAGGAAGGCCGCTGCAGGGAAGGGGAGCACCTGTGCATGTGCAAGCCCTGCAAGAGGGTGCAAAGGGCTCCCGCCGTGCCTGCATTTGTGCACACACGTGTGCGTGTGTGTGTGTGGCTGCGCATGGGTGTGCGTATGCCTGAGAATGTGCATGTGTGCATGAGTGCCTGCATTGGTGCATCCTTACATGTGCATGCATGCGTGGGAGTACATATGTGTGCACGCATGTTTGCTAGTGCACAAGTGTGTACGCATGCATGTGTGCAAATGCACCTCCGTGTGTGCATGCATGTCTGCAAGTGCACCTGTGTGCACGACGCATGCACGTCTGCTTCTCTGGGCATGCGTGTTTGCAAGTGCATGCAGGTGTATCCCTGTGTGTGCATGCACCAGCGCATGTGTGTGCGCGAGCACGTGTGTGTGACTGCACGTGTGCAAGTGCGCCTGTGCGTGTGTGTGCCTGCATGAGCGCGAGCGCGCCGATGCGAGTGCAGGTGTGTGCACGCGTGGGTGCCCAGGTGTGGGAGCATGCGCGGGCAGCACGAGCCGGGTCTCCAATTGGCGTCCCTCTGCTGCCGGGAGCGGAGCCGGCGTCGCTTCCCGGCATGCCCCGGGCGGACCGTGCCGCATTGCCCCCTGGGAGCTGTAGTCCGCGACGGCCGCGACAGCGCGGCGAGGAGACGGGCGAGGACTACAGCTCCCAGCAGGCCTTGCGCGCCATCCCGCGCCGACGCGCTACCGCGCCGGGCTGCCGGCGGCCGCCATCTTGATCCGCCGGCCTCAGCGGCGCCGGGGGGGGGGGAGGGGTGAAGGCGCGGGAGGTGTAGCGCAGGGAGCGAGAGGACGATGTTGGCCTCCCTGGCGGTCCGCCCGCCGCCACCGGGGCTGGCGCGACTCCTCCGGGCGCGCCTGTGGCTATCGCCGTCACGGCTGGTCTACGGGGGAGCGGCGGCGGCGGCGGCTGAGGGGGCCGGGAGCGGTGGGCCGCGGCTGCTCCCACCGTCGCTCGCCAGGGGGCGCCGCCAGCACGCGCCGCAGCCGAGCGCGGGGCTGCCATGGCGGGGCGGGGCCTGCGGGGGGCGGCAGCGGGGCCCGGGGGGGACCCCCCCGGTAACGGGCCCGGGCCCCGGGGTCACCCCCGTAGCCGTGGGGCCGGGCCCCAAGGGGACCCCCGTGGCAGCGGGTCCGGGGCTGCGGGTCCCAGGTGCGGCCCTGCTGCGGGCCGCCGGGCTGGCTGGCCAGGGCTGCCCCGGGCCTGGGCCCTCGGGCCTGGCAGTGTCCCTTGGAGGGCCCGCAGCGTGGCCCTGGGGCGCTGAGCACCGCTGTCGTCGCGGAGGAGACCCCGGCGGGCGTCGGAGCAGAGACAGGAGCTGCCCCCCGGGAGCTGCGCTACCTGCCCTCGTCGCTGTGCTGGCCTACTGCTACCTCAGGGACCACCTGTCCAAGGGTGACTATTGCTGCTCGCTGCCTGGCCAGCCCCGCGGTGGTGGGAGGGGGCTGGATGCGAAGCAGAGGAACTTGTGCCCCACAGGGAGGGGAGCATGGGGGTCCCTCCTTGGGGATGAGGCCTGCCTGCTAGTGCTGGCCTGGGAAACCCTTCTGGGCAAATGTTATCCTTGCTCCCTAGCCCAGGGGTGTGCTGGTCTATGATGGATGCCCAAACTCTTCTGTAGTGTGAAGGTAACAATCCTCACATTTGCCACCAAGATAAAACAGCCAATGCTCTTGTCAGCTGCACTCCGGCCCCTCGCTGTGGACTCTTTCCTGATGGGTGCTGGGAGAGGACCTGGCTCCCAGCCCCTGTGGGTGAGGGAGGCTTGCAGGGAAGGGTCTGAGCTGGCAGCGTGCACTTGGCCCAGGCTTCTGCTTTGAATGTAGGATGCTTTGGGGCAGCTTCAAAGGTTCTGGAGCTGGGCAGGGATTGACTTACTACCTGATAAGGCCAGGGTTTCTCATGGCGTGGTTTATGGCCACCCTGCTGTGGGAAGTAAGCAGCTGCAGGTGGCCGCAAGACCTTGTTGCTACCGCATTAGGTTTCGGTCTGCAAAGGCAGGCATGTGTATCTGAGCTGAAGCACACAGGATAGCCTCAGTGACTGTTGGGGCAAGTGGCAGGCCTTTAGGCTGTTGTGGAACTATAGGTTTGTGCCACAGCAAGCCCGTTCTTGGCACTCATGCAGTGTTTTGTATTTGGGAGTATTTGAGGTGCAGCCTCTCTGCCCCAGGTTGTTGTCACCCTACTTTCCTGAGCTGCAGGACAGGAGATGGAATGGCCTCATTGGTGTTACTGGACAAGGTGGTGTTGAAGCAGAGATGTGTTTGCTGCTCTGCTGTGCACCGGACACACAGGGCATCAATCATCAGACCTTCAGCTGTACCAGGATTGGTACAAGCTACAGAAGAGGAGATGGTGCGTGCACAAGGAGGGCCTTCCCTGCTTGCTGTGGTGCCTTTTGTCATGAGCCAGCACTTACTGCTCACAGGTTTGGGCTTGTTGGCAGCGAGCTCATCTGCTGGTGTGACACAGGCCTGGGTCAGGAGGGGCTGTGACTTCACAGCAGGACACTTGGTGGTTTCAAGCATGTCAGAGGTTTGTGTCTCTGTGAGTAACACGCCAGCTGCTGCACTGGGCTGCTGGGTTTGTCACCCAGGAGATTTCACCATCATTATAGGGAGTCTTGTGTAATTAGCGCTTAGGGAAGGTCTAAGAGACTGAGGCCTGGTTTTGTTGCAGGAGCTGGTTTGTGGACTGGTTAGCACTTAGAGCCAGGCAGCCACGTGGCTGTGGCTGCCAGTGGAGGGGACAGAGCCATGAGTGCCCCAACCCTGCAGGCAGGGAGAGTGCAGGAAGCAGGCAGGACGTTTTCCTGGAGAGGGCAGGGATGCGGGAATGTGGCTGCAGAAGGTTAGACCTGGAGTGCTCAGGGGTCTCTGCAGAGCTTGCTGAGCCAGGCTGTGCAACAGAGAGCCTTCTCCTCACTCTCACTTTGCAGGTGTCTTTGGAGAAGCCCCACTTTGTTCTTTACCAAGTACTGTATCCAGCTCTAGGATCGTAAGAGCAGGAAAGACATGAACTTGTTGGAGCAAGTCCAGAGGAGGCCACGGAGCTGGTCAGAGGGCTGGAGCCCCTCTGCTGTGGAGACAGGCTGGGAGAGCTGGGGCTGTGCAGCCTGGGGAGGAGAAGGCTCCGGGGAGACCTTAGAGCAGCTCCCAGTGCCTGGAGGGGCCGACAGGAAAGCTGGGGAGGGGCTTTGGGCAAGGGCAGGGAGTGGTGGGACAGGGGGGAATGGCTTGAAGCTGAGAGAGGGGAGATTTAGGTTGGACGTGAGGAAGAAACCCTTCCCCGTGAGGGCGGCGAGGCGCTGGCCCAGGCTGCCCAGAGCAGCTGTGGGTGCCCCATCCCTGGCAGGGCTCAAGGCCAGGCTGGACGGGGCTGGGAGCAGCCTGGGCTGGGGGGAGGGGGCCCTGCCCCTGGCGGGGGGTGGGACTGGCTGGTCTTGAAGGTCCCTTCCAGCCCGAACCCTTCTGTGATTCTATGCAAGGCAGAAGGCCAAGCCACAGGCACAAATAACTTGGAGAAGAGAAAGCGGGTAGAAAATGTTGGGGAGAGAGCAGGAAGCACTTGAAGGCTGGTAAGAACTGGGGAGAATTGTCCCAGCTTCCCAAATGCCCAGGTACAGCTCTGCTGGCTGCATTGGGTTTGACCAGTTCCTGCTGCAGCAGCTGGGTGCATCTCCGTCAGAGCTCGGGTGCTGTCCTTACCCTCTCCAGCCAGGAGGTGTCATTCTGAGCCTGCATTGGGGAATCTCTGGCCGCCTTGTGATGTCTGGAAACCTGTGGCTGAGGCTGTGACTGCCTGGGGTGACGGTGCCAGCTACCCTGTAGTGCCTGCTGCGCCCTGGAGCCTGCTGTCTGCAGGGTTTGCTTTGCAGATACCATGGTTCTCTGGTTGTTGACACAGTTGGTTCCTCGCTGAAGCTGCTGCTGGCTCGCGCCCAGCCCTGGGTGCCTCAGCAGGATCTTTCTGCTCCTCTCCAGCTTTTTGCCAGGCCCATCCCATGGCACCTTTTGAGCCAGAGACGGGCTGCAGAGGTGGCTTCCTACAAATGTGGGAGATCTCTGTCAGACTGGGAGAGACTGGTCTCCCAGGGAGGAGCAATTTGCATCCCTGGCTGTGTCTGCTTGAAGTGCTGCTCGGGGGTTCTCTCGTGTTATGATGCAGCACGCAAGGAGCTGCTGTTTCAGCTGGCTGAACATCTGTGTTTGGGCTAGGAGAGGCGAGGAAGGGATGCAGCCAGGCTGGGGGTTCAGCTGGCACACAGGTTCCCATGTGTCTGCCTGTGACTGCGTTTTGAAAAATTGCTGTTTGGTCCTGCCTTCCCCAGAGCCTAGCACCAGGGCTTAGGGAGGCTGTGGTAAGTCACCAAGCAAGCAAGGGATTTTGGAGTAACCTGCTCACAAAAATAGATTTTTCCTAGCCTGTGGTGTTTGATCAGAGCTGTAAGCACAGGCCCTACCTTCTCTGCTGCAGTGGCTTGTGCCACCTCTGGGTTATTATGTGCATGTGTGTCTGGCTGCTAACTCGCTTTCCCTTCTTTCTGTGTTTTCAGAAGATGCTCTTCTGGAAGCTGCGAGGATCAACAATGTTTCAGAAGTCAACAGGTGAGCAGGCTTTAGAGAGGTGTGAGAGAACAGTGCTGCTGGAAAGCTCTGTCAGCACTTGGGAAGGGTGGGCTCATCCTCATTACCTGCTGTGACTCGGCACTTTTTTGTGCTTGGGCAGGCATCCCCAGGCACAGCTCCTGGGACGGGATAGAGCAGCGGGGGCTGGCTGCTCCCACAGACCTTGGGGTGCTCGCCTTGCTGTCCCAGATCCAGAGCGGGTCAGAAGGGTTGGTGAGCACAGTTACCTGTGAGGTGGAAGGTGAATCACAGGTCCCTGCGCTGGGAGAGGACAAAGCGTGAGGCCGTGCAATGCAGCATGGTGTGGATGTACCCCTCTGGGCCTGAAGACGCAGAGCCTTGTTTGTAGGGGTCTGTCTCTGAAGGAACAATCCTTGGTGCTCTCCTCAGCCTGAGCCAGCAGCTCTCCAGCCCGGGCAGAGGTTTGTGTCCCACAAGGAGCACTGGAAAGAGCTCAGCTCTGCCTGTGCCACCCAGCTGACCTGTCAGGGAAGTGGCTGGTTGGGTGACCAAGCCTGTGCCTGTTAGGGAGCGGAGCATCTCCAGAGCTGTCCCTGTGCTCCTGTCCCATGGGCAACTGGCCTCCAAGGCTCTTGCTGTTGGCTGTGCCTGCTTCTGTTGGGGTTGTGCTGTGGCATAGTTCAGGAGCTCTCTAGCAGCCTTAAATTCTCCAGGGTGTTAACAAATGAGCACCTTTCTCAGGCCCAGCGTTTGACCAGTCCCCAAGAGGCACATTTGCTCTCTGCCCACCCAGTCCTCCTGCAGCTCTGTCTCTAGGGAGGGACTTGGATTGCCTCAAGCAATTCCCAGGACAGTTTGCAAGCAGCAGTGCTGCATTGATGAAATATGTCTGCTGGCAAACTAGCACTGACCTCATCTGCAGTGAGTCCCAGGGACTTCGTCTGGAGCTGCGTAGGGGAAACAAGCCTCCTGCCAACACAGGGTGAAGAGAAGGGTGAGAACCAGGCAGAGCTACTTGTCTGGCGGAGACAAGCCTGCTGTCTTTCAGTAGCCCAGTGGTGATGAGGTCTCCCTTGCCAAGTGCTGCCCTCAACCAGTACAGAGTTAAGATTATTTTTTTTTTAGTAGCCTGGCAGCTTGCACAGGACAGGAGAGACGTTGCTGCTGTCCTGTGTTCACCACACCTGGCATTTCTCTGGCTGAGATCTCCCACCCAGCACAGGCATCCAGGGAGCTCAGCACTGCGAGCTGCTGTCCCTGCAGCTGGGGAGGTGAGTCCCGCTGGCCTGCAGCCAGGGGATGCACCTTCCAGTCTCCAGCATCTCAGAGGAAGCAGCCTGGCTCTGCTGTACCCCGGGGCTGAGATCTGGCCTAGATCAAGGGTTGAAGAGGATATTGGTGTGCAGCTAATTGGCACATGTGTTCTGCTGCTTGTAATTGCAGGAAGCTGCTGCTTAGGGATGTCTGGGTGATTTGTGAGCCTGGTCAGCCACAGCAGCAATAGGGATGCTCTGTGCTCCCCCTGATGAAGGAAGGGCTGGCAGCTGTAGGCAGTCCGGCTCTGCTGTGCTTCCATGGCCTCTCCTTTCATTTCTGTGCTCCTTTCTTCTAGCCTGCTCTGTGGGGAGCTGCCCACCCCGCAGCACCCGCCGTGTTTGGAGCTCCCAGCTTAGCTGTGCCTGGCACATACCTTGGCTGCCAGGCACGGACAGGGGACTGTGGAAACTACTGACTCTCCCTGCTGCAGGCAGCTTCGGCCTCTGCTTTTAAACGAGCTGCCGCAGTCCAGGAGCTCTGCAGCTTCTGCAGAGCTGACAGAGGAGGCGTGAACAGGTTTGCATTAAGGGCTCTTGCCACCTGCAAGGGCTGAAGCTCAAATTCAGTCTTAGCAGGGCAGGAGGGTGGCATTCAGCTGAGCAGCGTGGGCTGCACCCGGGAGAGGGCAGCGCTGTCCACATAACACCCTGTTTGTCACTCCTCCTCCCTCCCCAACACTGCTGTCCCCTGCCTACTGTCCCCCCTGCTCCACACAGCTCGTTGGTGGTGAATTAGGAGAGGGGAAGCTGGTGTGATAGAGTTTTCTAATATAGCTTTAGACTCATTTAAACTCTCTCCTGCAGCCTAATGCCTTGGTATAACTTAAAGGCAGTGAAAAGCCAGCCAGTGGTGTGGTAGGGCTGAACTCCTGCACGCTGTCTGGCTCGGGCTTCATGGAGTGATTCAAGACACATGTTCTTTGCTGTTCAGCAACTTGTCTCATTAGGCCATGCCAGGAAAGCTGAGCAGAGACGTGTTGTTGCTTGTGTTGTGGGGCAGTTGCAGACATTGTTCAGTTCTCTGTCCTTTTGGCTCAAAGACTGTTACAAGAAGCAACCAGATGTTTACAGTTCTCCAGACCATGTTCTTTGCTACATGCTGTCTTCATCTGCTGCAAGTGCCTTGTTTAGCTAATGGCTTGTCATGGTCCTTTATGCATGAAAACATCGAGAGGGTGGTGTGAGGTGCCAAGAAGAAGGTTTTTGAAACTGGTAAGTCATAGTTGTGCTTAACTGCAGAGGGAAAACAGGGTAGAGAGAGGCTCTGAGGCAGTTTGGAGCAGAGTCTGGGCTATAAGCAGAGAGCTGAAGAGCTTTTAGGATAGCTGTGTCCCTTATCCCAAAAGAGTTCTGTGTTCTCTCTTGGAAGAGAGTGACTCCATCACCCTAACAATTACCTGTAAGATGGTGAGGCCAAGCGTATCAATCTTGCGGAAAACCCCCACAGAGGATTTGAATGCCAAGGGTAACCAGTATTTGAATGCCAAGGGTTCCTAAAATGAATGATTGCATCAACAGGAGGTGTAGAGGCCCCAGCATAACTTGCAGCCTGTTTTGAGGTTGTGTTCCTGAAAAGTGCGATGGTGACATGGTGCAATGAAGAATGATCAGTTTTTCCTGTAGGAATAAATGTAAGGAGGGGTTGTATGTAGTGACTTCAGAAATAACACCTTAAATACATGGGGACAGGGTGTACGGTGTGGAAGGTGGAGGGGCAGGAGCAGCAGCATCAGAATCATCAACCGGAGAAGATGCTGGCCTTTTGGAGGCTAGCTTTTCAGAACAGGTCACCCTTCCAGGAGATCTCGGCCTCCCCATTTCTGAGTGTAAACCTTCTGGTGTGGATGTTCTCACAGCCTATTTCTGAGTATTTACATCTCATTGTTGTATTCCTCTGTGGCGTACAAGGCACAGACTTTGCAAGGGTTGTGAGGCAAAGACATTTATTGTTAGTTACAGCTTTTGTAAGTTTATACTCTGTATGTGCGCTGCTAAAAGCTTTATTATTGGTGAAACTCTGCTGTTCACTGGAGGCAACTCTCTGCTGTTCCTGCTGTTCCCTTATCTTCTAGAGGTGAGATCACGTTCCCCCTTGTTTCTGTCTCATCCAGGTTTCTTCTCATACTCCCTCAAAGTTATTTACATCTTTGCTGCAGGATCAGAGCTGCACATAGTCAAAGCAAGACCACAGCTTCATGTTATCAATGTCAAAACAACCCACTGTCTCCATCCTCTACATTCCTCCATTTAAAGTCAATCATATCAGTGGAGTAGGAAGATCAGAAAATGGAGTAATGGCAGCGGTTAGAGGAGCGCAGCGTCAGGCAGCTGCAGAACTCCTAAAGAACATACGGAGAAGACAGATCTCAGGGTGCTGCCGTATGATAAGTACTTCCACATATGTATGGAAGTGGATGACACCTCTCTGGTGATGCTGTACTAAAGAGTTCATGTTTCACAAGGCTGCAGGCAAACAGGCTGCTTTGTTCCAGCCATCAGGATGTGAGTGGAGATGGAAAATAAGTGATACAGTTACACCAAATTAAAAGCATTTTATCTTGGAAGCTGAGCTGTCCTACGCCCATCCAGATCATCTGTCTGGAAGCACAAAGAACCACGGGCACACGTGACCATCAGGCTGAAGTGACCAAAAGGAGGGTTTGTATCAGGGACCCTTGGGCAGCACATGAAGGCAGGGCCTGGCTGTGCCTTGGGCTGGTTAGCAGCTGTGCCGCTGCACTGGCGTCTCCCCAAGTTTGAGCTCGGGTGCTTAGGCAGGCCGGCCCAGCTCTTCTCACAGCATACAGGCCACCTCACCCTGAAAGGCTTTCTGTGGGTTCCCTTTTGCTGTGGAAAACTGCTAGGTAGGGAGATATTGAGACATAAAGAGTGTTAGTTTGGCCAGTAACTAGAAATTTCTCAATCAAGCTTGGAAAGACTAAAGTTAGGTATATCAGAAATGAATGGGAGGCTGGTGTTCAGGGCAGTTTCGCGTTACTCTAACCAGCAACTTTTTCCTTGGTTAAGGATGAGCAGGCCCTTCAAACATCCCAGGCAGGCCTCGCATTCGCACGCACAGTAGTATTGCTGCAGGAAGGATCGCATGTCCAAAGGCTGGATCCAGCCCCCAGGGCTCTCCTCTTCCCTCTGTCTCCTCTCAGCTCCCAGACAGGTTTTCTCATCTTTACCCACTTGTTAAATGTGAGAAACCAGACTGAATTCTTCATCGCGATCAAGGAACGTGTTAAGTTCAGAGACCATTCCCTTTGGAGCATGTGGCAAACCAGCTGTTTCCTTTCAAGCCCTTCATGCTCTTAGCCAGTACAGAAGATAGCACCCGGTTAATGTGCATAGTTTAATTACCCTTAGCCTCAGTTGTTCTGTGCTTGTGGAGGGAAAGCAAGAAGCAAAGGCATAAAGAATTACTGCCTCAATCCCCCTTGTGTTTATATTCAATATTAATATTGATTCTCTGTGTTCAGGCTTTGTTTCTTAATAAGCCACCCACAAAAGTGCAGGCTTACAGCAGAGTTTCCTCGCCGGCTAGATATGATGGAACAGTATTCTCACAAGCACTGTGCGACTGTGACTCACGGAAACGTGGCATGTATGTCAGCTGGCTGTTATCAGGCTCATTCGTAACAGCAGGCAGCAACCCAAATCTGCATGTTAATGAGATCTGGAGATGACCAGGTGCTCTCCTGCTCTCAGAGGGATCCAGCCTGACATGGTAGTGGGGTAGGAAGCTCTGCATCAGCTGTTGCAACTGGTTCTGCATTCTCCAGGCTGATTTTCAGGTGGAGGGGTTGCAGAAACAGGGAAGTCAAGCCTGATCGCCCCAAATGGTGATCTCTGCCTTTCAGTCAAGCAGCCAAGCATCACTCATCTTGTCATCTCTGACTCATCACTGGCGCTGCTTCTTCCCAGACTGCGTCTGTCTCTTCTCCCTTGTTTTGCAGGCAACAAAGCTCATCAACCAAAAGCTCCCTTCTGCAGCAAGACAGGATTTGGCCCAGCCTGGGCTGCTGGCCATGGCGGGGTTACACCTGATAAATGGTCCCAATCCTAACAGCAAGAACACTCTGCTGTGCCTGGCTGGGAGAAGGGTGGTCCTGCTCCGTTAACCAGTCTTGCTGTCCCCTGCTTCCAGTCCTCTGAGAGCATGGCATCTCCCCTTGCTGTCACAGAGAGGTTTGCTGTCCGCCAGCATCGTGCTCCAGGAGTGTTCAGTCCCCCACATTGTTCTAATTCAGTCCCAGAAATGCTGATGTGGAATGTGCTCTGGAGCGTGTGGGGTGCATGCTGGCTGGGTCAGACTTGTTCCCCCACTGTGAAACGACCTGTGGCCCAGGGCACGTGCTGCTTTGGCCTGCTAGTGGGAAAAGATTAAACCTGTGGCGGTGGTCAGCTGCAAGAGGCTGAGCTGAAGGTTCGTGTCCTGCGTTAGCTGCTGCACTTGCTGAACTGTGTAGTTGTGATGGTGATTTGTGATGTCTGTACCTGGCATGGTGGTGAGATGTGCTGGAAAACAAGGCTGTTCTTCTAGGATGTGAGCCCTTGCTGCCATGGGGCATGTCCTCCCAGCTAGACCAGAGCAGTATTAAGGATCACAGAATCATGGAATGGTTTGGGCTGGAAGGGACCTTCAAGACCAGCCAGTCCCACCCCCCGCCAGGGGCAGGGCCCCCTCCCCCCAGCCCAGGCTGCTCCCAGCCCCGTCCAGCCTGGCCTTGAGCCCTGCCAGGGATGGGGCACCCACAGCTGCTCTGGGCAGCCTGGGCCAGCGCCTCGCCGCCCTCACGGGGAAGGGTTTCTTCCTCACGTCCAACCTAAATCTCCCCTCTCTCAGCTTCAAGCCATTCCCCCCTGTCCCACCGCTCCCTGCCCTTGCCCAAAGCCCCTCCCCAGCTTTCCTGTCGGCCCCTCCAGGCACTGGGAGCTGCTCTAAGGTCTCCCCGGAGCCTTCTCCTCCCCAGGCTGCACAGCCCCAGCTCTCCCAGCCTGTCTCCACAGCAGAGGGGCTCCAGCCCTCTGACCAGCTCCGTGGCCTCCGACGGGCCCGCTCCAACAGGGCCGTGTCCTTCTGATGCTGAGGACCCCCGAGCTGGACGCAGCACTGTGGGGGGGTCTCAGCAGAGGGGAGCAGAGGGGCAGAGCCCCCTCCCTCGCCCTGCCGGCCACGCTGCTGGGGATGCAGCCCAGGGCACGGGCGGCTTTCTGGGGTGTGAGAGCACATTGCTGGGTCATGTTGAGTCTCTCATGCCCCAGCACCCCCAAGCCCTTCTTGGCACTTGCTGAGGGTGCACTCGATCCCACTGCCCATATCACGGACAAAGATTTTAAGCATTCATTCTTGTCTTTTATGCCTTTTCTGGTTTTTTATGGTTAAATAGCTAGGAGGAGCTGAGAGAAGCTGCCAGGACCACAGTAGATCCATGAAGATGAGCCTGTTTGTAGCTAAAACATTGTGCTCCTGGACATTGCACTTGTCCCCTTTCCAGTTCTGTCCTGCTCAGGGGCTGGCGTAGGGGTTCAGCAGCACCTCCTGTTTGCTTCCCGTCTCAAGGGTTTGTTAAAGAATTCAGAAACTTCGCATGAAATGATAGAGTGGGCAAAAAATCCCTCCATAGTGAATCACGCTTTGGTTACTAACTTGGACCAACACCCTCCTCAGTCCAGGGACGGATTTTTGAAAGTCCCTTGTCTGAAATGAGCTCAAACCTGAGCTGAACATGAGCTGGCTGTCCTGGGCTCCAAGCAGAATGTTGTGCCCACGGTGTGGAAACCATCGGACCATGGGAAGGAACTGTGTGGAGGGGGTGAGCCTTTACAGGAGGAGATGGCCCATCTCATACCTGTCAGAGCATCTTCCTGCCTCGAAATAATTAGCAGTACTGTGAATATCATGCATGGGGGCTTATACTTGAGGGATGCCTGAATGCTTTGTAGGGTAAATGTAGGAGCCACGTCAACAGCTACCAAAGCGTGACTGTCTCTGGTCACCAGCCAGATGTATACCTTATCTTCTGTCCTAAACAACTGCGAGATGTCTTCAGCAGTGGCAGTGAGGGGGGGTTGGAGACGGGATTGGAAGATTATTTATAATTACATGTATTTCCATTGCTACACACTTTATATTTTGCTGTCTGGTTACCCTCACCGGGCCTGTATTTGTTAGTCTGTGTCTGAATTAATGGACACCTGGGTTTTTTTAGGATAAACAGATGTTTTTCCTGTAAATGTCCCCCTTAATGTTTTCTCCTAATGCGTGGACCAAATTATACAGTGCTTTGTTTCAGTGGAAGTTTTTGACTGGTTATTGAGTTTGATTTGGCATGTGGCCTCAGGGGCTTGGAGTAGATGCAACAGCCCAGATTTCTTCGTGTTGGCTATGAAATATCAGAGGAGACTTGCATGCGCTGTGCTTTCCTGTATCGGGTAGGTGAGACACCAGAAGCGGACAGCCTTTACGAGGCAGGGCTGCAGAGCAGGTTTCCCAAACAGGATGGCAATGGCTGAGGAGCAAGGGTGGGAAATAAAGTGGTAACTTCTGCTGTCGCTGCTCCGTTTCTCACTGCTTTCACAGGAGCGTTTTGCTTTAACACTTCCTCTGTAGTGCCCTTTTTTTGTGCTTCTTGTTGTATTTTGTCCTCCCAGGACTGACGGTGTTTGCACACTGAGTCATAAGACCAATCTCTCTGCAGTTGGCCACCAGCCGGCTAGCTGCAAGAGACAGAAGATCTCACACTTCTTTCCAAAACAGCTTTAAACCCTTTACTGTGCCCGAATCCCTCTCTGGAAGCAGACACCGACTCATCTGGTGTGACTGGATGTGTGGTAGTTTCTGGATGTGTGGAATCCATCTGGTAGCCATGACGGGGTTAATTCCAATTAATGCAGCTGTTTATCACTCGGGAAGTGGTGGGGCTGGGTGCAGGATAGCTTCCATCTGAGGGAGCCAGCTCAGCAGCTCTGGGTTCAGAGGAGAGGCAGCGCCAGCACCAGGAAGGGCAGTCAGCCGGCGTGGAAGTGGCCTGTACCAGCCACGAGTGATGGTGACAAATCGCATCAATTATTCCACTTCCCTGACAGCTTAGGAGCTGAGGAGCACCCAGGGAGATGTCAGGCAGCAGGTTTAAAACAAATGCAAAGTGCTTGCTTATGCAGCCCATAAACTGTGAAACTCGGTGGGTGCTGGCGAGTCTGAAATTTGAGTTCAGGTTCATGCAGAGTAAGCCTAGCAGGTAACCGCGTGTCACCTCCAGCTCAGAAACCAGTGGGTCATGAATTGCCAGAAGTTAGCGTATTATGGCCAAATCCCTCTGCAAACAGTGATTACTCATGTTCTTTCCCCAACTATCTGCTACTGGCCACTGCCAGAGACAGGCTGTCAGCCTGGTGTAGTATTTTTCCAAGGCACAGCTTAGCTGTTGCACTGAGGTGACCTGGGAGGTCAGCAATGAATCCGGGTTCCTTCAGGTGAGGCGACGTTTTCTCTTCCTCCCAAGCCTGGCGATGCCAACCATAGCACACGTTAGGCAGTAGCGAAGCAGCGTGTCTAAACTCCTGCTGTTCCCTGGGCAGCAGCGGGAGGCAGGGCACATACATCCCAGTCTTTTTCTCCTTCTTTCAGCCCATTTTACAAAACAAAACCTACTTGGAGCATTGGAGCATCTTGCAGGCTGTGTAGGCAAGGGACAAAGACCAGCATCTTGCCATGCCTGTATCGGTCTGTTCGTGTTCATGTTGTGCTACTTTGGCTTTTCCCCATCGTGTGTTCTCACCTGTGCTGCTTTCGCCCACCCGCTGTGCCCTTGGACAACCCTGCTCGCATCTGGGAGCTCAGTTTGCCTTCTGAAACTCAGATTTATAGGAGCTTCCCTTTGATTTT
This sequence comes from Falco punctatus, assembly GCF_963210335.1. NCBI lineage: Eukaryota > Metazoa > Chordata > Aves > Falconiformes > Falconidae > Falco > Falco punctatus. Next base: position 2,534,850 of record NC_137581.1, read on the forward strand.
GAAATTTATTTCCAGGAGTTTCTCCTTGACCACTTGCCTTTCCACATGCCCTGTTTGTGCTACCTGGGTTAGGGGCACTGTCCCCTCCAGGACTCCTGTGTCGTGGGAGCAGCTGCGGAGAAAACTTTGCTCTTCTCCTTGTCCCTTCCCTTCCTGAGCCTTGCTTGAACCCTCTGCACTGACCCTGCCTAATGCCTTGTGTGTTCTCACGAAGCACTGGGGTTGTTACCAGCCCTGAGATGATCGTGAGGAGCTGAGAAGCAGACGTGAGCTCTCAAGGAAGAGAGCAGCAAGATCAAAGGCTTTTCAGCAGCTTGTCGTCTTCTGACCAGGCAGATCCTTTCCCTGGCCTCTAACAGGGATTGTGCCTTCATGTTTGGAGATATTGTCGGGTTTGGATGTTTTTCCTTCACTCCCTCTTCTGCAAAGCGGAGGGCAGGTCCCGAGAGGGTGAGCACATCTGAGGGTGTCCCCCACCCCTGCAGTTAAACAGTGACATATTGGGGAAGGGCTGGGGGAAATGTTTAAGTGGCCGAGAGAAACAGAAGCTATTGTTGCAAAAGTTCAAGTTTCCAGCTTCCTCTTCCTCCACCTGTCAGGAGGGAGCACAGGGCATGCTCCCAGCACTGAGCACAAACTCAAACATGCCCTCTGGGCTCGGCTGTGAGCACGGTGTCACCGAGTTAGTCACCCAGAACCCCGGCAGCGGGGTGAATAGGAGGCACATCTGTCCGGGGGCAGCGGGGGGAGAAGGCTCATCGTCGCAGCTGACTTGGGCTCTTTTTCTCTTCTGGGTGGATCAAAGTGCTGAAGCTTTGGGAGTTGCTGTCTCGAGGTAGAATAGGGTGTATGCACAAAGCGGCGGGTGCTGCTCTGCCTGGGCTCCTCCGGCAAATTCCAGAGCAGCTGGTGATGTTCTGCTGGCTGGGCCCCGGGCTCCTCCAGAGCTCTGCTCCTTTCCAGAGAAGTCTTTAACTGCTGCCTCGGAGCTGAGGCTCTGCTGGGAGAGAGGATGTCTGTTGAAGACTGGGAACGGGAACCAACAGCTCCTCAACCATTAGAAACCTGTCAGGAAGATCTGTTCATGCAGAATACCCCGACTTTTGGGAGAAGTGGATGAACTTTCTTCCCTAATCCTGCCCTCCCCCACTCCCCCCAAAAAAGAGGTTTTTCTGAAATCCTTAAAATACAAACGCACCACCAAACAGATTCTTTATCAGGGATCTTGTAGCGCTTGGGTCTTGGTGGTGCTGTGGCAGCTGAGGGGCAGTTTGTCATTAGAGAAACACTGGAAGTGGTGCTAATAGAGCTATATATGCATGAGAAACTACTTAAAAGGTAAGAGTGAGTGTCCTGGATCTTATTTGGTTAAAATGTGGATAAACATCCTAAACATTGATCACAGGATTTTATTTAATTAAAAAAAAAATACTCCTACTGGTAAATACATTTGGCTGTCTAGGATCTGAGCAGTGGTCGTCGCTTTATCGATTGTCATATTGTTAAATCAGGCAGGGAAAAAATTAATGATAGGCTTGAAGACCCTGAACATAAAGTTCAGTTGTCTAGGAAATCTGTTAAGTTGCTGAGCATCTTGCAGTGATTTAAAAAAAATAAAAATGCAGCTCCTAAATGAAATGTCAATGCATATTATGCTAGGTGATGTGATGCTAGTGATTCTCTCACTGGGCTCGGTCATGTGGCATTCCAGATGCTTAAGTTTATCTAGATTCCTGAATGGAAAACTACTTGATTAATTCTAATATCTTAGCTCCAAGCCTGTAATCAAATCCGACAGCAGAGGCTCCAGCATCCTTCCTGTTGGATGCACTGTTTTAACAGGTTTGACTGCTGGACTAGGATCTTATTTCTTTTTTTTTTTTTTTTTTTTTTAATCTAAGAATGAAGATAATTTGTTGTTCAATATGCCCTTCCAGTACATCTGGAGAGAAAAAAACTCACTTCCAATGAGTTAAAATGTAGTTTTTAGTGGCTCCAAAGTGCTTTAAGTGAAGGCTGTTGTCCTGGCCTCTGTCTCAGGAGGAGATGCTGAAGTGTTCAGCTGCAGTTCCCCTTCACGAGAAACCAAATGTTAAAATTCATGACATACAGAAGTAAGACCGAACTTTTGCAGCAGAGTGTCCCAGTGGCTGTTTGCACCTTTAATGTTAAATCATACCAATACCACAGGTCAAGTGTGAGTGGGGCTAATACTTTGTGGATTATATTAATTAACCCCCGTGAAAGTTGTTAATAAGCGGTAGGTGTTGGGCCCTGAGGTTTTAGCCACCAGGCTGAAGGGGCATGGCTGCCTTAATCCCTGCTTAGCTGATGCCGTCGTACCTTGGGAGGTTTTGCATCTGGCTTCCCCCTGTCTCTCCCGGGTTCCCCTGTCAGGCTTCCTCTCTGTAGTGCTAATATTTTCCTTTCTTTTATTTGCTGGATTTTATGTGGCTTATTAGACTGTCAAATTGACTGTAGAAAGGGGCTGAGGTGGAAGTTACTGTGTTCAAAGTACTTTCAAATGGCCAAGTAAATAAAATGAAATTCAGAAATAACTTGTACACGTCCTTCCATGCTGCTCTAAGAGAAGAGCGGAAGGTGACCGGGTGTTGCGATGGCTGTGAAAGGAGTTTTGAGAGCACCTGGGGTGGCTCAGAGGAGAGGCAGTAAGATCTTGGTGTAGGTTTCCCCCGTCTCTGGCTGGGCTCGCTCTGGTGCTGGGGGATACGACTTCTCGTGGCCTCTGGGTGAGCTGGGGCTGAGGCTGGGCCCGGCGGTGGTAGCAAGTGAGCAGTTTATCATCCAAAGGAGTAGCTTTCTGTGCCCCTGCAGACACGGTGCACATGGCGGCACAGATGGAGCCACGGTGTGGATTTCTCCTGCAGGCAGCATCCCTCCGAGCAAGAGCAGCAATCCAGCCTGGATCTGAGTCAGACTGGCTTATCTTGGTGTTGTGAGTGCAAACACCCTCCGTATGCATAGCTGCAATGGGAGCTGATCTCTAAAGATAGCAATCTGCCTGGAGTACAGGCTGCCATCATCTGTGTATGTAGGCACGTCCTACCTTACAGGGACAGGAAAGCTTTGTGGCCGCACAAAAAAAATTCTGCTTTAAGCAGTCTGCTCTCTGTGAGCGCTCTTCAGGCAACAGAGCTGGCAGCACTGTCTTATCGTTTGCTTTCAGTGATTAGGTGCCGGAAGAAGGAGAAGGCATAAGGACATATCCTGGGGGGAGCCAAGGCTGGTCCTGTGCAGTGCCTCAGACTGTACTGTGCAGCACCATTTCATAATGCAGGAGCTGCAACCTGGCCAGAGGTAATGATAGCGTAGCGTGGATTTGGTAAGGATTCTGCATGAAGATTTGTTCTTCTGCTACTGTGTAGTATCAAGTATCAAACTTTTTTGGAGCAAGGACCTATTGTTTATCTGCCAAATTGTTCATCATCATTAAACTTTTAATTGTAACCCTGGTAAAGAGAACACAAACCTTCTGTTGGTGCAGTGGACCATCTACAGGGGTCATGGCCTCCTGAACCATGGTTGGGAGCTATGAATAAAGGCTACCAGTTACTGTTCTATTTTTTTAGCTGTTGGATCTCAGTCCAAGTGCCTGATGAGCAGTTCAGAGCATCCAGACAGAATCACAGAATCACAGCATGGTCGGGGTGGGAAGAGACCCCTGGAGCCCACCCAGCCCACCCCCCTGCTGAAGCAGCTCTCCCAGAGCAGGTTGCACAGAGCCGCGTCCAGGCGGGTTTGAATGTCTCCAGAGCAGGAGACCCCACAGCCTCTCTGGGCAGCCTGTCCCCGTGTCCCGTCACCCTCAGGGGAACGATGTTCTTCCTCACATTCCGATGGAAGTTCCCGTCTTGCACTTTGTGCCCGTTGCCCCTTGTCCTGTCGCTGGGCACCGCTGAAAAGAGCCTGGCCCCCTCCTCTTGGCACTTGTCCTTAAGATATTTGTAGCCATTGATGAGGTCCCGTCTCTCTTCTCCTGTCCAGGCTGAACAGCCCCAGCTCCCTCAGCCTTTCCTCATCAGGGAGATGCTCCAGCCCCTCATCATCTTTATAGCCTCTGCTGAACCCTCTCCAGTAGTTCCCTGTCTCTCTTGAACTGGGGACCCAGACTTGGATACAGCACTGCAGATGTGCCTCACTAGGGCAGAGTAGAGGGGGAGGATCCCCTCCCTCGACCTGCTGGCCATGCATGTCCTCATGTACCCATGTACCAGGGCACTAGTGCTGGCTACTCCTCATGTTTAAAGGATGGTCAAATTACCCACCTGCACCCGCTACCTACGTATCATAGAGTCATGGAGTCATAGAATTGTTTAGGTTGGAAAAGACCTTTAAGATCATCAAGTCCAACTGTTAACCAGCACTGCCAAATCCACCGCTAAACCATGTCCCTAATCATACCTACACTTGAGACAAAAGAGCTATCTGACATGCTTCTATGTAGAGCTTGGCTGAAGTCATCTGGCTGTTGTCTGTCGTCCCCCCACAGTCTCAGTCTAATAGGACAAAAAGTTCAACCGAAGGGGGATACCAATCATTTGGGGTATCTAATTTGGATGGCAATTACCGGGCTAGTTTCTCAAGTCAGCAGGGAGAACTGTGTTCAGCTGTGTTCAAAACATAAGCTAAAACTTGGGCATTGGTATTGCTGGTTGGAAATAACTTTAGGATTATATGAGTAAACTTGTTCCTTGGGATAAGTTTTTGGTGAAACTGCTGTGAGAATTTTTGACCAGGTGGAGGACGGTTTGCAGTGGGCTTGTGTACAGCTGTGGGTGTTTGCTAGGCTAGCCTTCATGCTTTCCTTTGTGTTTGTTCCAACTGTAGGAAGAGGGATAGGGTGCATTTCCCTCCTTTTCACTAATTCCATGCCAGCACTTGTTATTAACCATCTGACAGAGTTAACACCACAGCAAGATGAGGGCAGTTAATTTGAAAAAGGTGGCCAGGTTCAGACATGTACCTCTCTGAGTCCTTAGACTGCAAGACATGCTTTAAAACTGCAAGACACGTGAATCTTTCAAACTTTGAACCAGGAAGATAAAATGTTGCTTAAACATCTGAGGCATCAACGTAGATCCTTGTTTCAGTGGCAGATCAGGTCCACTGAATATTTCAGATTAGTTCTTCTGAAGACAATTCATCGGGTCAAGGAAACATGCAGATTTTTTTTAGTTATACAATGCCCAGTGATTTGAATCTCAAGGAGTCTGACTTTTTCAGTGCGTGGGAGCAGCTGTAGCTGCCATCGACTCCCTTATCTGTGATCTGGGGGGGTGTAAATACTTGAAGTGTGGTGCTTGCGTGTGTGAAACGTGGCATGTGTTTTCACTTGTGTTTCTCACAGCACAGAGTTTAACGGTAGCTCTTCCCTGTTAGACCTGTGTGACGTGCGGTAATGGCCTCACCTGGAAAGGAAGATGGAAAAGCCTCAGTTTGGGAAAAGAAAGAAGGATGAGCCAAGGGGGAGAGAGCTGCTGACTCCTGCATAGTTCTCCCTGCATTCTACAGCCTGACCGGCAGCTGCCAGCAGCACCTTGTTCATGGGCGGGGGGGTGGGGGGGTTAAGACTTTGTCTCATCTCGTTTAACCTGAGTGCTCTAACATTTGTGTCTGGATTTCCCTTCTTTTTTGTGGTCTACAGAGAGAATGGCACTTCCAGACTGTCATTTCATACTGTCTGGGTTTGGCACTTGGTTTAGGATGAGCTAAATTAGCTTCTGCAAGGACCTGTCCCTTGCCGTTAGCTGTGGGGAGCACAGGCAGCTGGGCTGGGCTGGGCAGTGAGCATTCACGTGGCTTTGGTTAGAGGAGGTTATTTGGATCCCGTGGTTGGCCATGAAAGAGAGAAGTCTCTGAAATACCACTGTTCTAAGGAACTGCTTGGAATCTGGTGCTAAGAGTAATAGTGGTGTTGCCGCAGGGTCAGAGGATGCAGAAAGGGTAGAGAAGCCTTCTGGTGTTTTAGAATCTGAAGAACGTAACAGTAAAAGCCAGCAGAAGCCATGCAGGATCAAAGTTGCTAAAAGGTGCCAGGGAGGGATTAAGGAAACAGTGCAAAGGCTGAGATAATTTTGCAGAAAAAAACACCAAGGGTAGTCTGATGCCTCACATTTTTGGGGTTTGTCTCATTTGTTGTCATGTTGTGCAAGAAAACTGCAAAATATCTCCTGTTGACGTGGGCTTAGGAGATCTGCTGAACTTCTTCTGAAACCCCAGTGGTTGCATTGCGGCCTGAAGATCCAAAACTGTCATCAGATTGTAGGTTAATTGGCTTCACTCTCCGTCATGCTGTTCAGTTCTTTGGGCATTAGACTGAATAGAAGAAAGAAATAAAAGATAAAGAAAACAGGATGGTTGGCATTGCACCATTTGAAAGGACTGTGCTTGTTATCACCTACCAGTTCATTTCAGTTTGGCAGCTGATGAGAAACTGGATTGAATCAGCTTTTCATGTTGATTCTTCCAGGCTGCGCTGGAGCAGGTGCTTGTGAAGTAAAATATTCCTCTTTCCGTCATTGGCTCCAGTCTGCCGGGGATGCTTTCTCTGCATCTTCTTCCTCAACGTGTCTCTCTTCTGTCCAGGTTGTTGCTGGAAGGCACGGACGTGAACGCGAGGCACAAGCTTGGCTGGACTGCTCTCATGGTGGCAGCTATCAGCAGAAACTCCAGGTATGTTTGCCTCACCATTCCCCATCACGTAGTGGGTGAGTCACTTCATGGCTCCCCCACCTTTTTGTGAAGTCATACCGAGCTCCACAGAGAGTTTCCATAAAGTTTGGGCTGTGTTGTTGAGCTAAACCCGAGGGAGCTTTTCGCTCTTCCTTTGCTCGGTACGCAGATGATGCTCGGTACGCAGGTACACATCACATGCGGATGTGACAGATGGAGGTAGGCTGCTCTGCCATCCCAGAGAGGTGACTGCTGAATTGACAGCGCCATTCCACAGCGGCACTCAGATTTTGGCCTCTGATGAGTTCGTAACCTTGGGATGTCATTGTGGTAGGCAGTCTAACACCCTGCCATCAGAAATAGCTCCCGTAAGAGCTGCCACGTCCCTCCTAGCTTGTGGGGCCATTGCTGGGTCTTTCATACTAGGCCTTTATGAAGCAAAAAGGCTGAATGCTGTGCCCTCCCTCCTTAGTTCCCATGATGATCGCTGTGGCTTCTTGTAACCTTTTAAAGACACTCTTAAATATATTCAGTCTACAACTAAATTCAATTAGTTTTTTTATTTAAGGAAAAAAGAGAAAAAGAAATCCAATTTTGGAAAACGTGGGACAGACGGGAGAATGAGCTTTGATGTTACAACCTCTCAGGGATGCTTTACTTAGTCACAAGTTCATAAGCAAAAAAGCCTAATTACTTGGGAAAACACAGGATTAAAGCAGCACACAAAAGCTGAATATCCGCTCTCGGGCGACACGATTCGAATCCATGTGCCGAGTTCGTGTGTGGTGCAAACTTTGATGTGTGCTATGACAAGCTGAAAGTCGTGACCTCCTTGGGGAGCTCCTTAAGATGGGCACAGAGGCGGGGGCTTGGGACTGTTTGTGTAACTTTGATGTCCGAGCAGCAACGGGCCCCGTTGTTTGCCCGTCCGCAGAGGGACGGGCTTTGGAGCCTCCCACCTTTGCCAGTGGACAATGGTCAGCAATGGAGTGTGACGACTGTTGACCATTCCGAGTGACTGATGGACCAGAACAGGGCTTCCCGAGTTGCAAAGGCTAAGAGGAGACGGGGAGAAAGGCTGTTCATGGTACAATAATTACCTAAAATCACGCCTAAAATCAGGTAGAAATGCTAATGAAAACATCTAGGCAGTAAAAAGCGTTCAGCACCCAGGCGGGTCCCTTGTCATAGCCTGGCAGAACGATAGTGACAGTGTGTCTTCTTTGGGTACCTGGCAGAAAAAAGCTGTTTGTCTGTGTGTTGGGCAAACTGTGTTTATTTTCCCCACATTTTGGACAAATACTGACTTTAAATGAAAATTAAGAAGTTCTCGAGTACCTGAAGCTTGGTAGGACTTGTCTCTAACAATATAGCGGAAGAATAATTAGGTACTTCATGGAGACAAACAAAAATGCAGTGCAGACTTACTCCTGGTGTAACAACTCTGTTGATAGTGCTGGGGTTGTGCCAGACATGGGTTTGGCCCTCCGTACCATTTTCTAGCTTTGTCATGCCCACAGTGGGGTCTCGCTGCTGGCAGGGAAATGTATTGAGCTTGAATGTGACACACGGGAGTGTTGGAAATTCCCTATAAATGGTTCGCTTGTGGACGTAGTCCTCTTTAACCCGAACCCAGCAGAACTGGGTGTTGTGTGTGCGGTCGGCGACGGAACTGGAGACAGCAGAGCGTGGGGAGCTGATGGCATTGACTCAGTGCCATGGGTTTGCCTGCAGAAATGTAAATGTTTATTAGCTTTTCCCTTCCAAACGCAGAGCCTGCTGGTTTTCTGGATCTCTTGCAATCCTTTTACATACATTAGGTAGGAACTAGTCTAAATACGACTTACTCTGCTTTGCAGTAGGATGCAAGATCTTTTTTAGAGTGTGGTCCCTCTGTAAAGCACGATAATCTGAAATTGGTTTATCCAGCCACGGCAGCTGATTTGGTGGGTTATAAGTTGTTATGACTTTTGGTTTGTAGCCCACCAGTCAAACAGCACCCGGGGGAGATGAGCTGGGTCTTTCTCTGACTTGCGCATCAGAGGAGAGGTAAAGAGTGGCTCTGAGATGGTCAAGAAGCAGCCAGCTCTGCATGTATTGTTAGCCTGAAATAAGAACAAGCTCATTCCATTTTGTTTAACGTGCTTGTTCTGTCACTTCTTTTTTTAAGGTTGCTGATACCTGTGCAGGTTATTCAAGTGTGGCTTTAGGGGGCTGTGATGCTGAGAACAGGAATGAGTGTTTTCAGCTTAGAACTGCTAAGAAAAAGTAAGCCTTCAGCCCCAAATTACTGTCTTCCCAAAGTCATTTTTCAGAGAAGAACTATGTTTTCAGTCTCTGCTGTGCTGCTGGAGATTTCTGTGACCTGTCCTTTAGCTTTGTAATGTTTCCCAATTTTCACAGCCCTCAGTCTTCCAATTAGACAGCTACAGTCCATATGTTTAATTTAATTTCAGAGGAGCTGCATTAATGATTTCTGTCAGTTGCCATCAGCTACAAGATGAAATCCCCTGTGCTAGCGGGGAAGTTTGGGCTCTTTTCTTTTTACAACAGAACAATGATCATTTCTTCCTCTTGAAAATGTCCTGTATCCAAAACATGGCAAGGCATTAAGAAATGTTATGGTGCATTCCTACTGATAGGTTCCAAAGGGGAGACCAGTGCATAGCTGGGAAGGAGCGGTGTCACGGCTTCATGCTCCCAAAGGCTCCTAATCCAGGTGAATTTAGCCTCATAGCACCCTGTGAACTGGGAGAGGCACTGGTGCTTCCAGCAGCTCCAGGTCCAGGCAGGGATTTCCCTCTCATTGCCTGTGCTCCAGAGGGTCGCTCTTCTGCAAACAGGGAGCATTTCTAGTCCTGGCTGGCATCTTCCTCTGCTGAGCGTCCTGCTCTGAAATGCAGATGCACAGCCTGCAGTGTGGTTGCAGCTTAGCTTTGGCACAGTCATAGCATGATGGGGGTGGGAAGAGACCCCTGGAGCCCACCCAGCCCACCCCCCTGCTGAAGCAGCTCTCCCGGAGCAGGTTGCACAGAGCCGCGTCCAGGCGGGTTTGAATGTCTCCAGAGCAGGAGACCCCACAGCCTCTCTGGGCAGCCTGTCCCGGTGTCCCGTCACCCTCAGGGGAACGATGTTCTTCCTCACATTCCGATGGAAGTTCCCGTCTTGCACTTTGTGCCCGTTGCCCCTTGTCCTGTCGCTGGGTGCCGCTGAAAAGAGCCTGGCCCCGTCCTCGTGGCACCCACCCTTGAGAGATTTGTGGGTGTTGGTGAGGTCCCCTCTCAGTCTTCACCTCTCCAGGCTCTCTCTCGCACTACAAATGCACAGGGCCCAAGCACGAGGTGCCAGCACATCAAGCCCCCAAACACTGCTGTGATGATAGTTGTAAAAGTAAAGGAAAGTGGCCAGATACTTCAGTCTGGTGTCTAATGTGGTGTTTATATTTTAAAAAGGCTTCATTACAGTAATTCAGTTGCTATAAAAATATTGTTGAAAGAATTGTGTTCCTGTTCTCTTATTATTTTAACTAGCTTGTTTTCTTGTTTCAGACCTTTCCTGAAGTGTGGATAGATTAATTTATGTTTCTTTTTTTTATGGGAGAGGGACTCCAAGTCCAAATTCCTTGGCTCTGTGATAGTACAGGTTGTAATTGGGTTGTGAGCTAAAGACAGATCGGCTGTGATCACGTTCATGTGAACAAAGGAAGCTTTTAGGCTGTAATTCCCATCGCTGGGGGAATTTACCATAGCGTTAACATAGCTGATGGGGCAGCAGTGCTGCGTTTATTCTAAGCATAACAGCATGTAAATGTCACTTTAGTCTGCAGTGCTGCGTTATAACTGTGTGTTTCTGTTCAGGTGTGACGAGTGACGCTGGCGAGTGGGTCTGCGCCCACACACATATACATTCCACCTTACTTTTCATTTATGTTTTTCAGTTGGAGTGACTCTTGGTCTGTTTTTTTCTTTAGTCTTTGTGAAAGCTTGTTGGTCTCCTGGATGTCAATACCTACTTTTAAGTGGTTTCTTCATTCTCCTGGCGAGATACCAGTTTTAAAAGGGAGGATTTATAGTCTATGCAAAAAACACTGCCAGGGGCTTCTTTCCCTTGGCTGCACCTGCTAGCTTTGCACATTTAACATATTTATAGTAATTAAGCTTTAATTAAATGCTTACTGGGAGCTTTGTGGGTTTTGTGCCTTTGTTAAAATAAGCAACAGAGCTATCATAGATTAAAAACTAATGCAGTTAGGACCTTAGCAAGCTAATGTCTATGTATTTGTAGTGTAGTGACCCTTTCTGCATGCAGCTACTCTGTTTTTCATTGTTTCAGCAGAAATAAAATGGCAGTGAAATATTGAGTCATCCTCTTGGCCCCTTATGAGAGGGAGCAGCGTGGAAACTCGTAAGTCCCAGTGTGATGATGGGGGGAGTTATAAACCACTGGGGCCAGGTTCTGCTTCCATTCCTTACCATCGATGCAACCCCCTGTGCACCAGTCCAGCGGGGAGGGGCATGGCTGGAGCATGATTTCAGTTGTGTGCATAGCTCATGCGGTGGGGAGGAGCACGCGGCTGTACTCAGTGGGATGACCTTCTCAGGGCAGTTCAGGCCTCTGCAAGGCTCGGTAACGGCTTGCTTAGCAGCAGCAGTAGCAGCAGCACCCGTGTTTTACAGGGGGAGAGAGAAGGTAAAGCCAGTTGGCTGCAGCTGGATCTCTGTGTCGCAGAGGGGTCTCTGTTTGCTGGGGCAGAGACACGTGCAGCTCTGGCAGGGGCGGTGTGGGTGATGGGCACATGGCTGCTTGCTTTAAGAAAGTTTGTGTGTGTTATTGCAGGTTTCACAGTCAATCCTCTTCTTTCCAGCTTCCCTTTTTCTTTTTTACTACTACATAGCTACAGTATTTCTATCCGTGTTCCTCCCCGCTTTTCTCACACACCTGTCTTGTTTTACACACAAACGAGCCCTTCATTCGCCTGGTTCCCCATGTGGATCTCCATGAGATACCTCGGTGAGTGCAGGGAAGGTGGCAGGAGGGACAAGAGCAGAGGCAGCTCCACCTAAGGAGCATTTCTTTATCTGGACAGGTGCTTTCTCTTGGAAGCTGGTCCCTGTCTCCCCTTGCCCATGGGTGTTCTGTATGGACTGCTTTGTGTCCTCTTAGAGCAGGAAGGGAAAGCTTTAATGCTCTGTGCTGGTGAACCATCACGTTCATCACCATGCATGGTGAACCTTCCATGTTGTTCCTCCTTTTAAATGAGTCCTGGTTGTTCATCCAGCTCGCGGTATAAGCACCTCCCAGACATACGTGTTCTTGTTGCGTCAGGGGCTGTAGCCTCTGATTCCTCTCAGCTGTTCCCCACACAATCTCCTCTTCTTCATTTTCTTTTTGAGGCTTTGACTTCTTGCACTCCCTTTCTCCTTTTCCCTCCGTCTTCAGGTCTGGATCTCTTTACCTTTCCTCACTTTTGCACCTCAACACCTTCCTGCTGGGAACAACTGATGACAAGTGACTCCTCCCTGTGCCTCAGCTGTCCTTTTCCTTCTCTGCCTTTCCATGTAGATTGAAAGAGCTGGGGGCTCCCACGTGGGACCAGGACCAGCAGTGCTTGGCCCAGCATGGTCCTGTCCCTTCCCTTGCCCTCCTCTGACCTTCCTTAAGGAGCGGAGTTGGGAAGTGGCTTGCACTCTGCCTCGGTGTAGATTGCTGGGACTTCTGCCTCTTCCACGTGTACCTAGACTTTGTGTATTGAAGGTGTTGTATAGATGTTTTATATTGCTAATAACAGTACATCATGCGTAGTAATATTCTAGTGGTGTGTTCTAAGACTTACAGTGATGGGTCACCTATCTGGAGCTATTTTCTGTCTACAGGCAATGACATGATTAACTGGTGCAGTCTTATTACCTATATTAGGCACATACATCTGTTCCCTGTGATTTTTTTCATTCCTTTCACTTCAGACAACTCATTCAGAGCTCTCTGCAGCAGAGCTGGAGAAGTATCTGGATGCTTTTGGAAGCATGTAATGTTGTCTGTCAAAGAGCTGAGTTGTTGAACATTGTTTTCAGCTGTGATGACAGCACATTTTGAAGGACTCGTTCCTACAAACTGGGGTATTGTCTTTCAAGTACTCCCCATCCGAATGTCTGATGAACAGAGTCCACTCAGCTGTTCCTGCGTTGTAGCTGCCCGCCCGAGGACAGGCCAGTGGCAGTTGTTCCCCACGCTGCTCCCCTGCTGCCTTGGCAGCGTCCCCATCTGACACCTCTGTGCCTGAGCACCCCTCTTCCCAGTGATCAATGGCATCTGATGTCCTGGAGGTCAGGCACAAGGAGATAGCACCAGTTTAGCAGTTTCTGCAAATCTCCGAGCCATAGAAACCACCTCTGTGCACATCTTACCACCACACGCAGGCAGCAGGGCTTCTAACACTCCTTCACTGATGGCTGGGGGCATGCGGCAGCAGTGCTGTGCCTTGACCATGTCTCTGAAGCGTGACTCACCTGAGCCACAGTCTCAAGAGAAAACTGTTGTGAACAATATTACAATTATCACCCTTCAATGTTAGTGTGGTTTTTTTTCCTTTATGGATTCCATAATTCCTTTTTAGCCCTTCTGGGGGGAGAGGGAGGATCATTTTCATCTGGATCAATAATAAACTGCCACAGAGTGAGGGAATGCTGTGGCTGCCGTGCTTTCTGTGCCACAGGTAGGCGTAAACGTATTCCTGGGAAGGCACACATCCACATTTAGACCTCATCTAAGAAAAAAAGGAAAGAACAGGGGCTGGAGTGTAAAGAGCAGCTCCCCCTGGCCCTCCTGCCCCTGCTGAGTTTTACAGAGAGTTAAGATATAGCCATACAAGGGATCTTTGTGTCCGGGCCAGACCTGTGGCTTCTGCCAGAGCTCGGGGCAGCCGCGTATCAAAACCCATCAAGGCATTTGCATTGTGCTGATAACTCACGGTCATGGGGATCACTGGACTTCTTGGTTCACCAACCCCAGCTGCCGGTGCATTGGTCCAGGCACAACATCTCTCCTGACACAGCCCCAGTCACATCCAGCCACCTCGTCATTGATTTCCCCACCCCCTATATTGTATGTATGTATTTATTTATTTAACAATATGTTGGTCCAGCCATTAAAAGCAGAAAGCACTTTCTCCAATCGATTGAACTGCCCGGCAAACTTCAGTTAAGCGTTGCTCTCTGAGTCATCACCAGGGTCAATTTAGATTTATATTCATGCTGATGAATAGGCTCTGCCTCTAATCTAATGAAAACTTCATCAGCAAATTAAAACTCAGCTTGTTGAGGCTGTTGAGCACAGGTGAGTTATGGAGGAAAGCCTGCCTTCCTGGACCAGCTCAGCCTGCCATCAGCATCCCTCTCCCTCTAGGTATCTGGTGCAGAGCGTTGTTCTGCCCCAACCCCTGGCAGCAAGAGAAAGAAGACAGGAGGTATATGGGCAAGAGAATCCTCCATTTAAAACTCACCCCTTTATTAATAAGCAATTAATTAATGAAGCTCTGGTGAGGGTGCTAGAGAAGGCGGAAGAGAAGGATGCCTTCTCGAGCACCTTCACCAGAGCTTCCTGAATTGACCCCCACAACTGCCTTACGATGCGGGAAGTAGTTACACCTCTTCTCCCTGGGAAACCTGAGGTTTTTTATTCAGGGACTGCGTTACTAGACCATGCTCTGTGACTGTCATCTGCATTCACAAGTCCCTTGCTTATTCCAATGACACTCACGTGCTTTGTGCTGATGAGTGCAGTTACTCTGTATTTTGATGGTGCCGTTACCTTTCCTAAAAGCTAATTTGCTTGAATGTCCCATTACCTGCAAATTGAATAGGTACAATCGATATTTGTGACTCCAGGAACATCTGGCTGGTGCAGAAGTGCCTGGAGGGCATGGCACCTCCCAAAATCAGGAGGTGAGACTGAAAGATGATTAGAGAGGGAGGCTGAATGTGCAACGCATTGTTATCAGACCAGTGAGTCCTTCCTGTGTACAGAGCTGGATCGCAGCCCAAAAGGGGGCCAGGCTTTTGGAACATCAGATTTTGCCAGTAAGAGATGATATCCATGCTTATTCAACTTGAGCCTCCCAGCTATCTTAAGAGCTAAGGACATGTGTCTTACTGCTCTGGGGGAAATGGTGTGGAGTGTTGTTAATAGAGACAGCAGAGTACTTCTGACATCATCACCCTAGACCACCTTGCATCTAGCATTTGTGGTCCTCTGCTAAAGTTTCCATGGAAGGTCGTTGCTCAGAGAGAAAGGCTGAAGGTGTATGCAGTGAACGAAGAGGAAGGGGCTGCCTGGGTGTTGCTGAGAGCACATGAAGGTAATATCTGATGAAGTGCCTGAGAAGAGCATTCATTTCAACGTAGTCACTGAGAACAGGAAAGGAAGATGGATGGAGTTACCAAGGAAATTATAAGTCATTGTGTGTTATCATGTGACTCATTCAGTGCCCATAGCTCACCCCTGGGCTGCAAGGTTGTGGATTAAAGTCCTACACTGGGACTTGGGATCATTTCTTTTAAAATGACAAAGATGCATAGACCTTAAAATGTATCATAGCCTGTCAGCTAAAACTGGAGTAGGGGGATTTTTGGTGTTGACAGCTGTGAGGATAGGGTCCAAGAAGGGTGGTTTGACCATATCAGAAGCTGTACTTTAAAGCGCTTGAATGATCAGAAAGGCTTTCTGATGTAGATGCTGGAAGCCCTACAGTAAGTCAGCTGCCTAGGGCAAGATCATCAAAGGCTTAATTGAGGGACATTTCACTAATGGTGGCTTCTGTTCAGTAGCTAGATGTCCATCTCTAGGAGCATGGAGGTCATCAATGCAGACCAATAGGGCAGCAAGGCAGTACCTGCCCCACCATCTTCCATCGTGTACCTCCTGCTTTCCATAGGGACTGCCTCTTCAAGATCTCTGATGCAGTTCTCCTGATGACTGGGCTGACCACAGTAGCCCCAAGTACTGGAGATGCAGGATGTTTCCAGAGGAATCCAGCTGGATCTTCCAGAAGAACTTTGCACAGATCATTGATCTGTGCTAGAGCTTTCCCAGGTAGAAAGCCTGGCTGTGGCACCTTTGCTTCTCCTGTTTCATAGACTTGGAGAGATGGCACACCTCCTGCCCAGCCCTGCCAGCCAGGCACTAAAAGCAGGATTGACAGGCCTACCTGATGACCTACCTAATGACCAGGGGTGGAAGAGCCTGGGCTGGTGGGCTTTGGCTGGAGCTGCTCTGGACAGCCAAGGCTACACACTTGGGCTCATGTGATTTTACTTGCGGCCAAACTTCTCTCTTGCTTTTTGTTTTGCTGCAGCCATAGCAGTCAGTGGTAGAGGTCCTGCAGTGTCCCCTTATATAAGGCAACAAGTTGGAGTTGTGAAGTGGAGGTGAGTCAGGAGCTACACATACTGAAAAGCCCTTGCTAGAGGTGCTAAAGGATTTTTAGAATAGGTTTTGTGCCCCATGCCTTGTTGATGCTCCCAAGGCGGTCCAGAAGGACCTACGGGCTTGTCTTGTGGCTAGAGAGATGGCACTCCTACATAAGATGTCCTCATGGATGTGGCCTTTAGTAGCAGTGTAGCAGGGCAGTGTAGAAATGGCTTTTCTGAACATGGAGGGGGAGATTTGTATCAGGAACTTTCTTCTCCCTGGTGGCAAATGGTTTGTTCTGAGAGGACTGAGGATGAAACAATAAGGTTGTATCTCACTGAAACTATGCTGAAGATAGTAGATGATCTCACACGCTGACCCTTGCACCAAGACCAAAACTGCTGAATGAACTGAAAGAAAATGCAAGGTCCTGCACGTGGGTCAGGGCAATGCCAAGCACAGATACAGGCTGTGTGGGGGATGGATGGAGAGCAGCCCTCAGGAGTAGGTCCTGGTGGATGAGAGGCTCAACATGACCCGGCATGTGCGCTCGCAGCCCAGAAAGCCGCCCGTGCCCTGGGTGCCTCCCCAGCAGCGTGGCCAGCAGGGCGAGGGAGGGGGCTCTGCCCCTCTGCTCCCCTCTGCTGAGACCCCCCCACAGCGCTGCGTCCAGCTCGGGGGTCCTCAGCATCAGAAGGACACGGACCTGTCGGAGCGGGCCCGTCGGAGGCCACGGAGCTGGTCAGAGGGCTGGAGCCCCTCTGCTGTGGGGACAGGCTGGGAGAGCTGGGGCTGTGCAGCCTGGGGAGGAGAAGGCTCCGGGGAGACCTTAGAGCAGCTCCCAGTGCCTGGAGGGGCCGACAGGAAAGCTGGGGAGGGGCTTTGGGCAAGGGCAGGGAGCGGTGGGACAGGGGGGAATGGCTTGAAGCTGAGAGAGGGGAGATTTAGGTTGGACGTGAGGAAGAAACCCTTCCCCGTGAGGGCGGCGAGGCGCTGGCCCAGGCTGCCCAGAGCAGCTGTGGGTGCCCCATCCCTGGCAGGGCTCAAGGCCAGGCTGGACGGGGCTGGGAGCAGCCTGGGCTGGGGGGAGGGGGCCCTGCCCCTGGCGGGGGGTGGGACTGGCTGGTCTTGAAGGTCCCTTCCAACCCGAACCATTCCATGATTCTGTGATTCTATTATAAAATTGAGGCTAGTTGAAGGGATTTGAGCGGTTGAGAGTGAGCACATCTATGATGGGAGGCTACTTAGAGCTTCATGTCCTCCTTTGCTGATGTCTGGAGGTAGGTGAGATGATCCTTATCCTTAAGTGCCAGTCCTAAACTATCAGATATCTAATTTTATCATGGGTGTGCAACTCAAACTATTGGAGAAAGTCTTCAGTGTAATGTGCTCCTGACTAGACTGAAACGGTGAAAGATCACAGCTGGTAGTTGCTGTTTGGCCAATAAGATCCAGTGCATCTCAACCTAAATATTTTAGAACAAAGGGCATTGTTGAAATACAAGTATAAACAAACGTGTGCTCACACGGGAGATGGCAGGAGGATCTCCTGCCTTCCAGCCTGCTGCTTTGCTCACTAAAAGTAACTTTGTACGTGGTGAAGAGTTTACCAGTGCCGGTAAGGAGCTGGCCTTTATTGTACTGTATTCAAAGAATAAAATAACCACCTTTGATTCTGCTAATGCATTTATGGGGTAAATGGTAGAGGAGCTTAAGTGAAATTCTAAATGTGACTTGACAAGACACAGCCTGCAGATACATGTCAGTCAGTCTGTGGTGCACATCGCTGTCAGCCCGTGAGCCATGTCACCAGTGATGAATGCTAACTAACGAGTTACTGTCTAGTTGTCATGGAAGGCTTGAACCCTGGAAAAAAAATTAAGAATTAACTGGCTTCAAGCTGCTTTCAGAAGTGGTGAGAAATCTAATTCTGGCCCGATTGTTTGGGTTCGAAAGCAGAGATGGAGGACTTCCACACCAAAACTGCCTGGCCTGTGTGTCTTGTGTTAATCTGTGCTGCTGCAGCATGTTGATAACCTCACGGGTCTGGGGGCTGAAAGCCTCGGTCCCAACGCGCGGGAGAGTTTAGTATGGGATGTCCTGCCTGTGTTGCTGTGGCAGTCAGCCCTAGGAGGGCCTGCCCCTCCAGTGGGTCCTGCAGCCGCCGTGTAAAATAAGGGGGAAGTTCTCTACAAATTCAGAGGTTGAATCTCTTTCCGAAGTCCTGGCAGCTGCTGGGCTGGTTGCAGACGATCAGGCTGTCTTCGGTGGTGATCTCATACCAATGGGCTGGTTCTCAGAGGTGGGGATTTGCCTGAATATTATGCAGCAGTGGAATGCTTTTCTTCCAGAACCCCGTATAATTCATGCAGCTGAAATTTGTTTTTGAAATGCTGGGGTCTGACGCTTCATCTTGTGAGGGCAGAAAAAGGCAAAGGAAGGCTTAGCTGTCTCATAGGCCATGTGGGTACAAGAGATGCCTTTTCAAGGGTGGCTTCCATGAGCTGCTTTGATGTAGATGGACTGCTCAAGTGACTGCTGTAAATTGTAGGGCAGAAACCTCAGAAGTGAATAGTGCCCTTTTGTTGTGCTGCATGCTGAAATGCTATGGGCTTCTTGTCTTGGGAGGGTGGCACCTTTATTAAAGGAGGCTTAGGTGCTGTTATGATTGCAAAAAAATTGTGATTGTGTTGCAATTGCAACCCAAAAGCAGAAGTAACAGCACCATGTAGTTTTGCTTCCCTTAACCTGAAGACTGTTGCAAGAATCTATCTTTCTGCAGGGGCAGGGATGGCCTTGGAGCCAGGATCTGGCTCTGACTGTGCATTTGCTGCTGCTGGGGACAATTTCCACCACTGATCCAGACCTACAAAGTTACGGGAATGTCACTGATTCCCATGGTGATCTGGGAATATGAATCATGCTCAGAGCGTGTTCCGTGCAGGTCTCCTTGGGAGGGCTGTGTTTCCCTACAGCGTCACCCCTGCCTCAAGTGCCTCCCGCATCTAATGGGTTTCAGAATATGCTGGTGTGGTTTTATTTGTGGAAATGTTCAGTTATGGTTGTTGGTTTCCTTCACTAGCCAGGAGGGCTTTCCGAGTGCCGTCTCCCTTCTCAGCCTCTGAAGGACTTTTAATTACTCATGTTCTACCTCTGCCTTATTTTTGTTCCAATTTGTAACAGTGTGGTGAAGATCCTGCTCGCAGCTAATGCAGATCCAAACCTCGGAGATGATTTCAGCAGCGTGTATGAGACTGCCAAGGAAAAAGGCCTCCATTCTTTGGAAGGTAATATTATTTGTGTGCAGCCACTTGCATTTGCTTTTCCGGTCCCAAAATTTTCTTTCCTGGCTTTGAAATGGAAATTTGACCTTGTTTGGGTTTTTTTAGAGCCAGCTTCAGCTCCCATTTAAATGTAGAGTAACTGATGGTACGTGGGCAAGTGTATCTGAAGATGAGAGAAAACATTGTGTAGATGTTTATGAGAAGCAATCCTTCAACGTCCTAGAGATAACCTGTTTTTATATAGCCAGAACATAATACAAAGTTGTAGATAGGAGTGTCATCCTGTTGACCCACATGCAGCCGCTTGCTGGGGAAGGAGGAGGGTTCAAGGCAGTGTATTCTGTCAGTAACCTTACCCTAGATCTTGTAAGTAGGTATAAAGTGAAGAAAGACTTGGCCATTTGAAATAAAACTGGATGATGTAAGTGGTTGCAATTACTGCTGCTGTTTTTTGGGCAGGCGTTAACGCTACCTTTCAGGCCTTGGAGTCTTTACATGAAAAGGAGGAAATGTTCTGCACCGTCGTTTCATCTTGTTATGGTTTTTCTTGGCTGATGTCTCAAGTTCCAGTCTCACCCTAACGTTATCCCCATTGCTGGGATGTTGATGCAGACTTAGAATCAGAGAATCACGGAGTGGTTTGGGTTGGAAGAGACCTTTCAAGGTCATCTAGTCCAACCCCCCTGCCGTGAGCAGGGGCATCTTGTACTAGGTCAGATTGCTCAGAGACCTGCTCTGTTTATTCAGACCGATTTAAATTTCCAGACTGTTTCCACTCTTTACGACGATAAATGGTGGTTAGATTTTCTTGGGTTTGTGATTATCGATGAAATCTCAGGCAGGGGATGTCTGGATTCTTGGTGCCCAGCTGAGAAAGTGGCCAGCTGCACGTTTCAAGGATGCTTCTTGTCCCCAGGCTTTGTTCTGAGGTTGGCATGAGTGCTGGCAGGACTTGACCCCACTAAAATGTCCCTGGCTGTTGCCTTCCCTGTTCCAGAAGCCTCTTCCACATCTGAATGCTGTGCTGACCTGCTGGCCTTGGCTCTGTGCTGGCAGACCACAGACCATGTCCCAGCCATCCCCATCACCCTGCCAGAGCTCAGCCAGCCTCCAGGGCTCACGTTTCTGGGGACTGCTGCATCCACAGTGACTGCGTTTGTGTGCTGTGACCTCCTGCTCTGGAGTTAAACTGTTTCCTAGCTGCTGGAAGGAGAAAATTGGAGGAAGCCACACGGGTTGTCCGAAGCCTGTTTGCCCTGTGTGGTTTGCAGAGCCTAAATCACGTGGTGACATTATCCATGGGTCTGTTGTGCTTTTTGCCTCACTGCTAAGAGCTGAAAGCTATATGAAGTCTAATGAAGGTGTAATATTTGAACCTTTCATAAAACACAGGTTGAGTTAAGAAGATGAATCAGTGAGAGGACAGTTTTGACAGGGTGTTATTTTATTTTTAAAAGCTCTCTGCTCTCATCCCTCACTGTAACCCACCCGTGCAATAGACGTGCTCCTTGATGGAAGTGAGAACACGCATATATCAGCTCGCTGTAGCAGTGAATGCAAAATGTATGAAACAACATTAAAAAATGAACAATGGAATGCCAATACATAATGCATGTACATAGACTTTGTTTAAGACAAAGTATATCAACCAATACAGTTAATTGGTTTTGTCTGCATTCATCCCTCTATAATGTTATGTATTTTGGGGTGAAGAAAAGATAAGGCCACTCACTAAGAAGTTGCATTAATTCTTTGGTTGACATGTTTTATTAAAAAGAATAAATTCAGTTGCATTTTTAAAAAGAGAGGGAGAGAGAGAAACTGCCTTTGTTTTTTACTTTTTTTAATGCATTTACATATTTCGTGTATAAATATTTTTTCATAAAAACATCCAAATCGAGAGTGTATGCTCCACAAACGCTGCACAAAATATATTACAGACATTTATATGGATGGCAGGAAGGGAGACAGAGGGCTGAAAATTTCCAGGCACCCAGTGATTGATGGTAGACGAGGCTTCCCCTGACGCTTTATTGAGTTTCCGATGATTATCTCTCTCTGAGACATTTTTTACAGATGACGGCCGAGCTGTCACAACGGACCATGGGGGAAAAAAACCAACAATAATAACACTTTAATCTCTTTACTGCACTGCTCCCTAGTATCTCAGATTCATCTTCCCTGACGCACGCAGTTCATTATCCTGCTCCTCCCTAGGTAGGAAATGACGACAAATAAATAAATATACATACTCACCCTGTATGCTTGGAGAAAAGACCCAGGAAAGGAAAGGAGCCAGGGCATTAATTGATCTTCCTGGAGGTACTGCGGTTCATTAGCGGAGATGCTGGGCTAGGACAGCATCAGGTATTCATTACAGTGTTTTTCTCTTCTGAACTTTTCAAATCTTCTGGAAATCTGTCGCTAGCTCTTAGGAGGGAATGTGGAGACTGCCCTGCGGGGGATCTGCTGCCCAGGTCTGCTTGCTTTGCTGTGACAAAGTATTAGATGCTGAGAGCCCTTTCAAGTTCTTGATGGCAGCATGGGCTTACCGAGTTCTGGTTTTATACCCATTCACCGAGGAGCTTAGCACAGCTCCAGGAGGAATTTGGTCCACCAGCTGGGTGACGTTCATTCAGCAGGAGACAGCATGTGCCAGTCCCACCATCACTCGGGCTCCGTGGTGGGGCTGTGTGTTCGTGAGGCTTGCGCGTCTCCCAAGGCTGGGGAGAAGGGTTGTGGCCAGGCCTGGCCCTACTGCCTGCTCCCCGCAGATGAGTGAGAGGGAGATTAGTCTCCATTAACTCTGGAATGGGTGCGACAGCCTCCCTTTCCTCAAAAATCAGATATAAAGTGCAGAGCCTGTCAAAACCCACAGCCCTGAGCGATAGCATCTGCTCGTTGATAAAAGAGCCAGTGAGGATGGTGAACACTGAAATGAGAGAGGAGGGATGTGCCCTCCCTTCAGGCGTGAGCGTGCTGCTCACATCGGATTCTTGATGATGGAATACTTGACCTCTTTGGTGGCTTTGATGGCACATCTGGCCAGGTTTTAGATCAGGCTTCTCTCTGGTGTGCTGAATGCTCTCAGGGCTGATGTTGTGAAGATGCTGTCTCTGCTCCCGTAAGCCTTCCTGACTGACCAGCAGCATGGTATTATTTCCTTCAATGCCAAACAAGAGCCACTCTTTTTTCCACTGTTCATTTTTGCTGATGACTAGAGCACAGGGCTTACAACCCAGGATGTTTGCTAAAGTCTGACCTTTAGACCAGCTGCAGAAGAGTATTGGTGCTGCAGACCCTTCCTACGGACCCATGCAGGGTGCTGGAGCCCTGCCCAGACACACGGGCTGGTCTGCTGGAGACTCCCAGAATTGGGAATTTGCTTCGAGGTCATGTGCTGATGGGGCAGTGTCCTCTCCTTTCACAGCTTCCTTTCTGTTTGCTGACATCACCGCTGCCTTGTAGTAATCTATTGGTGTGTTGGGAGAGAGTTTTTCCTGGCTCGGGAGCATAGTCCCTCCTAGGTGCTAGTAGAAACAGCATCTAAAACCAGGTTTTGCACCAGAGCATCAGCAGCAGAGGCACTTCCACCCCTCCCACCGCGTGTCTGAGTCTAAGTTTGTGCGTAAATATTGCAGACATCGTTAAGCCTCTGCTTGGGGAGGGGTGCTTGGCAGGAGGGGTGATGCCTGTCTGTGCCATCTTAGAGGCAGCCCGTGCCTGTGGTCCAGGTCTGCTAGCCACGGTGCATTGCCTGCGTGCCAGCTGGGTTCGCGTGGGACTCTGGCACTTCTCCAGCTCGTGTGTGTACGCTGCAGAAAGGGGACAGGTCTAGCGAGAGCTGGGCTTGGAGCTGGAGCGGTGCAGCCTCTCCCACAGAGAGTCTTTGCTTCTGTACATCAGTTGGATTTAATGCATTCCTTGATCTTCCAGCTTTGCAGTCCAAACTCTTGAGTTTGCATCTGATCTAGAAGATTTAGTCTTTCATGTCTGTCTCAGCACAGTCCTTCTCCTGTCCTCCTGGGAATGCCTTGGCCCAGCTTTGCTCTGACCTGCAAGCACCAGTCGTTGGGCTTTCCCTTTTGCCAGGTATCTGTGCATGTTGGCATTCAGCAGAACAGAGCTCAAGGGAGGAAAAAAATTACAATTAATCAGCTTTAGAAAACATCGTTTTCTGTTCAAAGAAGCATCATGGTCTCTGGGTCTGATTTCACAAAACCTGCCAGGTCTCAGTATAATTGCATTTGCTCAGGGGATTTCAGGCTTTCTAGTCAGCTGTGAAATGCGTTATTATGAATTATTCCCATCCCGGTAGCATTGAGGAATACACCTCGGGGAGCACACTGTACCAGTGGCTAAGGAAACACAGGATAAAAACTCCAGGCCCCAAGGACCAGCCAGTTTCAACATAAAACTGAAGATAGCAGGAGCAGAGATGCTCAGCCTCATGATCTGCAGCACTTGAGCCCACGTTACTTTTCAGTTAACAAAGGAAGTGTTTTTAGAAAAGTTCTTGCTTTAAAATGGCTACTTCTTGACACTTCTGGGCAGCGCCGGGTAGAGGAGGCAGCTCCTGGTGGAGACAGGCCCAGGAGCAACCGGAGCGGAGTGGTAGGGGAAGCATAGCATGACTCTGAGGAGATGCCCTGGCCATTGCCAGCTGACTACTGTCCCCAGCATCTGTAGTGCTGTTGTCCCTCAGCCTCTCCGGCTCTTTTCCCTTGGTTATGGCTCATAGGTTTTGGCATTCTGTGCTTCCAGCCTGAAGTAGGTGCAGACTGCTGGGACCGCATTCTGGCTGGAGGGGGAAGCTGGTGCGGAGGAAGCATTGAATGCTTGTTCTCTGGCCCTTCTGGACCGTAAAAGGCAAAAATAAAAGGCAGAAGTCTCTGTGTTGCTTGCTTGCGTTGAATCCTGTTTTCACTTTGAAGGTGCAAATAGGCTGTGGTTGGAACAAGGCTGAGAGGTCTTCTTCTGCTGGGCTTTCCCAAAGCACCTCCTTCCCTGTCTGAGTGCTGTGAAGGTGGGCCCTGGGATTTGTGGAAACCGTGTTGTCTTCATCTCTGCTGCTGCTTAGTGGAGTGGGGACAATAGCCACCAGAACCCTCCACTGGGGTCCTGATGGTATCCTGGAAAAGGTCCTTAGGCCCTTAGCAGGCTTCCAGGCCGGTGGTGGTGGTCTGTGCTGCTGGTGCGCCTTCAGACAAGCAGCTCTTTGTCTCAGTGAGCTGAGCTTTCATTCTTTTTCCCCTGCAGTCCTTGTAACCCGGGAGGATGACTTCAACAACCGCTTGAACATCCGAGCCAATTTCAAGGGCTGCACAGCTCTACACTATGCGGTACTGGCTGATGACTACCTGACTGTCAAACTGCTGCTGGATGGAGGTGAGTTCCATAGCTCCACCCGACTCTTGGGCCAGGAGCACTTTTTCTGAGTAGGCCTGTCCCACAGAGCTGTCAAGCTTGCACAAGGGCCACAGTCTTTCATTGTCAGGATTAGACGTGATTTACTGTTTGCTTTAATCTCTTTAATTTTTAGTTTCTGTGTTCCCATTGATCTCCAGTGGTTTTTCTCAGGTACTTCTGGTGGCTGTTCTCATCTTAATCATTGACTTCCCTTTCCTCCTGCAGTTCAGTGAGGATGCATCCACTGGTGTCTCTGTTCAGTATTTTGAACATTTCCCTTTCCCTATTTGCACTCCACTCATCAATCATATCCCTTACGTACCTGTGTGGCACAGAATCAAAGAGCCCTCACTTTACTCATAATAGATCTGCTCTGCATAGGTACTGGATAGGGACCACTACCCACATGAAATGGTTTAGGCTGGGGTACTGTTGGTACCCTGGCAATGCAGCTCTTGTCAGAATTGGTAGAAATTAGCTTGTGCAGTAATTTGTCCTCCTGGTCAAACCACAGACCCCTTCTTCTCCTGGATCCTGCTTCACTGTCATCTCTTATGTACTCAATGGCTCTAGAGTACAGATCCATAGAGATATGTACAGTTGGACCCAATGATCTTAAGAGACTTTTCCAACCTGAACAATTCTAGGATAATAAACAAGATGGAAATTCATAGGATTATAGCATAGTTCAGGTTGGAAGAGACTTCAGAAGGTCTCTAGTCCAACGTTCTGCTCAAAGCAGGGTGAGCTGTGAGGTCAGACCAGGTTACTCAGGGCTTTAGCCAGCTGGGGCCTGAAAACGTCCAGGGATGGACACTGCCCAACCTCTCTGGTGACCTGTCGCAATGCTTGACCGTCTTCATGGGGAAAAAGCTCATTGGCACTAGTGGAGGAGAGGAAGAAGATGCATTTAGCTAACAGAATAGAGATGTGCTACCATGACAACCGTTTTTTATATTTACCCTCCTGCTGATCTTTAGCAGGATGACATTTGCGTCTGTGTTATGCTGTTATCCAGAACCGGAGTCTGCTGAATGTGTATCTACATCTGCGTGGTGCCGTTAAATTAGCTGCATCTGCCTGTGATACAAATTGCTCTGCAGACTGCAGAGCTAGTCGGTAGAGTTCTGCTTCCCTCCAGGTTTGCGTCCTTTGTCCCTAGCATTCCTCTTACAACAATTTCAACTCCTCTCCTCCTGCAAGGTCACCTGGGGCACCTTTGAATGAGCAAGAAACAGCGATGTTGTGCCTGCTTTGAAGTGTGTGCTTGCCAGCAGCCTTCTGCCAAATGCAGTATACAGCAGCTGAACACTGTCAGCCCGTCCCTGTGGTGCAGAGACTCTCTAGCGTCTGTCTAGCCAGATGCTGATATTTTTGCAAAAATTTTTGGAATATCATTGTCTTCGTGGTGTGGGCATCGCAGGAGTTGAGGAGTTAATTCTAGGGAAGCAGGCAGGCAGATAACTGTATGATGGACTCACGCAAGGCTCATTCCTTGAGAAAGTAACTAAAAGGATAATGGAAAGTAGCATCCGTGAAGGCTAACCATCCCCAGAAGGGATGAAGAAAAATAATTGTAGGAACATTGAACCTTGATACTCATCTCTACTGTATGCTTGTTATCTTTTACAAATAGAAAAATAAGAGTGAAAGGTTGAGATTCAATACCCCTGAATTCCACAGGTAACTCTGGCTCAGGGTTTCTCTGGGAGCCCTGCCGGATACCAGAACCCTATCTCTTGGCCATAAATTAACCCCCCAAAAAAGGAGCCACTGAAAGAAAACCTATTGCAAATGTATTTAGCCAAGATTCCTATGGGTTGCTTGCAGAGAAGGGAGCTTAAAAAGCAGACAGCTGCTCTGTGGGCTGTAGGAGTATGTGCGTGTGGTGACTGGGAAGTCCTCAGATGAAAATATTGGCCCTTGTGTGGTCCAGTGCATTTGTCTGACGTGACAGACTACTCCATGTTTGGTAGATACATAGACGCTGCCTGAACACCGAACCTGGCAGTTTCTCAGTGCATCTGACTCGCTACATGTCTGCTGCACCGTCCAACAGCACGCGTTCAGCGGTTGCTTGTCCCAGGGTGCTGGTAGTCAGAGGAAACTGCTTCAACAGGACCTCTGAGATCCCACAGCTGTGGGCAGGGATGCCTGTGGGAAGAGCGGAGTGAGCTTCACCCTCTTGAGTGATGAGTTGTGAATGCACAGGGCAGGCTTTGCTGGCGAGCACAATGGGCTCTGTGATGTTACAGAGAGTGGCAACGTGGTCAAAGTGGTGGCATGGAAAAGTCCTTGTCACAGCATTGTTGTGAACAGATTTGAACAGAGTGAGCCTGGGATGGTGTGAATCTTAACAGCAGTGTTTTATCTTTAAAAACACCTAAAATACAGATGTGGACTAGCCATGAGGGCAGAGGCATGGTCTGCTGTGAAGATGGTACACAGGCACACTCCACAGCAGTGTTAGGGATCATGGAATCACAGAATCATGGAATGGTTTAGGCTGGAAGGGACCTTCAAGACCAGCCAGTCCCACCCCCTGCCAGGGGCAGGGCCCCCTCCCCCCAGCCCAGGCTGCTCCCAGCCCCGTCCAGCCTGGCCTTGAGCCCTGCCAGGGATGGGGCACCCACAGCTGCTCTGGGCAGTCCGTGTGTTGCACAGTGTAGGTATGTTGGTCACAGTGGTCATGAGAGAAGGCGGCAGCAGAGCTGCCAGCAAGAGGCTGAGAGCTCTTTTTCCGCCTGTTGAGTTTGGGCTGGCAGTCGCCCTCCTACCCTCTGGGGAAAAACTGGAATAACGTTTTTTAAAAAGGTACCTCATTCTTTTTTCTGCCTTTGAAAATCTCCTTACAAGACACGTGTATTATTAGCTGATTGAAAGTACCAAGGCAGCTGCTCAGTTATTCTAAGTACAGGTAAAATGTGGGTGCAAATAAGTGAAGTCAGTACTAAAGAATTTATATTATATATATATATATATAATTTCACTATACTGAATAAATAATTGCAAGTGGCAAGTCCAGCTCATTTCTACAGCTGTCTCCTGCTCAGCTATCTGAGAGCTTGTTAGAATACAGGACTCTCTTAATAGAGAGGACTGTTCTTTTTGTTCAAATGCTGTTTCTGTATCAGTACGGGAGCCACTGCTGTCTTTGTGAATGACCACTTCGGCTGCTTGATGCTCATAGAGAGTTCTTTGTTCACAGCAAAGTGTTGCAGCCTGGAAGAACTCACTCGAATCTCAGGAAAAAAAGCATATAACAATCTGTAGGACTCTTGTTTGTTTGAGTACAACAGAAGGGATTGTGTACCAAATCAAAGTGAAAATCCTGAATTTATCCAACCATAACACTGAAACGTGGCAATTGCTCATTGCTGATCTCTTCGTAGTCCAGCCCGATGGAAATCCTTGTGGATACAGATTCAGAAGAGTCCACACTAAGAATGCATTTCCAAGTGAAAACTGTAATCTTGCAGAGATACAGGCGTGTCTCAGTGCTTAGACCCTGGGAACATTGGTCCACCAACATGAATCTCCACTCGGCGCATGATGTGAAAGGTCCTGCTGGAGTCCTTGCAGGATCCTGAGGTTGAGTTTGCAGTGCTCTTCAGATTAATCTGTATTTGCCAGCCCATCTGCAACATCCAGTTACTCTTTGCCGTCATAGTTATGATGAAAATTCATGATGATTTACTTGCTTAATCAAATACGTCTCCCCTTTTTGTCAGGTGCATTCTTCTGAGCTGGTAGTGTTACAGCAGACCCTTCCATTCCTTTTCAGTGAGTTTTGCACTCTGGAGTTCGATTTCATGATTGGTGCCTGACATGAGGTTTTCATCGCATTGACTGGGGTGTTCCCCTCCTCCTGGTTCTGTGTGATAACAAAGCGTCATCCTTGTTAGTATAATCTGCAATGAATACATGGCTGAAGGTCTCAAGTGGAGATCGAACACCTTTCAGAGCGTGCCTGCCCCGGGCCCTTTGTGAGGATAATTTCCCCATGCTGTCTGCCATTGACATCCGCGCATAGGATGTCTCCTGTTTGCTGACATGGAACAGGCTCCCCTCGCTCCCTCCCTTACACTTCCCTACACCTGCCTTTTTACTAACTGTCCATTTACTCTCCCTAACACTTCCTTCTCTTGGTGCCCTGCCCTCAGGGCCAAAGCCATTAACTGCCAAGGCCCCTCTCTGCTAAAACAACTACCCCGTTGTGTGGCGCTGGGTTTTTTTTTTAAGGGAAGCCCCTATGCACTTGCCCCTCACCCCACATCCCTGGCCTTTTGTGGCCCATTCAGTGACTCGCTTGACCCCTCCAGGACCTTATCGCCTTGTGGTCAGCATGTGTGTGCCCAGCAGACCGCGAGACGAAGTTGCTGCTCTGTTGTCCTTTTGGGCAGTTGTTGGTGACATTTCACAGTCTCCTGACCTGAGCTGACACCATAAATATTGGTGTTTATGGGAAGGAGTGGGTGGGAGCTCGCATCCACAGCATGCACCAGTTGCTACTGCAGGCGCGATCGATTCAGAGGGCTTTGTGTTTGGCTTGGAGGAAAGAAGGCAGCGTCTCCAGCTCGCTGACGGTGGAAGCCTCTTCGTTTCAGAGGGAGCTTTTGTTATGTCAGTATTTAAATCTGCCATATGAAATAGCCGGTGTTAAAAGGTTCAGCTTTCTGCAAGGTTAGCCTTACCACAGAGCTCAGCCACCTTCTAGCACCCTTCTAAGTCTGATTCTGCTCCAGAACCTGTCACTGAAATGCAGGTAGCCAGAGGAGCCCAGACAGGCGCTGATCCGTGGGGGACCGGGGCTGGAGGCCAGCATCTGGAAGCACACTGCATATATTCCAGCCCTCCATCCTCCTCTTAGCTCTGGACATTTACCAATAGTCAAACTGAACCTCCCGGATGGCTCATGTTGCTACCAACCCTCGTGGCCTGCAGCAAAGTTTCTGTAGGAGACTTGGGAGGGGGCTTGAGTTCAGGACTGGCTTAAATTCAAAGCCTGGTCCTTCTAGCCATGTGGATGCAGCAGTCTCAAGCCCGCAGCAGGTGGATTCAAGATGATGATGAAGGCAGCAAAGACACAACCAGCAGCACTTATGTTCCCATGCGCAGGGACCTGTCCATTCTCATGCTGTCAGTTGAGTTGTGATTCATTTTGTTTAATTTCTTGGGACATGCTTCTGTTACTGTTTTGGAGGGATTATATTTTTTTACTCCCATGTGACAAATACACAGCAGGGTTTTAGGTCCAAAGAATACCTGCAGGCTTTGGAATCAAGCAGCAGGTACCTGATATTACTTTATTGGGCTAATGTGGGGAGAAGAGTTTAGGTTTGAAATACATGGGGCTCAGAAGTGGGGCTGTGAAGAAGGGCAGGCCCTGGTCAGGGGAACTGAGCAATAGGAGGCTTGAAGAAGCTTAGAAACCAGAAGAGCCTGGAGAGATTCACCAGAAATTGTCTCTGTGCATCTCTGAGTGGCCCCACCTTTATTAAACCACATGCACAATCTGCTTGCCTTCGCTGTAAAGGCCCTTTGCAGCCTGTCCCAGCCCCGTGCATCATGCTGTGTTTTGCTATTGAGAGATCACACCGCTGACAGCCAGGACGCCAGCCACCACCACCTTGTGAACAGACTGTTGAACAAACGTCTTCACTTGGAAGGAGCTCACCTGGACGCCACAAAGACGCTGTTCTTTCTCCTGTAGTGCTCTCTCCAGTGCTCAGTTTTCTGCAGGAGACATTGCAAGTTGTTCGCTGATGCCTCTTCTGTTGCTCAACAGTGTTTCCTTGGCAGTGTGTGGTCCTCTGACTGTATCCAGCCACCGTCTCATGCTTTATGATCTTTGAGGAGTGGTATCTTTGCCCCTGACTAAAGTATTTAGGTCCAAAGATACTCTGTAATAGTTAGGAGGGACAAAGAGGAAGCTGAGGGGAGAGTTGTGTTTCCTCATCAGGGTGCCAGGGCACAGTAGAATCCATGAAATCGCTGAAGTTGGCAGGGACCACTGGAGACCATCTCGTCCAACCCCCTGCTCAAAGTAGGGTCACCTGGAGCAGGTTTCCAGGACTGTGGTTGGGGTTTGAATATCTCCATGGATGGAGATTCCACAACCTCTCTGGGCAGCCTCTTCCAGTGCTCAGTATCTGTTACAGTAAAGATTTTTCTTATGTTTTAAATTAAATTCCCTGTGTTTCAGCTTGCACCCGTTGCCTCCTGTCCTGTAACTGGGCGTCACTAGAAAGAGCCTGGCTCATCTTCTTCACCCCCTCCCATCATGTGTTTATACACTTGGATAAGATCCCTGTGAGCCTTCCCTTCTCCAGGCTAAAGAATCCCAGCTCTCTCAGCCTCTCCTTGTATGAGAGGCACCAGTCCCTTCATTGTTTTCTTGGCCCTTTGCTGGACCTACTCCAGTAAGTCCATGTCTTCCTTGACCTGGGGAGCGCAGAACTGCACACCAGATGTGTCTCACCAGTGCTGAGCAGAGAAGGATCCCCTCCTTCAACTTGCTGCAACACTCCTCCTAATGCAGGCCAGGACACCATTGGCCTTCTTTGTGGCAAGAGCACATTGTTGGGTCATGGTGGACTTGGTGCTCACCAGGATGTTCTCTGCCAAGCTGCTTTCCAGCTAGGTGGCCCCAGCCTGTGCTTCTTCCTCCCCAGGGGCAGGACTTTGCATTTGTTGGACTTGCTGAACTTCAAGAGGTTATTATCAACTCATGTCTCCAGCCCACCAAGGTCCCTCTGGATGGCAGCACAACCTTCTGGCCTATCAGCCATTCCTCCCAGTTCTGTATCTCCTACAAACTGGCTGAGGGTGGGCTCTGCCCATCATCAGGGTCATTAATGAAGCTGTTCAGCAGCTGTACCCGACAAGTGACAGGCCTACAGCTGCACTTTCTGCTGCTTCTCATGACCATTGAGCCAGTTTTCAATCCCACTTCATTGTCGACTGTGGGGATGTTATGGGAGATGATGCTGAAAGTCTTACTAAAGTCAAGATAAACAACATCCACTGCTTTCCTCTTCATAAATCCATGCTGGCTACTCGCAGTCACCTTCTTGTCCTTCATATGCTCACAGAATCACAGAATCAGCATGGCTGGGGTGGGAAGGCACCCCTGGAGACCACCCAGCCCACCCCCCTGCTGAAGCAGCTCTCCCAGAGCAGGTTGCACAGAGCCGCGTCCAGGCGGGTTTGAATGTCTCCAGAGCAGGAGACCCCACAGCCTCTCTGGGCAGCCTGTCCCGGTGTCCCGTCACCCTCAGGGGAACGATGTTCTTCCTCACATTCCGATGGAAGTTCCCGTCTTGCACTTTGTGCCCGTTGCCCCTTGTCCTGTCACTGGGCACCGCTGAAAAGAGCCTGGCCCCCTCCTCTTGGCACCCACCCTTGAGAGATTTGTGGGCGTTGGTGAGGTCCCCTCTCAGTCTTCTCCTGTCCAGGCTGAACAGCCCCAGCTCCCTCAGCCTTTCCTCATCAGGGAGATGCTCCAGCCCCTCATCATCTTTGTAGCTGCTGCTGGCTCCTCCCCAGTCATTCCCTGTCTCCCTTGAGCTGGGGAGCCCAGACTTGGACACAGCACTGCAGACATGGTCTCACCAGGGCAGAGTAGATGGGGAGGATCACCTCTGCTAGGAAGGGGTTTGAGGATGAGTTTCTCCATCACCTTCCCAGGAATCAAGGTGAGGCTGACCATTCTGGAGTTCTCCTGATGCTCCTTCTTGTCCTTCTTGAAGATAGCCGTGACATTGTCTTTCTTCCCACCCCCAGGGGCTTCTCCCCGTTACCATGATCCTCAAGTGCGGCCTCACAATGACATTTCTGAGGTCCTTTAGTGCTCGTGGATACTTGCTTAAATTTCCTTAACCTGATGTGGCTTTGAGCAACCTGGTCTAGTGGAAGATGTCCCTGCCCATGGCAGGGGGATTGGAACAAGATGATCTTGAAGGTGCCTTCCAACCCAAACCTTTCTGTGATTCTATTATTCTGTGATCCTCCTTGGCCAAAGGTCAGTCTTTCTTGCTCCAGACATTCCCAACGGAGCCCACACCCCTGCAAGCTGGGGAGCCCCATGGGCAGAGGAGATCCCGCATCCTCTCCTGTGCCCTGGGTGAGGCTCAGCAAGGCTGAGGCAGAGGGGGGACAGCCTGGGGAAACCTCATGGGCTTCAAACCTTGGGACAGCACTGCTGCTGAGGGATTTGCCCTGCAGGGGGGTATCCCTCCTCCTGGCACAGACACTGTTAACCTTTCGCAGCCTTGTGCTATGAAGAGTTGTCATGGCTGTGGTACCCTTCTAATAAATTAAATTCTAATAAATTAAAGCACAAAAGAAAATGCTGCAGAGAACCATCTTGTTCTTGGGCTAGAGCTTATGAAAAGCAAAATCAGAATATTGTGACTGCTTCCCCCCATACACACCCGAGAAACCTGGGCACAGAAAGAAGTGTAGAGGCAAGGTTTCCCTGGCACTTGACAGCTCAGCTGTCATTTTTCTTGGATGTTGAATTGCTTTTCCAAGGTGTTTTTTGTGCGTGTGTCCGTGTGGCGAGGGATTGGCTGAACCATCAGCTGCTGTTGTGTGAAAATGTACTACTTTGCTGATGCACGTAGGTAGGTGGTCTCTTCCATTTCATATCTTTGCTTAAAAGCAGAGCAGTTCCCGGACCTCCCCTCTCTATCCCCATCGCAGGGACAGGCACATCTCCTCCTGCCAAACCTGAGCAGCCTCATTATGTGTTTCATTCTCCCCAGCACTCTCCTAATCATTCAGCAGATGGACTTGATTACCTCAAAGGTCTTTTCCAAACTAAATAATGCTATGATTGACCACCTTGCTTTCTACTTCCCATCTTCAGAAAACCCCTTTGCTTCCAGCTCCTCCTAGAGCCAGTGTGTGGGCTGCCCAGGCTGCTCCTGCATGGGAAACGCCTGCTCCAAAACACCGTTTGCCTCCTTCTTCCTGCACGGGACCCTCAGTGTGACTCCAGAACTGGTCCTTTTTCTCATACCAGTGCTAACAGCCTCTTGGACTGGGATAGATGGTCTTGGGAGGTGCGAAGGGGCTAATTGAGCTCACCTAGCATGTAGCTGGGAGTGGAGCTCAGGTCTTGACTCCAGCCATGTCTCACTGGAGCAGCCTCACCGCCCTGCCACCTTGGGAGACTCAAGCACGTGTGCCTAGGTCTCGTGCTCAAGTCTGTCTTGTAAAACGTGAGTGATCAAGTCAGCTCAGTGCACATATCTCTAATTAAAAGTGAGAGAGAGAGAGGAAGGAAAGAACATACATTTATGAAAACATTTTAGCTGAAGCTGCAATAACCCAGACTTCTGAACTCAATTTGCCAGTAAATTTAGCACAGTACATTTGTTGGTAATGCTCCATGCTCCCCTATTTGGTACAGTATAATTGCAGATATTGTGAATAGGATGAATTATGGGTAAATGAATTACAGAGCCAGCATTACAAGGGATGCTCTTTTGACATCAGAAAGTGAAAGTGCTTGTGATACAAAGCACAAATAGAGGCTGGGCAGAGGATGGATTGAGAGCAGCCCTCAGGAGAAGGACTTGGGGGTGTTGCTGGATGACAATCTCAACATGACCCAGCAATGTGCTCTCACACCCCAGAAAGCCACCCGTGCCCTGGGCTGCATCCCCAGCAGCGTGGCCGGCAGGGCGAGGGAGGGGGCTCTGCCCCTCTGCTCCCCCCTGCTGAGACCCCCCCACAGTGCTGCGTCCAGCTCGGGGGTCCTCAGCATCAGAAGGACACGGCCCTGTTGGAGCGGGCCCGTCGGAGGCCACGGAGCTGGTCAGAGGGCTGGAGCCCCTCTGCTGTGGGGACAGGCTGGGAGAGCTGGGGCTGTGCAGCCTGGGGAGGAGAAGGCTCCGGGGAGACCTTAGAGCAGCTCCCAGTGCCTGGAGGGGCCGACAGGAAAGCTGGGGAGGGGCTTTGGGCAAGGGCAGGGAGCGGTGGGACAGGGGGGAATGGCTTGAAGCTGAGAGAGGGGAGATTTAGGTTGGACGTGAGGAAGAAACCCTTCCCCGTGAGGGCGGCGAGGCGCTGGCCCAGGCTGCCCAGAGCAGCTGTGGGTGCCCCATCCCTGGCAGGGCTCAAGGCCAGGCTGGACGGGGCTGGGAGCAGCCTGGGCTGGGGGGAGGGGGCCCTGCCCCTGGCGGGGGGTGGGACTGGCTGGTCTTGAAGGTCCCTTCCAACCCGAACCATTCCATGATTCTCAGGAAAAATCAGGTTGTAAGTATACCTGGCTTTCTTGTGTTTGAATTCTGTATAATGTGTCTTGGAGTGTTTTCAGTTGCATCCCAGATGGCAAGGGCTCCGTTCTCACAGGGAGAGAGGGTGAAGGACATCACTGGACAACTGTGTCTCCCAGATCACCAGGAGCCAGCAAGTGGTGACAAAGAGGAGATACCTTGGGCCTGATCACATCCTGAGAAGGTGATGTCGTTTCACTGCACTCAGTGGAGTTAGCAGTGTAAGCAAGAGCAAAATTGGGAAAACTACAGGAGGAACTGAGGAAGTCAAGGTGCCGTAGGCCTGCTAGGTTGATGGTCTTGGAACAGGATGTCTTTTCTAATGGATGGTTCCCCAGAAATTTTCAGCCGTGGTTGAGGTGCCACTGTACAGTGAGTTTAAACCTACTCACTTTTTTTGCCTTCCTTCATTCTCTGTTGAGCCCTGGAGATCTATCAGGTTGAAAAGCACTGCCCCGGGGCACAAGACAGTAGATGGTACGTTTGAAAAGTTCCCACATGAGCCAGTTCCTTTCAAAAATCACTTCATTTATTCTAGAGCTACTTTGGCAGCTTTCCCTGCCTCACCCTTGGATCTCTGCTGGCTTTTCCTCAGTGCTTTGTCATCAGCCAGGGCTTTGGAAGGACCAGCAGCGCAGGTATGGCAGTGCCAGCTGATGGGACAGAGCAGCACAGGAGCCAGGAGTCCCTTTGGACCCTGGCACCCGCTATAAATGCACAGCATGTCTGCAGGGCGCTGGGAGAACGTGTCTGTTTGTCTTGAAAGCCAGTGTTGTTGCAGCTCAGTTTGGGGAAATGAAAACCACAGGCTGCTCTGTCCTCACTGGTGTTTTTTTTGCCTGACATTAGCTAGAGTTAGGAACTGTTTGTCTTCTGAAGAACAAGGCTGTAACTCAGTCCTCGTGAGCAAAACCAGGCCAGTGTGAAATAATAACTCCACTGTCCGGAATCCTGCAGGCGTGCATGTAAGTGCTTATGCCAGGAGAACATCCCTGCTCCCGCAGAGCCGTGTGCTGGCAGATCCCTCATTGCTCTGGCCACAGTGCCGGAGGGAGCATGGCTGAGTCCTCCCCTGAGCTTCTGCCAGCGCCTCAGAGGACACAGAGCCCTTTCGTACCCCTGAAGCACCAGTGGGGTGTCAGGGTCAGTGTTTTTGGGGAAGTCACAGGTGTGGTAGCTGCCCCCAGGTGCTCTGTCCTGGAGGTTTGCTCCAGGTCTGGCACCTCCTATAACACATCTATCCCAGGCCAGCTGCGGTGCAAGAGTGCCTGAAATCCTCTCTCCCTCTCCATGCTCATATTTACAAGGGAATGTGATAAATTCAGTATTGATTCCTTCTGTTGCACTGTAAATTTTGCAAAAGATGATTAAATAGTGCAATAGAGTCTGCAAGCACCATGGCTCAATATGTTCTGGGCCAGCGTATCGACCCCCTCCATCCGACAGCAGCAAGTTCTACTCCCATCCGCGCCAGACCAGTAATTAAAATCCTGTGAGACTGGGATTTAGAAACCAATCATATCACAGCACTGAAGTGTCTAACATCCCACCGTGGCGAGAGCAATAAGCGTATAAGTGCAAGCACATTTATGTCTGTGTCGGAGTGCTTAAGAATAGTTTCCCCATAGGGCAGGGGAGCAAATAGATCCCTCTCTTAAGTGTTTCTGGGTACAAAACTCTACAGTGACATAATGTTTGTCATTAATTTAATAGCTCTGCACACGTGTAGATATATAGAGAGATGATTCTTTAGCTTCCCTTCTCATACTGTTACGTTACAAACAAGAATAAGGCAGATTGTGTTCATGCCCAGGCATCAAGTAGGCATAAAACAACTTGCATTACAATAAAGCAAGACTGAAAGGAGCAGGTAGGTCAACTTATTTTAAAAGATGTGGCAAAGAAAAAAGGCTTTTCTGAGCCCAAAATACAGATTCCAGATTGCCCAAGCCTTTCCATGCTCTGGGCCTTCCTGTGTATTGCTGGAGAAGATTCTATTTGAAAGCAGTATGAATTTAACCACCTGTGCAGGTTGAAAGCAGTTTGAGGTTAAGACTTCACTAATACTCATAACATCATGAAGGAAGCTTTTTTTTCCCTCAGATAATGTTGAGTCTTGTGCAGGGAGTGCAAGAACCTGCAAACCTGGCTCCCCTTCTTCATCCTTGTCGTGAGGTCTGCATCCAAGCGGTACATGCGGTGCTGTGTGTCAGGCACAGAGGACCAGCAGCTACCATGGTGGTCCACAGAGCTGCAGGAGGGAGGCTGCCGTGCCATGCCATGCCGTGCTGCACTGGGGTGCACCAGTAGCAGTAGCCTTGCTCAAAGAAGCAAAGAAGCACTGCTGGAGGGCATGCCCCTCCACTGGAGCTCTCAGAAGGCAAATCCAAAATAACGTATTCATCTTTAACACATTAATTCACATTTTCTCTTTCTTCTGTTGCAGCCTTCCCATTTGGCACACGTGTGGACTGTTTTATGCATTCAAAGGGAAATGCAGTCCTCTACTGTTACTTTTCTGGAGGAGAGGTTCTAGTAGGGATTCTACCTGCGCACTGGGCATACCTCTGCACAGCTCTTTATTTTCCAGAGTTCCACTGGGGTCACTGAAAGCAAATTTGGTCATTTTGTTGTCTTTTGTAATTTTATACTGAGGTGAAAAATCTATGGGCAAGAGTCTACCCATAAAGAAGAGCAACAGCCTGTGGCCCAGCGCTGAACGGCATAAGAGAGATGAGTAACTGAAGGGCTTGTTCTGAGTTTAAAAGTGTTCTGCAGTTCCTTCCTTGTGGTGTGTAATGCTGCATTTTGTGGCGCTGAGAACAACAAATCACCATCGGGACATGACATGTCTGAATAAATAAGTGCTGGGCTGAGTTTCAGGAGATCTGGCATGCTTCTCGGCCCTGCCAGTGGCTCGCTGTTCTAGATGTTCCTCTCTTTCTTCCATCCTTTATCGTGCTCATCTGCAGAGCAAGCTCCTCCAGGCACATCACTTACTGCTGGTGCCTAACGATGTGGTGATGCGGGACTTGGCACGGCTGGGAGCACAGCGCATCCGACCACATCCCTGCACCTCTTCTGAGAGCAGCCAGGAACAGGGCATAGGAGGAAAACTTGGACAAATGTCTGGTGCTTTCTTCTTTCTGAACTAATTCCTGCTTTGATTCAGTATGAAGTTAATGTGTTCATAGAACTGTTCGTGGCAGCTCGGACACCTTGTGCTCACTTCCCCAGTGAAGGGTGGCTCAGTGCCTGTCACTGCTTGTATGTAATTCAGACTGATTTTTCCATGTGTGCATGGGTTTACGTTTATTATCCGAGTTGGGTTTTGCTTGCCAGCTCATCACTCTTAAATGGCTTTGAATAAATCAGTATTGGTAGTCATCTTTTTCATGTCAGTATTGGCTCTCACTCCAGTCACTCACAGATGGTCTGACCACACAGGCGTCAGCAGAAATCCCTTGGACAACTTTCTTCCCCTGTGGACACTGACCTTTTAAGTTTTGCTCTCCTTTAAATCCTTTGTTTTCAGTGCTTAACTCATTATTTATCCATGTGGAGCCTTTTTCTTGTAACAGCTTGCTTCTTAGGTGAGGAACTCCAAGGTTCTTGGACATCAAAGGTGCATCTGCACAGAGCAGATCCAGTTGCCACCTGACCAGTGATGGCAGGCACGGCCCCCCAGCTCAGGAAGGCAAGGCTTTCTACCAAAAAAATTGTGCTGACTTTTCCTCTTATGTGTTTTCCCCACGCGTCTGCTGCTGTGTTTCCATGTGTAAGTGTTTTTCACAGATTGGTGTCACATTGGCTGCCTTCCGCTGTTGTCCCGTAGTGGATGTGACAAGCTGTGATTCGTTAGCGCTGGTGGATAATTTGGTATTTGAGCTCCTTCTGAACTCCTCAGTGAAGAGTCTCTGTGCCTGGCAATTTCTTAACAGTAATGTTTTAAAACTGTTTCTGTTGATGCTTCAACTGGAGGCAGTTCCTGCGGCGTGTCCCACGTTGGTGCGGGAGGTTTGCTGTGTAAGGGCGGGTGCAGAGCACAGTTAGCCATTCCTCGCATCAGCTTGAGCCCTCCTGCTTCGTCTTGATCACCGATGGAAACACGCCTCCTCAGGCTGACTTCCAGCTTCTGATATGGCCAAAAAGAGGTTCTAGTTCTCATTCCTGAAGCAAGGGCTTATTTTAAATTGTTTTTGAGCTGTGCTTTTTACATTTAACTTGACAGAGCAAATGCTCTGCTCTGTTTTCCTCATCTGGATGCAGCTTCCCAGCTTTGAAGGATGGGGGGTGGTTTATTCTTAAGATCCTAACTTTCCTCATTATAAAGACTTTTTAATAAGTAGCATGAGCTTCTTTAGTTTTTAACATCCATGTTTCTGAAAATTAGCTGCTGCTGGGCTGCTGTTTTATCTCTAGCAAGGTTTGTGCCGTTCTCTTTTGGAACCAAGCTCGATTCTCTGTTGGATTTTGCTTGTAATTAAGTTAAGCAGGAGTGTGGTGCTTAGGAGCTGAGATTTTGGAGAAAGTATTTTCCTCTGTCCAGGACTGAAGGCTCGCTCCTTGTCTTGTGAGCTTCCTGACTACTTGCTTCAGGAAGCAGCCCTTAGTCTCTGGTTCTTAGCAATTTATCAATTTGTTAGTAGCGTGCTTTTTACCCTTGCAGTCCCTGTGTTTTTTTTTAGTGTGTTATGATGTCCTTCATCTCTCAGAGGTGTGATCCAAGTGCTGCATTTTCCCTACTCAGGACATTCCATTCTTTACAAATTCTGTGTTACTGGATTGTACAATCAACTTCCTTACCTTCTTTTCGGTTCCTGTCTTTAATACACAACGTTACTGCTCCACTAGTGGGACTTGCTCCTTCACTGCAATAGAGTTTATATGCTGGCGTTTAGGCATCCCGCTGATACTTTCCTACCTGCTGATATCAGTCTCCTCTCGTGCCTCCGCTCCAGCTTGCACATCCTAGTTCTAGACTTTGCCACTACCATCTGTCAGGAGGATGCACAGATTTGTTCCCAGGCTGGTTCACAAGGTTTGCAAGCACTGGTTAAGCTGCACCTCCACGAGGATCTCTCCTTGCTGCTTCTTACCTGCCCTTGATCAGCATCTGATCTTCATCTCAGGAGCTCTGGATGTTTCTGGTTTAGAGGATCTCTCCTTTCCATGTAGATTCTTTCTACTCCAGAACATCTAGGTTTTAATTAAGTCTGAACCCTTCCTTCCTACATCACTTTTTCAACTGAGTAATTGTGGCACCATATCTCTGCTCAGTCATCTGTGTGTTAAAATTTATTAAAAACCATGCACAGTCATAGTAATGAGTAGGTGAATACACTGAGAACAAATCCTCAAGAGATGGTTGATTTGCCAGCCTGGTGAGATGGGACAAAATGTATTTTTAATGCCATCAGATGCAACGTTCTGCAGGTTAGGAGAGGAGAGCAGAGTGGTATCAGGCTAAAAGGAAGTTCTTTCGTTCGGGTTCTCATTAAAGTGATGCTTCATTTGGTGGCAGAAGGAAAGGATTCAAGGAACTGTGTAGAAGTAAGTGTTGAAAAACAGTGTGATCTCACCAGATTCAGGCACAACAGTACACTTGAGAATCATTTTCTAAATCTTTTTTGCACCTTGTGGTTAGTGTTTATGGTACCATTGCTTTGTACAGTACTACCATTTTTAATGAGGATATTAGAAATCACTAACGAGTGATTCTCGTTGTTCAGTGTGGCATCTCTGCAGTTACCTTCTCGGCTACATTTGTAGCTCCCTCAAAGAGGGACTACACTTGTGAGGGTGTGGACTTGTGTGAGGGTATGGGGGAAGTCAGAGGCTGGGAGCCTGCAGCTGCTGGCTGTGGTGGGGGCTGACCCACAGCCTCAGCTTCAAGCCCACATCACGGGCCAAGATGGCACAGCCAGGTGTGGCCCAGAAGAACTGTAGAATCACAGAATGGTTTGGGCTGGAAGGGACCTTCAAGACCAGCCAGTCCCACCCCCTGCCAGGGGCAGGGCCCCCTCCCCCCAGCCCAGGCTGCTCCCAGCCCCGTCCAGCCTGGCCTTGAGCCCTGCCAGGGATGGGGCACCCACAGCTGCTCTGGGCAGCCTGGGCCAGCGCCTCGCCGCCCTCACGGGGAAGGGTTTCTTCCTCACGTCCAACCTAAATCTCCCCTCTCTCAGCTTCAAGCCATTCCCCCCTGTCCCATCACTACAGGCCATATTAGAAAGTCTGTCCCCATCTTTCTTATAAGCCCCCTTTAGGAATTAGTAGATCTTCGAGCCATATGTTGCCCTGAAGTATGCTGAGCGTTTACTCCCACGGAGAATAACGCTTTCACTGGAGGCACCAAAGGTGGAATTAGCCTCAGTGTATCAGTACACCGAGATGGTTTGATCTCCTATACTCTCATAACCAGGGTGGTTAGCAAATGCCACCAAGTAAAAGAGCAGTAGGGCTGGATGCTAAATCATCAGGGGTGTTGTCCTCAAGTGTGCCGGCGGCTTTTACTTCCACCCGGTACCTTTGAAAATGTTGCTCTTGGTCTTCCCTTGATGAGATGTGAGGATATTCCCTGGGGAGCTTATGTTCTCATGGAAATTCAATCACTTGGGAAGGTACGTCGGATATAGTAGCAGGGGCAGGTCTTTGGCAAGAGCTAAAGGTCATTGGCCAGCAAGTGGAGCAGTACCCTTTAATGTGTCACTTCTATTTATTGAAATAAATAAATTAAGGCAGGAAGAAGGTGGTAAGATCACAGGCTGGGGTGGCTACTTCCATATGAAAGTTGTGTGTTAAAAGCTGCTTGTGAAATATGTGTCTTATTGATTTAAAAACAGGTTTACGTTACTGGAAAAAAGGGGTGATCATGCTAATTCAATCACAGAAGACTCAGGAGGACAAAAGTCTTTTTATATTACTTTAACTAGCCATGTGGAGCAATAATAATGTCATTCCTTGTCAAAGCTGATGGCTGATGACACCATGTAATCCCCAGCAGGTAGTTTGAGCTGCTTCCTCTTGGTGAATCCCAGACTATGGTGGTGTTTGAACAGGGCCATGGAGAGGTGTAACTGTGGTGGCAAATTGCATTTAGCATGCTGGAGCTGCGTCTTTCGTCCCAGTGCTGGTCTGCTGCTCAGAGCCTCCCTGGTTCAGGGTGGTCGCCGCTCTGTGTGCCCATCTCCAGCATCCTCAGCAGCATACCCACCGTGGGCTTGGGGATTTCCAGGCTCTTCTTTCTGGGATTTAGTTTCCTTCTTTAGAAAAATTACGTTTGGGTTTTTTTTCCCCCATGGGAAACTGTGGATTGAGTCCTGTGATCTGCTGCAGAAAGAGGGGTCGTCCCCAAATCCCCACAGCATGCTAGAGCACAGAATGGGCAAGCGGGACTGTGATGGATCCAAGGCAGTGGCTTTGGCAGGAGGGGTGCTCACTTAGCCTGCTGAAAGCGCTTGGGGTGCTCCTTGGTGCAGGGCA
The DNA here is from genome assembly GCF_963210335.1 of Falco punctatus. NCBI lineage: Eukaryota > Metazoa > Chordata > Aves > Falconiformes > Falconidae > Falco > Falco punctatus. Next base: position 2,577,409 of record NC_137581.1, read on the forward strand.
GGGTGACGAACCCTGCGTGATGCTGTGGAGAGCAGGGATAGGTGCCCAGGATGTCCGCGATCGGAGCGCTGTCCGTCCCCCTTGCTGTGCCGAGGACAGGCTGGGCCCTGCTGCCAGCACCCATCCCTGCCCGTGCCTGAGTGCGCTTGGACCCTTCTGGGGGCAGAGGCTCGAAGCTGGGGCTGAGCCTGGATTTGTGTTGTGGCCAGGGAGCAGCTTTGGTCCTGTGGAGGGCTCAGTCCGTGCTGACGTGTCAGCGTAGGCTCTGCAGCCCTGCCAGCACTGCAGGCAAGGGTGGGCTAGGCATACTTCTTGCTGGGAAGGGTCTGATGGGGACCTGAATGACTGGAGGGACCTCGAGGAACCCTTGCTGAAATGACTGCGTGATGACTAGACAGCTGCTGTAAAGAGATGTTTGCAAAATCAGTGCCTGGTCCACAACCTTATATCTGAAGGTAGCAGCTCTGCTTGTGGGAGACTGGAGATGGCTTTATGCTGAGGAGAGCAGCTTCCCATGACTTTCCTGACTGAAGCTGTGCTGTCTTCTGCACCGGAGGCTCTCCCCAGCGCTTGGTTGCCACCAATATCATTTCTTTGGGACAGAAATGATGGAAGACAACCAAATGTTGAGCATTTTAGCATCTTGTCTACCATACTGCCACCAGTTCTGCCTGGCTCTTTTGCAGATAGGACCTTTGGAGTGGCACCAGGACATGGACTCTCATGCTAGTGCATAGCAGCTGTGTCCCCTGTCCCCAGAGCAGCCCCTGGTGAGTGGGCTGCAGAAGAAAGGCTCGGGATCCAAACACTCAGCTGGAGGTTACCTCTGAGGATACCCAAGAGCAGCAGGAGCTTTCACAGCATCTGGTTGTGCTATGAAATGAGGCCCTCACACTTACTCCTTTCCTTGTCTCAGTGCCCAGGGCTTTCCCAAGCCTTTTTGTATCCAGTCTTTGGAGAAACATAGCTCTTGGGGTGTCCATATGGGTCAACGATGCCACTGTGAGCCCTGTTCTGTCTGTCTGAGGTGTGAGGCTTGTTCTTGCTTCAGCAGGCACATACGTGGCTACATGCCCCGAGCCAGATTTCCACTCCTCTGCAGGACAGACTGCAGCGGAGGATGGAGAACAAGCACCGAGCTGTGGCAGGGTCCCAGGGCTGCTCAGCATTTCTGGGATGCTCCTCCAAGTCCTGTGCGAGCCCCTGTCATTGCCTCCTCTGGTCTGCCATTGCCCCCTCCTCCTGCCATCCCCATGTCCTCTCTGACAGCAGCGGAGGACCCAGGTACCAGCACCCACCACGTCGTGAGCGCTATTGACAGTTATCCAGAATCTGAAGGAATTCAAGAGAAATTGTTAAGAGGATGGAGTTAATAAAATTTGAAAAATTGAGGCCTGTCACTCTACTAAACTTTTTTCGATACCGCTGACAGAAACATATTTCCCCAATGAGTGACCTTATGCAGCTGCTCCAGCAGCGCGACACTGCACGAATGCTGGGAGTCAACCAGCGTGCTATTTATCAAATATTATAAGCCGGGGCCTCCTAATATGAGCAGGGAGGTGTGGGAGGAGGCGACGGACTTGCACAGCCTGAGGTGTTGCCCAGGTGTCGATCTCCAGCTACAGACAGCTAGTGGGAGGTGACAAATTGCCTTCTATTAAGTCTCCAAAGGTTGGCGTCCCCTCTGCCGCCGCTCCAGCCAGCTGCCGCGGTGGGAGAGGGCAGGGGAGGAGGTGGGGATGGGGAAAGGGGTCAGGCCAGGGCGCTGACAAACCGGTCGCCACTTTTACCTTCTATTAGCGAGCAAAGTGACACCGTTATTTATTGCGGTGTAATATTTTATTGCTGCCGGTACTCGAGGTTGGAATCGACCAGTTGTAGGAGTCGGGTTCTATCAATTATTGCAGCAATTAGTCAAGTCGTCAAAGCCATTAACAGGGGGATTAGGCCAATATTGGATAGCCATTATTGATAGATCCAGGGGAAGGGCAAAGCCAAACAAACCCTCAACCTTCATCTGAAATGAGAGCAGGCCTCGCCTCGAGGATGCCATCGTTTGGAGAAGCCAGAAAACTTCCTCCCTCCTCACTGCGCAGACCTGGGGTGGGTTTCAGCAGCAGGGGCCGGGGGGGGGGGGGGGGGGGGGGCGTGGGAGCACTGTCTCTTTAAAAGATATTGAGTGGCCAACCTGGACAGTATATAATCTCACCTGTCTCGATCATATTCTTTATTTGCAATGACAAGGTTTGCAATAGAAATTACTCTGTGTCGAATGTTTATGGAGCACATTTTTCATTCTGTAAGCAAATATAGATCCCCGATGCCAATGCTTAGAAATGGCTAATCTCCCCGGCTCCTGCTTGCAGAGAGCCCTCTCACTTCTTTCATATATTATGATTGCTGCTCGCTTTTATTGAGCACTCCTGGTGCTCTGTGCTCTCCTGCGTTGCAGAAGCAGAAGCTGCAGCCTGGTTGGCGCGTGCCAGCATACCTGCTTGCCTCCCCTGTTCCCAGAGGGATGGAAGATGTTTGCCGAGCTCCTTGCAGAGCGGGGATGCTCTAGCAGTGCCCAGGCTCCCGTGTTTCACAGTCATGCACAGGCACTGTCACCTGCCCTTCCCAGCAGCTTGTCACCACCATTTACAGGCGAATGAGCAGAGTGACGGGCTTTCCCCTCGCCAGGCTGCTTCTCAAGGCTCGATAACTGCTGGAGCCTCGAAACCGGTGGGATGGTCAGCTCAAGCACCAGCTTGAGGGGTTTGAGGCTGATTTGAAAGTTCATCCTCGTAACCCTTGGTGTCTGGCTGGTAACAGCAAGATGCTGTGGAGTCACTGAGTGCACCAACATTAATGCTGGGTCTCTCTGCCTTAGAGATCTCTCCGTAGCTGCCGAGAGTCAGAGATTAGTCCTGAGACCTTGCTTGCATCACTGGCTATTCCCCAGTACCCCTCTCTCCTGATGTCAGACTGCCTGGTTCAGGATTCCCTCTGTATACTTCTTATCACTGCAACTGGGACCACTTTGACTATGCATGTTCTTCCGCAATCCAGCATGTCTGGGATGGGGAAGGAGGATGAGGAGCTCTCTCCCTGTGAGTTTGTTTGTGTGAGGGTGCCCATCTGATTCACTCCAGTTCAGTCTTTGGGGTTTGTTGACTATTTTTATTAAATTAAATTCTAAAGAAGAGTGTGATTTTCCCCCAGAAGCCGCTCCTGTGGCTGAGGGGGGCAGCTGTTCGGTAGGCCACAGCCATCTCCAGCTCCAGCTTGGAGTAACAGAGGAAGGGTAGTGTGTCCAATTGAAGCCGTAATGGTCCCCTGTGGCTCCCACAGGATCAGGCACGAGTGCTTTTGTGAAGCTGTATTTCCTTCTGGTGACCATGTGCTCTCATCCCCCGCAGCAGCTCTTCCCTGCCAAGCCAATTGTTAGCAGCGACAATTCCTTTTCTTGTTCCCTGGACACCCGTGCATGTAACTGCTGGTTGTACATTGTCCCTTTCTGATCCAGATACCCCTTGGAGCAAAGGTTAGGAGGGGACACGGCTAGGACAGGAGGCACAAGATGTGCTTCCTGCTCGTTCTGCCCCAAGACTGAACTCTGATTGCCTGATCTTATTAATTTCTTCCTGCCATCAGGTGCCAACCCCCTGCAGAAGAACGAGATGGGACATACACCCCTGGATTATGCCCGTGAAGGGGAGGTCATGAACCTGCTAAAAGCATCAGAGACGAAGGTGAGCCTGAGATTCAGGTAGCTTTCTGTTTCCTTTCCCCCTACAAGAACAGTTTTATTGAAGAAGACCTGGTGCAAGCGATGGAGGAGCACCTTAGCACACCTCCATCTCCACACTTTTTCAAAAGAGGTCTGTACAAATCAAAGACATGACGCATAAGGAATAAAACCCCTGCTTCTGAAGTATTTTAGCCGTGTCCATGGCTGAGTGCCCTCCTCTCCCATCTTAACATTTCTTCCTCAACAGTGACCTGCACAGGACCAGTAATACTGTTCTGTAACCCCACATCAGGGAGTTGTTTTTACGGTATTTTCTGGAATTCCTGGTAAAAGAACCAGGTCTGAGAAGTCCTGAGAGTCCAGTTGTGGGCCTGGGATCCATGCACTCACGAGCACCAGTCTAAGGCAGAAGATGCCCGTTTCTGCTCTTCGGTTGTGAAACACCCATCTCATCCTTTTGGTCTCCCTTGAGTGGGCTTGGAGCACACCCTGTCCCATTCGTGTGTCGCTGCTATAAGGTATTTTAAAGAGGGAAAAGAACTGCATCTGCCATAGTGCCTCCACTAAAACCCACAGGAGAAAGCAGATTTACAGAGCAGCAGGTTATTAGACAACAAGGGATCTGCAGCCTGATGTCAAGGATTTAAAATTCCTGGGTATGAGGCCTTATTCAAGTAGGAGCAACTAATTATCAATCAGTAGGAGAGGTTGTCACAGCGGTGATGAGTGATGCCTCTTGAGCATCATCTCTCCAAGAATCTCAGGTCAGCCAGGGCAGGAAAGTCCCCTGCTGCCCGGTGAGGGGTAGCACCAGTGCCACCAGAATGCCAATGCGGAAACCAAGGCACAAGGAGGCCAGGTTTGCTCATGGTTGCAGACTTGCCTTCTGACATTGTGCACTTCAGAGTTTCGTCTACAGGTTTGGAACTGGGAATCTGGAATTTGAACTTGCATGGTGGCAACCTGACATTAAGAACTTGCCCACAAGTAGGTGAAAGTAATTAAAACTGCGTCAATGACTGCACTTAGTAGATACTACCATGAATTCAGCCTGCCAGGCAGTCAAAACTGCTGTACTGTCTGTGCTCACCGAGGAAAATCATTGCTCAAGGAGGAGTTCAAACCCTGTTCCCAAATGTTAAACCCCTGTCCTAATCAGGGAGACAGTGGTCTTTCCTCTTGGGCTGTTCCTCCTCCATCACAGCAAAGTGGACCCTGACCGTGGCACTCCTCTGCAGAGTGACGGCTTCTTGCATTAGCCAGAAGCACTGGACAGCTTGGACAGCTCTCCAAGCAAGTTTTGAGGAAGGAAAGTGTAGAATAAAATAGTTGAAATCTTTACGAGAAGGAGTGTGGGGGGGAATTATCTGCCGGGTAAATGGTCTCTGGAGCCCAGCATTGGCAAGAAAACCTGCCCCTAACAGTTTGAAAAGCTGCGTTGGTTTTTATGGTTAACTAATAGATGGAGGAGAGAAAGGAAATATATCTATAGAGATGTTCCTGATGAAAATGATTGTACTTGTATATAAAACATAAGGCAGTCAAGCCAGCTTGTGATGAATATTCAGCTGGGGGGGATATGGTGCTCCCGGGGTTGCATCCACCCCAGTATCTGCATTCCACCGAGAGTCTTTGAGAATTTATTGCTCATTTTAATCACTGCTAGAGAATGAATTGGCAGAACTATTACTGGATGGGCACATCCCATAGATTTTATTTACATATCCTTGTGACAGAATAACAGGGAGTTTTCATATGTATTTTTAATTTATTTTGATTTTCTTTATTCTTTTTTTGAAAAAAAAAAAAATCTGTGCGTGCTTTCCCTGTGCTAGACCACACTTGCCTGGTGTTTAGGACTCTTGAGCTTGTTCACATTGCTAAACGGTCTGGTGAAATTTAAATAAGCTGTCATGGATTGAGGGCTAAAAGGAAGGGAGTAGCCCTTGAAACTAGCATCTTCTGTATCGAACTGGAAGGGAAGCAGCTCCAGGATTGATCTCAGCTCTTACAAGTCTTTCTTTGCCATTCAACTCCTCTTTCCCCCGATGTACTGGGCCCGGTCAGATCCGTGTAGTGGCCTCTCCAGTCTCCGTCAGTGGCTGCCAAAGGATTTTTAAGGAGCATTTCAGCCAGGACAAGCACACAGTTGCCCTTTCCCCTGACTCCCTTCTGGCAAGCAGTGGTGTGAGGAGCCCCTGACCTGAAGCTCGTGCCCACTTCACCCTACTGAATCGCCTTTGCTGGACCTTTTAAAGAAAACAAACATCCAGCCGTGGCTCAAGCACAGCCTATTTTTTCCATCCAGAATGTCCTCAAGTTGTTGGTGTAAGCATATTTTCTGAGAAAAATGTCTCTTTTGGTTGTTTGCAGCAATTCTGTGTGTTAAGCGCAGGCAGCCCTATACGCAGAGTTCGGGGCAGCGCAGCCTTGCAGTGGAAGCTGGTTTCATGCTTTCTGTAAACTCCCAAAAATTACTTCAGATGGCGTTTGCCCTTCCCATGGGAGAACCACTCTCCAGATCTCCAGAGGCTCTCATAGCTTAGTTCATCTGCAGCTGACCAGAAGTTTATCATCCTGCTTTCCTTTATTCTTTTAAATTCCTTTTCCTGTGAGGCGGAAGACGCTGTCCCCTCCACGTCTGCAGGTTGTACGCAGAGGTTTGGTGCTGCGGGTGCTGTGCTTGTGAACCTCTTTCCTCTGAATATTCTCCTGTCAATGCAGTCATGCTTGGGAGGGATGCCGCGCTGGGTAACGAATAACGAGAGCTGACGAACACGATTGCTGTGACCATCTTCGAGATAGGCAGCCAGCTGTTATTATCTCCAGGTGAGGTCTGCCAAAGCACAGGTAGAGAGAATCTCTTATTCAAAAAGAACATCTCTCACGCTTTTGGCATCGCATCGGGTTAACCTCTTAACCCAGATGAGCACAGGAGTTCAGTTGCCTTTGATGCCAGAGCAGAGTACCGGATCTCCTTGCATTTCTTTCTAAGCACATAACACCACTGTGGTCCGCTAATCTGCTTAGGTGCCAGTGATGTGCCGTACAAGTTTCATCGGGAGAACTGAAGATCAGTTGTCAGAGGGTGAGGACACGGTCCCCACTGGCCGTTTCACACCACAGAACAGGAAAGAGCATTCTTGTCTCCTGCTGCTGGTTTCCTCGCCACCAACGTTGAGGGCTGAAGTCAGATGCACTCTTTGTAGCTGCCTCTTCTGGCAGAAATGTCTGGCAGGGGCAAGAACCTGGGCCAGATGTGCTGCTCCAGCTGCCCCTGGTGTCAGGATAGCAGCGAGGAGGTGGGAGAATCTGGATGTGTACCTGTGAAGGAGGATGGAGGCGGGGGAATGGAAGAGAAAGGAGTGGAAGGTTGCATCTTGTGTAAAGCTGAAGATTAGTGGGGCTTTTTGTCACAGGTTGTATCCCAGTCTGATGTAAAATGGGGTTTTCTCAGTGGATTTTTTCTCATTCTGGTGTCCCCTGCTCAAGGTGGTGGTGGCTGGGGATGCGCGGGGCCAGCAGCGTGACCTGACTGCAAGATGCCTGGTGGCACGGCTGCTCTGCTGAGGAGATGGCTTCTGGGAGGGAGGTCTCTCCAGAGCAGATCTGGAGCAGAAAACGAAGTGGGACAGCCTGGGAAAAGCACCATACCCAGTACAGTTTTTTACCCATGAAAGCGACTGTCTTCCTACCCAGGGATTTCTACAGTGCTGGTTTTCCAAGGAGGGAGGGAGAGGGCATTGCAGAAGAGGGGCATCCCCTCCTGCCCTTCACGCATGTCTTCCCACCTTGCTGTAAACCCACGTGAATCGTTCAGTATCCTGACCATGAGGATCATGCTCTCTGCACCTTGAGAAAGTCAGAAAAGGAGAGAGGAAGAAAAGATTTATTGAGTTATATAGAAAGACACAGATATATGGCAAGAGCAGCGCTTGGAGCCTCATGGCATACATGGAGCCCGGGGGGGGATCACCGCAGACGCGCCGGTGTCTGTCCCACAGTGCAATTCTGCTGGGATCCGCGGGGAAGTTATTGCTCCGTATGAGGCATCAGGGCTGTTGGCATCTCTCCATTACATGCGAGACTGATAGCACCAGCCAAAATTGGATTGTTTGCTATTTATTTTTTTTAAAACTTCTGTCAGAGTCACTGCTAGCCCAGGAAACACTGGCAGCCTGGCTGGGGGGTTTTATCCACTCGGGCTCTGGCAGCAGGATCCTGCTGCAGCTTCTGCAACCACTTTCTGTTTTGTTAGAGGTGTTTCCCCTTCAGGAAGGTGGGTTAAATGTTGGGACCAGTTATGTGGGACCACTCTGCAGACCCTGTGGGCAATTTATGCTCTGTCCTTAGCTAGGGCTGGCTTTCTGGGATGGTTGTTTCACTGGTGAGATGGCCAACCTCTGCTTGTGGTGGGGAATGGTGCTCAGCAGAAAGTTTTGCAGTGTTCTCTAAAGATGAGCAGGGGCTGGATTTGTCCTCTCCTCTCGAAGCTCACTGCACTATAACACCTAGTCCCACTTTGAGATTCTGCCTGTATCCCATCCCCGAGCATCTCGGAGATGTGCTTGTGTCAGATGCCTCTGTGAACTGCCCTGTGCACTATCTCAGCCTTCAGCTCCAGGAAGCATTCCGGGTGGAAGCAATGCAGAAGTAACTGGCTCTCAAAAGTCCAGCTTCCTTGTGAGCTGGAGGTGAAGGCAAGCAAATGTCCCCAGTAAAGAGCTTTTTCCAGTGCTGTCCTGCATGGTGCTGTGGGTTCATCTGCAAAGCAGTGGTGTCTGGCTTCCCCAGCATACACAGCAGCACACAGCGATGCTCTTCCATCCCTGTGGGTGGAACTCTTTAAACAGGAGATGCATGGGGGGTGGGAAAACAAGTATCAGTAGAATAGTCAAGGCTTGGTTTTACAAAATAAGCAGGCTCATAACAGGTTAAGAGCTCATGAGGAAATTTGAGCAGTGTCAGTGTTCCCTCTGTGGCACCCTTACAGAAGCGGTGCCGTGTCTGGGTTTCCCATCAGATGCAAAGCCAGTTCCTGAGTGCTGCCCACAGTGCAGCACCTTGCCCACTTCTCTCCCTTCCTGCTTACCTCAGCCTCCAGCTCTGGAAGATCCAGAAATTTCCTCTTGCTTGGGCTGGTGCTTCCAGACAGAGCTGCACCTGCCTGGTGCCAGGGAGCGGTGCTCTGTCTGCATGTCAGAGGGATGCCCGTGCAGGGCTTTGCAGTGCTGGCAGGGGGAAAACTCTTGTGTACCTACCCGATGCTCATGTTGTTGTTCCAAAAAGCATCTGGTCCCAACGTTTTCTTCCCTCTCACAGTTTCAGGAGGAGCAGCGCAGGAGAGAGGTGGAGGAACGCCGGAGGTTTCCGCTGGAGCAGCGGCTAAAAGAGCACATCATAGGTCAGGAGAGCGCGATAGCAACGGTGGGAGCAGGTAGGACCCTTCACATGCCACCAGCTCTGCCCTTCCGTACCTTCTGCTCCACATGGAAAACAAGCCATTCCCTCAAGCCCTGATCTGAGGCTGCCTTGGAGCAGGTCACTGAAGTCAGTGGGGGACTCGGGGTGAGGTCCAGCTGGCATTTCTTGGCTGTGAGAAAGAACACTTGCTCTTCATCCCCAGAGGAGCTGTTTCACATACAGCAGCAGAGAGGACCCTCAGATGCTTTCCTCCCAGACACCAGAGTGAGGTGCCTACAAGCACTTTCCTTTGGGATGATCTCTCCTCAGGCTACGTGTCGTGGCTTGAAGCTCAAAGCTGGTCACTGAGATGCCCACCGCCCACTTTTGAGCACACGGGCAGCTCTCAGCTAAACACAGTGGCTGATCATGATGACACTTGAACATCGAGTTATCTTTTTACAGGATCGTTTGGCTTAAGAATATCACTCATTAATAATTCACGAGCAGTTTCGTACAAATTCATGTGCAGAAGCCCCTCACACATGGGCTGTGTTGTGAAATTGCTTGGAGGGGGGAATTACAGGTCTAATGTCTTTGGGGAATTTTCCTGTATCCCTCACAGATTTGGGGCTTCATTCCACATGAAATATGAGCATGTACTTCAGCCGCACTTTCCTGGCCATGTGTACTACGTTAGATCAAAGGCCAGTGTCCTGTGACTGGTACCAGAGCACAGGGAGCTGTGGCAAGTGGAATACAGAGTGGTGTTTCCCCACTCTGCTCTCTCAGTGTCCATCGTTGTCCGAACTCCTGGTTTGCAAGCCAGGAGTACCCTGAGCCGGAAGTTACATCTTTGTGTGTAGCAGTTCTCAAGAGATTTTTCTTCCATGGATTTGTCCAAGTTTCCCTTGGATGGCCTGTAAACGTCTGGCCTCTGTAGCATCCTTTGGCAGGTCGTTGCATAGCTAGTGAAGGAATACACCCTTTTGTACATTTTAAATCTGCCTCCTGATAGTTCTGCCTTGTGGCCTCTAGTTCTTGGGTCAAACAAAGTGTTTTGCTGCTGAGGAAACAGTTGCTCAGCCAAAGCAGCTGCAGTTTATGGCACAGAGCTCTTCTTGCCTCACAGACTGATTTCAGTTGAAGTTCGGAGCCTGGCCCCACTTTGGTCAGGGATTACGATCCTGAGCTCTCAGTTTTGGTGGGGGTTAGTCATAAGATAGCCAGGCTTTGGGGAGGATGGGGTGGATGACAGCTAACGGAAGGGTTATTTGCCTCCTGAGCTCTTTCCCTCCCCACCTTTCTGGAGGTGCCGCAAGTGAATACTGAAGATAACACTAAATAAACCCTTTTGTCAGCAGCGTGTCCCTGTGGCGATCCTGGCTGTATCCGTGAGCCCTTACAGATCCATGGGGGCACCATCTTCTCCTGCTGTATCCACTGTGGATAGAGGAATGCCATATGAGGCACCTCCTTAAGAGACTGTGCTTTAAAGCACGTTGCCTTTACTAGTCTGCTGGTGGTGTTTTCTGCCTGAAAAGCCGCAGTCGCTGTCTGTGCTATAGATGTGGTGAAACACATGGTGGCTGGTGCCTGTGAGTCCATTGCAAATTGTGCAAGCCTGGAGTGTTTCATTCACTAGTGTTTCCTTGTCTGGGTCTGCTGAAAGCCCTTGGCCTTCATTGCCAAATTAGGGTGCTGGTGCCTTTTTCTGCAGCTGTTTTTCCTGCACTTCAAATTTTTTCACTGTTTTAAAAAAGACCCAAAAACACAGGGAATAAATGAGGAGCCTGGCCTCTTGTGGCTGTGACGGAACCGTACAAGCGTGCAGAGAGGTTTGGAGGAAAAGGCAATGTTTTTTGTCAGACCAGAGGATGGAGTTGGGGGAAAAAAACAGACCAGCTTTTAGGCACACAGGCCCAGACAGAAACCACGAATTTCAGATGAGCGCAGACAGTTGCTCCGAGCGTAACTTCGTTATGTTAATCAATTAGGCACTTTGAGACGAAAGGGTGTTGGGCATCTGTGGAGCAGAGGAGGACAATGTCTGACTGTATCGGTTAGCCTAGTAAATGCTATTATCTCTGGCTGAAAACCTCGCTTTGCTTATACTGCCCCTGCAAAGTGTGAGCCTGGGGTGTCAGCCTGGCCGTGCAGAGCCTGGAGCTGCAGCCCTGCGAGCTCCAGCCACCCGCTTTCCCTCCCGAGGAGCACTGCGCCTGGTCTCATGCTGGAGGCACTGGCCAGGCTCTGTCCATTGCATGTGATGGAGCACCCAGCCCCAGCCAGAGCATCCACAGGGAAAGGAGAAGAGGGGTCCCGGTGGTTTGTGCAAGGTGGTTTTCCTTGGTGGCACAAGCTTGGGGCAGCCTCTCAAAACTCGGGAGCACTGAAAGACTGTAAGGACATCAAGGCTTCGGCAAGACTTGGTTCGATTTGCCAGTCCAAAGCCTGAAAGCCTCTGGATCCTGTTAGTAATTCCTTGAACCACCCGTGCATCCCAGTTAATGCCTGAAAATGGGGCAGCGAGGTAAGACCAGGCTGAAGTCAGGGCAGAACTGCGAGCAACATGCTGTCATAAATACACAAACCATAGCGCTGTAGTTAACAAAGAGGAGTCCTGCGTGATCTGGAAGCCCTGGAAAGAGCCAGCTCTCCCCCTGCAAACACAACAGACACCCTCTGTGTTTGGAGAGTGGCTGTGCCTGGGGGCAGCAGCACGGGCTAATTGGGAAGCTTTGATTAATGGGTAGTGCCTGTTTCTGACACAGGTGGTGTTTCTGCACATTAAAGTGGCTGCCTTTATGGAGGTTTCTCTTATTGAATTATAGGGAAAGTGCTTGATACCCCAGCAGCCTCAGGATATCAGACCAAAAGGTAGCAGGAGAGTCTCCGTCCCCTCCTCCCCTGCTTCCCTTCTGCCCCATTTTTGTGGTTTTCTTTCAGGAAGGGTGAATTTAGAGATGTGACTTTTTCTTTCAAGCACTTCCTATCTATTTTAGTGGTGGGCTTGGCAGTGCTAGTAAATGCTTGGATTTGGTGATCTTAAAGGTCTTTTCCAACCGAAATCATTCTAGGATTCTATTTTTGTTACTTATTCCCAGTTGGTTTTGCTGCCACTTTGTAAACTCCACGTGCCTCCTGTTTTGCGCTCACCGATGCAGTTTGTTGGCTAGGAGACTCGCCACACACCACGTCTCGAGATTTACCGAGCCTAGCTGATACGTTTAATGTATAACTGCTGCCTTAATTGAATAATCTGATTTAATCCGTCACTCAGTGCATGATCCAAACAGTCTCCAGAGGGGCTCAGCCAAGAATACAAAGGGAATGTGCGCTCTGGGGTTTGCTGTGCAGCTCCAGGGTGGTGGGGATGCATGGGGGCTGCGACCGCCAGGCTGCTTGCAGGGAGCTTGCCGCAGTCGCAGCACCAACAGCTTGATATCTCTACTGCAGAGGGAAAAAACCCTTCCCTGTCATTTCCGAGCCCTACTGCTATCTTTTCTGCTACACGAAGCAGGACGGATGATGGTAGGACTGGGAGAAGGTGGATGATGACTAACCCATCCCAGCAGAGCATCTCTGAGGGCACAGGATTCCTCCCAGTGCTCCGACTGGGGATGGCAGTGGTGGGAGGCAGCTCGGCCACAGCTGAGTGGTGCTCTCCCCTCTGTGGGTATAGATGTTTGTTTCCTTTTAACAAAATACAAATTAAATATTCCATCTCATAATGTGTCAGAAAGAAACAGACAGGTATTCCTGTGATCCCAGAAACTCACGGCACACTGGATGCTACAACCAGTTCATGCAAATGAACAGCTAAAAGGCTTATCATTGTGTTTCCAGGGCACTTTCATAAATGATTGTATTCCAAATCTGGTTAGGTCTCATTTGGCTTTTCACTTGAAGCTGCAGAGGCACCAGGGTGAAGCAGTGCATGCTTCTTGGGGAGCAACAGAAAGCATCTCCTGTCTGAGGTTATATCACCTCCCGAAGGAGGCATTTTTTGAAAGGTTTTTGGTTCGTTGGGGTTTTGTTGTTTGTGATCTTGTATCCTAAAGATTATGCCAGAGATCTAGTACCTCTTTTATAGCCACATGTTGTTTGCCAGGCAATGGTCGCTGAGAGGTGGGGGGTTTGAAACCACCACTTTCCCATGCTGATTTTTTAAGTCTTTTGGACTGAGGTAATCTGGTACAACTCTTCCTGAAAGTGGGTAAGGAGGGAGGAAGAAAAAGTGTTGTTTATTTTTTAGTGCAGAGATGTTGAATATAGTGCAGAAAATCTACTTTTTTATTATAAAGGTACAAATTTTAAACACACTGAGCAGCCACAATGTTGAAATCAGTTGGTGTTTCAAAGCTGAAGGAAAATGGGTTGAGCAGGAATGTCATCCTGCCCTGGCCCAAAGGAAACTGGCTTTATTTTGGCCAAGGTAGGATCCTTTCTGAGTCCTGTGTCTCGGCGTGTGCGGTACTTGTGAAATGGAGGCAGGTAGCCTGCAGGTCAGGTCAGACTCTGTAAGGAAGCAGCTTTGCTCCAGCTGGAGGTTCAACTTCTTCCACATCCCAGAGCTACCGACAGTGGGGCTGGATGAGTGGTTCTTCAGGGATGTGGTAGACCCTGGACCATAGATGCAGAGCCTGGACGGAGGAGAGCGATCCCACAGTGGGTATGGACCTGGAGACATCACCCTGTGATACCCTGAGCCCGGGCAGTCTGAGAAGCACCGCTGAATGAATTGATTTGATAAATGGACATTTATTACACTCACAAATTGGCTGAAACCAATTTCGGTCACATCAACCCCTGATAACTGCTAGGGTATTGATTTGTGTAAAGTAATACAGTGAATTTATCAGTTCAATAGCAAGCTGAAGGGCCTCTCAGAGACACAGTGCTACAGTTACGCTGTTACAGATGTACAAAATAAAGTGAGAGCACTGCAGCCACGCTGGAAATGGCTCCAAAGAAGAAGGCCCAGGCATCACGAGCCTCTTTGCTTGGACATTGGGTCTGAATGTCTTAATGAAATTTCAGCAAAGCAGTGTGACCTACCTCCTTTTATTTATTTATTTCTGCCATCCCCGAAGTTACAGGAGGAAGGAGACAGCTTTCCGAGATGCATGGCACAGATTTCTTGTGTGGCTGTTGACAAAGTGGTCGGCATGGCTGGCAGCCACTTTCTGGGTACAAATCCCAAGGAGAGGAGTGCTCCTGAGTGCTTTCCCAGCTGACATTTTCATCCTTCAGACTGGCACTGGTGTCCTGCTCTGTCCTAGGATGGCATCTTTGTTCCTCTTGCTGCAGCTGAACTGTGTGGTGGCCAACCTAGGAGAGTCTCCTACAGCCATGGATGCAAGACCCCGGCGCGCAGTGGCCCCTCTCTGTTTTTTTCCAGAGAATTCAACCTCAAAAAGAAAGTCAGTATGCAAAACTGAGAATTTTTCAGGTTTTCCAAAGCTCAAGAGCACTGAGGCTAGGCTGTGTGCTAGAATATCTCATCACTTTAAGGCTGTTTGTAGAAAAGGTTTTAACATCTCATCACTGTGTTGATCTAAGTAACCCACTAACTAACGATAAGCAGCACCTTCCAGCTGGGATCCCAGACAAGCACTAACTTTGTGGAAGTTTTTTTGTGGAGTGCTCTACATCCTTGGGGTTGCTATGAGATGAGATGAGCATTTCCCCATAAAGTCTGGTATCCTGCTGCAGAGGGGAGTGAAAAAAGACCACACTTAACCTCGCTGCCTTCGGACCGTTGAGCGTGCTGACCCCTGCAAGTGGTCACTCCATGCCCTGAAGCAAAAGTTTATTACCTTTATTATCTTAGCTGAGATAGCTGCAGAAATTGTTGGCCGTTATGTTATTCCCCATCAATTTTTATAAAATATATCAACCCTGGGTGTTTGACCTCACGTTTGCTGTGATAAAGGGCACCAGGACAGCAGGATGCAGCGAGGCTGCTGGCGCTGGGATGGCTGCAGCCTGCCTGGGCTCGCCCAGACCCTCCTCAGCACCTCCGTGTCAGCGGCAGGGCTGTTCCCTCCTCTCCCTCCTCCTGCAGTGGCTGCTGTGTGGGGTGATGTGGCCTGTGGGTGGCTGGAGGGTAGGACTGGGTGCCCGCCGGGCTCTGCCCATGATCTCTGAGGGACCAGAGCCACAGCCCAGGCTGGTCCGTGGGGCTGAGCAGAGAAACCCAAGCAGGGAGAGGCAGAGCCGGACGCAGGCCAGTCCTGCAGCCTGGCTCTATGCCTGAGCTAATTAAGCCTTGACAGGAGTCAGGACTTATTAGCATGGCTAAGGGACTGGGTAATACATCTCGATTGCATCCAGGCATAAAACAGCCGGTCCTCAAGTTCCCACTCAATTCACAGCCCCTGTGCCCAGTCCCATTCTGCTGGGTGGATGTGCCCTGGACTTTGAGGTTAAATCGGGCTCTTTTGGCTGTTTGGGTTGAGCATTACGCAATGACGCAAACCGTCACCTTCAGACTGAGCTACCACCACCTTGCAGGAAGACCTCCCATCTTTTCCTGCAGACTCTGCAGAGATTAGGGACTCAGCCACACTCCTCTTTGTAAGTTGCTGCAATGGTTAATCACCCTCATTATTAAAAAAAATGTTCTGCCTTATTTCTAGTTGGAATTCATCTAGCTCCATCCCCTGGAGCATGTTAATTTTGTCTGCTAGATAAGCGAGTTCTCTGCTTTCTTGTGGATATACTTAATGACTGTGGTCAAGTCAATCCTCAAACCTCTCGTTGTTAACCTCAGTAGATTGATTTTTTCATGCAGTTTTCAGGCTCACTCGAGGCTTTGCACATGTTTTCCTAATCCTCACCAGATCTATCGGCGTCCACCCTACGTGGGTGTCCTCAAATGCAAACGTGAGCTCGGAGGAGCTTGGCCGCGTGCAGGTCTTCTTAGCAAGAGGAGCAGCTCCAAGAGCTTTGTGGTAAATTCATGTGAGCTGCATGATCCAACCACTGATAGTTCATCTGAGCTGCTGCTATTTAACATCTTCCCACCATGTCTCCTGCTGGCAGAGGCACCATTACACTCTCAGGCTGTAGGCTACGATATTTGGCTTCTTTTTACATGCAAAGTGGAAATATGTATTAAATATTTCCCGTGTTGGTTTACTCTCCCTGTTCCTGGAGGAAGACCCCTCCGTGTGCCACAGCTGGGATGCCTTTTCTTAGGGATCTTTTGTTTTCCTGTACCCCATCAGGTTTTGCGTACTGACTTTCTTTTTGAGGTTGAATTTCGAAATTCCCCAATTTTAAAGGTTAGTGTCATGCTCTTCTGCCAGCTCCACGGAGAAAACACCACAGCTCCCCACAGTGTCAGCCGGTGCCCCGTTCTGGGGAGACACAGGCAGCTACAAGCCTGGGGCTGAGGAACAGGGACAGAGGCTTGGTCCCAGGCTGTGTTTTGGTGACAGCAGTCAGAAAGAGAGGAGATGTGAGTTTGGGGATGGCAGTCACAAAGTGAGATGCGGTTTTGGTCCTGTGTTTGCTGTGGACACCACTGAAAGGCAGCAAACACAGAGCTTTGCAGTGCCACATGTGCAGCAGCTTTTAAAGAGCTTTATTTTAAAAGCACGGTCAAACTGTGGATCTCTTCAGTGATTCCCCTCTGTTCTTCATTCTACCTCTGATGCTCCTGTTTTCCTCTGCTACCTATCTGCTATCATGTAGGTGATCATTCTTGGGCATCTTGCCCATTTCAATCCCTACTTCTATCAGACATAACATGCCGCATATTTGGTCTCGCTGACGTCTGGCCATGCGCTGCTGGAAGAGCACACTTGCAGCTACCTCGCTTGGTACAGCCTCCCCATCACTTGTAACACCGTACAGTTCTGGGTTTTGTCACTTCTTACAAAATCTCACAAAATGCTTTACAGCATGCACCAATCCATATGGCAAGAATAACTCTTTTTAAGAGCTGTAATACAGGCTGTGTTTAAATAATGCAGATAAATCAGGAAGACTGAGATGTGAGCTTGTCTCCCTCTGAACTAGGAGCTGGAAATTCAGTATATTGCAGTGCCTCTGTGGTTAAAGCCCAGAGTACAGGCTGTGATCTGGTGACCTCTGCGCTCTGCTCTGGGGCCCTGCACCATGTCGTTTTGCTAGAGCCAGCTGCAGATTGGTACAAAGCTGTGGTCTGGAGCATTTCATGTCCCATGGTCCCTTCCTGGCTCCAGCTCGGTCCAAGCCCGTCCCTGTCCCCAGTGCTCAGTGGGAACCAGCACATGGTGGTGCACCCAGAGGGCTGGTGGAGCAGAGCGAACTCAGATGATTTTGGATTCCTGGGGCTCAGGTTTGGTTTGGAGGAAGCAGAGTCAGCATTCTGGGCTGCCATCCCCCATGAGCACTTCTGGTCTCAGCGGGGAAGAGCTGTGCCCTTGGGCAGCACCCACTCCCCTGACATTGCTGGAGTCTGTTTAAGACAAGCTGGGAGACAGAACCCAGTAACGCTTTCCTTACATGTCCTCATGTCCCTCTGATGTGCATCCTTACAAACATCCTGAAAGAAGAGCTCAGTTCATCCCGTACAAGATTGGGATCTGGAGCCCCTGCAGATCAAAATTCTGAACAACCCACAAAACACCTCCTCCTGTCCCTGCCCCCTTTAGCTACTGCCAGAACTGAAGTGTATTAGCCACCCTACCAGCCTGCACCCATATTTCATATTTACTGGTGGTCACTTCAAAATGTTTCAGGGTGCAAATACCCTGGGAGTCTGTTTTCCAGGGGCTGTGCTCAGCACGGGCTTTGCTCAAAGGTTTGTGGCACTTGCTTGGACTCCAGAGGAGGTTGGACAGGTATTTGGAAGTGAAACCCATGGAGGATCCATGCCACAGCAGGCACAGGAGATCCCCAGAGCTGAAGATAGTTGGAGGACAGCACAATACAGGGAGACAAGTCCCGCTGATGGGACTTGGTCTTCGCTGAGCCTCCTCCTGTGGTTGCTGCTTTACCCACCGCTCCTGGAGCATTGCTGCACCAAGCTGATGCCCGCAGTGGATGGAGGAAACATCTAGTCCATCTCCTGGTGTCAACCAGCCACCAGTTTTCATGTCCAGTCCAACCACGGCGGTATCTAGTATTACAATGCTAAGAATTCATTACTTAGTCAAAAGGCCAAGCAGCAACGGATGCTTGGTCTGAACCAGGGCAGTCACTTCTGTGCTTCACAGGCCAGATCCAGCCTGGAGGTGACTGTGTTTGATCCTCTTGGCCTCAAAAGCCATTCCTTATCTTCCAGATAAGGTGATGTTACTAGTTTGGTGTTCCTGGCATGGTGATGTTACTGGTTTGATGAACATGGTCACAGAGTCTGAGGCTGTTCAGTGGGGTTGAGGGGCTGAATCACACCTTGGGTGGCTGTGGACACCCATGGGGTAGGAGGCATCCCCAGGCAGATCACTGTCTCTCCTGAAGAAGGGGTGTGCTGTTCAGACTAGGAGTTTAGGAGGTAATCGTGTGTTTAGGTTTTCAAACCCTCCTTGCCTTTTGTAAAATTTTCCATTGGTATCTTAACCAGGGTGCCCTTGGATACTGCTGTCCAAAGAGGAAGAGAGAGAACCAGTATTGCTTTCCCAGGCCCTCTAGACTTGCACCAGTTCAGAGCTTTTGTGACCTTCAGTCACCTCCCTCTTTTCATTCATGTGTGAGAAATAATGCATAAACCTTCTCAGACCTGCTTTTTTACAGAAAGATTGTGCTTGCAAGCTGGTAATGCGGCATGCCTCTCACATCCTCCCCTCACCAGCCCCCATTGCTCCATCCATCCATCCATCCATCCATTCATCCATCCATCCATCCATCCATCCATCCATCCATCCATCCATCCATCCCTCCCTCCCTGTCCCCCCTCCCTGCCGTCTCCCTGGCAACACTGAGTGCACATCCTGGAAAACTTTATCCGAAATCTGCTCTGGGCAGCTTTCCAAATCCATGCTAACCTGATTAGGTGTCTCTGGGGCCTTGGCTGGCTAATCAAATTAGATAGCACTAATGGTAGCAAGGACTTTGAGTGGGTAGAGAGCAGTAAAACATAGTGTATACTTAGTGATAATTATACTTGCTTTTGTGTCATTGATTTATATGCCTCCCCCACACCCCCCGCCCCCTTTTTGTTTTCGTTGTCTTTCAATGCAGCTATTCGGAGGAAGGAAAATGGCTGGTATGATGAGGAGCACCCGCTGGTCTTTCTTTTCTTGGGATCATCTGGAATAGGTAATGTTTGGGTCGTGGTGAGAGGGATGGAGAGCCCTGTGGAGAGGCTAGGCTGGGCAAGGGGGCTACGGCCGGGCTGCTCCTCAGGCTCAGTGTGGGCTTGCAGCACTTTGCGCAGGATCTGCGTAAAACACCAGTGAAAGGTGCTGTCGTCCTCCCAGCTGGCTACCCAGTCCATCATCCTGCAGGGCAGCCACTGCCAGACTCCAGCACGCACAGACACGTCTCGTGCTGGGGCATGGGCAGCCTCACGCTGAATCATCCTGGGAGTCCGTCCACCCTCCAAGTCTGACAAAGGGGCAATTTTCCCAATAAAGGCGTTATTTTAACAGCCCTGTGCTTTCTAGCAGGAATGCCTGCATCCTCCGTAGAGGGGGTAATAGCAGAAATCTGCTGCTGGCAACCCAAATCTCAGCTCATCTTGCTCCTGTGGGCAAGGATTGCTTTGTAATGACGGGATTTTATTGACACCGATAATATTTGTCCTCAAGCTCAATAAAATGCAATGTTGACAGCTGATCAGTTCATGAAATGTACAAAATGACTTTTAGTCAGGGGGAAAAAAAGAAAAAGAAAAAAAAAGCAGCTTTAAAGTAACCAAACTGTGACATTTGAAACAACCTTGGTGCTTCTCCTGCATCTGCTGACTCCTGTGGTCCCTGGGAAGATGCCAGTGCTGGAGGGGTTAAGGCAATGGGACACAGGCAACGACTGCTGCCTGACCAGGCTCCTGCCTCAGAGCAGTGGCAGGCCGAGTATTAACCCTAAATGAGTTGCTATAAAGCTGTATAAAACCATTAAGAAATGTTTTTGAGACTTCATTGCGCTGCTTATAGCAGGTCTGAAGGCTCAGTGCAGTAAATTGTCAGCTCTTCCACTCCCATGTATTTCCACAGGGTTGGGGAGTTTTCCTTCTCTTCCTGCCATAAAAATTAATATTGAAATAAGAAAGCAAAGCAGCTGAGAATTCTGTTGGATCAAGTGGGTATTTTATATAGGGCCTGATGTAACAGCAATCGAAAGCCCGGGTACGTGCAAACTAGAATGGCTAATGCATCTTCACATTTCAGTAGGATCCCACAGCAGTTAAAGATTTTAAAGATCCATTCATAGATTACGTATGTATATGCAACGTGTAAGTACACATGTATACCTACATGCTTACACATCGGGATCTACGGCACAGCAACATCTGAAGCCAACAAAGCTCAAACGGAAATAAGATGCTCAATTTTGGCAGAGGTTTTATCTGCCAGCACGGGTTTCCGAGCACGGTGATGAATTCCAATTTTTGCAGTGCTTTTGTGGTGATCTAATTAAGTGATCCTGCAGATCCGACCCACCAAATCTGTCGTCACCGAAATGCAGCTGTGTCAGGCTGGGGCAGATGTGTAATGCCTCCAGTAAGACTGCACTGGGCTTTAGCTAGTTTGGTTTTTTAAGACACTTTTTTTTATTATTTAGAATAGTTGTTCATGGCATATCTGCATACCTGCTCCCTGCTCTAGCATGTCCAAGAGTTTGTTTTTCAGTGTGCAATGAAATCTAGAATGGATATCTGGGCAGTGCAGGTAGCACGCAGCCATCAGGCAGTGGGCGAGGTGCTCGTGCCCACCCGCAGAGCATCCCCTGTGGCGGTGAAAGCCTGTGCTTCGCCTTCACTGGTAGTCCCAGGAGCCAAAATCAGCCCAATTCTCCACCTCATAAACCCAGCATTTACGTGCCAGAGGGGTTTGCTGGCAAAGCCGGGATGTGTCTGACACGGGCAGAACGCGCCTGTTTAATTAAGCGTTTCCCTGAACGCGTGGGCTGGAGGGACAGGAGCTGGCCTTCCGTAAGCTGACATGTGTGTTCGTCTGTGTCAATGTGGATTTGCTCCATTACCACTTGTTCTTAATCCTAGAATCGTATGACAGTTGCCTTATGTAAATCAAAGACGGAAAGAATATCCCGTTTCCCTGAAATTCTCCTATCTAGCGCGTAAAAGGTGTTGCATATGAAACTTCAAATATTGAGAGTAAATATAGCAAAAATCTGATCTAACCACATCTTCTTGTGGTAAAAAATAAAGATCTCTCTGCCCATCTTGTAAGAATCAGCTATTAAAAATGAAGCAGCCGGCCCAGGGCCCTCGGCAGGGCG
Organism: Falco punctatus; assembly: GCF_963210335.1. NCBI lineage: Eukaryota > Metazoa > Chordata > Aves > Falconiformes > Falconidae > Falco > Falco punctatus. The sequence continues at coordinate 2,598,944 of NC_137581.1, forward strand.
TTATCCCGGGGATCCAGCAGCGATGCCCTCTTCCTACAAGTGCATTTGCAGGAAAAAATAGGCGTATTGGTTCCAGGGGAGCCCAGCCCTGGCGTTAGCACAGCTGACGGACAGACGGCAGGCAAACAAACCTGGGTTAACACAAGGTTTTTTCTTCCTGTCTTTGGAACAGGTAAAACGGAGCTGGCCAAACAGACAGCCAAGTACATCCATAAAGATGTCAAGAAGGTAACGCCTCTGCCATTTTTTTCCCCATCGCTTTTTGCCATCCGGATGCTTTTAGTAACAGGTGGGGTTGGTTTCTCGATGGGGTTGGTTTCTCGGTGGGGTTTATCACCTGGTTTATTTTAATAAATGTGAGGGTTGGCTGCGCACAGTGAGAAGGGGGTTCTGCCATGCTAAAAAGGACCTGTGAAGGTCCCTGTCTATGTCACCAGGGTGTTTGAATTGTAAAAATCTGAACGAATTTAACAATACCTTGTGTGCCCTGTTGCATGTTGCTGTTGTTTTGACATCCTGTATTGTGACTGTATTTTTTTTAACTTCTGTTACTAGTAACACTGTAAAACATTAGAAGGATAACATTCTGAAAATCTGTGTTACATGCCCCTACGTGCAGCTCTTGTTGCACTGTGCCGCTACAGACGGTGGAGATGACGACGTTCATTTTGTGCTCATTTTTTTTTAGTGCTGAAGCGTTTGGGATCCAAACAGCAGATGCCATTTGTGTGGTTTAGTCTGTTACCCACTTGACAGTTCTTTAGAGAAGATGGTTTGGAATTGTTTCTAGGTGGTGGTGGCTTATCAGAGGGCTAGTTCAGGGATGCCTGAGATTTTAAAACACCAGGCATTTAAAGCCAGGCTCCCCGATTCACATTTGAGCCTCTGCCTGCCTTGAAGAGGTGTCCAGCTCTCTCCTATGGAGAACTGGGGAAGGTGCAGAGTTTGGAGCTAGGGAAGAGGAGGAAACACAAGCAGAGCTGCCCCCTGCACCGATGCTAGATTAATTCCTCTCCCTCACATCCTCCAGCAGAGAACAGACACAAGATAAAATGAGACATGTAGAAAGAAGATCAAAAGTAAAACAACGCTATAAAAATGGCTGTTCTGGCTTCTTTTCCTCATCCTTCTATAATTGCCTTCCAGAAGCAATAAATCCCATCTCCTGATCTCAAGCACCTTCATCCCCGACTCCCACACCTGGAACTGGTCATTGCCCAGCCAAACATCAAATGGAGAAATCATTTAAACGCTGAATGTTGTGTTAATTCAATAGCATGTGCAAATCGGAGTTTTATTGGTAATGAATCAGCTTGGCTGTCGGTGCTGTAACAAGTGGTGTGAGGGGGGGGTCGTAAACCCCACAGGCGGTTGCGGGGGTGCAGCAGTTCGCAGGAACTGACGGATTAAGAAAGGAAAACCCGTAACTGTCCCGTTTTCGTGCTGCTAGACAGGTTGCAAGGTAACAACAAATGCTAACCTCCTTATCCAACCTGCGTGGTGTGAACCGAGACAGGAGATCTGGGAGCAGGATCAGACCAAAGCAGAGAAGATCCTACAGAGCCTGGCTGTGCTTTGCTTGTGCCAGCTTTTTGCTGGGATGCTAGTGGGACGCTCCTCGGCGTGCGCACTGCCAGGATCGGGCCCTAGTCTTGTACACTTCGTTCCACCGTAGGCAGTTTGTTGGTGGTTTAATATTTTGCAGGGAAATCTGGCTCTTGTAAATTGAATTCTGTCCTAAACTGACCTGAACTCTTACCACCACCCTCCAGATACCGGCATTTCATGGGAGGGTGGCAAACCAGGCAGATCCTCCTGCTTTCCTCCTTCCCTTGGGAGTTCATGGCAGCACTGTCTCAGCTCAGTGCCGCAAGGCATCACCTGGGACCAGAAGAGCTCCAGGCTCCCTGTGCGCTGCCAAACGTCCCAGCCATTAGCTCCGATGCTGAGTACTCAGGGCCAGGTTGAGTGGGACTGTGGGCAACCTGCTCTAGTGCACCATGTCCCAGCCCATGGCAGGGGGGTTGGACTAGATGGCCACTAAAAGTCCCTTCGACCCAGACCACTCCATGATTCTGTGGTCCCTGCATGACTGTGTCCATGCGTGCGCAGTGTGCATGTGTCCGGCTGAGCCGTATACGCAGACGTGGTGCTGCGCGGGGCCAGTTCTTGTTCCCAGTCTGTGTATCCTCCCACCTCCACTCGCTCTTCCCAGTAAATAACCATTTCACACGGGGCTCTGCCTTTTGTTGGAGGATAATATTTGTGTTGGCACGTTTGCAGCCAGCCTCTAAGGGTCTTTAGCAGCACGGGGTCAGTGCCTGATCCTGCCTGGGAAGAGCTGTGCGCAGCGGAGCAGGGAGGTGCCGGCTCTGATGGGTGGATGCTGAGAGAGCTGCCATGTCCAGCTGGCTGTGCCTGTATGGATGCTGGGAATGTTCAAGCTTAGGCTAGCTTCTTAGGCAGTTGGACTAGGTGCTCATTGTAGGTCCTTTCCAACTGAAATACTCTACTCCATTCCATTCCATCCTATTCTGTTATTTTCCATTTTATTCTATTCTGTTCCATTCCGTTCCATTCTATTCTCCTACCTCTAGGAGCTAGATTATAGCTGTGAGCCCAGGAAATTCAGTGTCTGCTGTGCATCATCAGCTTTTCAAATGCAAAAAGGAAACTTGGCTTGTATCTGTAAATTCTCTAACAATATTATCTATTTAAGGTGATCACCCACAAACCTAGTTTACCTTGGCTTTATGATTTTGATTATTTTTTTTTATTTTTGCGGAGAGGCATTGTGTTCTAGTTGTGATTTATTTCTGAAAAGCTGAACCACAGTAATACCCGTTTTCTGTAGCAAATTGCAAGTTGCTGTTTCAATCTCATCTGTGTCACTCTGGCTCTAGCGACGAGCAGAGCGTCTGAAGCGAATCTCGTCCGGGGGCTGTGAGCCAGTAGTGGGAACTGTTCCTGGCTGTCTTTGAGAAACTGCAGTCATCTTCCTCAGAGCAACCTCTGGCATTTTGTGGTGGATGTGGCCACTCCAGTGATGGCGGTCCTTGAGAGCTGCACAACCATGTGTCCATCCATGCAGCCCCCTCCCTAGTTCTGGAGGAGCCTTCTAAATATAATGAAACTTGGAGCACATTAATCAAATATCACGTTAAGTATTTTTCTCTTTCAGGGTTTCATCAGACTGGACATGTCAGAGTTCCAGGAGAGGCACGAGGTTAGTAAATGGGCTGTCTCTGCTTCCGAGGGGTGCACCTTCGAGTTCAATCAGTAATTTAAACAAATCCTTGTTTAAAGAAGTCACTGCCCTTGTTCACCTGCATTTGGTCCCTGTCCTGGGCAGTGCTGAGCACGTCCCCTTTGCCACTGAATGCAACAAGCATCTCCTGTCTCACCCTGGCAGTGGCATCCAGGACCTTCCTGAATTACTGCCACGTTCTCCAGAAAATGGGCAGTTTGGAATGTCAAAGGGAGTGACAGAACAACAGTTGCTCCGGGTTGTACATTAAATTGCAATAGGGGAAATACCAGCCAAAAAACAAGTTTAACTCAGGCAAATTAGGAACAGAGACCAAACAACAAGAAAAGCTTTCACAGTTTGTCTCTGCTGGTGTGGCTTCCGTATGCGGTATTGACCCCTGGGGGAAGAGCAACTGCGAAGAGATCATATTGTGCATGAAAATCTGCAGCCCGAGCATGAGCCACGTGCTACGCGTCACCCACAGGTGCCAGGGCTGCCTGTGCGCCTGCGCCCAGGCAGGCACGGCACGGCCCAAAGCCCCGTTCCCCTCCTTGCCTCCAGCACATTGCTGAGTCCAGTGCAGGATGACCCCCCAGCGTGCCTCCCACGGGGGAAAGGGGGAGAATGCAGCAGAAGACAGGACTGTGGTACAGATTCCACTCCTTCCATCACACCTCCTGCCCAATTCTGGTGCTGCAGGAGAGGTGGGACGTCTCACCAGGGTCACCTTCCGAGCTGGTGAGGCCCTAAAGCCCTTTGAAGAGCTCTGTCTGCCCAAAAAATAGCAAGGTCCTAGCTGACATAGGGTCATAATGCTTTTCTTTTGATGGCTGTATAGGGGCCTGGTATTTTTTATCAATGCCATTGGTGAGGAGCACCCAAATCCACAGAGTGTGGGATGAGAAGTATCCCACAAGGGATCTGAGGATCATCCCCGTAAACTGCAGCTGCTCTATTGTTCTATGAGGACAGGGAGGAAGGAGGAGGAAGACTCACTGGCTGGGTCCTGGGAAGATGGTGTGTTGGAGAGGAGGAGGAAGGTGCTGGGGAGGAGCTCAGAAGGACAGGTCCAGGATGGGAGTACCATTTTTTTGCATTTCTTGCTGCCGAGGGCGGCCGCCAGCCTGTGCCTGGGTACACAGCAGGCTGCGAGCGGTCAGGGGTCAGGCAGACCCTCACACCCAGCATGCTGGGCTGTGACAAGGGCTGATTCAAATATTGACCTGGCACGAAGCAGCGGCAGCCATGGTATCATCATCAGGAACTGCCAGGCCCTCGAATGACCAGGGCTAGAAAAGGTCGGGAAGGGGTGTAGGAAGGGAAAATAAAGATGTGCTTGCAGCTGGCCTGATAGATTGGCTGTGATAGGGTCCTGCACAGCAGGGGTAAAAAAATAGATGAAAATAAAGCCATGTTGATGATTCAGTACAAAGAAAGAGGAGTTAAGAGTAGCAGTATAAATGTAAGAGATAAAATATTGTGCCCTGACAAAGACAAGAGGCAGAGCTAAGGGAAGGAATAAAGTAGAGAATTGTGGTGAGCGCAATATAAATTTTTCAAGCAAACGAGGATCAGGAGGTCAGCCCGGGAGACAGCGTCCTTTGAAGGAGCCTGAGGAGCCTCCCGTAGCCCCAGGCACTGCAAAACAAATGCACTGAATTAGCTGCCATCGGCTAATTTCTGCTTTCCCGTTCCCAAGTCAGCCAGCGGGACCCCCTCCACCTCGGCAGCCCTTGGCTGTGGGAGCAGGCAGGGGTGGCGGTGGCAGTGCTGGGCAGTGATGCTCGGGGAAGGGGGCTTGCAGCAATCCCCGGGCAGCCTGCCCGTATCGCACAGCAAAAAGGAGCTGCCTGAATGGGAGAATCACAGAATGACAGAAGGGTTTGGGTTGGAAGGGACCTTCAAGACCAGCCAGTCCCACCCCCCGCCAGGGGCAGGGCCCCCTCCCCCCAGCCCAGGCTGCTCCCAGCCCCGTCCAGCCTGGCCTTGAGCCCTGCCAGGGATGGGGCACCCACAGCTGCTCTGGGCAGCCTGGGCCAGCGCCTCGCCGCCCTCATGTTGGAGCGGGCCCGTCGGAGGCCACGGAGCTGGTCAGAGGGCTGGAGCCCCTCTGCTGTGGGGACAGGCTGGGAGAGCTGGGGCTGTCTCCTCTGCCAGCCCCACAGAGCCACACTCAGCAAAGGGGGCTGCACTGGCACGGCTGTGCCACAGCACACACGGCCTTTACCCTTTGCTAACGCTCAGACCATGACAGACTCACCCTTCAGCTGTGCTGCTTCCTTATCCTGGATTAAGGAAAGGAAATCTCTTGGTTTCTTGAGGAATCAGGGTTTTTCTCCATGAATTCCTTCTGCTTCCTGTACAACCAGCCGGCTGCTGACTCTGCATGTCCAGCATCCTGGAGAAACACAGAGAATTAACAAACTGATAATTTTATTCTTTTCCACTTCTATTTGCCTAAAGGACTGTGACTTCAGATGCACCCACAGACCCAGGTTGCTTGAAAATGCTCCAAGTTTTAAGTATAAACTTATGTGTCATTTTGCCAAAACATTTCTGTTGTCAGAAATATTCTTCTAAATGATCTTCTAAATTTTTAAACCTCATTTAAAAAAAACATAGTATCAACAGATTATCAATCTTGTTACTGACGCAGGAGAAATACTTTCCTTGTGGCCTCTTCCCAAGCTTGGATTCCCACCTGCCACTCTTAGTCCTTTGAATTCTTGCTCTTAAAAAGGCTAAAGGAGATGAAAATAGGTGCTGGACAGCTGGGATGGGTGGCTCAGACAGCTGCTTAGAAAAGCAGGGGTGGTGCCTTTCTGCCTGCTCGGGGCTGCTCCTGCAGATTCTGCTGGTTAAAGCTTGGAGTGAGGTAATTGCTCAGCAGGTACCAATCTGCATTTGGCCAAATTGTTGCTTATTAAGCTGATTTTGTGATACCTGGGGCGCGATAGATGTCACAAAGAATATAGAACTTTATTTGTCTGTCGCAAAGCATTGGGGCTGCCTGCTGAGCTACCAAGAGGGCTTCATCATTCCTGGCATCCGTGAATCAGCTTTCACATGTCCTGTTGCTTCCTCCTAGGTCGCCAAGTTTATTGGCTCTCCACCTGGCTACGTGGGCCATGAAGAGGGTGGGCAGCTCACCAAGAAGCTGAGGCAATGTCCAAATGCTGTGGTGCTCTTTGACGAGGTTGACAAAGCCCACCCAGATGTCCTCACCATCATGCTGCAGCTGTTCGATGAGGTAAATCCACATTTTGGGGTCAGAGTTTGCACAAGGGCTCTTTGGAAGGTGACAGTGAGCGGTGCAAGGGATGACGGATGCTGAAGGTGTCCTAGAGCGGAGCTGAAATGTTCCAGATCAATAGTCGCCTCCAAAAAAAGGTGACCCAACCAGTCAGCCTCTTCTCCATTTTAACACCAGGATGATGCTGAGGTGTCCTGCTGCAATAAATGACACCTTTAGTCAAAGAAGAAGCCAGTGATGGGAAGGTTGGAAACTTGAGGATGAAACCTGGGAATCGGATTGTCCCATGTCACTGGGAAGATGTGACGGTGAAGACTGTGTCATGAGGATACCTCTAAGGAAAAAGCCCCCCAGTGACAGCTCAGTGTCGGAAAAGGTGGGCTGCAGGTCCACAGCAGAAAGCAGGAGCGGTGAGAGGAGGCAGGAGGGCAATGGCTGTGTTCCTGTGGTGCCCTGTGCCTACATCCCATGTACTCTGCCTCCTGCACAGCACAGAGAAAATTGGCTCCAAGGTCTTGGCAGCAGGTCAGGGTGTTGCCACATCATCAGAAAAGCAGATACTCTGGGGACTTCAAAGTCCGTTGGTATCCTGATCGATTGTTAATTGCTGGGTTTTAGTTCAGGTTGGTTAATTTATGACTTTTCAGATGGCATGTGATTTGTTTCACACCTTCCTCCCCCCAAACACAAAATCATAGAATCAGAGAATGGTTTGGGTTGGAAGAGATCCAAGATCATCTAGGCAACCCCCCTGCCGTGGACAAAACTCTTCAGCTAATGACCTAGGAGGAGTCTCCAGAGGAAGCCAGGACACTCTTGGAGATGGCTGGGAGGAGCCCTGGGGGAGCCATCAGCATGGACCTGCCTCTAACATTGACAAAACTGCTTGGGTATCTACCTTGGAGGAACCTGGGGCTCCTGAAACCATTGTGTGTGCTGGGGGAAGGCCCATGCCCAGTAGCTCTCCATGGAAACTCCTAGGCATCTCCAGGACTGTGTTGGGCTCCTCTGGAGACAGCTGAAATCCTAAGTAGACTCCTCCAAGGTAGCTACCCAGGGAGGATTGTCGACCTCAGAGGCAGGTCCATGCCCGTTAGCTCCCCAATACCCTCCCAGGCATCTCCGTGCATTACAGCACCCGATCCCACTGGCAGCAGGAAGGAGAGCAGATACCCGCTGTCGGAGGGAGGGAGCACAAGGTCTATGGCTTTGGAGCCCTTTGCTGTCTCGGGGGGATGCTTGGCATACAACCTGTGTTGGGCAGCTGCAGCTTTCTTGGACGAGCTGGTGGGAGCCAGGGATGCGGATGTGTTTCCAGGCTCTGCATCTTCTGCTGAGCCCTCCGCCTGCTGCGTGCAAGCTTTTTGGTTTATTTTTAAGGTCCTGGTCTGTCCTCAGAGGCAACCAAACTCCAGAGCAACACGCTGGAAGGTTTTTGGGGGTTTTTTTGTTTGTTTGTTTTTCTTTTAAGGATTAATAACACAATTTTTTCTTGCATAGATCATTGCAGCAGCAGCTAAATGTGAAATCAATTCCTGTACCACACACTTGACAGGGCAATAACCCAAATGTTAATCTCAAGCACCCAACAAGGATTTGTGTCATTGTGCTGGATATCTGTTGTTGGAGACGTATTGAGAAAAGAAACCGCCTGGGGAGCTGCTGATTTTTTCCTTCTTTTTCTCTCTTTATTTTATTAATCAAGAGAACTAGTACTTTTGAAGGGTTCCTGTGTCAGCTTGGTAGGAGGAGGGTTGATGCCACAGCAGTTGGCTGCAGCAGCGGTTGCCCTCACTGCTGAGCGTGCTGCTGGGCTGCTGTGGTTTGGTTTGATGGGCAGTTCTGCAAGTGTGAGGGATGCTCCCTGTTGCCTCTTGCTGTCACGGCCTCTCCACTGCTTAGTTATAGCCATAACCCAGTTATTTCTGCAAGGTTATTTTAGCTTTGCCTATGTTCAGTCAGGCTCCTGGCAGTCTGTGCTTCCCTGTGGTGCTTTCAGACCACCTCTGAGCCCTCCCTGCCCATGGGGAGCTTCGAACTGGCTTGTCTGGAAGGCTTTGGTGAACATCTGGGCAACGCTGCTGGAGCTTTTCAAGGCACCAACGCCTGCAGTTACCCACTCTGCCCCTGACAACAGCCCACACCAGGGGTCATCTCGTGTCTCAGCCACTCCAGCACCAAGCGCAGCATCCCAGCCTAACCCACAACCACGGGCAGGGCTGAGCCAAGAGTCTGGACCGCCTCTGAGAGTCCTTCAAACCTCCCTAAGGGGCAGCAGCCTCTGTTAGAGGGGTGAGGCAGAGGCACAAGGTGACAACAACTTCACCTGCACTCACGGGGTTTCACCGGAGCTCATGTGTCAGACGCAAAGCCACAGCAGGGAGGTAGGCAGAGGGTCAGAGGCAGCAGAGTAATGCCCCTGCGAGGCATCTCTCAGGGCTTCCACCAAGTCTGTGCCAGGTGGAACAGGCTCGGACCACGTGCAGGGCAAGTTACGGCTGCTCTTCGGAGAGGTTACCCATTCAGCCTCCGCAGCTCAGCCCCGCTTCCGTCCTGCCTGTACCCATGGGCATCCCTCACTCTGGGGAAAACCGGGACCCGTATCCTTTCACCTCAAGTTTTGGCGGAACCCTGGGGCGCCTGCTCACGCTGCCGGTGTCAATTTGGTGTTGTTGCAGGGCAGGCTGACAGATGGCAAGGGGAAAACCATTGACTGCAAGGATGCCATCTTTATCATGACCTCCAACGTGGCGAGTGATGAGATTGCCCAGCACGCTCTGCAGCTCCGACAAGAAGCCATGGAGATGAGCAAGAAAAGGATCGCAGAAAACTTAGGTACTGGCCTTTCAATGTCATACTCCAAATCCCTAAAGAATCCACCTCCTTCCTTGCACGGCAGGCCCCTTGTTGCATTTGACACCAGATCAGCCATCCCTCTGCCAGGGGGAGCACCCAGACGCTTCGGTTGCCTCCCCACTGCTCATCCTTGCAGCTGGTCCGCACTGACACATCCTCCAGGCCCTGCAGCTTTTGGGCGAGCCTCGGGGATGCTCCTCTGCCAGAAGGGAAGGCAGCTGCCAGGTCTTTGATGGGTATGTCTGAAAAGTCATGCTGTTGCCTTCTAGGATGACCTGTTGCTGAGAAGTCCCACACCCCAATCTCCACCCTGCTCCCTCCTGTAATATCTCTGCTTTGGGCTTCCCCTATTCTGAAATCCTCATTATTTGAGATCACATCCTTCAGAATGAGATCACATCTTTGGAGAAGGCTTTCTGTCCACCTCCCAGCCTTCCTCATCCTGTGCTCTCTTCCTTTTATCTCCTCACCTTATCCATTCTTTCAGAACCCTTCCAAGTGTTTCCTAGAGAAGACAGGGGCTGGTACAGGTGCTCCTGTTAGAGGAAGAGTTTTGTTTCCTCACAGTCTTTTCAAAAAGGACTGAGCTTAATCAGTTTTGCTTCGCCTTGGAATGGGAGCGCTGGACCCACACATCAGGGTCCTATAGAAATTTTTTTAGAAATGTGAATTAGGTAATAAAAGGAGAACTGAGTAGAGTAAGGGCAGCCTCTAAGATGTGAACTAAACAGCTCTGGTGAAGGTAGCAGAGTCCCAGTTTGTGTGCAACCCTCCGCTGCCTTCACCAGCTGGTTGGTGATAACTGCAGTGGCACCAGGAGGCTCTGGGGACTGGCAGGTCTCTGCTGTGCCAAGGATGGATGGACGGGCAGGTGGCGATGTCTGCAGCAGGGGCCGTCCCTCTAGCTCTAAAATCACAGAATCACAGAATGGTTTGGGTTGAAAGGGAGCTTAAAGATCATCTAGTTCCAACTCCCCTGCCATGGGCAGGGACATCTCCCACCAGGCCAGGTCCTATTGCTACAAGCCCTTGCCCAAAGCCCCTCCCCAGCTTTCCTGTCGGCCCCTCCAGGCACTGGGAGCTGCTCCAAGGTCTCCCCGGAGCCTTCTCCTCCCCAGGCTGCACAGCCCCAGCTCTCCCAGCCTGTCCCCACAGCAGAGGGGCTCCAGCCCTCTGACCAGCTCCGTGGCCTCCGACGGGCCCGCTCCAACAGGGCCGTGTCCTTCTGATGCTGAGGACCCCCGAGCTGGACGCAGCGCTGTGGGGGGGTCTCAGCAGAGGGGAGCAGAGGGGCAGAGCCCCCTCCCTCGCCCTGCCGGCCACGCTGCTGGGGAGGCAGCCCAGGGCACGGGCGGCTTTCTGGGCTGCGAGCGCACATTGCCGGGTCATGCTGAGTCTCTCATCCCCCAGCACCCCCAAGCCCTTCTTGGCAGGGCTGCTCTCCATCCATCCTCTGCCCAGCCTGTACTGGGATTGCTCTGACCCATGTGCAGGACCTTGCGCTTGGCCTTGTTGAGCTTTATGAGTTGCACATGGGCCCAACTCTAATCTATGAAGGTCCCTCTGGACGATGTCCCTTCCCTCCCTGCCTGCAAAAATGTGCAGCGGTTTGCAAGCACAGACACTGGCACAGGGAAAGACTGTCTCCGTCCCATGGTCCTGTGCCTGTGGATAACCAGGCATCCATGAACGATGGCTGCATCCCTTGTTTTCTCATCAGTTTTAAAAAACTAATCAGTCTGGTGGGGGTTTAAGACCCTTTTACAGTCTTAAATGTCTGGACACTGCATCTTCCATAGGGTATCTAGCAGCATGTGCTGTCACGGATGCACCGTGTTTACTAAAGGTCGGTCTCAAGAGCTCTGCTCACCAGTGGAAATGCCCAGAGAAGCAGTGGTGTGCAGCGTGTGCTGCGACTGTGCCTGGGGAACACGGCCATCTGCATCAGCTCCATGGGAGCAGGAAAAAATGTTGGGGTTTGGTGCCAAATGCATTTTTCAGCTTCTTTCTCACTGTCTCTTCCTTTTTATTTTGAGAAGTGGATGCCAAAGCTGGCTTAATTCAGAATCTTTAAACTTCAATCAAACTAGGTAAAGGACAAAGCATGCCTGCAACTGAACTTTCAAGAATAACATTTTAAAATGCCAAGCACTTTTCTGCTAAATGAGGAAAGCATTGAATTTTAATTTCTAGAACTGTAAGGCAGACAGCTGCAGTGAGTAAACGGCAGCTAGAGAGCATAGCTGGAAAATGCATTTCGGCTCAGAAGCTTGCCCTCAATTGAGTTTCGTGGAACTCCTTGTGATTTACTGAGTTCTTGGCTTGGAGATGCTCTTTGAAGGCGGTGGCCAGGAGGTCAGCTGAAGTGCCTGGGTGGGCAGATAAATGGAAAGATAGAGGGAAGGAGCTGTTTCTGCAGCATCTCCGCATCTGGGAGTGCACGCAGCAGCGATTGCAGGTGACAAACCGGAATGCTGGGGGCAGCTCTGTCTCTTCTGCCTTCTCCAGCTCTCCTCTTCCAGAACGCTGTACCAAATTCCTGTTATTTACTGAAAACCCCCTTGGTGCCTTTTAGAAGAAAACAAAAAAGTGAAACGGGCCAAATCCTTACAACCAAAGACCCACACCACTCCATTTAGACTGCGTGGCTGGGCTGGACCATCCATTTCCCCTGTGCTGTGCTGCAAACTGCCACCCCAGGATGCACCCAAGCCCCACAGGCGTGCTCGTGTCTGCCGTGGCAGGGAAGGAGAGGTGATTTCAGAGCACACAGCGTCCCTTTGTCCCGGTGTTGGTCTGGTGGAGCCTGAGAGTCCCTTCTGCCGCTGCTTGGGGTGCAATGATCCTCATCAAGGCTGCAAAGCTGGGAAGGGCACCCAGCAGCCTGGGTCTTTCTCTAGCACCCTATGTGTCAGGATCCTATCCAGTGTGCCTTGGATGCGAGGGATCTCCCTATGAGTGTCCCTATGTGTTAAATAGCACCTGGAGTTAAATGCGGGGATGTGTAGGAAGAAATGAGACGATAAAGGCAAAGAGAAAAGTGCCTTTGGGCGGCGGACAGGTAAATCCTGCTTTTAAGCTGCCTGTGGAAGTTCTGAGCTGGGATTCGGGAGCCAGCCAGACCCTGGCTCCATCTGCAGTCAGTGGAGGGAAGTAGTCTCCAGCCAGAGCTGTGCCACAAACAGTCTGAACATGGGTTTGCTGTTTGCCGAAGGGACTGAGGACCGTCCCCGTGCCTGGCAGAGCTGCAGGACGCGGAGCAGCCCCCGGTGACAGAGTGCTCTGTGCATCAATTGGCACCGGCTCCCAGAGAGCAGCCAGCAGCTGGGCAGAGAGGACTCCTGCTAACCAAAACCTCTGTGAGCTGTGAGGCAGCTCCTGAGGGCGCAGGGCGGAGGGTGGAGGCAGAGCGGGAGCTTTTTTGCCATGCAAGTGAAACACGTAGGTGTAGGGTGCTCCCCTCGGGCACCCAAAGCATGCAGGGCGGCCGTGGCAGCCCCAAACCTGCTGTCCAGAGTGTCAAGCGCAGGGACACCCCACTATGAATGCCAACCTGGCCAGTGGCATGTGTGGAGGTTCCAGGTCTATTGTGAAGTCCCCTCAGGACCCCCACCTTCCTCGCTGCCCAGCCTCCAGCTCCTTGTCATGCTGCTTTGCTCGCCCATCCTCAGGAGCTGGGCGGACGGGAAGCCCGTGTTCCACCTCACCCTCCCACACCCTCCTGTTTTTCAGAGGATGTCCAGATGAGCGACAAGATAACCATCTCCAAACAGTTCAAGGAAAAGGTTATTCGACCCATCTTAAAGGTACAGATGATTTTTTTCATGGCTTATGTTTCAGGTGTCCCGAGCTTTGGTCACTGAGTCATTCGATACAATGGTTCTTCACCCAGCTGTCTCCCAGCTGTGAGATAAGCAACACGACGTCCTTTTTCAACTTTCAGCCACAAAGAGTCATAGAACGGTTTGGGTTGGAAGGGACTTTTAATTAAGGTCAGAACCCAGCAGAAATAAATAACAGCTTCTTACTCACTCCCTGTGCTTTTGTAGTAGTGCAGCAACATGAGACAAGAAAGAGAACGTGGGGTGGGAAGTGCTGCAGTGGGAATTTGGGGGTTCTCTGCTCTCCCGGGGTCACCATCTGCTCAGCTCATGCACTGCTGCAGAGGGACCAGGAAAACCTGACTGCAGCAACACGTCCTGATGACATTAAGTTTAAGATGTTTCTGAAGGACTTCAGGGCGCTGCTCACCTGGCAGTTCCTACGGAGACCAAAGAATTTGACCTCCCGGCAGGAGGCTCAGATCGGAGCCTCAGACCAGGAGGGCTGGCACGCAGCGAGGTGTCTTACTGTAAGTGGCTCAGGCAGGAGCAGACAGCAGAGGAGGCTGGAGCTGGGCTTACACTGCAGGAGAGATTCCTTTCTAGTTCCTCTTGCCATCTCCAGAATTCATTTCTCCTGTAAGCCATGCTGAGAGATGCTCCTGTTGACCTGAGATCTGGCAGCACAGACTTCCAGCTCCTTGGTGGGGTAGGATGGCTGCCAGGGCCACGCTACACTGATGCGTGAGCTGTCGGAGGTGGGAGTGATCCCTGGGGAGCTCCTCCTGCAGTGTCACCATCACTGCTGTCCCTCTCAGAGTCACCAACCCCGTCCCCACTGACTTTCACCCCTTGTCCCCACAGGCTCACTTCAGACGAGATGAGTTCCTGGGGAGGATCAATGAGATCGTCTATTTTCTCCCTTTTTGCCACTCTGAGCTCATCCAGCTTGTCAACAAGGAGCTGAATTTTTGGGCCAAAAAGGTAAAAACCATCCATGGCCTTAGACGTAACTTCTCAAGAGATGCATGAGCAGAGGGAAATCCCTGCCCCAACCTTCATCCTCCTGAGGTGGACACAGTGAATGTCTATCTACCTTGGGGCACTCGGTGCTCGGGAGGGTGTAGGGACCCCCTGGGATGGCGGGGGACAGTTCCTCCTGTGGCGGGGCAGGGATGAGTTTCAGGCCATGTTCAGAGATGTTGTTTTTCTGATTGGTCTTTGCACATCCGAGCTCTCTGGGGGACTAAAAAGGAATTAGGGGACCACTTGGTGCTTTGGTGGGTCTGGCCTGGTGGAGTCCGCCCTTTCCTCCTCGGCCGAGCTCAGGCCCAGGGATGCTCAGCACCTACCGTGCTGCCTGTGGAGTCCCTGCTGCTCAAGGAATGGGGTGCCAGCGTTGCTCAAAGGCATCGGTAACCCTTCCTCCTCTTCCTCACCTGGCAGGCCAAGGCGAGACACAACATCACCCTGCTCTGGGACAGGGAGGTCATGGATGTGCTGGCTGATGGCTACAACTTGCACTATGGTGCCCGGTCCATCAAACACGAGGTAAAGCCAAGGACAGAGCCCCAGTGAAGCCCACAGCATTGCCTCCAGCCCTGCTCTGCACAGGGAGGGAATTATTGTTGGGGTCTGTCCTGCAGAAGAGGGGCCCCACAGCTCCCAAGGGGAGATGTTCATGGTCTGTGGGAGGAAACGGCACGGCCGGTACACTCCAGAGACAGGGAATAAGCAGGGTGAACAGGAGATTCCAGGATCCTGCGCTGCCCCAGGGTGGGAAGGAGAGCTGCCTGGCTCCCCAGGAGGCTGCTGACAGGGCTTTTCTGATGGGAGCTGCTTTTCCTTCTTCAGGTGGAGCGGCGTGTTGTGAACCAGCTGGCAGCTGCCTATGAGCAGGACCTGCTGCCGAGGGGCTGCACCTTGAGGATCACGGTGGAGGACTCAGACAAGCAGCTGCTGAAAACCAAGGACAGCTCTTCCCCTGGAGCGGAAAAAACAAAGATGCCAACGTTGAGATTGGAGATAGTGGAGAAAGACAGCAAATCCCGAAAACTGAACATCCAAGCACCTCTGAACCCAGAAAACATTGCTTATTTCTTGTAGGCAGCAACGAGCACACTCCGCCCCACGCTCTGCCATGGTGCAGGCAGCACAGGTTGACAATAAAACCCCGTGAGACTGGGAGTGTGCAATGTGGCCATGTCGGTGAGGGCCGGCAGCCGGTGGGGCAGGGAAAAAGCCGTGCTTCTGCCACCTCCGCTGCCCCAGCGCCGGGCACAGGCAGGCAGGAGCTGCCCGCTCAGCTTGCACCCGCTTCCTCCAGGGTGGGCACAGGGGGCTCTGGAGCTGCAGCTCTGGGTGGCGAGGTGCCACGCTGCCAGCTGGGGACACGTAGGTGGAGTGTTCTGGGGTTTTGCTTGGTGTAAGAGAAGGTGTCAGAGCTTTTTAAGAAAGGGGAAAGCAGATTGCAGACCGTACGGGAGCCAGGGTGTCCAGCGCGGGTGGGATTTGCCGTTCCCTGAAGAGGCAGCTCGCTGGGGGGGCTGGGTTGGACTGCGGCTGGAACAGGGCAGGACAGGGACCGAGGGTGCGGCAGCTCGATTCTAGAAGCCACCAGGCACTTGGACTGTGTTTTGCCCGCTTCTCATTATTTATTGCAATAAACACGGTATGCACATACAACCTGCATCTGGCACGGGCCAGGGGAGGATGGGGGGAGCAGAACTGGGGTTTGCCCCACGGCAGGACACATCCCCCAGGGCTCCTGCATCTCCTGCTTATCGCCAGGAGCTGTGAACAACGCTGGGCACATTTCCCTGTCCCAGCCAGGCAACATCCCAGTGCAAACCTCTCACTAAATCCTCCCCGCTGATTTTCTTCTGACCTGCTTCCAGGAAATATTTAATATCTCAGGCTTAACCCAGCTGCCCAAGTTGTCCCCAGTGTCAGAGCTGGAGCAAAGGTCCCCAGCCCAGACAAATGATGGTGGCTCTCACTGGGTAGAATTGGCTTTTTCCTGCGTGTTTGTGGGTGGGAGGGTTCGCTGCCCCAAGCCGTGGTTGCCAGAACAGCCCTGGCCCCGTGATCTCTGCAGGGCCAGCACGCAGGGCACAGGGGTGAGGGGCTCCCCTGCGAGCGGTTTTGGGGTGCATCTTCTGGGGGCTGGAGGAGGGTTCTGGCACCAAGGGCAGCATCGCCTGGCAGAGATGACAGGGCAGATAAGAGAGGTTGTTGGGGGAAAATCCCATTTCCTCCGACCTCCATCCACCTCCAAGCCTTGCCATGCTGAGCTCACATGCGTGGCCGAGTAGTGTGAGCGATCCCCCCAGTGAGGGACTCGGCGTGGCGTCACACCTGCCGTGTCCTCTCCCGAGCAGAGCCAGCCCAGCTGCTGTCATCCCTGGGGATGAGGTGTCCCATGGTGGGTACTGGCTGGGTTTGGGATGCATGGTCACCTCTGGAGCCACCCCCAGCCATGCCACCATCACCCCGCCGGGAGGGGAGCCCTCTCTGCCGCAGAGACAGCAGCACTTCACCGAAAGCACCAACTCCTCCAGCTGGTGACGTGTTGCCAGGGCTGATTATGAAGAGTAGAAAACGAAATACAAAAGGCAATCAAACCGAATAGCCCTCCAGAATTAATAAGCTGGAAGTCACAGTCCCTTGGGCACAGGGACGGGGACGGCTCAGAGGTGGCAGCGAGCTGCTGGGGTCCCTGCCCGACTCGGCAAACTTGTTCTGTGAAGTCCCCCTGCCCAAGCATCCCTGCTGGCACTGCTGGGCTGTGGCGTGGGCTCAGTTTTGGTGGTGGCACTCATTTCTGGGGGGATACAGGAAAGTTTAGGGGTGCTGCCCTGACCTGCCTTTCCATCCCTGTTGCCTTTTCCTGCTGTGGAGCTTAACTCGGTGCCACTGCCTTCCACAAGGGCTGCAAACCGAGGGAAGGAAAGCTGGAAAAGCCGGGGGAGCCTCTGGGATGGCAAGCGGAGCTGCCCCATCGCAGGCACTTCCCGTGCTGGTGGTCCATGGGTGCCCCGCTCCTCTCAACCCCTGCCCAGGCAGCTCCAGGCTGGCAGCGGGTGGGTGGCGGAACTGGAGAAGATGAGCCTGTTCCCATCTGGGTGCTGGGATGAGGGGCTGGCTGTGCCTGGGGGTTGCCTGGATGGGGAAGGGAGCCTCCAGCAGCAGGATTTGGCCTTTATGAGCCACTCAGGATGACCTGCAAGAGGCCAGCAGGCCAGCCAAGAGCAGGTTTCTTTTCCCCTGAAAGGGTTTTGGAGCTTCACTGGGCTTTTCTGGACCCTCTGAGATTCAGGTTTGCTCCCATGGGAGGGCCAGGAGGCGGTTCAGCTGCAGGGATGGCTGATACCAAACCCACCGGAGTTGTTGGCTCAGCCCCTGCCCCTTCCCACACCTTCACGTCCTCTCCCTGGGTGGCAGGGCTGCAGGGGAGCCAGGGCGTGGGGAGGGGGTCCCCCAACACACCGGGGTGCCTCACAGGGCAGCAAGCAGCATCCCCAAACCCGCCATCACCTCCTGCAGTGACGGGACACCAGCAAATGCCAGCCCCACGCTCTGCACAGCTCCCTCCATCCTGCCCAGTGCAGGACAGGCAAAGCCGGGACCCTGGGGGGCCTCCCCAGGTGTCACCAGGCCCCCAGCCCAGCGGGCAGCAAGGAGAAATGGGGCTGGGTAAGGTGGGTCCTACAGCAGCGGCAAAGCAGGGCCAGGGGGTGCAGAGGTGAGCATGCTGGGCCAGGGGGTGCAGGGGTGGGTGTGCAGGGGTGGGTGTGCAGGGGTGGGTGTGCACAGGTGTGCAGCGAGGTACCTGCGCATGTGGGAGTGCACAGGTGTGCATGAGTGTGCACCACTGTGCACTAAGCTGTGCACGAGGGTGTGCACGGGTGTGCATGTGTGTGCATGAGTGTGCATGGGAGCGCATGACTATGCATGAGTACGCATGGGAGTGCACTAGTGTGTGTGCATGAGTATGCACAGCTGTGCATGGGTGTGCATCAGGGTGTCCATGTGCATACCCAGGTGTGCACAGATGTGCATTAAGGTGTGCAGGGGTGCGCACTAAGATGGTGCGGATGTGTGTGCAGGGCAGCACTGCCCGCCGCTGAGGCTGACCCCGGGGATGAAGGCAGGGTTCCCTCTGTGCAGCCCCAGGGAGCAGCTGCCCCCGTGCTCCGTGTGCCCGACCCACCCCAGCACTCACGTGCTGGGACACCAGCACCCTGCACCGACACTGCCAGGCTGGGAGCACCCGGTGCCAGGACTCTCGTGGGCCAGGAACAGGCCCTGTCCCTGCCTGGGGACACAGAGAGAGCGGGGAGCCCACAGCCACGCGTGCCATCCTGTGCCGTGCCATGCCATGCTGTGCTGTGTTGGGTCACACCATGTCACGCCATGCTGTGCCATCACACTGTGCCATGCCGTGCTGTCCCATATCAGGTTGTGCCATGCTGCATCACGCCATGCTGTGCCATGCCACACTCTGCTGTGCCACACAGTTCTGCTCCACACCGTGCCAATCTCCACCATGCTTTACCATGCCGTGCCATGCCATGCTGTTTCCCTGGGGAGCACAGCCACAAGGGCCTTTCGGCAGGAGCATCCCGGCTGGGGCGGCACTGGGGGGCACACGGGGCCCTCCCCGATCGTTTTATTTGTTTTTAATTGTGCTGGAGGCGCGGCACCGGCATCCTCTGAGCAAACAGCAGAGGGTGAAAGGGCTCCCTCTGACAGATCAAATAAATGTGCCACCGCAGCCGGGCCGGGAACAATAAACGGGAGGCAGGATCCGGAGGGGAGAAACATCAGGCTGTGACGGGGGAAATTCAATTACCGCCAGCCTTCAGCCCCGTGCCGGGCTCCTAATTCGATTAGGGGCAGGCGAGCTCCAGCGAGCGGAGGGGCCTCGGCGCAGCCCCGGCTCGGGGCTTTGTCACCGGGAACAAAGCGGTGGTCGCGGCGGCCAGAGGCCTCCAGTTGGGCTGTGCATGGTGTGGGACCGAAAGCGGGGCCGGCACCCACCAGGACACCCCCTCCGGTGCAAAATCCGGGGGTCCCCGTGGGGTGACAGGCGTTGGAGGGGTGGGGATGATGCTGCGGGTGCTGCCTCTGGGCACCGGCTGCGTGTGGCCAATGCCCACGACAAAGCTGGGACGTGAGCTGTGCGGTGGACATGGCTGTCCCCAAAGTGGGCTCCAGAGGCGCCCCGACCCACCTGGGCACCCGCACACAGCCCTCGGGTCCCGGGTGGCCCCCAGAGCCCAGCAGGATGGAGGGATGGGGGTCCCTGTCCCAGTTCCTCCACTGTGCCCAGCCCTCCCTGCTGCCATTGCCACCCTTTCGGGGGAAGGGGCGGGGGGAGCAGCCTGTGCCCCCATCCCGTCAGGCAGTGCTGGGGACAGCTGGGCACCCCTGCTGCTAGCACCCATCTTCCTTCACCCGCCAAAATCAGGAGGTATTGCCCCAGCTCCCACGGGAGCTGCGGGACGCACGGGGGGGGGGGGTCCCAGGCCGGGCAGGGTCAGGGCACCCCCACTCACCCCCCATCCTGCTCCCCACCGCCTACCCCCCTTGTCCCGCTCCCTCTCCTCACTCCCTTCACCCCCTCATCCTCCTCGCTCCCTCCCCCCCCTCCCCCGCCCCCGGCCCGTTCTGCCCCTGGCTCTGGGTAGCAATAGCAGCAGCTCCTTGCGTGGCAGATTGCTGCCTAATTAGTTTAGAGGGAAAACTTAATTGAATTAACTTTTTCACAACTCCAGCAGCCTGACAGTCGGGGCTCTCGCTCAGCCGCCAACCTCCAGCCCCGTGATCTAATTAACTTGTTTAGCAACCTGCCCGCTCGGCCGGCAGCTGGGGTGGGCGCGGGTGGGAGCACCCACCGGCCCCGGCCCACAACCACGGGTGTCCCCAGGGTCCCATCGAGGGACCGGCCCCGCACCTGGCCCAGCCGGGTGGCCCCGAGGGCTGTTCCCGGTGAAGGGAGCCGGGAGCGGGGGGGCACCGGCTCTGCCCTGCGGGACTGGGGTCGCGTGTGGGGCGGGATGCGGGGGGGAGATGATGGGGCAGGACATGGGGTAGCACATGGGACAATGTGTGGGGCAGGACATGGGGCAGGGAGGTTGGGCAGGAGATGGGGTAGCACACAGGGCAGAGCAATGGGCAGGATGTGGGGCTGGACACGGGGCCAGATACAGAGTGGGAGATGGGGGGAGTACGAGGGGCAGGCGATGGTGCAAGGTGTGGGGCAGGATAAGTTCTGGGCAGCGCCCCAGGACGGCGCGGACCAGTGCCGTGAGCCCCCGCCCCAGCCCTGTGGCAGCGTGGGGCTGAGCCCCGTGGGCAGAATTGATCCCGCAGGACCTGGACAGGATCCGGCCTTTCCCCCGGGGCGCGGGGGGCTGGTGCTCACCGGGAGGGCAGCGAGCCCCCCCTGCTGCGCTGGGGCACAAAGCCCTTAGCTGAGCGTAATTAGACTTTTAAATCCTCTTTAGTGAAAGTGTTTGTCTTGAAAATGTCTCAAATCCCCCCCCAAATCCCCCCACGTCCCCCCTGCATCCCCCCCCCCCCCCCCCCCGGTGCCGCTGAAAGGGGTAAAGCCTTTGCGTGGCCCCAGCGGGCGGGATGCGGCGCTTTGAAATTCATCCAGGCTGCAAATTGGACGGGGGGGGGGGGCAAAGAGCAGGGCCCCCCCAGGGAGAGGAGGGGAGGTTGAGCACCCCCCCCGCTCCCCCCGTACACCCACGGACGGCGGGGTGCCCCTGCTGCCCTCCTGTCATGCCCAGCCCCTCAAGTTCTCCCCCCACCCCGGGACAGGGACCCCCGTGTCTCCCCCAGCCCAGCCGGGCCCACGGTGGGGACCCTTCCCCGGAGGGCACCTGTGAGGGCAGCAGATGCTGGGGGGGGGACACTGGGGACATCGGGGTGGATGAATGGAAGGGGCCAGGAGGGGGGTGACCCGTGGGGGACAGGGACTAGCTGCTGCCTGTCCCGTGCTTGGGGGCCGCGGCCCCTCGCTCCCCGTGCTGGCAGAGCCCCCCGAGGAGGCAGCTCTCCCCGAGGCCGGGGGTCCCCTGGGTGGGGGCCGGAGGCCGCCACCCCCGCGGGGCACCGCAGGGCTCCCCCCCTTCCCTGGGGTCATCACGCAACGCCCCCGGCATGGCTGGGGCTGAGAACGGGCAGGAACCCAATCAGAGCTGTGGGGTACAAAGGGGTCCCCAGCCCCACTACCCAGCTCCACGGGACCCCTGCGAGGGGCAGGGGTGGGGGGTCTCCAGACACAGGGGCTGCGCTGGCTGAGGGGCACCCCCTGCCCCAGCTCTGCCATGGGATGAGGGAGCTGTCCCCATGGGGGGGTGCCTGGTGGGTCTGGGCTGGGCATGGGGCACCCTGGGACCCCCCCTCCCCGTGCTGCTGGGGGGGATCTGGGGATGGGGGGCAGCAGGGAGGGGGCTGGGGGTTGGGTGGGGATGGATCCAGGAGGCACAGAGGAATGGGATGGGAATTGGGATGGGATGGGATAGGGATTGGACGGGGTGGGATGGGACAGGATGAGGATTGGGATGGGATGGGATGGGATGGGATGGGATGGGATGGGGATTGGGATTGGGATGGGATGGGATGGGATGGGATGGGATGGGATAGGGATTGGGATGGGATGGGGATTGGGATTGGGATGGGATGGGATGGGATGGGATGGGATGGGATAGGGATTGGGATGGGATGGGACTGGATGGGATGGGATGGGATGGGATGGGGACTGGGATGGGATGGGGATTGGGATGGGATAGAATGGGGACTGGGATGGGACGGGATGGGGTGGGGTGGGATGGGATGGGATGGAATGGGGACTGGGGTGGGATGGGACGGGATGAGGATTGGGATGGGATGGGATGGGATGGGATGGGATGGGATGAGATGAGATGGGGTGGGATGGGATGGGATGGGGTGGGGTGGGGATTGGGATGAGATAGGATGGGATGGAATAGGGACTGGGATGGGATGTGATGGGGATTTGAATGGGATGTGGTGGGTGGGGTGGGATGGGGCTGGGAACAGGGAGCAGGATAGGGCTGGGGACATGGAGCTCCACCGGGCCGGGCCCCGGGGCCGCTGGAGCCGGGGGGCGGCAAAGGAGCCTCCACCGCAGGCAGGGCCGGGCCCCCCGTCCGGGGCCGCTCCCCCCCGCCCGCCCCGACGTGCGCGGCTGCCGGGGCCGGGCCTGGCCGGGGGTGCGGGCGCCCACCAAGGGTTAAGGGCGGGGGGCGGCGGCCGGGGGGGGGGGGGGGGGGAGCGGCTCCGCCCGCTCCTGCTGCGCCCGCCGTCCCCGGGAGATATTGTCATGCAAAAGCCCCCGGCGAGCGCAGCCTTTGTCCGCCGCTCCCCCCGCCGGTATATTTACGGGGCGCGGCGGCCCGGGGCGGGCTGGGGCGTCGGATGGCGGGGGCGGGCCGGGGGCCGGCGGGCAGGCGGCGGCGGTAACGGGCGGGCGGCAGCCGGGGCCGCTCCATGTTCGCCATGGACTACTCCTACCTCAACTCCTACGACTCCTGCGTGGCCGCCATGGAGGCGTCCGCCTACGAGTTCAGCCCCTGCAGCCAGGCCGGCTCCTTCCAGTACAGCCCCATGCGGGGGGGCTTCGGCACCGGGCCCGCCTGCCCCCCCCTCGCCTCCGCCAACTGCGCTCTGGGCGCCCTGCGCGACCACCAGCCCTCGCCCTACTCGGCAGGTAACGGACCCGCGACCCCCGGCTCCCCGTGCCCACCGGGGCACCCCCACCTGCCCCCGGCCCCGCCCCGATCGGTCCTCGCCATCGGGGCCCGCGGCCGTCGGGACTCGGTATCGTCGGTGCCCGGTACTGCCCGTTCTCGGGGCCGTCGGTGCCCGGTACTGCCGGTTCCCGGGGCCGTCGGTGCCCGGTATGCTGTCAGAGTTTGGTACCGTCGGTTCTTGGTACCGCCGGTGCCCGGTATTGCTATTTCCCGGGGCCATCGGTGCCCGGTACCGTCAGTGCTCGATACCGTCGGTGCCCGGTACTGTCGGTTCCCGGGGCCGTCGGTGCTCGGTACCATTGGTGCACGCTGCTACCAGTGCCCGGTACAGTCGGTTCCCGGGGCCGTCGCTGCCCAGTACTGCCGGTACTCAGTGCCGTCGTTGGCCGCTGCTGTCGGTACCTGCTGCCGTCGGTGCCCAATGCCGCCGGTGCTCGGTACTGTCAGGGCTCAATGCCGTCGGTAACCGCTGCTGTCGATGTTTGCTGCCATCAGGGCTCAGTGCTGCCGGTTCCCGGTACCGTCGGTACTGGCTGCCGGTGGCGCCCGGTGGCAGCGGCGCCCGCCGCCGTTAGTCCCCGGTACCGTCGGTGCCCGGTGCTCGGTTCCCGGTCCCTCAGCGGTGCCGGGTGGGCGCCTCGTGCGCGACCGCAGGGCCCCCGGGGTCCCCGGGACGGCGGCGGCCCCGGAGCGGGGCTGGACGGGGGTCGCGGCCGCCGGGCCCCCCCTCCCCGCTCCGCTTTCGTTGCCGCCGCGGATGCGCTGCCCGCGGACGCGCCGACAACGAAGAAGCCGTCGGACGGTACCGGCCGCCTCCCCCGGCCCCGGCCCCGCATGGCGCTGCCTTCCCCGGCCCCAATCCCACCGCCCGGGCCCCGCCGAGGGGGCGGCGGCGGCAACAAACGAACGAACGGGATCGGGGGGCGCGGGGAGGCAGCGCCCGAGCGCCGCGGCTGCCCTGCCTGCCCCGCCCGGTGTCCCTGCCCGGTGTCCCTGCCCGCTGTGTCCCTGCCCGGTGTCCCTGCCCTGCCCGGTGTGTCCTGCCCGGTGTGTCCCTGCTCCCTGCATCCTGCCCGGTGTGTCCCGCCCGGTGTGTCCCTGCTCCCTCCATCCTGCCCGGTGCCTCCTGCCCACCCTTCCCGGTGGGTGTCTGCCCGGTGGGTCCCTGTGCCCCTGCCCGCCGTGGCCCTGCCGGTCCTGCCCGTTATGCTGGCCCCGCTCACCCCTCCTCTCCCTCCCCAGTGCCCTACAAATTTTTCTCGGACCCGTCGGGGATCAACGAGAAGCGGAAGCAGCGGCGGATCCGGACGACGTTCACCAGCTCCCAGCTGAAGGAGCTGGAGAGGGTCTTCGCCGAGACCCACTACCCCGACATCTACACCCGCGAGGAGCTGGCCCTCAAGATCGACCTCACCGAAGCCCGGGTGCAGGTGAGCTGCCGGGGGGCACAGTGGGAGCCTGGGGCGGTGGGGGCTGGGGGCTCCGGTCCCACCAGACTGCACAGACAGGCAGCTGCAGCCCACCCGTGGGATCCTCACGTTGGGGTCAGGTTGGGGTAGCAATGGGGACCCACCGCAGGATTCCAGCATGGGGGGACCCTCCCCCACACGGATCAAACGCATTCCTGTCTTTTCCTGGTGCTGGGCGCCCTGGCTGGGACCGGAGCGTTTCCCCATGTGTTGCCCGGGCAGGTCCCTGGGGACGGGATGGGATGGGGGACAGGGAGGGGGCCGGGACCCAGCTGCAGTGGTGAGGGGATGGGATGCGGCAGCGCCGTGTGGCCGTGCTGTGGGTGCAGCTCTGCTTTGCTGGGGGGGCTCAGCCTGGCTGCCAGCAGAGACAGGGGGGCTTGGTTCATGCCACAGCACCGTTGCGCCGGGACCCACCAGCAACGATTTATTCCAGTCTGAAATGTGTCGAGGTCGGGTGGGTTTGGTGAGAGGCTGTGGGGGATGGAGACTCCCCCCTTTGTCAGTGCAGACCCGCCTTTGTCGGTGCAGATCCCCGGTCTCGCTGTGGGGAATGGCACCGGGTGGGACAATGTCCCTTGGAGCAGCGGGCTGAGGGTCTCCGTGGGCAGTGGGACCCCTGCAGAGAGGGGGACATTGCTCGGGGTGAGGGTTCAATGGGGCAGGTGACGTCCCACAGTCCCACAGCAGGACCCATTGTCAGCCTCCAGCCCAGCCATGGGATGCATGAGGATTGGGGTGGGGGTCCCTGTCTGGCTTCAGCCCCCGCTCAGCTCTGGGTTTGGGTGAAAACTGGGTGGTGTGAGGCAGCTCCTGCCCCCCCAGCACAGACCCGGGCACCATAGGGGGAGTCACTTTGTCAGCACACGGGGGAAAAAATAAGGTCCCCCATGTCCATGGG
Source organism: Falco punctatus (assembly GCF_963210335.1). Taxonomy (NCBI): domain Eukaryota; kingdom Metazoa; phylum Chordata; class Aves; order Falconiformes; family Falconidae; genus Falco; species Falco punctatus. The sequence goes on from NC_137581.1 coordinate 2,624,282, forward strand.
TGAAGGGTAGGTGCTCGGTGGGTGCCACGGGGAGATGGGACCATGCCGGGGTATGGGGGGCCATGCAGGGATGAGGGGGGCTGGATAGGACCGGAGCAGCAGGCACGTCATGGGTAAGGGAGCGCTCTGGGTTTGCTCTTGGGGTGTGGCTGCCTGCTGTACCCCGCGCCATGGTGACCCACAGCTCGGTGATGAGGGAGACGGCTCAGGACCGGCCACCCTGGGTGCCTTTGGTGGGTCCCACTGTGCCCCAGCCCCCTCTCTCCCCCTCTGTGGGTGCCAGCAGTGAGATCCATCTCCAGCAGCATGCCGTGGGGGCAGCAGTGGGAGATGCCGGCGTGGCAGAGCCAGCACCCGTGTCCCTGACACCCCAGGGATTGCCTCGGTCCCTCAGCCACCCCACAGCATGTCCTTGTACTGAGCACCAGGGATGTTCTGCGGGTGACAGGCCCCCGGGACCCCCATTCCCCCCGTAGCATCCCCCAGTGCCGTGGCACAGCCGGGGGGTATGGCGGGGCTGGCAGCCGCCTGCAGGCAGGATGGACACCGCAGCACCACAGGGACCCACAGGGCTGTGGGACAAAGGCCTCCTGCGGCTGGGGGTGGGACGTGGTGGGCCTGGTCCTGCGGGGACACCACTGGCAGTGAAGTGGGGGTGCCCACAGAGCCCCGGCCCCTGGCTGGCACTTTGCGGGGCCATGTGCCACCGAGCCCTTGCCGCGGAGGGGGGTCCCAGGCAGGGACAGCGAGGGGGGCCGACACTGCGGTTGGTGCCATGGGGAAAGCATGCGCTGGGGGGCACAGGCTGTATCGGGGGGCTCTGACACCGGTGAGATGCAGGCAGAGGTGCAGCACAGGCTCCGGCAGTGTCCCCCAGCATCGCCAGTGCCCATGCCACAGCACTGTGGCGGTGCCAGCGCCTGGCCTCAGCACCCCAAAGCCTGTAGCTGGTTTTAAATACACTGCCCCCTTCCCAACGCTGTGGAAAACGTTTTGCCCATGGGAGTGGGGTGCTGCACCCTGGGGTGAGCTCCCTGGCACAGGGGGCTGCAGAGCTGCCTGACCCCATGAGATCCCCGAAGCCCTGGGGACGGTGGCACAGGGTCCTCCTGTCCCCTCCCGTCCCCTCCGTCCTCTCCAGGTCTGGTTCCAGAACCGCCGAGCCAAATTCCGCAAACAAGAGCGGGCAGCTAATGCCAAGGGTGCCAGCGGCACCGCCGGTGGCACTGGCAAGAAGTCGGAGCCGCGCTCTTCCTCGGAGGACGACGAGTCCAAGGAGTCCAACTGCAGCCCGACGCCTGACAGCACGGCATCCCTGCCCGCCGCCAGCAGCCTCGGCAGCCCTGGCAGCAGCCTGAGCCCCAGCCCTGGTGCAGGGCCACCCATGGGACCCGGCCATCCCCCCCAGACCCTCAAGGCGCCCATTTGGCCCGGTGTGAGCACCAGCAGCGGCACCACCAACGCTGCCGACCTGCTGAAGGCCTGGCAGCCCGCTGAAGCTGTGCCGGGACCTTTCTCCGGCGTCCTCTCCTCCTTCCATCGGAAGCCCAATGCCCTCAAGACAAACCTCTTCTGATGTGCCGGTCGCTGGTTCCGGCTGCCCCGAACCCCCTCCAGCCCCCCACCGCTGCCCCACGACCCCCGCCCGCCGCGCTGCTGCTCCCACCATGGACCGAGTGATGATGGTCCAGCAAACAGCTGCTGGCGGGGAGATGGACTGGGGACCCCCAACCCTTGCCTGGCTGCCTGCACCTGAGGGGGCCATGGCACCCCCACCCTCTCCCAGACCCTGCACTGGTGGGACAGACCCAGAGCTGGGGGCAGCACCCACCGACGGCACCCACCAGCACCACCCGGCCATGGGTGCTGTGGAACCACGGGGGTGTTTGTGGGGGGGGGGCAGCAGCCCCTGGCCCAGCTAGCATGCCCCATGCATAGCCACTGCTCCGGCGTGCTTTTAGGGGGGTCTCGGTGCACCCCAGGGATGGGGGCAGCTGTGGGGCTCCCCATGGCACTGAGGGTGCTCTGGCATTGCAGTGGCCCCCCCCAGGACAGCCTTCCATGCTGGGGGTGAGGAAGCACTTTAGGGATGGGGTTTTTGGGGGGCCCACAGGGTGAGCAGCGCCAGGGAATGTGGCAGCAAGGGCCTCTTTGGTGTGGGGAGGGGTTGATGCCCCCTCAAATCCTGCCTGCATACAGGGATTTGACCGCCCCAGCAGCATTCTGGCCCAGTGGGACTGGAGGAGAATCCCCCGTGGGGTGCAATGATATTTTGGGGAGCAAACGCAGGACCTGGGCTTTGAGCTCCCTGGTCACACCAAGGATGCTGCCAATGGGGACGAGGTGCCAGGAACTGCCACCATCCTGCTGTGCCAGGGCTGAGCCGCCCCGGTGATGCTGCAGCTTGCCTGGAGAGGGGCTGCCATGGGATGGACCCCCCCTCCCCCCAAACAGCTGGTGGACCCCTCAGAGGAGCTGCAACCCCTCCCCAGCTGGCACCACAGCACCGGGAATGGGATGGGGGCTCCCACCAGAGCTGGCATGGCTGCAGCCTGGGTTGCCCCCGCCACTGGCACATCACCCCTCAGCAGTGACCTTGCAAAGGGACCTGATGGGGGGCATGGGGTGCAGCTTAGCCCCTTGCGCCCACCGTGCCGATGCTACCCGTGCCGGTGGGCTTTGCAGTACGGTGAGCATCAGCATGGCCATGCCTGCATCCCTGTCTGTGTGGTGGTGGCGGTTGGACCCTGTCCCTGTCTCCATCACCTCCCCACTGAGGGTCCGTGTGGTATCCCCCCCCCCCACCCCCACTGGCTGAGGTGGGTTTGGGTTTCACTTTTTTCTTTTTGTTTCTTTTCTTTTTGTTTTTTTTAACCGTTCTGTAATTTATTGACCCCATTTGCAAATGACACTAATCCAAATAAAACTTAATTTATTGAAGATGCTGCCAGCCCCCTGCCCTCACTGCAACCCCCCCCAGTGCTGCTGGTAGGTGCGGGGTCTGCACAGCCCACCCCCCTGCCCCCCCGAGCCCCTCCATGCTGGTGAGGGACCCCCCCAGGCGATGCCAAGGGTGCTGCAGGCTCCCATCCCCAAGCCCTGCTACCTTTTGGGTGTCCACCCCTCCATCCTGAAAGTCCCCAGGGATGTGGGGTGGCACCCAGCGGGCAGCCCCTCGAGGCCGGGGCAATGGCAGGGGTGCCCCACACAGCCCCCTGGGCCACTCGGTGCCCTGGGGGGGGTGATGGAGCAGGCCCCCAAGGCACCAGGATGGTGGTGAGGAGCAGCCCTGGGTGCAGTGAGGGGAGGTGGTCTGGGGGCCAGGGGCATTCATCCTCCCAGGATGGGCAGGGAGTGGGCAGGGGGCTGCAGGGTGTGCAGGCAGGGTGCTCAGCACAAGGGAGCCCTGGGGATGCAGTGTTGGGGTGCTAGGTTGAGGTCCACAGTGGGTGTGAGGGATGGGGGGCGCTGTGTGTTGGGGACCAGGGGGATGGGGCCTTCGAAACAGGGCAGCAGAAGAGTCCCATGCGTGGCCTTGCTCCTTGGGAAGGGGACAGAGGAACAGGTCCCCAGTGTGCTGGGACCAGCAGAGCCAGCCTGGAGGGTCCTTGACCATGCTGGGACCAGTATGGCCAGCCTGGAGGGTCCCTACAGTGCTGGTACCCAGTTCTTCATCTCGGTTCCTCATCCTGCCCCCCTCCCGTGCATCCCCTGGTGCAAGGTGAGAGATGTACAATGACCACGGCATTGAACATTAAAAAATCCCCAATAGCTCATGATTTAACACAACCCACCAAAACACGGAGCACAACACGACGGCATTTTTAGTAGGATTAAGTACACACCAAACGCCCTGTTAGGGGATTGGGGGTGGGGGGGGGGGTCCGGCCCATCCTTCATCTCAGTCGGAGCGGCAGTAGCAGGGCCTGGACAGGAGGTCTGGGGGTGGGGGTGGGGTTGAGGAGCCAGACTGGGGGTGGGCATCACCCACCCCCCCCATCACCCCTGGGGCGCAGCCCACGGGGACTGGGAGAGCCTGGGAGGGTCACCCCAGCAGGGAAGGTATGGCTAGGGGATCACCATGCCGGGTACCCCCACCCTGGGGATCCCCCTGAAGAGCACTTGGTGAGGGTAGGGGCTGAGCACCCATGGGGGGATCTGGGTAACAGCCCCACTGCCACCGAAGGCGATGCAGCCCCCGGGAGGGGACGGATCCAACAAGTACCTAATGGACAAACTGGGAGCTGGGTAGGGGCAGACACCCCAGAGGCACCAGTGGTGGTGAGAGGGGGGGTGGGTGAAGGCACTGACCCGGCTTTGCTGTGGTGGGACCCCCCAGGTAAGTTTGGGACCAACAGGGTAGGGACAGGCACCTCAACCTCCGACCGGTGTCGTCAGTGGTGGGAGGCAGAGCCCCCACCCCACCCCCCATCCCACTCTTTCTGGTCCCACATCCCAGCTCGGGACCAGCCGGACATCACAAAGGCACTTGGGTTGAGACACAGCTATGCTCAGGGCCGCCTCCTCCTCCTCTTCCTCCTCCTCCCTGGCTGCGAGGGGCCACGGTGGGAGCCAGAGGTCCCTGGGGTTCACCCTAACCCTCCCCCTTCACCACAGAACCCCCCTGCCCACGAGATGAACGCTCATCCCTTCTCTCAATAAATAAGAAATAACTTAAACAAGGGGAGGCCCCATTGGTGGGACCCCCCCCCCTGAAATTGTCTGACCAGGACCCGCCACCCCCCTGCCCCCCCAAGTCCTTGCCCACCACCATTGCCCAGCACCCGGGGTGGGTTGGGAGGCAGCCACGGGGGTCCCGGTGCTCCCACCAGTGCTGGTGACGACTGCTGCTGGTGATGGTGGGATGCATGGATGTGGGGTACGCGGCCGTGGGATGCAGGATACTCTGCCGTGGGATGTACAGGTGCAGGATACCGGTTGCAGGATGCCGGCTGTGGGATGCGGAATGCTCGGGCCACGGGATGCCTGGCTGCAGCTACTTATGGAGCTGGAGGCTCTCCAGGAGGACGCGCTTGTGGCCGGGGTCCAGCACGCCAGCCTCCTCCAGGTCCTCCTCCGTGATGTCGCTGTGGAAGGGACACATGCATGGGGCCCACTGCTCCTAGAGGGTTAACCCCAGCCCAGGCGGGGACCCCCCCGGCAGGTGTAGGACACCCTACTTCCCCCCCAACAGCTTCACACACACACACACACACCCCTGCCATGGGGCTACACAGCCCTGGGGAGCAGCAGGGACCCCCTGGGGCATCAGGTACCCCCCTCGGGGGTTTCCCTAGGGCACGGTGCCCCCACCCCGGCACTGCTGGGACCTCCTGGGGAGGACACTGACCCACTGGGACTGGCAAGGCAGGGCTGAGGGGTCCCTGGGGGGGCATCCCAGGGAAGAGGGCTGCTTACCTGAGGAATTCCAGGTCGTCCCAGCCGTTGCGCACCAGCCCCTCCTCGTACCGCTCCAGCCCCAGCGCCCGCAGCCACTCGCCCACACCGGGCACGGTGCCCACGCCACGGCCCACCTGGCACAGTGCCTGCGTGGCAGCATCCGCACCATCAGCCCTGCATCCCTCCAGCCCTGCACCCCAGGATGGGACCCCCCTGCACGACGGAGGGTCCCTTCCTAGGGCCAGCAGCCGAACCCAGACCCCCCAGCTAGTCCCAGCTAATCCCCGAGGCAGGGGGTGCGGGCAGCCCCTGGCCCCAGAGGTGTGGGACCAAGCAGGATGGGTGCCCAGCCTCTCCCCTTCCTGGCTGGGGTTTGTGCCCCCTGCCACCCCAGCTCTGCCCCACAGCCTGGCAGACACCAAACCACCGCTGCATCCCGAACACCAGTGCCTCCCACCTCCATGCCCCCCCACAGGTCCCCCCAGAGGGAGCCCCGATGGAGGGCACCAGGGGGGGAGGGGGGTGCCAGCACCCTGACCCCCACCCCGCAACACCCACCTCCTCAGCCAGGTCCTCCTGGATGCTCTCCCGGATGGAGTGGGGGGGGAAGGCGAGGGGGCGGCCATAATCGGGGGGCAGGCAGCGGGGGGGCAGCTCCATCCGCCCCGCCTTGGCCAGCAGTGGGGGCGGGGGGGCCGCCCTCCCCTTCCCACTGGCATAGTCCACCTCGCTCAGCGTCTTCGCCATCTGCAGCACTGAGCAAGAGCGGTCGTCCAGTAGCCCCCCCGCCACAGGCAGCCCCCCGGTAATGGGGGTCCCACCGGGCCCCTCCAGCGCAAACCCAGCCCCGGCAGCCGGCGGGGGCCGGGGGTGCAGCTTGGGGGGGGGAGACTCGCCGAAGGCGGCCCCACCGGCAACCGCCCGCGGTTTGGGCTCTTCGCGCCCCGTGGGCACCGGCACCTCCTTGGCGCTGCCGTAGAAGGGGCCGGGGGGCAGCTCCAGCTCCCGTGGCAGCGGCGGCGGTGGGAAATCGGGCGGCGGCAGGTTGAGGGTCCCGCCATCCTCATCCGAGGAGCTCTCCTCGCCGTGGCATGCCGGCTGCCCAGCTGAGGGGTGCCGGCGGCGCTCGGGCACCACCAGCTGCACCTTGGCCTTGGGGGCAGGGGGTTTGCCGGGGTCCCCCGGCACCAGCAGCTGGTGCGGGACCCCCTCCAGCACGTAGTACGCCGGGTTGTTGAAGCTGTTCTTCAGCGGCCCCGCCGCCGGCTCCGGTATCACCTCTACCTTGGACCTGCGGGCACGGGGGGAGTGTGGCACCCCTGGGCGCAGGGGGAGCCAGCAGGTGTCCCCCAAAACGCTGCCCGTCCCCCCCTTACCGGCTCAGGGCGGCCTCATCCCTCGCGGTGCCACGGTGTGGTGCGGGCGGCCGGGGGGCCAGTACGGTGCTGCCCTTCTCGGGGTCCTCTGGGACCTTCGCTGGGGCGGCAGCAGCGGGTGGCTCGGCACTGGTGGGCTTCCGCCCCACTGACCTTGGGGAAACAAGAGGTGTCAGGTGCCCCACGGGGCTCAGCCCCCCCAGAATGGGGCTCAGCCCCCCGTGACGGGGCCAGCACCACCCCCAGAGGCACCGAGCCACCCGATCCTGACCTGTGCGGCACAGAGCCAGCACCAGGACTGTCGCACCAGGACTGTCGCCAAGCATGTCACATACACCATCCTGGAGGGATGCTCGGAGCGATGCCCATGCTCCCATGGCACTGGGGGATGTTTCAGTCCCCCCCAGGACCCTCATCCCCCACTCGGGACCCCTAACCCCTGCTCCCCGACCCCGCTGAGCCCTGTCCCCCGTACTTGGCATAGTCCTGGTTGGCTCTGGCACCCAGCGGCACCCTCCCTTTGCCGGCCGTCGTCTCGTCCTTATCGATGCTGATCCACTCTGCCAAGGGACCGAGACTCAGCAGGGGGTCTCCCATCCCCACCATCCCCCCCCGGCGTGGAGGGGGTGCTCACCGTAGAGCCTCTCACGGGTGCCCAAGCGCTCAGTGGGCACCCGGACCTTCATGGAGCCACGGATGTTGCCCGTCTCCTCGCCCCGGTGCGACAGGTAGGTGAGGAACTGCTGCGCCGTACTGCCGATCATCGACTTCAGGGCAATGACGCACTCCCCTGCGGGTGGCAGTGGTGGGGGTCAGGGGTCTGCATCCACAAAGGACCCCCCCGGGAGGGCGGCGCAGTGCTGGGGGTAGCCAGCGCTGGCACTCACCGTAGGACTCGTAGCCATCGAGGGATTTGACAGTGAGCAGGAGGTGCTGGTCCTGCAGGTACTCGATCTCAGAGAGGATGGGCTTCAGCTGCAGGCAAGGGGATGGGATGCTGGCACTGGGCTGGGGGTGCAGCCCCCTCCCTGTCACCAGCCCTGCCTGCCCCCGGCCCCTCCTCACCGTGGGCAGCTGCCGAGATGACCATTGCACCTTGAGGAAGTTGATGTTGTCGCTACTCTGGCTGTCGTTCTCAAAGCTCTTCTTGAACTCTGCAGTGGTGGTGGGACATGGCACAGCCCCTGTCAGGCCCCTGGGAACCCCCTGAGCCCCCTGGGACACTACCACCCCCCATACCCACTCTCACCTTCCAGACAGGTGGAATAAAACTCGATGAAGAACTTGGTGCGACTGGCTGTCTTCACGATGGCCTCGATGCTCTCGAACTCGATGTACGCCTGCTCAGAGGACTTGGAGAGCCCTCCAGGGAGAGGCAAGGTGTCGGGACCCTCCCTCCCGGGATCCCCCCCTTCTCTCTCCAGGGAGAGCTGGGAGCTGCACAGAGGGGAGTGGGGTGACCCCTTGGGCACAGGCACCTTTTTTGGAGACGAACTGGGATGTCACCCCCACCTCAAAGGAGCCAAAAACGGGCGAGTGGTCGCTGGTGACGATGTCATCCGTGCACCCTGCAGCCAGCCACAATTGTGGGGGGGTCGTCAGGCTGGAAGGGCCCTTTCCCCAGAGCGGGGGGGGGGGACAATAATGTCCTGGGGCAGGGGGGACACACGCTGCTCACCATAGGCATTGCAGTTGATGTGAGTCTCAGGGTAGGACTTCCAGAGGATGCGGTCACACCAGGACGGTACATTGGTGCGGACCTGGCAGGGATGGGAAGCAGGAAGGGGAGGGGGGGTCAGGCTGGGGGTCTCTCCCTGCCACCCTGACCCCCCCAGCCCAGCACCTACCCCCGTGGGCTTCTGCTTGTGCCAGACATAGGTGTCCCGGGAGCCCCGCTCGTAGCGGTAGGTGGGGGGGAAGGTGATCTCCTCCTCGCCTGCATGAAAAGCAGCAGTGGGTCAGGACAGTCCCGGCAGCAGGGGCTGCCCCCCCCCAGACCTCCCGGAGCCCTCACCAAAGCGCAGGAAGACCTTGTGCTTCTCCTTCTCCAGGTTGAGCTGATCCACCTTCAGCAGCGGCTCCAGTTCCTTGCGGCTGATGTAGTTGAGGATCTCCTACAGGACAGAGGGGCTGGCACAGGGCTGGGCGGGGACACCCACAGCTTCCCCCGCCCCCGGGCCACATCACCTTCCCCCCCACCTGGATGTCCATGTCCAGGCGGTAATTGAGGTCCCCAAACCAAAAGAGGTGGGTGAAGCGCAGGGAGATGTCAAAGGAGCTCAGCTGCTTGTCCCCCAGCGAGAGCAGGCGCAGGATGTCCAGGTAGTTCTGGTTCCTCCTGCCGGGGACACACAGGGGGACAGGGATGTCACAGACAGAGGGACATGGGTGGCACAGACATGGGGCAGGCTGAAGCCCATCCTGGTGTGTGGGTGCTCACCGTGCTGTCTTCTCATTGCCGGAGGTGAGGTGGCAGTTGACGAAGCCAAAGGAGGTGCCGTTGAACATGAAGGAGACACCCACGGCTCCCTTGTTCCCTGCAGGGATGTGGGACAGGGGCAGAATCAGGTGCCGGGACACACAGGCTGTCCACCCTGGGGGGGATGGGTACCCAGCTGTCCCCAGCTCCTGGTGATGGGGCACACTCCCCACCCAGACTGCCTGCACAGGCACCCACAGCCTCCCCATGCTATGCACACGCAGCTGGACCCTTCCTGTGTGACACACACCAGGCCCCTCCTCGTGCAATGCACTCACACTCAAGACTCCTCTTCATGCAACACACGTGCTTCAGAACCACTCCTTGTACAAGACATGCAACACCAGGACCCCTCCCCACACAAGGCACAAATGCCAGGACCCCTCCTCCTTGCACAAAGCACCCATGGTGGGACGCCTCCCTGTGCAACACATGGACACCAAGACTGATCATGCAACGCACACACTGCAGGATCCCTCCTTGTGCAAGACATTTAACAGCAAGATCTCCCCGTGTGCAACACACACGTGCCTGGACCCCTCCTTGTACAACACGTGTGCTCCAAGACCCCTCCTCATACAACATACACACACCAGACACCTTCTGCGTGCAACACATGCAACACCAGGACCTCCTCCTGTGCAACACACATGCACCAGGACCCCTCCTTGTGCAATTTACACACACTGGGACCCCTTCCCATGCAACATACACACACACAGACCCCTCCTTGTGCAAGACACATGCACTAGGCCCCACCCTGTGCATGCACACATGCTGGGACCCCTCCCTGTGCAACACATGACACCCAGACTCTTCCTTGTGTGATGCACGTGCTCCAGGACCTGTCCTTGTGCAAGGTATGCAACACTAGGACCACCCTGTGCAATGCACACATGCCTGAATGCCTCCTCATTCAAGATGTGCTCTAGGACACTTCCCTGTGTGATGTACACATGCCTGGACCCCTCCCCATGCAATGCACGCACACCAGGACCCCTCCTTATGCAACACACACAACACCAGGACCACCCCCACACAACACAGACATACCAGGACCCCTCCTCATGCAGCATCCACCCCGATCCTGCATGCCCCAGTCCCTGTGAGCCAAGGCCACGTGTCCCCCCCATGTACCTGACATCTCCAGCCCCTACCTAGGGTGTTGGCGATCCCTGTTTTGACACTGGAGGTGCTGACATGGCTGATGCGGTTCTCATGCTCTGGCTTCACCAGCACCACCACCTTGATGTTCCACAGGGACTGCATAGCCACCTGTGGGCCCATGGCCACTGTCAGAGTCCCGCTTCTGCTGGGACACACCGGGGAGCGGGTCCCTGTCCCCCCATGCCACAGGTGCCAGGGAGCTGGGTGCCGGGTGCCCCTTGGGTGCTCCTGTGGGAGTGGCTCCTTGCAGAAGCTCCCTCCTGCACCACAGCCTCTCCCACCAAGGGCTGTTCCCCAGGGAAACCCACTGCCACCAGCGCCCACACCACCACGAGACCACCCAAAACACCCAGCGGCAGCAGAGCCGCAGCACCCGCAGCCTCCCCAGGAGCCAGAGAGATGCTGAGCATTGCCCATCTCCACCACCCACCGGTGTCTGCATCCCACAGCCCCCAGGCCCCCCAGGTTCCTACCGGGCGGTACTCAACCTCCGTGAAGTCCTTCAGCACGGCGCGGAGGAAATCTACCCACTCCTTGTCCCCCAGGGAATTCTCCTGGGTGCCGAAGACGTAGATGTCGTGGGGGATGGCGACAGTCACCTCATCCAGCGTCTTGCCCAAACCCTTGGAGGTGAACCATGACGTGATGCTCTTGGGTGGGGGCACGCTGCCTGCGGTGGGGCAGGGGGAGCGGCACAGTCAGGGGGGGACCCTAGCGGCTTGGTCCCCACCCCCAGCAAGACCCCCCCGGCCCCGCTCACCCATGTTCCAAGTGCCAATGAAGATGGAGATCATGTCGGGCTCATCCTGGTGGGAATGTTTGTTCTTCATCAGCTGCAGGAGCTGGCAGAAAGCCTCCCGCTTCTGCAGAGAGGGAGGCGGTGAGCGGGGACAGAGGGGCTCCCCACGGCCTCCCCAGCGCCCGTGACTCAGCTCAGCCAAACACAGCACCTGTCAGGCACGAGGGACCGGGCAGGGACCACGCTGGGGACACCCCCCAGCCATCGGGCACAAGCACTCAGCACCCATCCACAAGCCCAACGGGGGTCCAGGGGTTAAATCCTGCACCCCCCCATCCCTACAGGGGACCAGTTTTCCCGCCCGGTCCCAGCAGAGCACGACCCACCCGGGCGCTGACGAAAACGAAATCCTTCCGTTGCGTTTTATCCTTTTCCTTCTCGAAAACGATGCCCAGTTTGTTCTGCACCCGCTGCGACTTGATCAGCTGCCGAACTGGGGGAGAGCAGGGACAGGCGGTGGGGGGTGCTGAGCTCTGGCTGGCCACTATGCCCCACCCCCCCCGGGCTCTGGGGGATACCCAGGGTGGGGGGACACCCAGGGTGGGGATAACCAACTGCTCTCACCCCACCACCCAGCCCCATAGGGATGCTCCAGCACAGTCAGCCCCAGCACCCACTTCAGGGTGCTGGGCCACCGCCCCGGCCACCCACCGCCCTGCCCCTCACTCTTGTCATGGGTGAAAGTGTTCCAGTCCTCCTGGGAGTCCTTCTGCTTCTTCAGCACCACCAGCTTCCCCCCCTCCACGTCCACGCTCAGCGTGTACTTCTGCGACTTGCCGATCTTGGTCAGGTCCCCCAGGGTGACATCCAGCTTCACCTGCGGTGGGACACCGGGTGCCACAGGCTCGGCGGGGGGACACAACACCCCCCACACTCAGCTCCTCCTCGCCCAGGGACACCGAGAGGTTCGAGCCCTCGGTGTTACACTGGCTGCATGCGGTTGATGGGGGACCCTTCAACCACGGCGGCTGGAGGGGGGTGGGATGACACACACAGACTCACCTCGAAGGTCTGCACCGGGATGCTCTTGGCCTTGCGGGAGAGGGGCTGGCTGGGGGTGGCGGGGGCGGCTGAGCTCATCTCCTGCAGGGCTTTCAGCGCCTGGCAGAGCCACCGCTGGCATCAGCCAAGCATCTGCAGCACCCAGCCCCCCTGCCCCATCAGAACACCAGACCCCCAGCTACACCAGACCCCAAGCCCCCCCAGCCCCCCCACTTCCATCAGCCTCCCCTGTTCCACCAGTGCTCAGTCCCCTAGCCCATCCAAGCCCCCTCAGCTCACCAAGAAGACTCCCCAGCTCCCCCAGTCCCACCAACCCCATCACCTGACCCGGAGCCCCACCAGCACTCCCAACCCCCCCCCCTCCATCAGCCCCCCCAATACCACCATCCTCCTGTCCGCCCAGTCCCCCTAGCTCCATCAGCCCCACAGCTCCCCAAACCCCTCAATCTCCCCAGCCCCCCCACCTCCATCAGCCTCCCCTGTTACACCGGTGCTCCCGGATTCCCAGCCCCCCCAATGTCCCCCAGCCCTCCAAGCCCCCCAGTCCACCCAGTTCCATCAGCTGCCCAAGTCCCACCAGCACTCCCAGCTCCCCCAATCCCATCAGCCCCTTCAATCTTCCCAGTCCCCCCAGCCTTACCAGCTCCATCAGCCCCTGCAGTGCCCCCAGCTCCATCAGCCCCACCAGCTCACCAAACACCCCGATCCCCCCAGCCCCCCCACCTCCATCAGCCCCCGCGTTCCACCAGTGCTCCCAGACCCCCAGCTCCATCAGCCCCCCCCCAGCCTACCAAGCCCCCTCAGCTCCATCAGCTGCCCCAGAGTCCCACCGCCATTTCCACCCCACCAACGCCATCAGCCCCTTCAATTCCCCCCCCCATGCCCCCAGTCCCCCCCACCCACAAGGTCCCCTCTGTGCCCCAGCACCACACAGATCGTGCCCTGGCCATACCCTGGTGCAGGAGCCAGCACAGCACACCCCCCCCGGCGGGACCCCCAGCCCAGCCCCTCTGGCCTCACCTTCTTCTCAATGCTGGAGAGGAAATCCTTCAGCACGGACAGCTTCAGCACCAGGCTCTCCAGTTCCTGCTCCCCGCTCTGTCCCGCCGTCTGAAACCCCACGGCAGGTCACAGCTGGCCCTGGCCCCACTGCCACACCGCAACGGGACCCCAGATCCACCCCAGCCCCCCGGGATGGGCAGGACCCCTCCCAGCACCATGGGCCAGGGTAGGATGGGTGGGTGTTTCCCCAGTGGTGGTCCCACCACGGCACAGGTTGCCACGTCAGGTGCATGGGCACAGTGGCCAAGGTGGGGGTGGGGGGGTGGCATGGCATGTCCCCCTCACCTGCTGCAGGATCTTGGAAACGGTGGGAGAGCTCTGCTGGTCAAACACCTTGGAGAGGATCTCCAGCCCCGCCAGCACCTTGTCCACCTCGCTGGGGAGGGAGAGAGGAGCAGGCTCAGCAAGCAGCATGGCCGGCATCCCAGTGCCCACCCCAGCGCCCGGCGCCCACCTGTGCAGCCTTTTGCAGGAGGTGACGAGGGTCTTGTTGAGGTGGGGGAGGCTGCTGGCCCCCCCCTTCACCGCCTCCAGGTCCAGCGAGTAGCTGCCCTTCAGGTACTCGTGGGAGATGCTGCTGAGGCCATTGGTGCTGCGGGGAGGAAGGCCGGAGGGTGAGGGGCTGGCAGGGACGGGCAGGGGACGGGCAGGGGTGCAGACCCTCACCTCTCTGCCGGCCCCTCCAGCACGGGCAGCCCCAGGCCTGTGGGGCTGAGCCCCACTGAGGTGCTGGAGAAGCTGGTGGAGCCAGAGCGTGGCGGTAACGGCGGCTTCTCATCCTCTCCATCTGCAAGGGGCAACGCAAGGGTGGCAGGCACAGCCCACTCCCCCCCCTCCCCCACTTCCCCAAGGACTGGGGGTCCCGGGAGCCCATCTGGCTCCCCGGCTCCCCCCGCCATACCCGAATAGTCCCGGTCCTCCGTGTTCTCCTTGTCCTTCTCCCTCTCGACAGGGAAGAGGAGGGTGCAGACCAGCCCCTGGTTGGGCTGCAGGTACAGCGCGATCAGCTCGCTCAGCGTCTTGAAGCGTCTCACCTGCACCCCCTGCGACGTCTGCGGGGACACGGGCACCCTCAGCACCCGCTGGCAGGGTCACCCAGCACCCCCCATCCCAGGACCCCCCAGGCAGGTACGGGGGGAAGCTCCAGGGGGAGCGCGGGGCACGGTGCCCATGGCACACGGCCGCAGCGGCAGGGCGCAGGCAGCGCAGCCACCCTCGGCCTCCTCCCTCCCGGGGGCGGCTTTTTCCTGCCTGCCCGGCCGGCACAAAGGGGTTTCTGTTGCTCTAAAAATACTCGGCGGCGCCGGCCAGCCAAGACGGGCGCTGCCAACCGCCCGGCTGTGCCGGAGAGCCGGGCACGCACGTGGCGCGGTGCCGAGGCCGAGCTCCCAGCCCCAAGGGAGACGTGGGAGCTCCTGGCACATACAGGGGGCGAGGGGCTATAAAGGGGTCGCTGCGCCTACCCAGCACCACCCCACCCCCCGCACCCACCAGCAGGAGCCAGGGGCAGGCTGGGGGGGGTTCTGGCACCCCAATCTTCTGCAGCTAGCACCAGGACCCCCCTTGCCCCCTAGAGAGGGGGAGCCCCCGCTCCCACAGAGCCGGGGGGATGGCCCATGTCACGGGGAGGGGGGGACACACTGCCCACCTGCACAGCCAAGAAGTCCTCCTCGTCAGGCAGGATGCGGTAGGTGTGGACGTGCTTCTGGAACCTGCGAGCAGCCGGGGGAGCATCAGGCGGAGGATGCTGGGGGTGGGCAGCAGTAGCACAGCCCCCACACAGCCCCCAGCAGCCCAGGGGGGACACCAAGCACCCATCCTGTGGGACCCCCATGCACCAGCTGGGCACGGCAAGGAGCTCCGGTACCGCTGTTAGCTACGGCACGCAACAAGCTGCAAGGTCTCAGCCCCGCTCCCACAGTTAAAAGCCTCCAGGATGGGTGCTGGGGGTCCCAGATGGATGCTGGGGCTGCCAGAGTGACACCCCTCTTGCTCCGAGGGGGACCCTACGATCAACACCCCCGTGTCCCCAGGCAGTGCTGCAGCCTGCCCCATGCCATGCAGCGATCCCAGCTCCAGTGCCCATCGGTGTGCCGGAGCGGGTGTCCCCTGCCCGCACTGCAGGCAGGAGCAGGCAGGAGCAGGCAGCCGCTGGCAGCCGGGAGGCCAGGAAGTAATTTATTTTTCAATGGAAGCTCACAGGAACCGGGGACACAATCCCGGGGCAGGGGGTGATGGGCGGCGCTGAGAGATGGGGTGCTGACGCCAGCGGGCGCGGGGAGCAGGACCAGGACCCCGAGCACATCTCGTCCCTGTCCCCTCTGCGGCAGAGGGACATTAGGAGCTGGGGACCCCTGGCACAGCCAGACCTCACGCCCCCCTCCCCGGGTGCCGACAGCAGGGACCATGGCTCCTGGGCTGGCCCCCAGCCACGGTGCTCACAGAGGTCACCGTGAACACAGAGGCAGTTGTCACCATGCCAGAGCCACCTGTCAGCTCGGCTGTGGTGTCCCCTGCTCTGGTGGCACCCCCCTGCCACCATGCCATGTCGCTGGAGGGCATGCCACTTCCCACAGTGCCGGGTCCCCTGGTGTCACTCTGCTCCCCACAGCACTGTGGTGAGTCCCCTGGTGCCACCCCACTTGCCATAGTGCCAAGTCCCCTGGTGCCACCCTGCTCCCCATAGCACTTCGTCCCCTGGTGTCACCGCATGGTACCTGGTCCCCTGGTGACAACCCACGGCAATGGGTCCCCTGCTGTCTCCCTGCTTGCCACAGCACTGGGTCCCTTGGTGCCACCCAGCTCCCCATGGTTCTGGTCCCCATGCCCCCCCCTTCCACTCCTCCCAGACCCACAGTGAGCGGGGGCACAGAACAAGCATCCTCCCATGAGCTCCAGAAAGGGGATCCCCCATTTCTGCCCCCCGTTGCAGGTACGACATACCCCCCCAGCTGGCATTACACTCCTGCTGCACCTGTGCTGCTCCTGGGGGACCCAGTGCCCAGCCAGGGGTCATGGGGGGGCATGGAGAACCCCGCAGCTGTGGGGGGGCTGAATGGGAATGTGCTATGAGGGGCTATATGGAACACCCCGCTGCGGGGGGTAAGGGAGTGCGTGTGGGAAACCCCTGCAGGGGTCCCTAACGCAACGCAGTCCTGGAGGGGTCAACACGGGACACCCCAAAGTGGTGTCAGAGGGCTCTGCATGGAGCTGCTGGGATCAGGGCGGGGGGGGGGGGGGGGGGGGGGGGGCAGCACAGAGACCCCCAGCTGGGAGGAGGCACAAGGGGTCTCTGTGGCAAGCCCTAAAGCGCAGCTGGGGGCTCCAGTGGAGGAGTGATGGGAGGAACACGTGGAGAACCCCTGCACAGGGCCAGTATGGGGAACCCTGAACTGGAGGGGAAAGGGGGGGGCTATAGCAGGAACCCCTGCTGGAGGGGAAGCACGGTGCGGGGGCTCTGTGGGTAATCAGGGGGAGCTACAGGGCTCCTGGGCACTGGGGTTGGTGCAGAGGACCCCAGCTGGAGGGGCGCCGGGGGGCTGCAGGGGACTCCCATGGCCACCATCCTGGGGGGGCCGCCCCCCCGGCTGCCCAGCCCCACGCCGCTTGCGGCTGCTATTTTGGTGAGTAAGCCCAGGGGGCCGGGGAGCTCCGCGCTCACGCCAGGGCTGCTGGCACAAAGAGCCATTACGTGGGAGCTCAGCACCGGTGAGCGGGGCTCCCTGTCGGCATCCTGCCACGGCCCGGCCGGCACGGTGGGGACCACCCACCCACCCCCTGCCCCACGGCTGCCCTCACCCCCCAGAGGTGGGGGGCACCCACCACCCTCCTCTGCCATGTGCTGACAGCGGGGTGCCGGCATCCCAGCGAGGGGGGCACCACGTGCCTGCCAGCACCACCCCACCGCCATCACCCCCATGAACCAGCAGAGAGCTGGGATGGGGGCTCTGGCCCCCCACCCTCCCACGTGACACCACACGGTGGGACCATCCCCACCAGCGCTGCCCACCAACCAGCGATGCCAACATGCTGCGGGTGCCACCACCATGTGCCAGCACCGCTGGCTCTGGCGAAGCCCTGGTGTGCGTGGCCAGCCCGGCAGAGGCCACGGCGCGTCAGCAGGAGGGTTAAAGGAAGAAGGCGCTCGCTGCCGGCATCCCAGCGCAGTTCCCCTTCCTCCTCCTGCCCCCGCAGCTATTTTTAGGCCGCTGCCATGGGCCCAGCAGCCCAGGCCACCCCTGTGGTGGGACTGCGGCACACTCCTGCCCACCGCCCAGGCAAGGACCCCCACCGGTCCTCACTGCGGCAGGGTTCAGCGCAGCCATCCCTCTGCTGAGCTTTGCCCCACTGTGTGATCCCAGCCCTCGACACGGCCACACAGCACCAGCATGGAGCTGGTGGTGGAGGCCAGAGCTGGTGACCCCCGTAGCCAGGCCTGGCAGCCTGCCAGGGCCAGCAGCGTGGGGCAACACCAGCCTCCGAGCCAGCCCTGTGGCGGGCATGCCACGTTACCATCACAAGCACTAGGCCAGACAGGGGGAGACATCGGAACCCCCTTACCCAGCCACCTGTGCCAAGACCCTGGCTGCAGCCCCCTACCACCCACCCAGGTGCCCCTACGTGTCCCCCAGCCCTGTGTCACCAGCGGGTGCTGGTATTCACGGGGGTGAGCATGCTCCCCCTGCACCGTGTCACTGGTGCCGTGCCCCCTGTGCCACTCGCCACCCCAGCTTCACAGTGGGGAGCTGGTGGCTACAGCCACGCTGTGGCCACGTGGCCAGGAACCTGAATTTGCACGAGCCACTGGCTGCGGGGAAGGAGGATGGTGCCACCATGCAGGCTGCACACCTCGCACCAGCACGGCACATGGCACAGCCCTGGGCAGGGCAGGCTGGCTCGAGGCGAACTCCTGGTTTCTCCCTCCTTTGCCGTAAGGAGCCAGCAGCTGCCGGCACCCACAGGCTCTTTGGGGAGCGGAAAAGCCTCATTTCGAGGTGCCCTCGCCACCGTGCCTCACCGCCTGCCCCGCAAACCACATCAAGGTGCTGGTGCCGGCGCAGGCAGCCAGCCCCAAGCGGAGCCAGCGGCACAGCCCAGCAGCACCTGGGCAAGGCACTGAGCCGTGCTGCCAACAGGCCAAGGTGCCACCAAAGCCCCAGGGATGGCAAGGTGGCCTGGTCCCCAGGGCCACCACATGCGTGATGGCACAGCCACCAGGCAGGGGGTGACAGCACCCCCAGGGCTGTCAGCACCCACCCACGGCCTGGCACCAGCCACCACGCCCCACAGCATGACCCAAGGGGACAGCGCTATCACTCCCCAGGCATGGGGGCAGAACCTTCCATGGTGAGGGTCTGGGACCCCAAGAGTATGGGGCAAGGTCCAGGCCCCCATTCTCACAGACCCCCGTGGTGGCAGGGTGGGTGTCCCGCCCCCCCTGGAGCCAGCTCTGCTCCCCACAGTCCCTGTCCCCCGTCACTGCCCTGTGTCCCCCAGTGCCTGGGGACCCCCAGTCCCACCCAGTCTATCAGTGCCTGGTCCCCCAGCCCAGAGCAGGTGCCAGCTCCCCCAGCGCCCCGTCCCCTAGCCATGCCAGTGCCTCCCTGTACCCCCTGGGTCTCCTTGCGCCTGTCCGTGTGTCCCCTCCAACTCCCACCTATGACTATGGGCGCCCACTGCCCATCCTTTCCCCCCCCCCCAGCACTGCTGCCCCCCATGCTGAGCATGTCCCCCTGGGACACAGCAGGTCCCCCCTGTGTCCCACGCATGCCTGCTGCCCTCTGGGTGCTGGTGGCCCCCGGACACCCTGCTTGTGCCCCCCAGTACCCCAGAAGTGCTCCCCCAGATCCCCCCTGGTGCCCTCCCAGTACTCCACCAGTGCTCCCCCAGTCCCGCCCCACAGCCCGTACTCCCAGCAGGCACAGCCCGTTCCCCGGCACGCCCCTGGAGCCCATCCCGGTCCCAGCGCCCCCTCGGTGCCCCCGGTGCCGGTGTCCGCGCTCCCAGCAGGCACAGCCCGTTTCCCGTGCCCCCCCCGCCGCGCCCCCCGGTGCCGGTGCCAGTGCCCGTGCCCGCACTCCCAGCAGGCACAGCCCCCCCGCGCCCCCCCCGGTGCCCCCCGGTGCCGGTGCCCGCACTCACAGCAGGCACAGCGCGTAGGCCCCCGCCACGCTCTCGCTGTCCCGCACCAGGAAGCTGCCGTCCCGCCCGGCCCGCGCCAGCTGCTCCTCGGCCGCGGCCCGGCTCAGGTCCCGGTGGTACCAGGGCGGCCCCGGCCCCCCCGAGCCCCCCGCGCCCGCCATGCTCCGCCGCCGGGGCCGCGCCGCGGGGCTGCGCTCCGCGCTTGGCGGGGGGGGGGGGGGGAGCGCCGGGGGAGGGCACCGGGAGGGGGCGGGGAGAAGCGGAGGGGGGGCGGACCGGGGCGGGCAGCAGGCGGGGGGGGGGGGCGACCGTGGGCACCGGGGGAGGGGGGAGCGGGGAGCGGGGGCACTGGGGAGAGACCGGGGGAGGGGCGAGCGCCTGCACCGGGGGAGCGAGCGGGGGCACCGGGGAGAGACCGAGGAGGCGAGAGGGGCCACGAGGGGCGCGCACCGGGGGACGGGCGGGGGCACTGGGCAGGGCGGGGGGGGGAGAGAGGCAGCGCGGCAGGAACGTGGAGCGGGGGGGGGGGGGGAGCCGGGCGGACGGGGGGCTGCAGCGGGGGCAGGACCGGGGCCAGGGGCTCAAAGCTGCGGGGTACACGGCCGGGTTTGGCCCAGGAATGGCTGCCCCGGGGCTGGGGACACCCCCATGCCGCGGGGGCCGGGCAGGCTGTACCCCGCTTTGCCGGGAGGGGGGCACCCCACGGCCCCCAGTCCGTGGGGCGTAGAGCTGGAGCTGTGGGGGCCCCCCGAGGCAGGACACAAGCAGGGGGTGGGATGCGGCCCGGCAGGACCCCCACCACAGCAGTGTCCCCCAGCCTGGGGCTGGCAGAGCTGGCGCTGGGGGTCCCCAGGTGTTGTCCCCCCTTTTCCCCTATCAATTCCCCAGTCCCACCCTGCGCACCCCGGGGTGCCGGTGACCCCTGGGCCCCCAGCGTGGCAGCGGTATACCTTCAGGGGTCCTGTCGTATCCCCCCCATGTCCCAGTGGCAGGGAGACCCGTGCCCCCCGTTTTGCTGGGCACAGTGGTTCAGGGGGACAATGCGACACAGAGAAGTTGGGCTGAGGTCCCGCGTCACCTCCAAAGTGGGGCAGGACTGAGACCCCCCACCGTTCCCCCTCTCCATCCCATCACCCCCAGCCCCATGGCACCCCAACGCTGAGCGGAGCAAGAGCATTTATTCCGCAGCTGCATGCGAGTTGGGGATGACAGCAGCACGTGGGTGTCCCCTGGGGGGGCACGGCACAGGCCGGACACCCCTGTGGCCACCCGCTGCCTGCTCCTGCCTGCAGCTCCCCCTGCTCAGAGCAGGCACAGGAGGGTGGGCAGCAGCAGAAGCAGCAGCATTGGGAGTGGGGGCGTGGGGCAGGCAGCAGCGACACGGGCATAGTACTGCGCCACGGCCACGTTGGGGTTCCCCTGCACAGGGTCGAACCACATCTGGATGCAGCGGCCGCTGCCGCGGTGGTAGGAGCTGTAGCTGTAGGAGTGGGACCAGATCTCCTCACAGAGTGTGGCCGGCTTGGGGAAGACATACTTGAACTTCTGGCACATGGTGCCCTGGGGACACTGGTTGGTGCCTGTGGGAAGGGGGTGTGAGGTGGGGGGGAGGGGGTGTCTTTGGGATGGGAGGTGCTGTGATCCTGATGGGTCTCCCCAGTGGGTTTGACCCTGGGGTGGCATGGGGACCCCCACCCTGCTGCCAGCCTCCCTGCCATCACCTTCCACCCCAAACATGCTCAAAGCCATTGGGGTGGGGGGGATGCAGCCACCTTCCAGGTGGTGACTTGGGGGGGTCCCCACGCCCCCCCACTGACCTGTGGTCCAGTTCCAGCCCTTATGCCAGTTGACCTTGCAGGTGACGGCGTCCTGGCAGTCCTCCCACCACTGCTCGCAGTCCTCCCGACACAGTGGTACGTACAGGATCCGCTCCTTCCGCCAGCTGATGTCCGTCTATGGGGGCACCCCAGTTCATCCCAGTTCACCCCAGGCATCTTGCCGTCCACCAGGGTGAGGCAGGGGGGAGGGGGGGTCTGCACCCACCTGGTCAATCCAGGGCCCTAGGTTGGGGGAGCACTCGTAGAGACACATGTCCTGGATGAAGTGGCGCTTGCACTTCTCTGGCATGGCCCCGCAGTGGTCCCAGTTGAAGCTGTACAGGTAGGACTGGTCCTGGTGAGCCTCCACACTGGTGTTGGCGGTGCAGCAGGCGTTGTCCTTCCACAGGGCGCACTGCACCAAGGCAGCCAGGGCTCAGCCGGGACTCACCGGCCCTTCCCAGCACATGGAAAGCACCGACACCCACGGGGGGGTGGCACCGGGTGATGGAGACCGCAGGTGGTCCCCCATGACACCGCTGGGGTCCGGCCCGGTGACCCCAGGGTGGGTGATGCCACGGGGTGATGGGGGCGGTGGGTGAAGGACCCTACCTGCCCGTAGAGCTGCCCCTCGGGGCCGGGCTCCCTTTTGTGGTGCTTGGCGTCCATGCAGACATTGAGCAGCAGATCCCGCGCGGCGGTGGTGATTGCAGCTGGCCAAGCCAGGAGTGCCAGCAGCAGCCACGCGGCTGCCATCGTCCTGCTGGCAGCGATGGCGGGGTCAGCATGGCAACACGGGGGGAGCACTGTCACTCATCCCTGCGGGGACACGGCACTGGCAGGGACAAAGTCCCCCGTGTCTGTGTCGTTCCTCCCCCCCCCCAACCTCACTGTCACGGCCAACCCTCAGCCTGGGACCACCGGCGGGGGGGTTGGGCTCCTTACCTGGGGGGGTACCGGGTGGCGGGTGCTGCAGGACGAGGGTGGTTCATCTCAAAGGTCACGGCGCTGCACAACCCTTGGCCACCAATCACGGGACGTCACCTGTCACCAGTGCGGGGGCATGGCAGGTCGGGCAGCACACGGAGGGGTCCGGGCCGGAAGGGGCGCTGCGCCCTGCTGCCCCTGCTGCGTCCCGCACCGACCGAGCCCCAGCCGCTCCGGCTCTGCGGCAGCCAGGATCCGTCCTACGGCGTCAGGCAGGGGCCGAGGCCAGCCAAAAATCTATTCGTTGCTGTTTTTCCTTCGCTCACAGCCAGCTGCGGCGGGGAGTTGGCCCTGTACCCCGGCGCCAGCACCAGGGGCAGGCAGTGGCCCCCATGTGCCCCACACGCCCCACGGATACACGGAGGGGACAGGCGCCAGTGGGTAAGGAGTGTCCCCAGTGGGGCAGGTACCCCCGAGGGGGTCACAGATAGCCCCGGGGGGCTCGATGCGGTATGTCACATGGGAGTGATGGTTGCAACCCTGTTGGGGTCATAGATACCCCCGGGGGGGAGTCACAAATGCCCCGGGGGGGGGCGCAGATGCCCCGGGGGGGTCACAGATACTCTGTGAAGGGGTCACAGATGCCCCCCCCGGAGGTAGATGCTCCATGACGGTGACAGTTACCCCCCTGTTGCGGTCATAGATACCCCTAGGGGGTGTCACAACTGCCTCCAGGTGGGGGGGGTCACAGACACCCCTGGGGGTGCAGGTACCCTGCCATTGGGGTCACAGATCTTCTCCATGGGGAGAAGATACTCCTGGGGGAGCAGATACCCCATGGGGGTCACAGACACCCCTAGGGGGGCAGGTACCCCCCCAGTGTGGGTCACACATGCCCTGGGAGGGGGGGAGGGCAGGTACCCTGCCATTGGGGTCACAGATCCCCCCCGGGGGTCACAGAAGATGCCCGGGAGAGGGCAGGTGCCCCCCAATGGGGGTCACAGATACCCCGGGGGAGGCAGGTGCCCCCCCTGGAGCTCATAGGTGCTCCACAGGGAGGGACAGATAATGGGGGGGGGGGCGGAGTGTGCCCCTGGGGGCGGGCACAGATGCCCCTAAGGGGTCACAGACACCCCCCAGGGGTCACATCTCCCCGCCGAGGCCGGGCCCCGGGGTCGGACGCCCGGGGGGGGTGTGGGCTGGGTGACACACACAACCACCCCAGCTGTCAATCAGGCCTCGCCCCGCCCCGCCCCTCCATTGGCCCCGCCCATTGCAGGCGTGGCCCCGTTGACACGCTCTTCCCTGCTCCCATGTTCCGTGCGGGGCGGCGCTTCACGACTGCTTCCGGTAGGGCGAGGGCCGGGTTGTACTTCCGGGTCGGCAGCCGGCGGAGGCCCGGCCCGCTCCCGGTTTTTCCACACGTACCCTTCGCCGCGCCATGTCTACACTGTTCCCCTCTCTGCTGCCCCGCGTCACCGAGTCCCTGTGGTTCAACCTCGACCGGCCTTGCGTGGACGAGACGGAGCTGCAGCAGCAGGAGCAGCAGCACCAGGCCTGGGTGGGCCCCGGGCCGGCGGGTTAGGGGGCTGGGCAGAGTACCGGCCCCGGGAGGGGCTGCGGGCCCGGGTGAGCAGTGGGCTCCGGGGGGGTCCCCGCAACCCGGGCTGTGCTGAGGGATGTGGGGCCGCGCCTCAGCCCCCTACCCCGGTTGCACCAGGGGAGTCCCGGCCGCCCCGCGCGGTGACCTGCGGTGCTGGGGGCCTGCATGTGCGCTGCCGCCAGCCTGCGGCCGGTGTTCCCGCGGCGCTCCCCCAGCGATTTCGCTGTTTCTCCCTTTTATCTGAGGGTTTTGCAGGGTCCCGGAGCCAATGCCGCCGTCACAGGCACTGCTAGCTGGTGGGCTCGTCGCTGTGATCTGTCTGCTGCTCTGGCTCTGTGTAGGCTGGTCCCTTGTTGCCTGCAGCGGCCTGAAGCTCCCTGGTGTCTGTGGGGGTTGATTAAACAGCTGGTGCTGCCAGCAGACCCCGGTTAATTAATTAACCTCCTGAGGAAGGCGAGTGGCAATTTCTGATCCCAGTAACCCACAAGTGCCTCGTACTGTGAGTGCAGTTCAGTGCCACAGCCCTACAGCGGCCCCTGAGTATGGGGGGGAAAACCATCTACTTGATTAAAGCTTAAAAAAGAAACCTCAGTGATTAAATTGTTACAATTAAATAATTTCAATCAATAATTAAAACCTCATAATCTGGGAGAAGGTTCAAGTCCCTTTGGGTGGGAGATGCTGAAGTTTTTTAATTGAGCTTTAATTATCTGCGTCTCTGGCTGAACAGACACCTTGGGTTTGGGTTCTTTTCTATAAAACAAAAAAGCTAAGAACAATGTGGTGTTCGAGCCCTGCCCACACTCCCCAGGCCATGCATGTGGACACCCTCTCCGTCCCAGGGCGGCTGCTGTGTTGTTGGGACCGCTCTGCCTTGTGCCAAGGCATGCAGGCAGCTGCCTGCAGCTGCTCTCCCCTGCCTGCCGCTTGCCTGGAGATGCTGGGGGCAGTGGGACTCCTCCAGCAGCTGCCAGCCACTGTTAGGAAGGGGCCCAAGGGCTGGAGGGGACAGCAGCCAAGTGGGAAGGACTGGTTTGCTGGTGGGGAGCTATGCTGGGCTGTTGTGGAGCTGTCAGGGTGCTGATGCACCTTCCCCCCACACACCTTTTCCCTTCCCAGCTCCAGAGCATAGCCGAGAAGGACAACAACCTGGTGCCCATCGGAAAGCCAGCATCTGAGGTGGGTGTGGTGTTGCCGGTGAGGCAGGGGCAAGCCGCTGGGTTCGGGCACAGGGGTGTTGAGTTGTTCGTGTGGCTCCAGGCCATGGCCTAAAGCCCGCAGTGGGGCTGGTGTGTCTGCAGCATTACGATGAGGAGGAAGAGGAGGACGACGAGGATGACGAAGACAGTGAGGAGGACTCGGAGGATGACGAGGATATGCAGGATATGGATGAGATGAATGATTATAATGAGTCTCCTGATGATGGGGAGATCAATGAGGTAAAGAGCAGGGCTGGGGGTGTGGGCTGGCGTCCCTGCCCTACCAAGACCCCAAAGTGTGGGGGGGTGCACGGTGCACAGCATGTGGGAACCTGGGGGCCTTGTCTCCTCCACCCCCTCTGCTTGGTCCTGCTCTGGTCAGGGACTGGGGAGGGTCTCAAACTTTTCCCCTTCCCAGGTGGACATGGAGGGGGCAGAGCAGGATCAGGACCAGTGGATGATCTAATTCTGCTGTGGCCACACCAGACCAGAGGCTGGGGAAGAGCTCTCCACAGCTCTGGAGCCCTGGTGTGTGGTTTGGCGAAGCTCCCACCATGGCTGCTGCGAGGGCTGCGTGGGGCAGGGGGGCTCAGGGTGAGGCTGCCTGAGGGGCGCAGATTGGCACTGGAGTGGCGCTGGGGAGCGTGTGGCTCAGCCCGGTGCAGCATCTTTTCTAATAAACTCAGTTTTCAAGAAAACAGCCCTCGGATCTGGTGTCGGAGGCACACCGGGGTGGGTGCTGGGAGCTGCGGGGATGCCATGCGGTTGGGTGGGGGTCTGTGTCTCTGGGGAGAGCCGGGCTTTCCACTGCACTTCCCTGGGGTCTCACGCAGACGTTTCTCTGTGGCTGTAAGAGGGAAGAGGCTCAGGCAGGAGCTTGTACAGGAGGAGGTCCCCTCTTCCCACCTGCCGCACTGCCCCCACTGCCACACCCCCACCACAGACCACCGCAGTCACCACGTTTCCTCCAGAGACTTTGTTTATAGCTGAGCGCGGTTAGTCGGGGACCCAGTGTTCCCCGTGGTCACCACAAGGCACGAGCTCGCTGCCTGGCTCAGCGGTTACCGGTATAGCAGAGCTCGGCGATGCCATCGGGGATGGCGTGGAAGTACTCCAGGCTGGCGCGGTGCACCTTGCAGCGGTATTTACCACAGGTTTTGGCGTACTGCAGGAAGTGGGGTGCACCGGGGAAGAGGACATTGTCAGCCAGGATGGTGGCCCCCTCAGCCAGCAGCTGGTGGGTTTCCAGCAGCTGCAGGTCCCGCAGGTAGCAGCGCTTCCAGTGATCCATGAAGACGAAGTCGGCCTTCAGCAGGCCGTGCTTCTCCCTCAGCCGGGGGATCACCTCCTCCGATGGGCCCACGATTAGCTCCACCTGTGCCACAGCCCCTTCAGCCCCTGCCTTGTGGTACGGTGGTGCTGACCCACCACCTGCAGCCCTCCCCCCACCCTGCTGCGTGGGGTGTTGGGGAGTGAGCGGTGGCGAGAGCTCCGGGTGGGAGAGGATCTAGCCTTGCCGCTCCCCCCTGTCCCACCCAGCAGCAGCTGTGAGGTGGGACAGGGTGGCAGTGTCATCCCCCCACCCCTCTCCTCTCTGGCAGTGGTGGGAAGAGCCGGCCTTTCCCCATTCCCAGGTGGGGCGCTCACCGTCTGCTCGTCGAAGCCGGCCAGGCGGATGACCTTCTCGGCCACGGCAGCGTGGCGGGGGTCCAACTCCACGGTGTAGAGGTGGGCACCAGGAGGCAGCCCCTGCGCCAGCAGCACTGTGCCGTAGCCACAGTAGGTTCCCAGCTCCAGCACCCGCAGCGGCGCCCGCTCATAGAGCAGCCGCTCCACGATCCTCCCTGCCATGGCCCAGATGCCTCAGCACTGGGGGGCGGGGGCGGGGCAGGGTGCTGCACCCCCCAGACCCCCCTTCCCTGGGCAAGGGGACAGCGCTGAGAGGGGCAGCAGGTCCGGTGTAGTGTGGCAGGAAGGAGGTGAGCAGCTGTGCCACATGCCCCGAGTCAGCCCTTCCCACAGCACCTGTCCCCTGTCCCCAGCCATGCTGGGGGAGCTGAGCGCTGGCAGTGGTGCCATGACTGTGGTGGCAGTGCCACCACCATGCTAGCAGTGCTGTGGCTGTACCATAAATGCAGTGGCCTATACCAGCAGTGCCACAGCTGTGCCAGCGATGTTGTGGCCATGGCCACCCCAACAGTGCTGTGACTGCACCAGTGGTGCCACAGCCATGCCAGTGGTGCCGTGGCCACACCGACAGTGTCACAGCCCCGTCAATGGTGCCGTGGCCACACCATCAGTGTCACAGCCAAGTCAATGATGCTGTGGCCAAACCAACAGTGCCATGGCTGTACCAGCGGTGCTGTGACCATGCCAACAATGCCATGGCTGTGACGATGGTCCCATGACTCTGCCGTTGGTGGTGTGGCTGTGCTAATGGTGCCATAACCATTCCAATGATACCCCATGCCTGTGTCAATGATGCTATGGCTGCCCCAGTGGTGCAGTGGCCCCATGCCATTGGTGGCATGGTAATATTGGTGCTGTGGCCATGCCATTGGTGCCACAGCCATGGCTGGTGCAGGGACCCCTGCAGCACATGCGGGCGAGGGTTGCACTCACCTTTGATGGGCCCTACGCTGCTGAGGTGCTCGCAGCAGTAGCACCACTGGTCGAAGGTCTGCAGGATGTGCCGGGGGTCCCCGGGGATGGCATGGGCCAGCAGGTACTGGAAGGCGCGCTGCTCTCGTGGGACGCCGGTGAGCCGGTCCCGCAGCCAGACCACCAGCACCGCCCGGTACAGCAGCACCAGGTAGTGCCGGTAGCGGATCAGCAGGGTGACAAGGAAGGGGAGGAAGGCCAGGGCAATCGCCGGTGACACCATGGTGAAGGGGTGAGGCTGTGGGAAGGGCCCCCCACAGGGCATGCTGGGGTGGGGGGGTCCTCCCAGGGTGCTAGCCCTGCAGCTCTCACTCATGCCATGAGCTGACAGTGCTCTGCACCTTCTGGGAGTGCCTCTCCCTGGGCTCTGGCGCTGCTGGGGCAATTTGCTGGCCCCCAGGGCTGCAGGGCTGTAGTCAGAGCTGGGCCAGGGCACCCTGGGGTGCTCTGGGGGCAGTGGGGGCACCAGGAGCCCCCTGTGCTGGGGCTGAGTTGTCCTGGGGGGTTGGGCTGTGGGGCTGCTCGGGGGGGGCAATGCCTGGCACAGCCCCTCACACTCACCTTGGCCTAGCTTTGCTGCCCCCGTGCCCCACATCCTGCACCCCATATCCTGCATCCCGCACCCCACATCTTGCGCCCCACACCCTGCACCCTGAGCTGTTGGGGGTCCCCAGCTGCAGCAAGGGGACAGGGTGGGGGGGGTGGCACCTACCTGTCCCCACTCTGCAGGCAGCAGACAGGAGCAGGCAGCGAGCAGTGCCAAGCCCTGCTGCACACTTAATTATTGATGGTGTCACCTTAGTCACAGCCGGCACTGGCTCCGGTTACCCGGCTGAGGGGCTGGGGACATGGGGACAGGGCCAGGCTGGTGCTTGCGGGTGGCTCTTGAGCTGTGGGAGTGGTCCTGGAGCTGGGATCCCTTCTCTAGGGTTGGGGTCCTGTCACTGGGATTGGGGTCCCGGGACTGATGTTGGGGTCCTGTCACTGGGATTGGGGTCCCGGGACTGGGGTTGAGGTCTTCTTACTAGGGCTGGGGTCTTGATACTGGATCCTGATGCTGGGACTGGGGGACTGGGACTGGGGCTGGGGTCTTGTCACTGGTGTTGGGGTCCTGATACTGGGACTGGGTCCTGATGCTGGGGCTGGGATCCTGAAACTGGGGCTGGGGCCTGATACTGGGGCTTGAGCCCCAGTACTGGGGCTGGGGTCCCGATACTGGGGCTGGGGGAGTACACACCGGAGCCAGGGGGTGGGTGCTGGGTTTGGGGGGTGGGTGCTGGACCAGGGCAGGGGATGCCGGGCTTGGGGCAGGGCTGTGGTGGGGGTGGCTGCAGGCAGTGCCCCTTGGGGACCCCTGACCGCCCAGCCCTGCTCCAAGCCCGGGGGCTCATCCCCAGCCTCTCACTGCATGCTGGGGTGGGAGGTACCTGAAGACCTCCCCCAGCATGTCCCCCCAGCCCCACTGGAGCTGCCTCCCACACAGCTGGGGCGAGGGAGATGTCCTGCCGGGCTGAGCACTGAGGCACTCGCTGCAGCGATGGGCCCAGGGGGAGCCGGCAGCCCCCAGAAAGCTGCACAGGGCTGCCAGGGGTCCCCGTGGCGGGGGTGGGCACGGGGCAAGGGGTGAGGGGGTGCAGGCAAGTGGGGTCCCCATGGGCCTGGCGATGCTGCCAGCACCAGCAGCAGGGAACTGCAGGCAGGGTTGGGGCTGGAGGAGGGGGGAAGCTCAGCTTAGCCCCCCCAGCACGGGGATGTCCAAACCCGCAGGGGGGCTGCAGAGGGCAAAGGGACATCCTCAGGCTTGGGGGGCTCACGGGTTCAAGGGATTCAGGGCTTGGGGGGCTCAGAGGGTTCAGGGGGGCTTGGGAGACTCAGGGGCTCAGGTACTTGAGGGGCTCAGGTGTTTTAGGGGGTTCAGGGGACTCAGGGCTTGGGGGGCTTAGGGCTTGGAAGGCTTAGAGTTTGGGGGGCTCAGGCAGCTTGAGGGGCTCAGAGGAGCTCGGCTTGATGTGCGGAGTTAAACTCCATAACTCGGGGTAAGTTATAATGCGGGTGTGTTTATTGCAGCGCCAGGTGCAAGGGGGGTCGCTCCTCCTGACTGGCACACCTAGTTGTACTCGCTGTAATAAGTAACTAAGGGTGATTTGCTGATCAAAGGGGTTTTTAACAAAAGGAATGATCTTCCTGCAACAGATTTGAGAATGTTTTGTCTGGCGAGAAGAGAGTTAACTGTTAACCATGAGGTGGAGATGTACCTTCTCAAGGCCAATGTTAAACCATAATCTCATGTTACTATGACAACTTTGTCTTCGTCTAGACTTTAGTGTAAAAATAGTTTAGTTTTGTAATATACAGCTTCTTGCTACGGGACTGAGAGCATAACTGTTGGCTTAAACCGGCCTTGAAGCTGAGGATAAAAGGGCCGTGTTACTTGTCGGAATTTGCGAGCCTGGATGGAGCTGTGACTCCTCGGCGGCCCAGCGCTGCGCACTGTTTGGGTTTGTTTTTTTTTTTTTTGTTTTTTTTTTTTTTTGCTTTCCTGCCTTAATAAATACTTAGTGAATGTATTTTGAACTCTAGTTATTTCGAATTCAACTATAACACTCACAATGCATATTTATACATATGTTGGTTAGTTCTGCCCAAAGTCTACAGCTACTAACTAACTACTAACTAATTATTGGTTAGTTGCTTCCTCGCTTCAATTTGAAGGTACAGTTCATTTTAACTTTACTGGGCATGCTCCCCGAGCAGGGGTTCACTCTCTTCGGGGGGGCCACTTGAGTAGGAGGTCGGGATCTCCCCCTACCACAACTATTTTAACCTCGTGTCCTCGAGTCTTACAACTTCAGCAGTTTTTCTTTTAGCACTTAGCAAGTCCTTGTCAGAAGGCTACTGACGGACATGCTTGTGGAGCTCCTCTGCGCCTGTACTGACCGTCCCTTCTGAAGCGCTGCAGGGGCCGAGCTCCAGACCTTCTGGCAGCTAATGAGGCTCCTGCCTGACTGTTGATAGTTCCTGTCATCTGTGCAACTCCTGTCTGCAGAGTTGTAGGGTTTTCACTGTATTTTCTCACATCAGGCTCAGGGTCTAGGCCTTGGGGCAGCTTAGGGTTTGGGGGACTCAGGGAGGCTCAGGGTTCACGGCCCTCAGAAATCTGGGGAGCTCAGGTGGTTTGGGAGGCTCAGGGGACTCAGGGCTCACGGCTTGGGGGGCTTTTGGGGGGCTCAGGACACCCACTGAGATCCTGGCTGCAGATGCTCTCCAGAACCCCCTGCCCAGCTGTCCCAGGCGGCTGCAGGCAGCAGGGCCTGGCAGGCAGAGCACAGTGCTGAGGCTCCTGGGCTCAGCCCGGGGTGCTGCCTGTGCCAGCGGTGTGGGCAGGGGGCTGCCAAGCGGGAGGAGTGGGCCGAGCCCCTGGGCACCAGCCATGACTCGAAGGGCCTTAATGAGAGGGCAGGGCAGGCAGTCATGCACGCAGGGCACGCAGGGCACAGCAGGCAGGGCATGCAGGGCAGGCCTGGCACACAGGCAGGCAGGGCACACAGGACTCCCAGCCCAGCCCTGGCCGTGCCTCGGTTTCCCCACCCTGCTGAGCTGGCAGCTCCTCTCACCCCTGGGCCCCCCCATGGGGCCGGTGGCCCCATTCCCGCCCCAGCAGCCACCCCAGCCATTTCCTGGTCCAGCTGGAGCAAAGTGGGAAGGGGAAGGCCCAATCTTGGCATGCCATGGCCACAGCCCCACGTGGGGGCATGGGGCAAACTGGGGACACTGTGGGCATGGGGAGCACTGGGAGCACCAGGGACATTGGAGTCATTGGGAGCACTGGGGGAACCTGGGTACACTGTGGGCGCCAGGGGCACAAGCGGAAACTGGGGACACTGGGGGCATTGGGAGCACTGGGGGCATAAGGGGAAACTGGGGACACTGGGGGCATTGGGAGCACTGGGGGCACAGCAGGGAACTGGGGACATTGGGAGCACTGGGGAAAACTGGGGACATTGGGAATACTAGGGGCACTGGGAGCACTGGGGGGAACTGGGAACACAGGGTCACCAGGAGCACTGGGAGCACAGGGGGAAACTGGGGACACTGAGAGCACTGGGGGCACAAGGGAAAACTGGGGACACTAGGGGCACTGGGAGCACTGGAGCCACAGGGGGAATACTGGGGTCACTGGGAGCACCGGGGACGCTGGGGGCATTGGGAGCACTGGGGGTACCGGGAACACCAGGAGCCCCGCCGCCCCGCGCGCGCCCCCGCCCCCGTGCCCGCGGTTGGCACCGCCCCCGCCCGCGTGACGCCGCGACGTGACACCGCCCAGCGCGCGCTCCCGGCGGAGGCCGCGGCGCGGAGGGGGAGGGCGGGACCTGCGCGCCTGCGCACTCCTCCGTCCCCGCCCCCGCCTCCCGACCCCGCGCGCTGATTGGTTGCCCTTCACGTGACGGCGGCGCTTTTAAGGCGGGGCGGGCCGCTCCTCGTCCCTTCCTTTTCCATTGGCCGTCCTCCCACCACGTGACAGGATGTCGGGTCACGGGATTGGCCGGGGCAGCGCCGCGGCTCCGCCCGCCGCGCGCTCACGTGATCGGTGCGGCGCGGGCCCGTGCGGGTGGGGTGCGGGCGCGGCGGCCCTGCTGCGCCTCGGCATGGGCTGCTGCTACAGCAGCGAGGCCTCGGCCTCCGACCAGGTGGGCCCCGCGCCGGGGGGGGAGGGCGGGGGGTCTGCGGGCCGGCGGGGGCCGAGACGAGTATTGCCGGGCGGGGCGGGGCGGGGGGAAGCGGCGCTACCGGCCCTGCTTCCGGAGCGGAGGGTTCCCCTTGGCCGGGGCGGGGCGAGCCGGACTGAACGGCGGGTCTCCGTCCCGAGGGGGGCGGGCCTGGGGGTGTCCGCCTGCCTCCGCCGGGGTGGGCTGCGGGCAGCGCCTGCTCCCCCCCCACCCAGCGGGGACGGGCCTCAGGAGTCTGTGACAGCCGTGGGGCCTGCATCCGCGGCCGGCTGCCGGCGCCTGACCGCCTTCCTCGCTCCTGCCGGCCCCGCTGCGGGGTGTGGGGGGTCTGACCCCACCGCCGCCTGGGTCCCGCTGCGGTGCTGCCCGGCCCGCAGGCCCTGGGCAGGCCGCCGGCGTGGTGCCTGGTGATGTCGCCGGCGTGACAGCGGCAGGAGAAGGGGAGGCCGGTGACCCTGGCCTGGCCTCACCCCACCCCCGGTGCGGGGCAGGCCTGAGCCGTTGCTCGTGGCTCCTCGGTGCTGCATCTGCTGGTTCCACAGCCACGGGTGACAGTCCCTAAAGAAACCTGCAGGATGCTGGGGCCGTGCCCTTTCCCTGGCGCTGCCTTCCTGCCGTTATTTCTGCTTTGCAGAGCCCCTTTGGAAGCAGCCCCGGTGCTTGCCCTCCACCCTGGTAAATTTGTGGTGGCCGGTTTCCCCCTGTGCCTGCGACCGTCTGTCCGTGTGGGTGCTACCTCCCTGCTGGTGTCCCATTGTGGGGTATGGCCCTTCCCTGGCCCCACAGAGCCAGGGCCGGCCTCTCTCCTAGAACAGTCTACAGGAGCTTCTCCTGCCCACAGTCATCTTTGTGTCTCCCGTTCCTTGAGTTTCTCTTGCTGTTCTAGTGCACACAGCCAGATGCAGTGTCCCTGGGGCTGCGTGGGAGGAGTAGGGGGCTTGATGGATGGGGCAAGAGGAGCCCCCCACCCCTGGCCCTGCCTGCCCTGTACCGATGCAGGTTTAAGCCCAGGGTCCCAAACAGTCACAGTGCTGGTGGGAGCGGTGCCAGGTTTTCCTTCCTGGGACAGTGTGACCGTCCCCACTGCTGCCTCTTGCTGAGGAGCTGCTGCAAAATTGGGGCTGTCACCTGTCCCACAGAAACTTAATCCGCAGCTGCAGTGTGGGCAGCCCCTGCCTGTGCCCTGCCAGGGAGCTCGTCTGTGACAGCTTGTCCCTGGGGGAGCCTAGCCTGCGACCAAGCCGTGGTGCTCTCTGGCGTGGGCTGTGGGGAAGGGGAGAGGCCTGGCTGGAGGAGTGCAGCAGCGTTTCCCAGCAGGAGGAAGGGGAGAGAGAGCTGCTGGCCAGGGAGGAGCTGAAGATGCCACTGACAGGGCATGCAGAGGAGTGACTGCACTCCTCACTCACCCTGGGATGCTGCATATCCTGCTCTCCTGGTTACTTGTGCCTATCAGTGCCCTGCCAGGCTCTTCTAGTTCCTGCCTCGCTGCTTGGCCAAGCCAGAGGATTAAGGCCTGAGCTACCACTCTGCACTCCCTGGGCTGAAGCTGGGGAGGGATGTGCCCCGCGGCTCTGCTCTGTTGAGAGCCCCCTCTGGGCACCCCCAGCCCCACAGTGCCCCTGGGCTGCAGCTGGTGGGGTTCACATGGCCCAGATAAGCACCGGCAGACACAAAAGTCTGGCAGGGATCTTTCTGGCCCTCAGCTGGGCAATGAGACTGTGGTAGGTTCTGTGTAGGCCAGTTGAGCATGCGCTGGGCATGTCCTAATTAGCCACCAGGTTTTGGGCAGGTCAGCGCTGGTGCATTGAGCAGGCAGTTGGGATCCTTTGAGGGGATGCATGCTGCCTGGCCATGGGGTGCCAGGTGTGTTGGCGCAGGCAGGGCTGTGTAGGCTCCTGTCTAGGATTAGCTACTCTAAATGTGCTGCCACCACACTACCTGATTTCAGCTGTGCTTCCTCCCTTTGTGGCACAGGGGGCTTTGGCTGGGAAAAAGCAAAGGGATCTGGAAAGAGGAGCCTGGATGTCACCTTGGCAGAGCCAGAGCTGTGCTGGGGTTATGCTGGGATGTGCAGGGAGTCCTCCCGGCAGGCTGATGGCAAGACTTGCATTGTCCTATGAGGTGAAAGCTGCTGGCGCAAAGGAGCTGGGGCTGATTCTCCTCTTGCCTTTTCCCCAGGAAGAAGAGACGAAGCGGCTGTTGGAACCGGCGTCCAGCCCTCCCAACAAGGTGCTGAATGGAGCAGAGCAGAGCTACCACAACCTCCCATCAGCGCGCACAGATGAGCAGGCCATGCTGTCCTCCATCCTCGCCAAAACGGCCATGTAAGCTTTGTGCCATAACCACCTCAGTGCTGCAGCATGATGGGGTGGGCAGGTGCCATGGCCAGGCAGGCAGGATGTCTTGGGAACTAGCGATGACCGTGGGACATGGCAGCTTTGTCGGGGGTCTGCCTGCAACTGGCTGTAGGTGCTGAGAGAAAGGGGGGAGCTCTGGCAGTGGCTGCCTGTGGACAACCTCCTACCTCTGATTGAGCCCCATGGGAGTGCAGAAATGAGACCTTGGGTGTGAGGTGACCCCTCAGCTGGGAAAGCGAATCCTTGGGTATGCAGAGAGGGGGACTGGGTGGCACCAACACTGGGGATGGGGTGTTCTGTCCTCTCCAGGGAGGTTGCCCCTGAACATGGGGGGGGGAAATGTGGGGTGGGGGCTGTGCCCTGCCTGTCTGAGGGGGGGGCTTTGGGTTGCATATGGGCCCTGCCTGGCACAGAGGGGCCAGTGGCAACTGGTATGTGTGTGACACGTGGTGTCACAGCAGCCCTGAGTGCTACTCTGCTTGTGGGTGGGGGGGAAGGTGTGGGGCATGCGGCCAGGCTGTGGCATGGACCTGGGTGAGTGCCCAGCTCCTCTCTGAGCCCGGGGCCTGGTACCAGGGCTCTCAGGATGGCTGCCAAACGCTTAATCCTCATAGCCCTTATGGCATGGTGAAGCCTCCTTCCCCATGTGGCTGTGTGCTGAGGTCCCCAGGGTACAGGCCAGCCCACACTGCAGGAGGCTGTGGACCAAAGCCCCCAGCACTCTGTGCCTTTGGCTGCATCGGCCTCGGGGCAGTTGCAGGCAAATAGTCTTGGTGTTTCCTTCCCAGCAAGAAGCTGCTCCAGCCTGGCCCACTGGTGTCCAGCTGGCTGCATCCGTGCTGTGAGTCTGGCCTCCTAACAGTCCCAGGCTGTTCATTTTAGGGAGCTGAAGTCCTGGCACCTTCACTGGAGGGTGCTTAGTTTGCCTGAGATGCGGAGGGGGCTCGGGGGGAGTGATGAGCCTGCAGTGGGACCTGCTGTCTTGTGTCTCCACAGCAACATCATCGACGTGTCAGCAGCTGATTCCCAGGGCATGGAGCAGCACGAGTACATGGACAGAGCCAGGCAGTACAGGTGGGACCTGCCCTGCTCCCTTGGGATGCTTGCAGCCCCTCAAAGCTGTGTCCCCAGGCCAGGCCTCGGGGGTTTGGCCTTGGGAGAGTAAACTCAGTGTGTCACAGGGCTCCCTGCATCCAGGGAGGTGGTGCTTGGCCTCGCTCCTCTTCTCCACCCCCTGGCACTGCTGGGTGAGGCCCGTGGCGGTGTCAGTGGGCAGAGGCCTCGTCCCGGCTACGGGCTTGGCAAGGGCAGCCACGCACAAAGGGCTCCTGTGTTTCCTCCTGGCACTCAGAGCAGATGGCGGGTAGCTGGATGTGATTGCTCCTGCTTGAAAGGCGCCTGTGTTGGAGAGCTGGAAGCTCCCTTATCCTCCTGCATCGGGGGTTGGAGAGGGGATGGATGCTGGGAGTGATGCAGCGCGGCTCTCCCTGGTTCCCTCTTGGTGGTGCTTGTGCCTGGAAATGCAGCACGCATCTTCTGCTGAACCTGGGTCTCCCAGTGTCCCGTTGCTCCCTGCGGCAGGCTGGCGTGCTCCTTGCCGGTGCCAGTGCTGACCCTAGCCACTCTCCCCACCGCAGCACGCGCCTGGCCATGCTGAGCAACAATCTGACGCACTGGAAGAAGCTCCCGCTGCTGCCGTCTCTGACCAACCAACCGCACCAAGTACTCGCCAGCGACCCTGTCCCCTTTGCAGACCTGCAGCAGGTGAGAGGGGCTGGGGGGAGCTCTGCCCTACAGCTGCTTCCTGGCCCCACCTTGATGTTCCATGAAGATGTGGGAGCTGAAGTGTCCTGGTCCTGTAGAAGCAGTGTCTCCACTCGCTGGGAGCCCTGGCAATTGTGGCAGCGACTGTTTCAGT
The DNA here is from genome assembly GCF_963210335.1 of Falco punctatus. Classification (NCBI taxonomy): domain Eukaryota; kingdom Metazoa; phylum Chordata; class Aves; order Falconiformes; family Falconidae; genus Falco; species Falco punctatus. The sequence continues at coordinate 2,660,917 of NC_137581.1, forward strand.
TTGCAGCCGCCTGGCTGTGCTGGAGATCCCAGGCAGGTCCTGGTGGCCCCTTCTGTCTTTAGCTTGGTGCATCTTCGCCAGAGGAGCACAGGCACCGTGGGCTTGAGCATGGGCTGTGCCAGGGCTCCGGTGAGCGTGGTGGGTGGGAATCACAGTGCTGGTGGGCAATGCAGAAACATCCCAAGTTTCAGGCAGCCCTGTAAGGGCTTGTTAGTGCTGAAGGCAAAGCCCAGTCACACATCTCTAGAGCAGTAACTGCATGCAGGTTGCGGCTCTGTACTCCTTCCAGTCCCTTCAGAACATCATTTACAGCAGGAGGGTGTTTTGCAGCACAGACAGCTTTGCTCCCAGGGAGACCTCCTGCTGCTTTGAGGAAGGGGCTACTGGGGAAACACTTTTTCCTCAGAGGCAGGAGCTGCCACTTTAGCGCTGGCAAGGCCCAGGTTTGTTGGCAGGCTGGCTGTCCCTGTTCCCTGCTGGCAAGGGCTGGTTCTTAAACCATATGCCAGTCCTCAGAGTGACGGGACTTGAAAGCTGCGGCTTTCCTGCTGGCTGTGGGGCTGGCTGAGGTGTTGTGGCTTCTGCCAGCGCCTGGGAGCAGCCCAGTACAAAAACCTCGCTGCAGCTTGTTCTGCTCATCGAGCTTCCTCCTCACCTGGGGCATTTGAGTATTGAAGGATGCAGGGAGAGGAGACTGTCCCTGTGCTGCCAAAAACCCCTTCCCAAAGGCAGACAGGCTGGTATCCAGGCATGTCCCAGCAAGCAGAGCAGCCCTGCCAAGGGACCTCCCAGGGTGGGACATAGCCAGGCCTCAGCTTGTGCAGGCAGGAAGGAGCTGCCGGCAGGCAGGATTCTGCCAGTCGGGCTCTGTCTTGCTCTTTCTGCCAGGCTGGATCTTGGGAACAGCTGTGGGTCCTGCTCAGAGGGCACGTTCTCCCACTGTGGCAAGCTCACCTGCCTGTACTTACCTGCAGCGAGCCGCTGTGCCAGGAGCTGCCCAGGCAGCCCAGCTTTCCCGTTGACTGTGGGGTGGACTGAGATGTCGTGGCTTCTCCCAGGGACAGGGCTGACTTAGGGACAGGTCTGGCCCTGCTGGCACAGCCTCCACTCTGAGAACAAAAGCCTGGTTTTAGGGTTTTGAAAGCATTTTGACCGAGCCCTGTGTTGGGGAGGGGGCTGCTGCTGCAGTGTCTCCCTGGGGCACAGCCCTGCCCCAGTGCAGCCCTGGCAACAGGGACCTTTGGGGAGTGCAAATGTTCCCTGTCCTACGGGTGGGCTGGCACCGCCAGGGGTGGGAGGGCTGCAGGGTGGGGGGTGCTTCCCCCTCCTGTCCTGCTTCTGAGCAATGTTAAACACCTGGGGCTGGTGCCCCGCTGCTGTGGCATGTGCTGGGGCCTCCAGGCCTGCTGCTCTGTAGGGTTTTCTTTGGGATAACCATGCTCGCCGGAGCTGACGCTGGCTGCTACGCTTGCACCCACAGGTGTCCCGGATAGCTGCCTACGCCTTCAGCGCACTCTCACAGATCCGCGTCGACGCCAAAGAAGAACTGGTTGTACAGTTTGGCATCCCCTGAGCCCACCCCACAGCACCACAGCTTCACCGATTTTTGGGTTGCTTTTTGTTTTTTCCCCCTTCCTTGTCTTTTTTGTTTGTTTCTTTTCCTTTCTCCTCTCCTTCCCTCCCTCCCCATGGCACCACAACAGAACTTGTACAGACACCCGATTTCCTACTATTCACCAAGATGCCCATTGCCGGCATGTCAGCCCTGCCGCGGTACCTGCTGGTGCTGCTCAGAGGCTTTCTCCTCCTCTTCCTCATGGGTGGGTGTGTGTGGGGAGGGGGCTGCATTTTGCCAGACGCCACATTGCACAGGGACGACCACAAAGGGAATGCCAACGCGGGGGCACCCCGGCACGGGTCAGCACCATGTGCCGCATCGCTGAGAAGGGTGGGCAGGAACCAAGGGGTGCCAGAGTCAGGCTGCTGCAGATGTGACTCTCTGCGTGGGACTTAGTGGCGTCTGACACCCTTTCTACTCATTTTTACATGTTTGGACCTTTATTTTGGTTTCTTTTTTTTAATTATTATTTTTGGCCACAGTAGATAAAATCATGTTTATCCAGCACCTGTCTCCGTTGTTCCGCGCCAACCGCAGTGTGGATGCAGTGGGAGAGCCCTGGGGGAGCTGTGCTGACACACATGTCCCCCTGCCCTTCCTGGGAGCAGGTACAGGGGGTTTGGGGAAGGATGTGCCCCTGTTAAGGGACAGCACTTGCTTTTCTGTGTTCTGGTTACGGGGTTTGCTCTGTGCTCTGGATAAAGTCCCTGGAGCCTTCCTCTAATCTCCCAGCTGGTTACTGGGACCCACTGGACCAGCTTCTGGCAAATGCTCTGGGGGCTGGGCAGGGTGTGCTGATGCCCCCAGCCCCATACAGTGAGACAGGGTGAGCTGGGGCTGGAGGCAGCTCTGGACAGCTGCTGGTGGTACAGGGAGGCTGGGGGGGCTTTCTGGTGTCTCCTCCATCCCAACGTGTGGGATCAGATGTGGCCCCATGGCTTCTCCCTACTCTTGGGGCTGAGCAGAGCGGGATGTGGGAGCTGCAAGGTCCGGTTGTGCCACCCAGGTATGCCATAGGGTAGGGGGCTGAGCGTGGCTGCACCGCTGCCAGTGCATCCCCATACCTCTGGGCAGTCCTGTGCCACCGCTAGCCCTTGTGTTGCTGTCTGGGTCTGATCTGTGGGGTGGGGTCCACCTCCATGGCTACCCCAGGGTCCTATTTTGTAGAAAACAACCGCATGAGCCGCTGTCTGCCTCTGTCAGCAGCTCGGGGGAGAGGGTGAGGGTCCTCCAGTACAGAAGGGGTTTGGAGGCTCCTGTGGGGGGAGTGGGGGCCTTGCTGGACCCACCCTGGATGGAGCTGATGCGGCTGAAGTTGGGGAGGGGTGAGCTAGGGGGTCCGCCTGGGCTGGCATCACCCACTGTGGGGCAGGGCCCTTCCTGTGTGGTGCTATGGGGCAGAGTGGGCCTGCACCAACCCTGGGGTTCCTGCAGGTGACCCCCACGCACATCCACACATGTCCCTACCCTGCCCTGGGCCTCTGTGTGTTAGCAAAAATTGTAACCACGAAAATTCTCCAAATCAAACGATAGTTTAGAAAGCTGACGGCAGTTTATTGCACTGCTGGATGCACAGGGGAGATTTCCTCCTAGCGTGCACACCGAGCTGCTTGAGGACACGTCATATACAGCAGAGCCCTTGCACATTCAGCATGCATGATACATTCATTTTCATTCACGCACAGGACTGGTTACAAATGTCTCGCTTCTCGTGCAAACTAGCGCGCACCCTCAGGTAGCACTGCTGAAGGTTTTTATTGAGGGCACGTCTCCCCAGGCGGGGGCTGCCCTCTCTCGGGGGCCATGTGAGTCCGAGGTCACGATCTCCCACTGCCACAGTCACCTTCGCCCTACTTTTGACCAACTTTCTGTGGGTTGCAAGGCCTTATCGGCTGCTCTCCCCTCGGGGCCAGAGCTTCCTCACTCGGAGGCTTCTTCCTGCGTAACTTCTGTGGCACACGAGGCGCGGACCTTGCAAGGGTTGTGAGGCAAAGACATTTATTGTTACTTAGTTACAGCTTTTATAATTTATACTCTGTACGTGCGCTGCTAAAAGCTTTATTATTTCTGAAGCTCTACTGTCCATGCACCCAGGCCCTGCTCACTACAGGCGACTCTGCTGTTCCCGCTGTTCCCTTATCTTCTAGAGGTGAGATCACGTTCCCCCTTGTTTCTGTCTCATCCAGGTTCTTCTCATACTCCCTCAAAGTTATTTACATCTTTGCTGCAGGATCAGAGCTGCACATCGTCAAAGCAAGACCACAGCTTCATGTTATCAATGTCAAACACCGCACCGTTTTTGTTCCCTACAAATCTGGACAACCGAGATCTTTTCCCCGTCCCTTCCTGGCTCCCCCCTTCCCAAGGCTGCCCCCCGCGATTAGAAGCCCCTTCCTTTGCCGCTTCCAGCAGCTTTAGAGAGTCAGCTCAGCCTCAGCTTTGTGCCCGGTCTCTGTAAGCACAGCTACACACTGCAGCAGAGCGTGGGCATCTGGAGTTGAGAGCCGGCGTGTGCCCTGCCCCGGTCCCTTGTGCGTCCCAGCCCCCTGAGCGTGGCTCCCAGGCCAGAGCTCCCCTGGGTCCCATCCGCGTTGGGAGCCGACGGCCCCCCAGGAGCCCCTGCCCCCAAGAAACCCCCTCCTGGTGGCCTGCCAGCCCTGGGCCCCCTCCAGGCGCCCGTTCCTAGGGTGTCCCTGACCCCGACGGGAGCCCCGGCCCCTCCGCCTCGCAGGGACCCCTCGCAGGATCCCCTCGCAGGATCCCCTCGCAGGATCTCCTCAGAGGGACCCTCACAGGGACCCCTCACAGTAAGCCCTCGAAGGGACCACTCACAGGATCCCCTTGCAGGGACACCTTGCAGGATCCCCTCACAGCAACACCTCACAGGGACCCCTCACAGGATCCCCTCGCAGGGACCCCTCACAGGGACACCTCACAGGATCCCCTCACAGCGACACCTTGCAGGATGCCCTCACAGGATCCCCTCGCAGGGACCCCTCAAAGAGACCCCTCAGAGGGACACCTCACAGTAAGCCCTCGCAGGGACCCCTCACAGGATCCCCTCGCAGGGACCCCTCACAGGATCCCCTCGCAGGGACCCCTCACAGGGACACCTTGCAGGATGCCCTCACAGGATCCTCTCACAGCAACACCTCGCAGGATCCCCTCACAGGGACCCCTGACAGGGACACCTCACAGGGACACCTTGCAGGATGCCCTCACAGGATCCCCTCACAGGATCTCCTCACAGGGACCCTCACAGGGACCCCTCACGGTAAGCCCTCGCAGGGACACCTGACAGGGACCTCGCATCAGTGCCCGCCCCGTGCCCGGCCCAGAGGCCATGGGCAGACCCTGGAACACCGGAGGGTCCCTCTGACCATCAGGAAACGCTGCTCCCTGCGCGCGTGCCCGAGCCCTGGCAGCAGCTGCCCACTTTATGCGAAACGGTAAAGTCGGTCACGGAGAAAAGCTAAGACTGGATTTGAAGTTTAGCCCCTCCGCCTCACGCCCGGTCCCGTATCGGCCTGGAGCCCCCCCCTCGTGTCCCCGTACCCTCACTGGGGCTCCCCTTCCCGCGGCTTCACGCCGGCCCCGGTCCTGCTGCAGGGGGCCCCGCGGGTGTCCCCGAACCCGCCGCGGGAGCGCCCCCCCCCCCCCCGCGCCGTTGCCATGCAACGTTCTCCCGGCGTTCCAAGCGGCTAAGGCGAGACTCGGGCCGCGCACAGCGGCCGCTGGGATTTGTAGTCCCCCCCGTCACTCTCGCACCCGCCGCGCGCTCCGCCCCGGCAGCAGCCAATGGTGAGGCGGCGGGGGCGGGCCCTGGTATTTCAACCGCAGCGGCGGCAGCTGGGGCTCAGTCCGCGGCTCGCCGGGCGGCTGTTCCCGTCTTGTTCCGGCGTCGGCGGGGTCTTGGCCGCTCTGCCGCTGGGGCTCCGTGGAGGGCCCCCTGGCCGTCGCTGCCGTGTGCCAGCCCCGCACCGAGCACGGCTGCGAGCCATGTGGGCGCTTTGCCGGAGGAAGACCTGAGCCTACAGCCTGCCCGCAGCCGTGTGCCCGGCTGCCGCGGCCCCTTCCCCGCGCCGTCCCCGGCTGACCGCGGCTTCACCTCCCCAGCCGGTAAGAAAAGCTTCGGGGCGAGTCCCGCTCGGTCCGCGTGGCCAGAGCCCTGCGGCGGCTCCGAGCCGGGGTCCTGCCGCGCCGCGTTCTCACGTCTCGCCCGCCCGCGGCCGATCCTCCGTCTCCGGCCGAGCTCAGCGGGGTCCCTTTTCCCGGGAGGCGGGGGACCCAGCTGGGGTACTGTGGCCCCTGGGGGTCTTCCTTCAGTTCCCGGCTGTTTGCGCACACACGCACACCCTCTGCTTTATCCAGCGGTGTGTGATGGCCGTGGCCCCCCGGGGCTGCTCCTGCTGCCCCTGGAGCCGGTTTAGAAGAACTTTCTCCGCTACCTGCAGGGTACGGGCCCCTCGCCGGCGTGCTTGGGGCAGCGCCATCCTGTGGCCTCAACCAGCCTCGGGCTTCCCAGACGCTCCAGGGGTGGCTCCCGAGGGCCCCCGGCGAGGGCCAGGTGTCCCTCCCTCGGCCGCTCCCTGCCAGCGCTGAGCGGCAGCTGGGTCGCTGGGTGCAGGCAGGGCTGTGGCAGCTGCCGCTCTGGACCGAAGGCAGGGGTCCCGCAGCGCCCCGGGCCGGCTGCTGACTGTGGCATCCGCCGGCGGCGGGTTGCGGCGCTGCTCCGGGGGTGAATCCGCAGCCGCTTGGAGGCGGGGGGGAGTTTCTTGGGAATCAGCCGTGCTGTGGCTGCAGCCAGGTTAGCAGGAGCCGGGGGGGAACGTTGGCAGCGGGGCCCCCAGCACCCTTCCCTGCCGAGCGGCCGGTGCTGCCGCTGCGCTGGGGCCAAGGGCAGGGCTGTGCCAGCCCCGCCAGCCTTCCGTCAGCCGGGGCGCGGGCAGCGAGCGCGGCTGAAGCGCCGCGGCCCTTTCCCCGCGGCTGCCGGGCGGCGTTCCGCGCTGTGCGCCTTTAAGGAGCGCGGCCGGGGCGCGGTGACGTGGGTGACACAGGGCCAGGGAGGGCAGCCGCCGCCTGCCAGCCCCGCCGAGGAGAAGCACAACAACTTCTGTGCGTGGCCGCCGGCTGCCAGCGCTCATGGATTCAACCCGGCACGCCCCCGGTAAGGCGCCGACGAAGACTTTATCCCGCTCCCTCGTTTGCTTGCGGCGGGGCAGAGGCTCACCGTCTCCCGGTGCGGAGCCGCAGCGTGCGGCTCCCGCCCCGGTGCGCCGTGACCCCTGCGCTGTGACTCCCCGACTCGCATCGGGGCGCGGGCGCGTCCCTCCGGCGGGAGCCGCGGGGCTGCGCAGCGCCGTGTTCGGGACCGAGCGGGCGCTGGCGGGGGGCGGCGAAGGACGATGCCGCCAGGGCCGCCGCGGCTCGTTCCCGGCTCCCGTCCCCCGCGGCCCCTTCCGCAGGGCCGGGGCTGGGAAGCGCCCGCAGCAGCTGCCGCGCTCGGTGCGGGTGCAGCGGGCTCCCCGCCGCTGCCCCTCTGCTGCGGCCTGGATCCGGGCAGCGCCGGCGGCACGGGCCGCGGTGGTGGCGCTGGCCGAGCGCTCGGGGCGGCTGGTGTCGGCAGCGACGGGCCGGGCTGTGGCGAGGGCAGGAGCGGGCCTCTCGCTGGGCGCCGGCGCTCCCGCAGACTGGCGCGGGTAGCGCCCAGCGCGGCGCTGCCCGGAGCGCTCGGCAGGATGCGGCCGTCCCTGGCGGGAGCTGGCGTTCAGGGCGCGCGTTTCGCCAGGGAGGTTCGGGAGGGCTTTGGGGGAGAGGCCCCGGCCCGGGCGTGCTGCCCCCCTGGCTGTGGGGCCGAAGGGGCGCTGCGTGCCGAGGGGCCGTGTGCCACGGCTGCGGGGGAGAGGAACTGGTTTTCAGCCAGATTGCAGGGAGGACCTGTCCTGCCGAGGATCCTGCGCTCCCCAGCCGAGCTGACAGAGGCAGTGGGAGCTCCGTGTCCCCCAGAGCCGTTGTGGCTGTAATGTGCTGGGTGTTCCCGGGAAAAGCTGTGGATCCCAGGCAGGCTCCTGGCCCGTCAGGGTGCAGCACGGGGCAAGGAGCTGAGGAGCACCCTCCCCATCTGGGTGATTTTTGGTGGGGGCCCTGCTTGGCCTCTGCCGCTGTTCAGGTCTGTTCCCACCAGCTCCCTTGCCGGGAGGACTACCTCGGTGACACTGGGGATGGCCAGCATGGAGGTGGAGGTGGCCAGAGAGTGCCTGGCAGCGATCCCCCATCCTGGGAACAGTGGGAGGGCTCATCCCCACCCCCATTCAGTGCAGCAGTGCCTGGGGGCTCCCCCCACCCCTGGCAGGTGGCTCTCCTTAGCACTGGTGTCAGTGGGAAGGGGAGCTGGCAGTGCTCAGATGGCTTGGCTGCTGCCTCACCGGGCTTATTTTGGGCCTGGTGACCTTTGCAGGCTCCTTCCAGCCCCTGTGGCTGTGTCCTGGCCGGGGGCAGAGTGGGCAGCCAGCCTGCCCCCTGAGGGGTCCCAGCAGCCGGGTGGTGGGGGACGAGGGAGCCCTGGTTCCCACCCTGCTGGCATTTTGGGGGCCAGTGGCCACGCAGCTGGGAGGACAGCAGAGCAGCTTTGGGCAGTACCGCGGTGGGAGCTCAGCCCCTTCCTGGGTGGGCAGGGCCAGCTCCAGGCCCCCAGCAGCCTGGGTTCCCTCCTCTTTCTTTTTCTAAACTTCCTTCTGCTGTGAGGTCTGCGGGAGATCCCTCTGCCTGCCGAGGCCTGGCAGGCCGTGCTCTCTGTGGCTCCCACTGCGCTCCTGGCTGGAGCTGGTTATCTTGCCTAGTTTGGGTGCTTGTTTGCCACTGATCCCTGGTCCCCCTCTGCTCCCCAGGGGCCACACCACAACTCGTGGCTGCCTCGTCCTGCTGGGGCAGGCTGCCTCTTTGCACAGCACTGGGGGATTTTATTTTATTTCTTTCCCTGCTCTTGCCCATTCCACAGGACCACTGTGGCTGTTGGTACGGCATCCCTACAGTGCTTTTAAATGTCTCTTAAAAGAACCCAGCAAAGTTTGGGGGGGGAGGGGGGGAAGGAGCCGTGGCAGGAGGTGCCAGTGATGAGGAGCCTGAGCAATGGTTTTCCTTGAGCCTTGCTCATTGGGATCCCGACCTCCAGGGGTAAATCCCGGGGGGCTGTGGGACAAGGACCTGGCTGCTGCTCGGCAGTGCTGCTTCCTGCTCGGTGACTGCTGAAAAGCAGGAGGGTGCCGGCTGCTTGCCTCCGTGCAACCCACAGCCAGCCAGGCACAGAGGGAGTGCCCGGTGCTGTGTGCAAGCTATGTATTAATGTAATTACTATGTTTGGCCTTAATTGCCTCACACCATCCCCCTCCCCCCTTTGTTGACATCCCTAGGTCTGGGCAGTGACCTGGCAGCCTTGCGAAGATGCCTCTTCACGAAGCGAGAGCCGCGGCTCTCCTTGCTTGGGTAAAGCCTCCCTCTCCTCCACCATAGCTTGCCCCATAGGGACATGGGACATGGTGCCTGGGTGGGTGCCAGCTGCCGCCGGCACCGGCAGCTCCTTGGGGGCACAATGTCTGGGCTGGTCAAGGGAGGGATTGTGGCTGGGGCAGGTCTTGGGGCAGCTGAGTCCTTGCTGTTCCTGGCCAGGTGGGTGTCTGCAGGAGAAGCCTTGCTCACTGTTCTTGTTGAGTAACTAGCAATGCCAGAACAGCTTGGTCTGGCTGTGGAAACTGCCTGGGAGTTGGAGCTGAGCTGGAGCAGGCAGCAGGCTTGGGATGTAAGCAGCAGCTGGACCATGAAGGGGCTGTTGGGTCTGCCTTGCAAATCAGTGCTTTGCCAGAGCAAAACATTGCAGCGTGATATGAGACCTGTGCCAGCCTGTCTGGCTGTGGGGATTGTGTTCAGCTTTTGCCTAGGCCAGGCAGGGATGGTTGGGAGGGCTGGCTTTGCTGTCACATGCAGACCAATCTTGTTGTCTCCTGCCAGGGGTGTGAGGTAGCATAGTGCGGTGTGGTGTTGTCTTCTGACTGTCTTCACCTCTTTCTAGCTGAACAGCACAAAAGCCTGTACTCATCACCTTGATGATCTGTCACAGCTCCAGGACTGCAGTGTCTTCATCAGAATCATCAACAAAATGTGAGTATGGGGAGCTGGGGAGCACTCTTTAAGCTGCCTGGCTTGTCTGAAAGGTGGCAGTGAGCATGCTTGGGGCTGCATCCCAGAGCCATGGCCTTGGCCTCCAAGAGCCTCTGGCTGCAAGTGTGGTCCCTGTCTGGCAGGGTGGGAGTGGGAGTCCTGGGATCTTCCTCCTCTGGCAGACCTGATGCTGGATCTCCAGCTCCTCTGTGAAGTTCCAGCAAAGCACAGCACCCGCATAAGCAGCACTTTCTGCCAGGCGTGTTCTGAAGCCCGCTGCAATGAAACACAGGGCTTGTGCCTTCACACTGTGGCTCCTTCGTGCATAAACCCACCATGCATGGGATGATAAGCCTTTTGGGCTGCCCTGCTTGGCAGCCTCCCTGTGTAGATAATGTACTGCTTCTGAGTATGATACAGGCATGACAGAGCCTGCTTGCTCTGTCCTGGGACCTGTGGTGGGATAAATGCTTCCGTCAGGAGCTGTGTCTGTTGCCTGTGAGCCAGGGCAATTGAAACCTGCAAGCCACAATGGGCATCAGAGGACTGAGTGTGTAATAGGACTGAGCATGCTTTGCTCCAACTGTGTGTTGTTAATGAGCTGGTGAGGCAAACTGGGAGGGTCTGAGGCTGCCGAGTGTGGCATTGCTTTCAAACCCTTCTGGTGGGAGGCTCTGTGGGAGCCTGTCTACTCTAATTGCCTCCTGAGTGGTGTAAGGAGAGCCTGCTGGGAGTGGGGGTCTGCTTGTGGTGGGTGGGGTGGAAGGAGCTGTCTGCACTGGGGGTATATTTAGTGAGACCTGGTTGATCTCCTGGGCCTGCGCTCTAGCTCAGGTTAGTGAGATCACCAGCGGTGTGTGCTCACTAAAGAGGCCTGACTACAGCTTGATAAGTGGGGCAGACACTGTGGCAGCTGGCTGAGCTGCGGAGCTCCCCACAGCTCCAGGGGATGGGCTGTGGGAAATCCATGAGGATGAAAAATCCTTGTGCCAGCCCCTTCCCTGGGCCAGGTCCCTGCTTTCAGTATTCAGGGAGTAACTGTAAGTACCAAAGTGGTGCTGGTTGAGCACAGCTGGCACAGGTTATAGGCACATGGTTTCTGAGCTGGTGGCTGTTTAGGAAGAGTGTAAGCTCAAATAAGAGCTGCAAGAGGCAGCTACAAGCCCCCCCCTCTCCAGTGTGGGGTCCAGAGCAGTGACCTGGAAGGGAGAGGGGTTTGCGTGTCTCCAAAATGCTGTTTCCCACGAAAGGTGACACTTTGCGATAGCAAGTAAAACAACTGGCTCCATGCATGACCTCCCGTCCCCTGTGGTGCCTCCCTGCCTGGTGGGGATGCTGCCAGCTCCCGATGCTGAGGCTGGCAGGCAGAGGAGGAAGCGGTGGAGGCCAGCAGTGCTTGGACACATGCGCCAGGGGGGCTGGCTGCCTGTCTCAGGCCGTTCACCAAACACAGCCATGTTTGCCAGGGCTGCCAGGAGCGTCTGCTCCTGGGCATGGTGTGGTTGGCTTTTGCTTCACCACCCACCCTGGCATGGGGGCATAGGGCAGGCCAGCATCATGCCTCTTGCTCAGCAAGCTCTGCTGGGGGAGTGGGGGGAAAGGAGCACCATTTGTTTAATTCCTCGGCAAAGCATTAATGCAACCTGTACACTCTTCTAGCCACAGGAGCAAGGAGGGGGAGTCTGTGCTGGAGCGGCCACTGCCAGAGAGGATCTCCTTCATCTGTGGCTTCCTGGAGAGTAAGAGCTGTCCCTGGGGGAAGTGGCTGCCCCTGCTCGGTCTGATCTTGTGTCTGCAGGCTTCCCCCTTCCCAAAGTGACTCTCTGCTGCATTGGCAGCTTCGTGATGTGCAGGCAGGGCTGCCCTGGCCCTGCGGCAGCGTGTGTGAGGAAAGCTTCCCAACGGAAAGCCTTGCTAGAGCGCAGGCTTGATGCAAAGGACAGGGTGCCAGTGGCTACTCTGGTGATGCTGCTTTGGGGTGGTATTCCTAGCCCGGTGCCTGGCTTCAAGCTGCTCGCATTCCACGGGAAAACATAAAACTGAGCAGGAATCCTAGAAGGGTAGTCTTGCACTTTTGCTTGCCCTTTCCTGGAAGGGGAGACATTGTATCCCACCCTCCATAGATGTGACTCTGCTGGTGGTGGAGGAGCCAAAAGCACGAAGAGATGCTGAGGGTGAGGTGGGGAGGCTGGGACTGAGGGGGAAGTTGCCAGGGAGGGGAAAAAAGCCCATCAGACTTAATGGCAGAGGCTGAGCACTGGGGGCTTGGCTCTGGAGCCCAGCCCACCCTGCACCCCTTCTACCTGGGGATGCATCCTGGTGTCCCCCAGCCCAAACACATCACTTCAGGGGGTGGACATGTGCCACGGGCTGGCAGGCAGCATGCTTAGTGGTAGGGGCTCCTGTGTGACTGGGAATCCCGCTTCACATTGCAGAGTACTGCAAGCACAAACAGGCCGCGGAGAACCTGGTCTTGTCACATAAACTCCTGGAGGGAGAGGAGCTGGCGTTGGCCAAGGTAACTGCAGGGCACGCTTTATTCCTAGCTGGCACTGATGACTGACTTGGGGTTGGTGATGCTTACCTGCCTCGTTTCAGGTGACTGTGCTGCTCCTGTATTACACCTCCATGAGCTGCAAGAGCCCTGAGGAGTGGGAAGAGTTTGACTATGAGACCCAGGTAATCCCTTCTGTATTCCTGCTGTGGACCAGGGGTGTGGGGGGAAGCAGAGATGCCTTTTGGGGGGCCCTCTGAGACCTGCCCTCCTGTTCTGGGTTCCCTTGAAAGATGGTGTGGGATGGGTGCTGCAGTGCTGGCCAGGGCATCTGGGCAATCAAATGCTCTAACTGCAAGCGTGGGCACATGCCAGTGCAGGCACAGGCAGGCAGGGAGCTGCCTGTTGCCCCAAGGCTGCTGTGGTTGCTGCCTGGCTGGCCCCACTCTGCCCACGAACCACAGCTGCTGCAGCACAGCTGCTGACCCTGTGGCTCCTCTGACACAGGTTGAGCTGGCATCAATCCTCAAATTTGTGCTGGATAGTGAGGAAAGCCTGGATGAGAACCTGGAGATCTTTCTGCAGAGGAAAGGTGAGCACCAGGTCCTGGCTGCCTGTCCTGTGGCACCAGCCTGGAGTTACAGGCCAAGCCTTGTGCAGGCATAACAGGCACTGGGCATGTTTTTCTCCTGGCTGGCACCAGTGCAACAGCCTGATAAGATGGAGAGGTTAATGTGTTTGCTGTGGTGATGTCCAAATGCCAACTCTGAGTGGGACAGACAGTCCATAACCTTGCCGAGGGCAGTGCTGTGGCACACTGAGTGCTGAGCGCTGCTTGTATCTTCCTGTATGGCTCCTGTGCCAAAAGCACCAAACCGGCATGGATGACACTTTTCTAGAGCATAAAAACATTGTGGTTTTTCCCCTGTTTGTGCTGCTGTAGCTGCCAAGTCATAAAAGCAGCAACACCATCCAGATCCCCTCAGCCCAGGACTGAGTGCTGTCCCCTGTAAGCTCTTCTGTAAGAGCAGGGCTGCCTTATGCCTGCCAGGCTCTTCCCACTTGGCAGCATCCCAGCCTTTGTGGCACATGCTGCTTTTGCTGGAGGAGTGAGGCAGGTGGGATGTGTGCAGCTTTGTGGTGGGAGTGGAGTGCCGGGTCAGGGTTGTAAGGCAGGTTTATGGCTCCCTGGCCTGGAATTTGTTTTTTCCTGCGCACCTGGGATTTCAGCTGCTAAACCCTCCCTTCTGGTATTAATGTGAAGATCACAGCCTGCTTTTCGCTTGTGCTTTGCAGCACCGTTGTCTGCATCCAGCAGCAGCTCCGAGGAGCACTCCCTGCTGTCCTCCTTCCCACACAAGAAAGAACTGCGTTTTCTGGAGCTGAAGAATGTGTCCTCCTCAGATTCGTACGTCCTCAGCCTTTTGGCTGGCAGAGGGGGAGCAAGGGGAGGGAGGAACAAATGACACCTTCTGGGACCTGGAGATGCAGCTGGGCTGCACACTGACTTGACAGACCCTTTTCTGCCATGGTGTTGTCCTCTTCCAAACTGCTCAGGCTTGACATGGGGATGTATGGTGTGAGGTTGAGGTCGGGCTGTAATTGGCTCCTTTTAGCCCAGCTCATTTCAGCCTAATGGGCCCAGAGACTTCCCAGAGCAGCTTGTGGTCCTCCCCTGTCTGTCTTGGGGTGGGTTTGAAGTTATCACTGTGACCCCCTCTGAGATGGGGGAACCAGAGCGGGTTTGACTGTGCGGGGAGAGACATTGCCCTGTGGTCAGCCCTGCGTAAGTTAATGGTGTGCCTCTCAGCAGACCGCTGCCCAGCACACCGTTCTTGCCCGTGGGGGGAGTCATGCGGACCCCTCAGTTCCAGCTGCAACGCCTGAAGAAGCAACTGGCTTCTGAGAGACAGAACCGGGATGAGCTGGAGGTGGAGCTGGCAGAGAATCTCAAGCTCATTATGGAGAAGGGTCAGTTGCTAGTGAGCCATGGTGGGGTGTGGGGAGGGGTTTCTGGGGCTGAGACCTCGCCTGGTTTCTCTGACTGTATTATGGCTTTGACCCCACCACAGCTGTGCTTGTGCATGGTCCATCCTGCCAGACCCCAAGTGAGCACAGCTTGTGGCTTTGGGGCTTTTCTGCTTTCCAAAGCAGACAGGGCAGGTTGGGGTTTGCTGTGCCTGGCCCCGTGGTGGACCAAGGGGACCCTTCCCCGTTAATCTGGAGCCAACCATGATGCTGAAAGCCTTGCTGATGGGAGCCAAGACAGCTCTGATGCTGTTGTTGCAACTCTGAGATGGCTGTTGGTCCCCCTGCCAAATGATTTGGAGCAGGCTGGCAGGTGTAGGAGTCTTGCCATCAGCATCTAAAGCTGTCTCCACCCTGGGGTTTTCCCCAGATGAACATGGAGCCTCCAGGATCCTTCTTCCCTCTCCTATTCCCTTATATATCCTGGGCAGCAAGAGCCATGACTGAAGCAACACCCATGCTGAGCACCAGTGCTGGCAACCTGGCTCTTCCCTCTCCTGCTGCAAAGGTTTTCTAAGCAGCGGCTCCTCACCAGCTTGGAAGAAGGAAACGCATCCCCCGCTGTGCTGTTGGCGGGGTTCAGGTGACATAAAAAGATGGTAACTGGTCCTTTCTTGCCACCTTCCGCAGAGGCTCAGATCACCGTGATGCAGCAGCGGATTGATCACTTAGTTCTGCTCAACAAGAGGCAAACTGCAGACCAGCTGGAGCCAAAGGAAATGGAGGAGCTGAGGGAGAGGAATGAGAGGTAATCCAGGACGTCTGCTCCCTCCTGCTAGGCAGGTCCTTGTCACTCCCATGTCCCCAGGGTCTGTGTTTGTCTCTTTCCCCAGCAGTGCAGTAAATGGGTGAGGGCAAACCTTCCTCTTGTTCTCTGCCTCCTCTGCAGCTGCACCCTGGAGAGGAGATGGCTTTGGCAGCTGCAGAATCACAGAAGGGTTTGGGTTGGAAGGGACCTTCAAGACCAGCCAGTCCCACCCCCCGCCAGGGGCAGGGCCCCCTCCCCCCAGCCCAGGCTGCTCCCAGCCCCGTCCAGCCTGGCCTTGAGCCCTGCCAGGGATGGGGCACCCACAGCTGCTCTGGGCAGCCTGGGCCAGCGCCTCGCCGCCCTCACGGGGAAGGGTTTCTTCCTCACGTCCAACCTAAATCTCCCCTCTCTCAGCTTCAAGCCATTCCCCCCTGTCCCACCGCTCCCTGCCCTTGCCCAAAGCCCCTCCCCAGCTTTCCTGTCGGCCCCTCCAGGCACTGGGAGCTGCTCTAAGGTCTCCCCGGAGCCTTCTCCTCCCCAGGCTGCACAGCCCCAGCTCTCCCAGCCTGTCCCCACAGCAGAGGGGCTCCAGCCCTCTGACCAGCTCCGTGGCCTCCGACGGGCCCGCTCCGACAGGGCCGTGTCCTTCTGATGCTGAGGACCCCCGAGCTGGACGCAGCGCTGTGGGGGGTCTCAGCAGAGGGGCAGAGCCCCCTCCCTCGCCCTGCTGGCCACACTGCCAGCAGCGCAGCCTGGGGTATGTTTGGGCCAGCAAACACACTGTGCTTTGTGGTCAGGGCAGTTGCAGCCTGTAGCCTGTTTTTATTGCAGGGGGCAAGTCCCAAACCACACAGCATGTTCTAACACCCCACTCCCTACCCTAAACCCTGCATGGGAACAGGCATGCTTGTTATGGGAAAAGTGTGCTGCTAGCATGGGACTTGCCTGTCACTGAGGGCTCTAAGGCTGATACTAGAGCCACTTCCCCAGCTGCTGGCCTTCCAATTTGATCCAGTTTGTGTGGATCTGAACTGGGTGGTGTCACATGCTTGAATTCTGTTGCCTGTCACACTGCATCCTGGTCTTTGCCCTGTCCCTGTGCAGCAATGTGTTTACTTGGGAAGGATGCCTAGCCTCTGCCAGTAGGTGCCATGCCTTTTTGTTTTGTCCTTTCCTCACTTATTTCACTTTGCAGAGAGGTGACCGGAGTCCTGCAGCGGCTTCTGCCCTCAGTTCAGAGCAGTCAGGCTCCTCCAAAGCACAGACATTGCTTGTCTCTGCTCCACTTGATGACGTATTGTGACCCAGTCTAGAGCTGAATTTATGGTAGTTTTGCACCATGGCACAGAGATACCTTTGTACTTCAGCAATGTTCAGCAGCATTGGTTCCCAGCGGTGTCCTCACCTGCCTTGGGCTCACACCCCTTGTTTTAACTTTGGCTCCTCTCCCACAGCCTCACGGTGCGCTTGCACGACACCCTCAAGCAGTGCCAGGACTTGAAGACTGAAAAAGGCCAGATGGAGCGGAAAATCGACCAGCTCTCTGAGGAGAACGGGGACCTTTCCTTCAAGGTGCAGGATGCTGTGTCCTCTCCCTGTCCCCATAGCCTAGTCATTTGTGATGGGATGCAGGAGGAAGGATTTGATGGCAGTGATGGCTGCTGGGTTGCTTATAGCTCTGCCACTGGCCTCGTGACCTTGACCAAGTGACTGAGTCTGCTCTGGGCTCCAGATCCTGATCTGAAGGGGAACCATGGTGGGGAAAAAGAGGGGCTAGGCAGAGCTGCTGGCATGCAGTGCTGGTCCAGGGCATGAGCACCCAGGACCTGGAATGCCTGTGGATGCTGCAGTGCTTAGTGCTTAGAAGAGGGCAGCTGGGCAGTGTGGGTGCTCTCTGACCCTCCTCTGGGATAAGTTTTTTTTCTCTTTGTAGCTGCGGGAGATTGCCAGCCGCATGGCCCGGCTGCAGGAAGCCCTGAATGAGCTCTCGGAGGAGCACAACGTGACCCTGGCACAGTCGCGGGTAAAGCAGGGACAGCTGGAGAATGAGCTGTGTGCTTCCCTGCAGGAGAAGGTGAGGGGGTTCTGCCTGGGTGGTGAGTGCCTCCTGCTCTTGCTACTCCTGGGAAGGGTTCCCTGCCATGCGACAGGCTGCTGCCTTCCCCGTGAGGAGAGAAACCCTGATCTTGCCAAGACTCGGTGTCAATTTAAAGCTGGGTGACTGTGCCTCTCCTTGCTTGGTTCCCTTGTGTTGCACTGTGCTCTATCCCATGTCTCTGTCACCAGAAATACTTGGAAGAGAAGATTGAGATTCTCCAGGGGAAGATTTCTGTGCTGGAGGACCAGCTGGCCAAGCTGGAGGACTGCAGCACCCAGGAGAAGGGAGAGGTCATGGGTGACATACTGAAGGTACGGCTGGGTCTTGAGAGAGCCTCTGGCTCCCACAGCGAGGGCAGGCAGTCCTGGGATGCAAAACTAGCTGGAGGGAGTGGCAGGTGCTGGAGGAATGCACGGCAAAGCCATGCAGGGCAGAGCCAGCTGCTCTCTGCTGTTGGATGGGGGTTGTGGGGCTGAGCACACTGTGGGGAGCCCCTTTTGTGCTGAATTTAGAAATACTGCTCCTGGGTAGCTGCTGGCACCCCCAGCCTCCCATAGCAGTGATCTGTTGTGGAGGGGGTGGCTCTGCATGGTGGGAAAAGACTTCTGGTTTGAGAGAGCAGAGTGGCCCAAGGCTAAGGGGAAGGTGGGGTGTGTTGGGGTGCACTGGGGGTGCTGGGAGGGCAGGCAGGTGCCAGGCAGCTCCCATTGGGATGCAGTGCATGGTTCTCCAGTGAGAGTGTAGGATGCAGCTCAACTAACACCTGTGTGTGTGTGTTTTTTCCCCTCCCTCCTCTTTGCTCTGCCAGCTGGAAGAGCTGAAGCAGGAGGTATCCAGCCTTGTCACTAAAGAGGCTGAGCTCCAGGCCACCATCCTGCGGCTGGAGGAGGAGAAGCAGCAGCTGAGTGGCCTTGTTGCCAGCCTTCAGAGCTCCCTCTCTGAGAGCCACCAGGCCAGGGAGAGGCTGGTGCAGGACCTGCAGGCATGGGAGGCCAGCGAGCCCAGCAGGCAGCAGGAGCGGGAAGCGGAGGCAAAGAAACTGTCTAGGGAGTTGACCCTGCTGAGTACCAGGCTGGAGGAGTCACTGCGGGAGATGGCACGCCGGGAGGAGGAAGCTGAATGCTTGCGTCAGGAGGTGGAACGGGCCAAGGCAGACTGTGCTGCTGAGCGAGCCTGTAAGGCAGAGCTGGAGGAACAGCTGCAAAACTCCCTCAACGAGCAGAGGGTGCACCAGAAGGAGCTGGCCCGATGCTGGGAGCTGATGAAGGAGAAGGATGGGGAGCTGGATGAGCTCCGCCAGAAAAACATCTCACAGGATGAAGAGCTGAGGGACCTGCAGAAGACTGTCAGCGAGCTGAAAGGAGAGCTTTCTTTGGAGATGGCCAAGGAGCGGGTGCCCAAAGGGGACAAACTGCAGGGATTCTCAGAGGCCACCCAGAGCAGGGATGTGGAGGGGGACAACATCAAGGCTACCTGCTCAAAAGAGATGTCCCTCAAAAGCTTGGAGGAGAAGACTCATGACAGGGAGCAGGAAGCTGGCTTGAGCCAAGACCTTTACCAGGGGAAGCTGAAGGAGAGCCATGTGCTTAGTTTGCAAGTGGAGGAGCTGGAGCAGCAGGAGGCTACGGCCACCCTGGAGCGAGTGGAAGCCAAGGCGGAAATAGCAGAGGCTTTGAGGGAAGCAGCCCAGCAGCAGGAGAAGGCATTGGAGCTGCAGAAGGAACTACAAAAGGGCAGGGAGCGGACCCAGAGCGAAACAGCTGTCACAGCTGCTGAGAAGGAGCTGGCATCCCTCTCTTCTGCAGGGCAGGAGAAAGGCTGGTCAGAGGAGAGCTGGAAGGAGGAGCTGGAGAAGCAGCGGTTGACTATCAAGGCTCTGAAGAGAGACCAACATTTCCAGAGAGAGCGGGAGGACAAGCTGCGTCAGGAGGTGCAGGTCTGCCAGGACAAGTGCCTCCAGAAGGAGCAGCAACTTGCTGCCCTGCAGCGGGAGTTTAACAGTGCCCAGGCGGAGCGTGCCTCCCTGGAGAGCCAGCACTGCCAGGAGCTGGAGCAGAGGGCGAAAACCCTGGCTGCTCTACAAGCAGAGCTGGCAAAGGCCAGGCTGGAGGCGACTGAAGTGCCATCCCTGTGGGAGCGGTTAGCAGAGCAGGACTGGGCCAACCAGCAGCTGCAGGCAGAGGCAGCAGAGCAGGCGGCACGGCTGGCAGGGCTGCAGCAGGCTGAGGAGACCCGGAGCCGTGGGCAGCAGTGGCTTGAAGCGGAGCTGGGCCGGTTCATGGAGCAGCACACGCAGAATATGAAGCGGCTGCAGGAGCTGGCAGCCAGCAGTCAGCAGGAGGCTGAGGAGGTATTGCGCAAGTTCGAGATGAGGACTAAGGAGTATGAGACCAGCCAGGCAGTGGCTCTGCAGGAGAAGAGGAGGATGACTGCTCAGGTAGGGGCTCCTGCAACTGGGTGGGCTGGGGGTTGGGGGAGCTCCCCAGGAAAATGGGTATGTTTGGTCTTCTGCGCACACCTGAATCGCAGAAGGGTTTGGGTTGGAAGGAACCTCACAACCACCCAGGCCCCCTCCCCCCAGCCCAGGCTGCTCCCAGCCCTGTCCAGCCTGGCCTTGAGCCCTGCCAGGGATGGGGCACCCACAGCTGCTCTGGGCAGCCTGGGCCAGCGCCTCGCCGCCCTCACGGGGAAGGGTTTCTTCCTCACGTCCAACCTAAATCTCCCCTCTCAGCTTCAAGCCATTCCTGCCCACTCACGAGGGTGCCCATGGCTTGGCATGGCT
The DNA here is from genome assembly GCF_963210335.1 of Falco punctatus. Classification (NCBI taxonomy): domain Eukaryota; kingdom Metazoa; phylum Chordata; class Aves; order Falconiformes; family Falconidae; genus Falco; species Falco punctatus. Next base: position 2,680,839 of record NC_137581.1, read on the forward strand.
TCTTGTTCTCATGCTTCTGGTGTGGCCATGGGGCATGTGGCAGGCAGTGCACCAGCGCTGACCGGCTGCCGAAAGTATCCAGGGCTCCTTGACAAAGGATCATTTGTCCTGTGGTACCTTGTCCACAGAGAGAAAGGGATTTGGGGGGAGCTGGGGCACCCTGTTCCTTCTGGGTTTTCCCACTCTCTTGAACTGAATTTCAGCTTGTCACCCAGTTGGCAGGAATGGCTGCTGCTGGGAGGAGGGGGCTGTGTTCCCAGACAGGGTGGTCCAGATGTGGCCAGAGGTGGGTTGCTTTACAGCAGCATTGATCTCAGACAGAGCATGGGTTAGCACTTGGGGAAACAATGCTGGAAAAGTCCCATTTCTCTGCCCAGGGACCCTGCAGAGGCCTCGTGGCTGTGACTGGGGTGGGTTGGGGGCTCCCTGAGCATCCCCCAGAGCAGGGAGAGCCTGGCTGGGCGGGAGCTCTCAGCAGCCAGGGTCTGGCAGCCATCTCCCCTTGCTGAGACCGACAGCTGACCCATGGGACTGCAGCTTGCAGGCATCCAGGCAGTGAGCACACCCACTGCTGAAGGATTTATGAGCTGCCTGCTCCTGCTGTGTCTGGGGGCCTGGCAGGGTCTCCTGGCTCTTCCATGGTGTCACATCCCACGTGTCTGTCAGGACAAGCTGCCAGCAGCCACTCCCCACTTATGAGCCACAGAAGCATCCCCTTGGGGCTAGGATGCCTCCCCTTGAGTTGGCACAGGCTCCCCTCAAGTTGCATGGCTTGAGGCTTGGCACAGAGGATGCCCACATTGGGATGAGCCTCCTGCTTTTACCCTGATAACAAACAGCTGGCAGTGGAGATGCCTGCTCTGGCAACTGGTTATTGCATAACTGCACTGGCTTCCCTCGCCCTTCGGCCTAAAGGGGTCTCAGCTTTGCTTCCAGTGCACCGCTGCTCCTTACGCTTGGGTAGCGCAAGCCTCCTCCCTGCAAAGACTAACATGGAGCAGCTGTGTTTGCCTGCCTCAAGTGTGGTACCTGCAGTACTGGGAGTTTGCTCCGTGAAGGTACAGCTGAACAGCCCCCCGGGGCAGGAAACCTCCGGTGTCCTGCTCCCGGAGCTGGAGGGGAGGGACATGCTCCTCCACTGGAAGATTGTAGGTGGGAGTCTTGTGCCTGGAGCTGGTCTAACTGACCCATACTCTTTCAGGTGGAGGAGCTGAATAAAAAGCTGACCCAGCACAAGAAGGCTGTCCAAACCCAGGAGCAGAGAGTTAAGGTAAACGGGGACCAAAATCCTGCAGGGCTGAGCTCTTGGCCAGCCCTGGAGCTGTTGGTGGCTCTCCAGGGGCTTCAGCTGGGTGAGGCAGGGGTGTGGGTGCCTCTAAGGCAATTTCTTCCCTGCCCACAGGTGCTAGAAGGGGAACTGCAGGCAGAGGCCACCCGCCAGCAGGAGAAGGTGGCAGAGCTTCAGGCACAGCTCACCCAGAAGGAACAGGCAGCCAAGCACTACAAAGAGCGGGTATGGCAGGGGCTGGCATGGCCCTGCTGCCCCCATGCCCCCTGAGGAAGCTTGATGGGTTTTCTCTCCTTGACATCCTAGATGGAGAAAGCAAAAATGTGCTATGATGCAGTGAAGCAGCAGAACCAGGATCTGGCAGAGAAGCTGAAGGCCATGGAGCAACTGCAGAAAGAGAATGTGGAGCTGCGGATGGAGTCAGAGAGGTTGGCCAAGGAGCTGGAGCAGAGCATCCTGCAGGTCAAGGAGTCAGAACTGAGCTGCCAGAACCTCACCAGCCAGGTCTGCAGTCTGGAGGCTCAGGTGGGCACAGCACAGCAGGACTCCACACCCTTCCTCCTCCTCCCCTTTGTTGCTGGCTCTCTGAGGATCCATCCCTTCCTCCTTCCCATCCAGGTGGAGCTTGCCAATCAGCAGCTACAGGAGCTTGGCAAGTTCCAGGGGGCAACAGACACGCTGAAGGGCCAGGAGACTTTCTGCCAGAACCCTGCTGATCTCAGCACTGACAGCCTTGACCTCAGTGGTGGTGGAGAACAGGCACTTAATGCCACCAGGTACCAGCACACTGCAGCTCAGCAGAGGTCGTCCTGCTGCCAGCATTGCTAAACCCCAGTGTCCCCAGTTCTTGCTGTTCCCTGAGGGCTTGGTAAGCCTGTCCATGCTGCTGTCATGCCCCATCTGCAGGAAGGCTGGCTGCCCACAGCTGGAGGCCTCGGTGCCACCAGGCAATGAAGAGTCACTGGCGTCCAAGCAGCTGCCCCGCAAGGCAGAATCCCTGGAGAGCCTCCACTTGGCTCCTCGCCACAGCCACAGGCAACTCCACCTGGGGACCAGTGCCCACTCCCTGGGTGACCTCTCGCTTCACTCCGGGGACAAGACCCCACCGACCTTGAAAGTGAGCGGTGGGTCCCCTGGGTGTGGGGCAGGACGGGGATCCCCTGCAGAAAGAGATATGGTTTGCTGTGCCCTGCAGCCCAGGGCTCACTGGGGACTGGAGGGAAAGACAGGGGGTGGCTTGGGGGAGCTTACTTCCAATGCTCTTGCAGTTGGCTGGGGCTGCAGCCATCACTGGGCCACCCCGAGGAAGCCTGAGCTGCTGTGGGGCTCTTTGTGCCCCCTATGTGCCCTTGTGCCGAGGACCGCTCAGCCCTTCAGAACCCGTGGCGTGGCAGCTGAGTGGGCAGTGCGAGAGGACAGGGGGTCCCAGGAGGTGCAGCCTTTTATCCGCTTCCTCCCCTCTGCCTCTCACCCCGTGGGGCAGCAGCCAAGCAGCTGCAGGGCACAGCACCCCAGGGGTGCTCCAGCCCCGGGCAAGGGCGGCTCTGGGATGGGCTACGGGCTTTGGTGCCTGGGTGTTGGGGTGGGGGGGCAAGCCCTCATGTCAGTGCAGGCTGGGGGATGAAAGGATGGAGAGCAGCCCTGCCAAGGACTTTGGGGTGCTGGGGGATGAGAGACTCAGCATGTCCCTGCAGTGTGTGCTCGCAGCCCAGAAAGCCACCTGTGCCCTGGGCTGTGTGGCCAGCAGGGCGAGGGAGGGGGCTCTGCCCCTCTGCTGAGACCCCCCACAGCGCTGCGTCCAGCTCGGGGGTCCTCAGCATCAGAAGGACACGGCCCTGTTGGAGCGGGCCCGTCGGAGGCCACGGAGCTGGTCAGAGGGCTGGAGCCCCTCTGCTGTGGGGACAGGCTGGGAGAGCTGGGGCTGTGCAGCCTGGGGAGGAGAAGGCTCCGGGGAGACCTTAGAGCAGCTCCCAGTGCCTGGAGGGGCCGACAGGAAAGCTGGGGAGGGGCTTTGGGCAAGGGCAGGGAGCGGTGGGACAGGGGGGAATGGCTTGAAGCTGAGAGAGGGGAGATTTAGGTTGGACGTGAGGAAGAAACCCTTCCCCGTGAGGGCGGCGAGGCGCTGGCCCAGGCTGCCCAGAGCAGCTGTGGGTGCCCCATCCCTGGCAGGGCTCAAGGCCAGGCTGGACGGGGCTGGGAGCAGCCTGGGCTGGGGGGAGGGGGCCCTGCCCCTGGCGGGGGGTGGGACTGGCTGGTCTTGAAGGTCCCTTCCAGCCCAAACCCTTCTGTGATGTCTGGATTTCCCCCTCCTTGAAACAGGCCAAGACTGAGCAACTGGACAGTGCTGACATCTCCTGTACCACCTCAGCAGCTCAGCCCCCAAATGCTGCTCCTGGCACCTCCACAGGGTCTCTCACCAGCATCCCCTCCCAGGAGGCCCTCATCAAGCAGGAAACCTCCTCCGCACAGGAGGCCCCCAGCAATCCAGCACTGTTGGGCCTCCCCGGCTACCGGCCGGTCACTTGCAGTTCTGCCAGGCAGTTGCAGAGCGGGGACAGCTCCAGCCTTGGTGCGTGTGGGCAGGGGGGCTGGCTGGGCTGCTGGCTGGGCAGGCTTGGCTTGGGGTGGCCACTTTTTGCCTGGGATCCCCACCTCAGCCTTCTCTGCTTTTGGGTTTAGACCGGAGCAACATCTACCTGGGCCCATGCCAGGATGAGCCAGAGCAGCTGGACTGGCAGCGCATTGCAGAGCTGCAGCAGCGTAACCAGGCCTGCCCGCCCCACCTGAAGAGCTGCTACCCCCTGGAGAGGGTAAGGTGGGGCAGCAAGTGGGCTGCTCCTCTGCCACATTGGGGCTTAACTGCCCACAGGAAAGGGCATGGAGAGCATTGGTGACGACACCTCTGCATTTCCTCCCCAGACCTTCAGTGGGACCATCACTGATGAGCAGGTGAAGACTGGTGACCCAGAGGAGACACTGCGACAATTCAGCATGCAGCCCTCTCAGAGGGCCACTTGGCACAGCACCCTGGCTGGCAGCTGGCAGCAAAGGAAGCACCTCCTGGATGAGTCCTACCAGGAGACTGAAACTCCCCGGGTGAGCTGAGCTAAGCCTGTCACAAGTGTCCCAGCTGGTACACAACTTCCCTGGGAGCTGGGCTGGGGATGAGGGGCCATGAAGGCTGGTGGACAGCCACAGATGTTCTCCAGATGTTGAGGGGGTTGTTGGGCCACACCAGCAGTGGGACCTTCTGAGCTGGTGCCTCCCCCAGGGCAGAGCTGGCAGGTCTGAGCCTTCTGCTTTCCCCCAGGCTCTGTCCCCTCCCCACAGCTCTCCTCCTTGCTACCAGCTCCCAGGAAGGGTGACCAGGGCTCCTGTTCACCAGATGATGGTTCCAGCTTGTGTTTTCCCCCCATCTTTATTCTAGTCAAAGAAGTGGAGCAGCTGCTTCCTCCTGCCCCAGCCCCACAGGGAAGGCAGTGAGCCGTGCAGCTCTGAGGGCCCGAGCAACCAGCCAGGCCCCAGCGGGCAGGTGAGCAGCAGGGCCTGGAGCAGCCTGCTCTGGCAAGGAAAGGTGGGGGGGGGAAAAAGTCATGACCATCCTGTCCTGCACCTTCTTCCACAGGCTGAGAAGCATCAGCCACCCCAGGGCCCCAGCGAGCAGCCGGGCCCCAGCGGGCAGGTGAGTAGCAGGGCCTGGAGCAGCCTGCTCTGGCAAGGAAAGTGGGGAGGGGGAAAAAAGTCATGACCATCCTGTTGTGTTCTGCACCTTCTTCCACAGGCTCGAAAGCGCCAGTCGCTGGGGTTTAGCATCCTCAACACGCCGAAGAGGCTGGGGACCAGCCTGCTGCGCCGGGCGGGTTGGCAGCAAACCTCATCCAAGAAATCTGGCAGCAGCACCCGCCACTCACCCCGCATTGCTGCTGCCAAGGCCCCCAAGGACAAGGTAGGCACAGCCAACCCCCTGCAGCAAGCTCCCCAGCCTTCTGCAGTGTGGGGGGTTGTAAGGAGAAGCACATGCTCACCCCAGTGCCCCAAAACCCTGCCCTGGTCTCATGGAGGTAAGGGGGGGGACCAGTCCCTGCAGTGCCATGGAGGCAGCAGTGTCCAAGTGTGGGCACAGCCACCTCCAGGGCAGTGGCCATGGTTCACAGTCACTAATGTCTCCTCTCTGCTTTGTCCCTTCCAGCCCAGTCACCAAGAAAAGAAGTCCTGAGGTGCCCTGCCTGGGGGGGAAGTGTCTCCTATCTCCCCTGTGCTTGCTCTGCCCTGGACCCAGTCTGCACCCCCCCACTTCTCTCTGCCCGCCCAGCACTGTGGATACATCCCCAGGGGGGATGGGGCTAGACACTGCAAATTTTCTATTTGATAAAATAAATTGTATTTTTTTTTTCCTGCTCTGCATGTCCTAGGTCATGTGTGGCTGCTGGCTCCTACACCAGGCTGTAGGGTCAGCCAGGCCAGCAACAGGGCACCTGCGTGTGTCCTGAAGAGTGGAAAACCATGATTCCCCTCCTTTAACTTATGCTCTAGCACCAGCTCCTGTCACTACAGTGTTTTGGCACCCATGCAGCCCCCATACTTCCTCCATGTCTGGCTGTGGGGCTAGAAGCCTTGCCACAAATTCACAAGGGCTGCTGCCTCTCTGCCAGCATGGCAGACTTGTTCCCTCCCCAAATCCTCTGCCTTGCCATGGTGTAACTTGGTCCAGCCCTGTGGCTCTGCCTGCGCAAGCAGCAGCTTGCCCAGATGGGGCAGGCAGGGTTCTGGTCAGTGTCTCCAGCCCCTGCAGTGTCGCGACAGAGGGAAGACACAGTCACTCAATATGAGTGATCAGCAGACTTCCTTTATTGTCCCTTACAGTCACCTTTTATGCCTTGTTATAATTAGTTCATACATATTACAAAAGTTAAGCTCATTATTGGTTAGTTGCCTAAATACCAAGCCCGCCCCTAGTTTCTCTTCTGTAGTTTTCTGTTCCCACCTGCAACATTCTTTTCCCACCGAAATCTTCCTGTTATTGTGTAACAAGGACAGCCAAAGACAGTGTATTTTGCTTTACTTCAGATAAGCTGAGAGCGATGTGCATTTTTGTCCAGCCAGCTGGACTATGACTATGAGACCTTTTTTCAGCTAGCCAGTTATCCACACTGAAGCAGCGCTGCTTCAGTCCCCGAGTGCCATGACATGGGGCTTGTCCCCACTCTGCACTGTGCTCACAGCCCTACCCCAGGTGGTAGGATGAGGCCAGGGTGCCTGGTGTCCCTGCCTGCTCTTCACAAGTGCTGGCATGTCATTCCACCTCCACCACATCAAAGGGCAGCTCACAGATGGGGCAGCACACCCAGGTGTTGCAGGATGCCTCTGCACGCAAGGATGAAGGCCAGGCTGGATTAGGATCTTCCTCTCCACGGCAGGAGGTGTGTGCAAGGAGATCCAGGCTGAAGTGACCTGCAGAAAGGGGAGGTGACGCCATTGCCCCAGGCTCTGCAGTGCTGGGGTGAGCACAGGGGCCTCATGCTCTCCCTGAAGGTTCCTGTGGCAGCCCGGCACGCCTGATATGCTGTATCATCCCTCTTCTGCCTGTCACAGGGCTGGTGCCAGGGTGCCCTGCATGTGTGGTAGTGACATGTCCTGGCTGTGCAGCTGTCACTGCTTCTCCCTGAAAAGCTGGGGTTCAACGCACATGTGGGGACAGCAGAGCCAGCAGCAGCCACAGGTGTCCCCTCACCTCTCTTCAAACCCAGCCGCCTCCACTTGGAACCCACCTCAATGCTGTGGCAGCTCCACAGCCACTCTCATGCAGCTCAGCTTGGCCTCCGTGGCTCCCACAGCACAGGACAGCTCACCCAAGCACCATCCTGCTACTGCCTGGGATGGCAGGGCCAGGACCTGCCCCAGCTCCTGGGGATGGAGCTCTGGGCTCACCCCCCACAAGTCTCTCCTACCATCGCTTCAACTCCCAGCCTGCCTGAGGGGACTCTGTCACCAGCTGGACAGATGAACAGACAAACACAGTGTGCTCTGGCCCAGAAGCATGTCCCGCTCCCTGCTCAAGTCAGCCATGCAGACTCCATGTTTACAGGCAGGCTGTTTCAGGCCAGAGGACCCACCTGAGCATATGGGGCAAATGCCCGTGTCATGACTGCTGTCACCCCTCTTGGCCTGTCTCTCACATCGGGTGTGGGCTCTGGCTCTTCCTTCTGATGTGGACTGCCCTGAGGCAGCTGGCAGAGACCTACAGGGGCATTGCAAGAGCAGGCGTGAGCTTAGGGCTTGCTCCGCTGTGCCCTGCCCAAAGCAGTGAAAGACTACCCCAGCCAGGGACCAGATCTGGCAACGCACCAGAAAGGAGAAGGGAGCAGTGCACCAACTGCCCGGCAGGAGCAGGCAAGGAAAGATTCAGAGCAGACAAATCACCGGGGTGAGGGCAGGGGATACACGGTGACTTGAGGGATTGATTACCTGCCCGCCGGGCTGGGAGGTCTCTGCCTGGCTGCCTGTGGGCTCTCGTGGGGGCTGCAGGGACATCCCGTGCAGAGCCTGGGGAACAGCAGACAAGAAGTAATCGTTCCCTCTGCCCGACAGTGCCAGATCTCGTGGTGGAAGGGGCCGGGTGAGAACTGAACCACTAGTATTCAGGGGTACAAAAAGACCCCTGTGACACAAAATAACAATCACCCCTTCCAGCTGCCTTGCTGCGGACACTAAATGGAACGCAGGAGGTTTCTCGGTGGGCTGTGGGATTTACCATTGAACTCCTCTCATGCCAGTAAGGAGGGTGACTTGCAGAGAGGAAGGCCACTCTTGCCAGGACACAGCCTGCAGCCAGTGGGGCAGAAGAAATGGGATCCCTCCAGGCATGGGGAGCACCCTGGCAGCTGTGGATTCACCCTAGCCTGCCCCAGGTGGGATCACTCCAGCCACGGGCAGAGCCCTCAGCAGGACAAGATCCATTTGGATAATTCTGGGGGGTGCGTACCAACTATGCAAAGGCTCTCTGCACTGCAACATGCCCTACGCCAGCCATGGGCAGCTCTGGCTCACCTGGGTCCTCAGCTGGCAGCTCCGGGTCACCCCCCTGGCCTCCTGTGCTGGCTCTGTGCCTCAGCGCCTGGCTCCACACTGCTGACAGCACCATCTGGGCTGGTCGGCTGAGGCAGGCTGGGCTACAGGCAGCTGGCTCTAGCTGCTGCAGGCGGCTCTTCAGCTGCTCCTCCTCCCTTGAGCTCCTGGAGGCAGACAGTCAGCCCCGTGGGGAGGTGAGAGCAGGCAGGCTGGCAGGAGCCAGAGCTCCAAGCACCTGGGGGCTTGGAGGCAACACCTCAAGGTGGCTCCAGGCCTGGTTGCACAGGGCAAGGATGGAGATGGACCAGAGCGGGCTACATACGAGCATGGATTTGGAAAGAAAGTCCAGCAAAAGGCAGGGCTGGAGCGCCAGGGGCTGTCCGCGGGCTCGGGATCCTCCTGCAGGACAAGGGAATGCCCTAGGCAATTGAGACAGGCTCTCTGTGCCCCTCACCCCGGGTGCAGCCCCTGGTCCAGCCAGGAGAGCAACCTCTTGCCCTCTCCATGAAGCACGAGCAGCAGAAGTGGAAGAAGCAGTGGAAGCCCCATCACTGCTACCTCCCAGTGGGTTCCCGCATGATGAGCACACAAGGGGCACCTACTAGGCTTTGCTGTGAAGGAGGGGGGTGGCTGGATGTCCTCAGGGTCCAGCAGCGTGCGCACACGGATGAAGGACAGTCCAAACTGGCTGTGCTTGCTGAAGGGCTGGCTGCAGGTGAGCCGCAGGCGGTCCCACTTCTGCCCCACTGCCAGCACCAGGAAGTCTGCTGCAGAGGGGCAGCAATTAGGGTGGAGGGGGCATACTGGATACCACTGTCCCAGCACCGCTCCCACCTCAGCTTGTCACCCTGTGTCATTGTTCTCCCTGCAGAACCAGGACACAGTGACAACTGGGGGATTATGGGTATGGGAAGAGGCCAGGGCATGGGAGCAGAGCTGGTACAACCCTCCTGAGGCTGCACAGTGAACAGGACGGCCACAACCCCTGATCTCCATCCCTACGTGTCATTCCCTAGTCTCTCCTTCCCTTTCCACCACCCCCAGCTAGCTGCAGCCCATCGGCAGCCCCCCAGCCTCTCTGCTCCGGGCCTCTTTCCTTCATATCGGGCAATACTTACCTTCCTTAAACATCCGGACCCTGCAGCGGTTCTGGTCCAGCTTTGAGTCAGCTGGTGTCATCAGCCCAACACTGGGAACCAGGGTGAGATAGGGTTGGTTTAGTGGCTATGAGGAACATCCCACCTCGATCTGGAGGAAGGCGCAGCCGCAGTTGCCTGTATTAAAGCAGGAAGGATGTGAGGTTCAGGGCTGCCGAGCCCATCCTGGGTACAGCCCTGCCCGAGCTGGCAGCAGGGAATGTACCAACATCCACGTAGCCGATGGGACTGGCTCTCTCCAGCTGCAGCTCCAATCTCAGCTGCCTGCTGCGGTCTTGGGGGCAGCTGAGCCAGGGACGAAGCCTGTCCTCAAGCAGCAAGTTCTCCACCGGGTACCTGGGGTCCTGCACGTGACGGCAGAGGTGCCATGTCACACACCAGCTCCCTCCCTGCCTGCCTTCCCCTTCCCCTCCATCTCGTTCTGGGTGCGGGGGACTCTCTGGCAATGCACAGAAATTGCACTCCGCTTTTTGAGAGGAAGAATTGCACGCAATTCCTGCCCTTCAGCACTAATTAGCAAGCTTCAGCTGGTACTTAACAAGGAGAGCTGTGGCGCTGCACCCTGTCACACCCCATACCGAGACACCCCCCCTCCCTCTTCAGAGACCTCAACAACTCGGAGGGAAACCTGGGCTTTGCAAACCTCCCATCGAGCTCCCCGCCTTGAGGAAACACCCCAGAGACCTGTGAGGAGGACACAACATAGCTGATTTTGACTGGAGCCATCTGAGATCCCCTGGAGACAGCTCTGTCGGGACCGAGCTTCCTTTTGGATCCCTCCGGCACCTGGTGAGGAGAGGGCAGGTCTGTGGCAGGACTGAGCATCTCCTGGCAATGAGGAGCTGGGGCTCCAGCCAAGCCTCTGCCCCCGCCTGCCATAGCACAGCTCACCCCACTTTCAGATGGTGCAAAGTGGGGGGCTCTGGGGCAGCCTCTTCATTAGTCCCCGTTGACTCCAACCTCACCCCCCAGCCTCATCCCCAGCCCCAGCGCCTCCCAGCTCTGCCCCCTGACCTTGCAGCCTTGTTTTGCCACAGCATTAACCCCCCCCAACTGACTCACAACCCCCCAGCCCCATTCAGCCACCCCTCTGCTCTTAACTCACCCCACAACCCCACCCGCCCCCCCGGCTCCATTCCACCCCCCTGGTGCCACCCACACACAGCCCACAAGCTGTAGCCCCATTCTGTCACCCCAGTGCCCCTAGTCCTTCCCCACAACTCCCCTCAGACCCTCCAGTCCCACCCCCCAGCGTCCCCAAACACACACACAACCCCCCCAGATCCATTCTGCCACCCCAGTAGCCCCCAGTTCTGCCCCATGCCCCCCAGCCCCATTAATTCCCCAGCCCCCACCCCATTCACCCCCCGTTCCACCCCATGACCCCCTCACAGCTCTGCCCCATGACCCCCATCCCATTACACCCCCGAAGTGCCCTGCAGCCCCCCTACCCATTCAGCCCCCCCCCCAGCCCATTCAACCTCCCAGTGCCCCACAGCCGACCCCCCAATCGCACCCCCAGACCCCTCACAGCCCGGCCCCACAGCCCCCCCAGCCCATCGCACCACCCTAGTGACCCCCAGCCCTGCCCCCCAGGCCGCCCCCTCACGGCTCTGCCCCACGGCCCCCCCAGCCCCTCTCCCCCGAGGCGCACCGATCCCGAAGCCGCCGCCCGAATCTTCCGCTCAAACCCGGTGACCCCTGACCTCCGACCCGTGACCCAGAAACCCGGTCCCCGCCGGCCTGTCACTCCCCCCTCGCTTAAGTCCCCGGCCGCGGCGCCTGACGGGACACGCAGTCCTCTGGCTGGGCCGCGGTGCCGCGCTGCGGCCCTAAGGAACCGTCTGCCATGTGCACTCCCTCCGAAATAGCGTAAGGGGGCGGTGACATCGTTAGCCCCGCGGTGCGAGGCGGCCGGTGTAACCGGGTCCACCGGAAGGGACTGTGCGTCCCACTTCGGGACTGGAAATGGCAGAAGATCCCTGGCCGTGACAGCTCGCCCCTTCCTTCTGCCTGTAGCGGCGCCTCTGGCGGCTGCCCCACCCCTCCTCTCCTCTGATTGGCCGTCGGGGCAGCGCCGCGCCAAGCGATTAGCGGAGGTGCGACGGCGTGGCCGGTGATTGGCGGACGGTGGCGGAAGAAGCTGGCCGCTGGGGACGGGGGGGGCAAGATGGCGGCGGTGCTGGAGGTGGAGGTTGGGGGCCCCGTCGAGCGCGATGTGGAGGAGGTAGCGGGGGGCCGGGAGCGCCGTGGACCGGGGCGGGCTGGGGGCCCCCGGGAGGGTTAGGGAAGGGGGGCTGTGGGGCGGGGGACACCGGGTTGGGGGCACTGGCTAGGGGACAGGGCCCTGCGGCGGGGGCTGCGGGGGGCTCGGCAGCGGCGGGCAGCGGCAGGCTCGGGGCTGGGGGTGCTGGGGTCGGGGGAGGTGGGGCGGACGGGTGTGGGGGTGTGTGCACTGAGTGCAGGGGGACCCTGGGGCGTGGCGGGGGAGGGTGGTCTGGGGCACTGGGAGCTTCCAGGGCTTTGGGTCGGGGGGGTATGGGGACCGTTAGGGCTGAGGGGCTCTGGGAGTCCCTGGGGCGGGAGGGCCCCGGGAGAATCTCCAGGCCCCTGGGGCAGGGGGATATTGGGGGTCCCTGGGGCAGGAGGGCCCTGGGAGCATCTGAAGGCCCCCGGGGCAGCGGGGCATTGGGGGGTTCTGCGTGAGGGCGCCTTTGGGCTTTTTGTGGTGAGCTGCAGTGGATCTGCAGGGCCTCAGGAGGAAGGGCTTTGGAGGGCTGTGGGGTCCCTGTGGGTCTCGGAGGCACTGGGGAAGGGTGAGATGGATGAGAATGTGCCTCTGGGGTGGGCAGCCGTCCTGAGTGGGGGGTGAGAGGCTGGATGTGGCTGGAGGCAGCTGTGAGGAGCGCAGGGGAGGAGGGCGGTGGTGGAGGGGAAGCTCAGAACAACCTTTGAGCTGTGTGAGAAACTGGCAGTTTGGGACATGGCAGGTAACTGGCGACAAGGGCCTCTGAAAGACTTTGCATCCCTGAAGTGGCCAAAGTGCCTGTTTCCAGACAGGGCCCCTCGAGCTGGCGCAGCTGAAGAGGGGCCCTGGAAACACTAGCTGGGTCCTTTGGCACCTGCGAAGCTTCTCTGCTGTTAATTCATTCTCTGACTTTAAAACTCACTGCTGGAAAAGCCATGCGAGACTGGGGTGGGATTTGCATTTCAGAGAATACGGGAGGACGCGGGGCTGCTTGCGGTGCCCTCGGATGCCGGCAGCACGGGTAGTGTTCTCTCCTGGCAGCGACTTCTGCCTGTCACCTTGGTGCTGCGCCGTGTGAACTTCCGTGCTGAGATAATCAGTGGCCCTGGTTGCTCTTGGGGAATTGAAGCCATGTGAGGTAGAGGGCTTTAACTGAAGTTCCCACTGTTCCCATGATGGTGTTCAAGCATTCCTGGAGATGAAAAATTATAAAGCCAAAAAGAAAAAAAATCTGCTCAAAAAGCTGGAATTGAGAGCAGGGGCGTGCCTGCTTCTACACAACGGGAGTGTGGCATCTGTGTCTGCCACGGCATGTGTGCCACCGTACCACAGCACTGTAATGGCACTGCTGTCCTAGGCTTCGTCATGGCTCTTTGCTGTTACCTGCGCTTTGTACTCAGGAGTTTTCCTTTTGCTTGCAGAGTGGTTCTGTGTGCGTGCAGCTGGCAGCCCTGCTGGAGCAGCAACACAAGGGGTACAAGATGCTTGGCTGGTGCAGTTGGGGTTTTTCAGTGCTTTTCCTCAAGAACTGGTAGTTTGGCTTAAAATTTTTCAGGTGCTGAAGGTTGTATTTGGGAAGTTTACTGGCAGGGTTGACTTGTGGAACTTCCCTCCTGTATGGCTGAGCTGTGTGAGCAAGGTGAGACAGTCTGCCTGAAGCGCAGTAAGAGCTTGTGCATCCTTCCTGTGCCATGTGTTGCTGCCAAAGAGCAGGTACAGTGGGCTGACAGGAGGATTCAGCCTCAAATCCAGTGACCAAATGTCTTTAGCCACAAGTTGGTCACTCTTGAGTTACTTCTTGTTATATTTTAAGATGTTCACTGGTGGCTTTTTTATGCCAGAGAGGTGTTTGTCCAGCCAGGCTTTGGAGAACACAAAGGTGTATGTGTGCATGCTGGAACCAGGCTGTCTGAACTCCTCTCTCAACAAGCAACCCTGCCATCCCCCTGTGAATCTCTTCCATTGTGATAAGTGAGACTCAAAGCAAACTAGTAAGCAAACAGTAAGCTCTTGCACTCATGAGCTCTTTAGTTCAGTGCCAGCAGTAGATGGGAAACCTTTTCCATGTAAAAACATAGAAGAGCTGAAGATGCTTAGAAGTGAAATTCCTGTTTTTCAGTCCAACAGAAAACTGTTTTTGGGACTGGCTGAGAGGGCGTTGCGAGGAGGCAACTGACGGGCTGTGCTTAACTCTGTGCTGTGGTTCCACAAAATCCACATCCATCAGGACAAAATCCGTGTGCTTGTGTCTGAGATCTTGGCAGCTCTGTGGGCTGAGCACATCGCTGAGGAACAGTTAAGGGTGGAGCTGGTGCACGGTGGAGATCTGAAAGCAGTTTAATGTTTCACTTGGTGCACCCATGTGGGATAAACACTGAGTGTCATGTGGCTTTGGCTCTGCCTGATTGTAACTCAGGCTGTTGTCAAAGGTTTAATTTGCGATTGTTGAAACATTTGATCAGTTAGGGCCTTTTACTCCCTGCTGATTGTTACTGTGCTGTTTTGTGAGCAGAAGAAATGAAGACTTGAGATTCCAAAATTTTCTCAGACTTCACTAAAGAGCCTGCCTCTTTAAAATCTGCTTCAGGTGAATCACTGCACTCTGGGCATTCTCTTGAAAGGTATTTATTTCTCTTGAGATTTATCTTCCAGTTATTTCAGGTTGTTCCTAGTGAGTGATGTGAAATATATACTGAGGCTGGGGCTGTGGGAGAGATGAAATCAGGTCCCGGGCATCCTGGACCCTCGGCTCTTGTGCCTCTGCCCGGTGCTGTGCATAGCAGATGCTGGCTGCTGTTGGTTTTGATGGCCAAAATACTGTGGAGCTGTGCAACATGAACTGTAGGCTGGTCTGTAGCTTGGAACTGAAATCAGCAGCTGCTTATTCTCTGTCCTCAAGACGTTCTCCTTACCTCCTTCCCAGATTTAGAGCGTAAGGAGATTACAGCCAGCTTGCAGCTGGGTGGTTGGTACGTGTGCCTGGAGATCTTCCTGTCTCCCTGCTTCTGGACTGCGAGAAACAGGCGGTTATGAGGTTTGTATTATAGGTAACCGCAGCCTTTGTGTTTTCCTAGAGAGGAGTTCTCTTGACTGTCCTGGTGATGGGGATCACAAGTTTGCTGAAAACTGAAGAGTGGCATGAGTTTCTTCCAAGGGTCATGGTACTGTGTGTGAGGAGAGAATTGGACTTTAGTCATAGATAGCCAGTTTCGCCAAGCTGTCACGCTGAGGGGGCTGGGCTTTTTGAGTGGTTCGTGAGTTCTGGAGGAGACAGCTAGCAGAATATATAATTCTTAATTCCTTATGTTTTTTTAAAAAAATAGTAGTTGTAAGAGCTCTGGTTTGTCAGACAGAGGGCATCCTGTGCTGGTATTGCCAGCAGGAGTGGTTTGGTGCTCAGGGCTTGGTGGAGTGTATCTTCAGACGCTTCAGTCATTGTCGTGGTTCTTGTCTAACCCCTCTCTGCTCTGGTAAAGGGAGACTTAGGAGCAGAGGCTCTTCAGCCTAGCTGGTGGGGATAGAAAGGGACCCAAAACCTGGGTGTTAAAATGACAGACCCAAACTAGAAATAGAACAAACACTTAATGGTAAGAGCAGGTGCTTCCTGGCACCGTCTCTCACGCTTGGATTCACCATTGCTATTCATTTTTAGAACCAAAGCTAGATTTCTTTGGTAAAAGAGTGTGCAGATCAAGGAGGAGTTAACTGGAAGGTTCAGTTTGCAGTGGCTGCTCTGCCAAGTCGTGTCTGACAGTCATCAGATCGCTCTGTCTCTGCTTGAACATCCCGTCTGTCACGTCCTGGCCCCCCCTTAACAAAGTTATTTCAGGAGCTTTAAGCTCTGGGGAATCTGGTGAAACTCAGTCCCTGTAATTGAGTGAAAATTATGTCTGATGCTGTGGATTCTTGCACCTGCAAGGACAGCTTACATGGCAGTTGCTGCTTTGGAGGATGGCTAGGTAGGAAGCGTTCTTCTCTGTGAAATGCAGGATTGCCTTAGGGTATGGGGCAGAGAAGGCTTTAGCTCATTTGCTGGAAGAATTTGTAGATTTGGGAGAGAGGCTGAAAAGTGTTCCCTGAGCATGGGACAGAGCAGCGTGGATGGACCAGCTGCTGGTGTGCCACAGAGGAGCGACCACAAGCTGCTGTATGCTGAGGGGAGAAATAATTGATGTGTTTGGAAGGTGCTGGACTGTCTGTGCTCGTAAAATGTCCTCACGCAGTGAGGGCAGGGGTAGAGCCTGGGGGGAGCAGGGATCTCCTGGGGAGTGGCAGTGGGAGCCCCTGGTGACTTCCCAGAGCTTGCAGAGGGGTTGACCTATGCCAGAGCTGAGCTGGGCCAACAAGCACTTGGAGTTTATCAGCTTTTGCTTGCAGTGATTTGAGAACATTTTTGAATGATTTTTTTTTTCTTTTACTGTTTATCAGAGCAGTTGTTCCAACTCTGAATTGGGTAGCTGACTTTTTGAAGGGAAAGCAGTGACTGAACTGATTAATCTGGATGTGGATGTTTTAGGAACAGAAGAGCTTGGGGAATTTGGGCAATGCAAGCATACTTCTTGGAGTCAGTGTCAGATCGTCACATGCTGTTTCCTATGCAGGCAGGCCAGTGAGCTTGAACAGGGATTTTCATAGGTCTATGTTTTGCATTTGCCTAAGTACTGAAGCGCTTCTTGAAGGCCTTGGGGACTGAACCTCTCGCAAGTGTTGCTCTAGGGTGAAGCACAGCAGATGTCTAATAGCACACAGACGGATTGCTGCCACGCACGTGCTTTCCTGCCTCCTCACCCTGGGATATAATTAGGCGCCGCAGAGGAAGTGAGGCAGCTATGTGTGTCCTCAGCTGAGCCCAGGTGTAATTGGAGGTGCTGCCTGCAAGGCATCGGTTTGGGGAACAGTCCCAAGGTTGAGGGATATCCCTGTGGTTCAGTACCCAGTGATCCAAGGCTGGTGGTGCTGAGGTGGAGCCTGTTCCTGTGTACATGTCTCCAGTGTGTACAGGAAAGCGTGATGATAAAGTCCTTGCTGTGCCTTGGTTTTGGTACCTTTTCTTATGGTTCCACACCTCCTTGCTGGTAAACATCCAGGTGTGGGTCATTCCGGGCTGGCCAGCCATGCACTGGGCTGTGGCTGTGCTGGGGAAGAGTTAGCAGCCAGGGCGGGTGCCAGCCCCTCGGCTGTGCTGGAGGGTCTCCAGCCAGCTGGGGGGTTGTAAACTGTATGTTTATATGCCCAGCCCCAGCTGAGCTGCTGTAGGTTTTATCTGTGTTTGTGTCTTGCCGAGGAAAGGTAACATGAAGTCAGAGCAGTGGGATTTTGTTTGCTGCATCCCCAGCACTGTGTGTCAGGGTTTGTGCTGGTGCTGGGATGCCCAGCCAGTGAGCCCGTGCAGGAATGTGACTGGTGCTGGAGGCCTCTTCAGTTCTTATGTGAAGATATAAAGCTCCAGGAGAAAGCTGAAATGCAGTATCAAAGGTCCCCTCACTGCTGCCCAGTCCAGATGCCTCATGGAGAGAGTATTCATGCCAAATTTTGCTGGGGGAAACGGGGAATTCTGTGAGACTCGGCCTTTGAATGCTGCTTGCTTGCAAGCTGAGAAGGTTAGCCTGGGGTCATGGTTCTGCAGAGGGGGGGGCCTTCTAAATCACTTAGGCTGGTTCCTTTTGTCCCCTAAACCTGTCAGGCAAAGGCTGTCCTTGACGCTCTGTGTGCAGCTGGGCAGTTTCAGCTTGCATTAAGCACAGATTACACCAGTTCATCATCTCTTGTTGGTAATAACAGCAACTCCTGTTGCTCTTGGTTGCTCCTGTTGGGCAAAACCTGCTGCCTGTAACACTTGGGAGAGACACCCAGCCATGTCAGCAAAGGAAGTCCTAAATCTTTCTTCTTCCGTGATTCTGTCTGAAAATTTGTTTGTCGATGATTTGTGGGTGACATGTAGACACCAACCCCTGTCCTGCACACTGGTGGAATTTGGGATTCCCCTCTCTGTCCTGTTTCTGATGTGCACTGGGGTCGCCCCTGTGTGCCCAGAGACGCCTGGCTGGGTTTTGAACATGGGACTTGAACCAATTCCTCTAGGACGGTGAGCTGCAGTGAAATATGGGAGTATGAGGGGAAAGGTACTTGCAAGTGGTGGAGGAGCAGGGGGACCCTGTGGCTCTCCCTGTGCTGCCTGGAGGGTCAAAAGACAGCTCTGGGCTGCGGTGTCATGATGGCATGTCCAGGGTTTGTTGTTTAAAGCTGCTGAATCTAGGGTCTCCCCCTTCTGAAAGTTCTCAAAGAGCAGTCCTGGGGGTCTCACAGGATGCCTTTGCAGCTGCTGCTGCTGTCATCACTGATCGCATCTCCCCGGGAGATAAAGGAGCCGGGTGCTGCGGCCGTGTTTCATGCGATGAGCAGGCGGTGTAGACGCGGCACAGCCTTGCTCCTGTGGGACATAAACCAGCATCTGTGCCGATTGGGCAGATGAAGGAAATCAGCTATCTGTTCTAGGCTGGTACTTCAATAGCTGATTTCTGTGGTGTTTTTTTTCTCTCCCTAGGTTGATCTTTCACACTTGTCCCCAGAAGAGAGATGGAGGTGAGTCTGTGTTGTGAGGTGAACTGACGATTACAGCTTGAGTGAGCTCCTGCTACTGACCAGAGCTACCAGCAGCACAGCCCATTTTCATGATGGGAGAGGACAGTGTTATTTGTTAGAGGGAAGTAGGAACTGTCCTAAAAGGCAATACTAACATGTTTTTCCTTTAAATCGCTGACTAGATACTCCTCCTTTTCCTCTAGTCAAACCCATTTCAGCCAGACATTTGTTGAAAGCACAGTAAGGCTGGTCTCTCAGTATGGATTTATACAGGGTGGCTTCAGATCAGAGAATTTGGCATATTTGTTGGGTTTGGATATTTTTTTTTCCCCCCTAAGTTGAACTGTCTTGTCAGCTTGAGACAGAGATGTAAGGATTTAAGAGGTCTTAATTCTGTCTTGGGTTTTGGTTAAACAGCACAAGCTGCAAAGAAATCCCGGGTGTCTGCAGAGCATCAGTCTGGAAATCTCTTCTTCCAGGATACGCATGGGGTTATCCAGGGCAGAGAGAAGCAATTTGCTGGAGTCAGAGGGTTTTGCTGGCTATAGACTGTGCCCTGCCTGTCCAAGCCTTTTCCTTGCTGGGTGAGAGGGAGGATGGTGCTGGTGGCTCTGAAACTGGGCTGAGGGTTTGGTACTGAGAGCTGGTGCACACTCGTGGCGTCAAACAGCCACTCAGCTGATGCTGTTGCAGTGGTGAGTGAGTTACGTGAAACGTGTGCTCCACGTTCCTTAGTTCAGATATGTCAGTGTGAGTTCTTTCTGCCTTGTTCATACCGGGATGGGCTGAATGGCAGTCTTGGCTTTCACAGTTTAAGAATGAGCTAGTCTCAGAGAAGCCTTTTGTCTTTTCTCCTCTGGATTGCAAGGCAGCACCCATCTCCACGATGCTCCTTTGTGGTGTTTCTCAGTCTGGTCTTCCTGGCTGCCCGTGCCGAGGTGTTTGTCAGCCCCACGGTGCTGTTAGCATGTGATCTGTGCCCGCATGCTCTTCAGCCACCTTTTCCCTGTGTTGCAGGGTGGAGCATGCACGAATGCATGCCAAGCACCGTGGTCACGAGGCTATGCATGCCGAAATGGTCCTCATCCTTATCGCCACGCTGGTGGTGGCACAGCTCCTGTTGGTTCAGTGGAAGCAGAGGCACCCTCGCTCCTACAACGTAAGTGTCTCCCATGCAACCGTTTTGTCTCTGAGGCGGGGTGTGAGTGCTGAGTGATGCTGTCCTTTAGCTGATGAGAAGTATGCTCCTGGTTTTCTCTTTTTGGCTGGTGTTGAGATACCCCTTGTCTTCCCAGAAGCCTGCAGGGATTCTAGCTAGGGATGAGGTTACATCTGTTACAAGTGATGCCAATAACTCTGTTTTTCATAGTGCTTTGACACCAGGTGATCGGAGAAACAGATCTCTGGTATTGTCCTGAGGGTAATGCAAAGAGAAGCTGTATTTTTCTGGGTGCTTCCTCAGAAGCAATGGGGACTTCTTGCTGCTGGGCCCCTGGTTTTGACAGTTCTGGCAGCATTGTCTGCTGAGCAGACCTGCCACTTGCTGATGCCGCTGGCTTGTCAGGGACTGTTATTCTACCTTAACTGACCTCACTCTGATTTTGGTATCAAAAGTAATGTTTCCAGGCGATACCTATAACCCTCTATGAACTTTAAACTGAACCTGTTTGCCTGTTGCCCCTCCCGCAGCACCACAGGAGCTCAGCTGCAGGGCTGTAGATCCCTTTTGGGAATAGGCTGTAGGGCAGAGGTGAGTCTGAAACCTTCCGCTGCACCTGTCTCCTTGTTTAATATTCGTCTGATGTTTGTATAGTTGCTGTGTTCGGGTCCTTGGAAAGGTGAAGGTTTATATAGTAGCCTTACAACAACTAGTTAGGTGGATCATCTCCTGTACCTTCCTCTGGATATGTTTCCTGTGCATTCTCCCTCTGGCTCTAGTCCTTTGTTACCAAAGATCACGTGGCTGCTGCCCCAAACTTCTTCAGCCAGGCTTTGAGCCTGTTCTCTGGGTGCCACAGACCAAACTTCCTGAGTTTCCTGGTTGCTATTCAGAGCCCTTTGATGCAGGGAGAACAGCTGCCAGGAGTGGCAGGGTGTTTCTGATGAGCAGAGAGCCAGCTCAAAATGCTTTTCCTCTGTTCCTGCAGATGGTGACCCTCTTCCAGATGTGGGTAGTGCCTCTGTATTTCACGATCAAGCTGTATTGGTGGCGGTTCCTGGTAATCTGGGTGCTATTCTCAGCAGTCACAGCTTTTGTCACCTTCAGGGCAACTCGAAAACCTCTGGTACAGACAACACCCAGGTTAGTACATGTGTTTCTGGGAAAACTCCTCAGCCCCAGGGGAATCATTACAAGGCGCTCTTTCCAGTTTTGCTGCCACAGATCATTGTCTTAAACTTTGTACCTTGGGAGCACTCAACCCCTGCCCGTGCTGCCCAGGTCAGTCGGTGTAAAGCACTAATTGGCTGCTGGCAGCCAGCCCAATGCATGTGGTACGTGAGTGGGTGGTGGAAAGGCAGATACTTCATCCGAGGGCATTCCCAGTATGAAGCACACTTGCTTGTGGCCTTTGGAGATGCTGAGGTTTCTGGTTTGGAAGTCAAGACTGTAAGTGGCCTGTGGCAGGGATGGTTCTGTGGCTTGAAATAGAAATTTAAAGCTCATGTGTGTGGCTAGTTGAAGTGTCTGCTGACACCACCATCCAGGTTTACAAAGTACTTGCTGCAGTTTCTTTCAGGAAAAAATGAAGTAGTTAAATTCTTGTTTTAATTCTTTACAGGCTGGTTTATAAATGGTTTCTACTAATATACAAGATCAGCTATGCCACTGGAATTGTAGGGTACATGGCTGTGATGTTTACGCTTTTTGGTCTTAACTTATTGTTCAGGTGAGTGAATCTTTTGGGTCCCACTCCTGGGGCGAGGGATGTAACACACTGTGTGGAGTAAGGCTGCGACTCTGGAAAAACAGTTGTCTTAGCAATCTGATTAGTGGGACCAAAGAGACTCCAGGGATGTCCTTTTCTTGCTGGGAGGATCACAGGTAAGATGGTGCTACCTGAACTGGTCAGGGTCGCTGGAGAGCCCTGCTTCCAACTCAGCTGCGTTGGCAGCAGCTCCTCCATCTCTGCCTGTGTCTGGCCTGGGAGCAGCAGTGGGATTTTCTTTGCTTCCTGATAAAGAGTAGCATTTTCTTTGCTACCCTGACGAAGGGATACCTGCAACAGGCAGCCAGCCCAGGTGTGGTAGCAGAGGACCCTAGCCCAAGCCTTCATGTTTTAGAGAGGTTGATTCCTTCTCTGGTATATGAGCAGACCTGGCAGCTGCCTGCACAGACATGGAAGTGTTAACTGGGGGCTTACTGGGAGCTGATCTGGTGCACAAAACAGTTGGGAGATTACTGTAGTTGCTCATTCCAGAGGCTGGTGAGGGTGGTGGGCACCAGATACGAGACACCTGGGTGTTACACCCACATCTCCATTCAAATGCTGCTTTTTGACATCCAAGGAGAAGTGTCCCAGAAGCAGGGGCTGGGGCTGTTCTGGGCAGGCACCTAGAAGACCTCTGCAGGTGATGCTTCTGGGTGACATGTGTCTGCTGCTCTTGTGATGGGAGTTAGCGCTGTGTGCTATGTCAGCACCCCTGCAGCCCCCCCAAAAAAGCTCTTGATGTCATTTTGGCTCTTCTGTTGTAGAATCAAACCAGAAGATGCGATGGACTTTGGCATCTCCCTCCTCTTTTATGGTCTTTACTACGGGGTTCTGGAGCGGGACTTTGCTGAGATGTGTGCAGATTACATGGCCTCAACGATCGGGGTGAGTTAATGCCATGCTCTTCCCCAGGCGAGAGTCCTGCCCCATTATGGGAGGGCCTGAAGTGTGTCAGTTGCAGCAATAGCTTTTGCCTCTCCCAAATGGGAAAGTGCATCAGACTTGAGGAAGGGCTTTCTGAGGCTGCTGCCTTTCCCGCTGTGCTCTCTCTGGACCCGCTGCCATGGTCAAGGCTGGGAGGTTTCTGGCGTAACAGAGCTGCTCCGAGATCTTTCCTTCAGAGCAGAACTTCTTCAGGTGTTCCCTAGTCTCCAGAAGCACAAGAAATAAGGAATGGAAGGATCTGTTCAGCCCCTCTCTAAACTCCTGACAAATATTCTCTCTCTGGGTCTTTAAAATCTCCAGTACCAAAGAGCACTCCTGCTTCTGGGACCATGCAGCAGGTGTGTTAACTTAAGAACTTAAGGGTTCACACCATGGGCTTCCTTCTGCTGCTTGTATCTGCTGCAGCTTGTGCTGTCCCTGTGGACAGAGGTTATGTTCCCATGTGCCTTCAGTGGTGGCCCACTCACCTGCTACCAAACAAAGCCACACTCCACCAAAAATTACATGCAGTAGGTCATGTTGCTGCTTTGCAGCAGCCCTTTAAGGTCTTGGACTCTTATTTATTCCTCCTCCTCCTCTCAGAGCTTTCTGCTGCTGCTCCTTGGAGGTTCTGCCTGGCAGGACTGGGGAGCCCCAGCCCCTCACCAGCCACCTTCCACTCACACTGGGACACCTTGGCAGAGCTCAGGTCTCCCCCTGCATACGTGGTGGGTACCCAGGCCAGACCCCGAGGGTCTGGCCTGTCTGCAGGACTGCCAGGAGGGTGCTGCTGCTAGTTGGCACCACGGCCCAAGGGTTCCACTCCATTGGGTGGTCAGAGCAAAGTTGTGCCAGGTCTGCTGGAGGCAGGTTTTGCTGATGATACTAAACTAGGAGGAGCTGTGGACTCCCTTGAGGGCAGAGAGGCGTTACAGAGCTGGGCAATCACCAACTGTGTGAAATTTAACAAGAGCAAGTCTCAGATTCTCCACCTGAAACAGGGTAATCCTGGTTAGGGGGATGAGAGGCTGGAGAGCAGCCTGGGCTGATGACAAGTTGAGTATGAGTCAATAGCGTGGCCTGGCATCCCAGAGAGCCAACCGCGTCCTGGGGCGCGTCAAGCCCAGCACAGTGAGCTGGTCGATGGAGGAGATGGTCCCACTCTGCACTGCACTGGTGTGGCCCCACCTCGAATTCGGTGTGCGGTTTTGGGTGCCTCCATGTATGAAGGACATCACACTACTAGAGTGTGTCCAGAGGAGGGCGACCAAGACTGTGAAAGGTCTCGAGGGCAAGACCTAGGAAGAGCTGCTGAGTTCACTTGGCTTCTTCAGTTTGGAGAAGACTGAGGAGTGACCTCATTGTTCAGTGACCTCATGGCATTCTACAGCTTCCTCAAGAGGGACAGCGGAGGGGGAGTTGCTGATCTCTCTCTGGTGAGCAGCGATAGGACACGAGGAGATGGGGTAATGCTGCATCAGGGCAAGTTCAGACTGGATGTTAGCGAAAGGCTCTTCACTGAGAGGGTGGCTTGTCACTGGAATGGACTCCCAGGGAAGTTGTTACAGCACCAAGCCTGTCAGGAGTTCGAGGAGCATCTGGATAATGCTCTTAGTCATGTGGTTTAGTGTTACGTAATCCTTTGAGGAGCAGAAAGTTGGACTCAGTGGTCCTTATGGGTCCCTTCCAACTTGAGATATTGTGTCTCCTAGCCAGGACACAGCATGAGTGACCCAGGGCTCGTGGCCACCCCTGGAGCGTGTGGGACCAGAGCTGCACGCAGGGAGATGTGGTTGCGTGCCTGCACCCTCCTGCGTGCTGCATCAGGCTGATGCTGAGCCAACAGGCTTGGAAATGGTTGGGGGGTGGCTGCTCTGCGCTTCGCTCTTCAGCTGACTGAGCTTCAGGGACCTGTGGGGCTGGAGGCTTGGACCATATTCAACTGCCAGCCCAAGGCTGCCATTTTGGGTTAAAGCTGTCACCTCCAGCTTGTCCTGCTCTCACCCCCAGCCTCTGCCCTTGCTGCCTGGCATGGGTGCACCAGCCCAGCAGGCAGCTGACAACTGACCAGGCCATTGGGGAGTGAAGGGGGGTGGTCCCCGGCATGGGGAGGGGGTTGTGGGGCTGGCAGAGGGCCTGGGGTGTGATGGGCCACCACATGGCTGAGCAGCTCCCTGTCCTGTTGTAGTTGTTTCCCGCAGCTGGGCCTGTAACAAGGTTTTTAAGCCCAAAAGGCTGAGGCTGGACTCCAGGTGCTGACCCCAGCCCTCCTTAAAGTTTAGCTGTGCTGACGTAGGCATGGGACACGTGCCCTCCTGCTGTCACTGCTTTCCCTCTGCTCTGCCCTCGCTCAGTTCTACAGCGCCTCGGGGATGCCCACCAAGCACCTCTCTGACAGCGTCTGCGCTGTCTGCGGCCAGCAGATCTTCGTGGATGTCAATGAGGAGGGGATCATCGAGAACACCTACCGCCTTTCCTGCAACCACGTGTATCCTTTTCCTTGGGAGCCAGCCCATTGCCTTGCTGGCTCCCTGCCAGGGCTGGCACCAGAGAGCTCCTGCCCTGCACCTTCTCCAGCCTGGCGTGAAGAAATGCCTGTCCTGGGACTTGGGGCCATTCTGCTGATTTTACATGTGATCCTTGCCTGTGTCATCGCTGACTTGGCATGGGAAGAGGCAAAGTCCCGCATGTCCCTGAAATCAATGCCTTGTTGCTTCCATTTTACAAGTGGTTGTTCTTCCTTCCCCTCTCCAGCTGCCCCTGCTGTGGCAGTGCTGCTGTGAAGCTGTGCCTTGCTTTCCAGCTACCTTTGCCAAATCTGCCGGGACTTGACTGCCCAGCGCTTGCTGCCATGCCAGCTCCCGTCAGCATGAGGTAGGGGCGTGAAGCGTCCCTGGTCCAGCCGAGCAGTGCTCTGTGTGTCACACTGGCCCCTTGTTGGAGAACTACCGCTGCAAGTCCTGGCTGAGAGCCTCCGAAGGGAAGAGTTGGGGGAAAACACTGCCTGCCCCACACAGCATCCCTTGGAAAACAGCCCCTGCAGCTTCGTGCTGCCAGTCAGTGCCTGCCCTGCCTACTCCAGCCACAGTCCAGCAGCTTCCTCCTTCCCCAGAAATCCTCCAGCAACTCTGGCCACAGCGGGGTTTCCAGCACCCTGGAATTGCTCACCCTTCCCCTTCAGCTGATTTTGAAACTGGAAGTCCTGGTTGTTGCTCAGCCCCAGCAGGGGAGGGCTCAGGGTTTTTTCCGGTAGTGACTCAGCGGTGGAGGAGATGGGGTGTCCTCTGGCACTGCTTGCGTTACTGGCTGCGAGGTGCTTTCCAAACTGGGCCTGAGCAAAGGTCATGGTGGCAAAACTCACCTAAATTTAATCGCTGTAAAGCGTTTGCGAGGTGTATGCCAGCCTGGCCCCAGCATCTGACCCCGTGCAGGGCCTGAGCCTGCCTGTCACGCACCCTGTGGCAGCTTGGTGGGGGGTTGTGGCTGTTGAAGGAGTCTGTGCTTGTGGTAATCCCTGGGCTGAGGGGGGAGTGGCTCCTGCTGTTGCTCTGGCATTAACCCTGGGTCTGAGCAGCAGAGGCATTACCTGGGGGAGTTTGTTTGCTCAGCGACACCCTTATGCATGGCAGAGTTCCCCAACAGGGCAAGCGGCCTCACCCCAGAGCTGTGTCATGGTGGCTGCAGCCACCTCATGTTTCCCTGTGACTTCTTCAGGGCTGGGCTCAGGTTGAGTAAATCCTTGTTACTCATCTGCCATGATGGAGCATAGCTGGCACCTGCACGTCAGTCCCTGGGAGAAATCCCTTAAATACGTTGTTAATCCTTGAGAAGCCGTTGTGTAACACACAGAGTCAAGTTTGCAGAGCTCTCCTGGGCTGTACAAACCTTCCCAGAACTCAAAGCCCCAGCATTTCGCAGCCGGACACATCCCTGCCAGTCCTCTGCTGCCTGCTCCCACTCTCAAATTGAGGAGCTTCCCCCAGCCACCCGTGTCGGTCTAACCCTGCTCTGGTGTTAGTGTGTGCTGGGTTACGTGTGTGCCGGGCACTGTCGAGACACAGACTCTTCACCATCTCATCATAGCCCTCATGATGCCTCCCCAGCCCACTGCCCCATGAGCTCCTTCCTCTGTGCCTGGAAGGTGCCGTGCCTTCTAGGAAAGGGCTGCAGTTGTGCAATGTGGACACCCTTGCCTGTCTGATACCCTGTGCAGTGGCATGGGGATGACTTTTTTTTTTTTAAGCTCAGTGGTTTCCTCCATGCTCACTTGTGTGCCATCATTGTTTCCCCCTGCCCCAACATGAAGCAGTTCCCCTTAACGTGCCCCTCCCCAGGTTTCACGAGTTCTGCATCCGTGGCTGGTGCATCGTCGGGAAGAAGCAGACATGTCCATACTGCAAAGAGAAGGTGGATCTCAAGAGGATGTTCAGTAACCCGTATCCTTTCTCCTTGTGAAGGGGAACAGTGGGTAGGGTGCATGAGGGGCTCAGGGCCATGCCTGGGAGCTGCTGGCTGCTCATTTGGGCTCGCCAGGCCCCCCCAGGCAGGTGGCTACCAGCCCACAGCAATGGCAGAGACTCTGCAAAATCTGTCTGTGAGCTGGGCGTGTTGCCTGGCACGGGGCAGTGGGCATGTCTGGGGAGCTGGGAGGCTCTGGGCTCCACTGAGGGTGCTGCTCCCTCCGGTGAGAGATGAAAATGTTCATGAAGCCCTTCATGGCTGAGCCCCACAGCCCCTGCTTACCATGAGAGGGCTCAGCAGCCCTCATCCCCCTCCCTGCACCGCTGTAAGGGATGGCTCAAGCCCCACATTTTGCTTTTCCGCCTGTGGATGTTCCTGTGGGAAGTGAGTTCCCGCAGAGCCAGGCACTGGATTTTGCTGCCTGTGCAGCATGTGTGTTGCCCCCTCTTTGAGGCAAGTCGTGTCGGTCCCCTGGGAGGAGGAGATGGTCAACCTGGACCCCCACATCCTGCAGGACACCTGGTTGCACCCCACACCCTCCTTGCCAAGGCACAGCTGAGGTGAGCCCCAGCCTGGCCAGAGCCCCCCCTCCCCAGGGAGCCAGTGCTGCAGAGGGTTGAGGCTTTGTTCCCCCTGTCCCTGTGGTGTGGCAGCTTTGAGTGGCTCCTTGGTGGGCTACACTCCTCTTGTCCCTGTCCCCGTGGTTCTTTAACTCCTTCCTACCCAGCTGGGAGAGGCCTCATGTCATGTATGGGCAGCTGCTGGACTGGCTGCGCTACCTGGTGGCCTGGCAGCCGGTGATCATCGGACTGGTCCAGGGCATCAACTACATCCTGGGGCTGGAGTAAGGGCAGGCGGTGGGGAGCCGTGGAGCCACGAGAGGACACGTGCCCAGGGCAGGGGACAGCAGCTGGCTGGGAACGCTGGCTTTTCTCTGTCACTTCTCAGGACCTCAGCCATCCCCAAGGACTGCAGCACTGGGGGCCGAAGGAGGACTCTGCCCTGAGGCCCCTCCCACTAGGGCTGGGGGAGTCTTTTTTTAAAAAGCAATTATTTTAATGAGCATATTGAAAACTTTCTATTGCAGCTGAAAAGAGACGCTTGTCCCGTTTCCCTGCCCCAGCCCCTCTCTGGCCCTTCGCATGGCCCCGGTGTGCTGAGCGTTTGACGGGGGGCTGTTCTCCATCTCCCTCTCCTGCTGCTTTGCCGGGAGAGGTGACAGGGAGAGGGCTGAGGCTTTGCCAGCTCTGACGCTTGCTCCCCGGAGCAGCCTTCCCAGCAGCGAGGACGGGACATGGGGAAGCAGGGTCGGGGCTGGGCCCCTCTGCTGCGCGGGGCTGCAGAGGAGAGGCTGCCTGCGGGGGCTGGGGCTCAGCACCCTGGAAGAGGGGACGGAGGGACACTGCTGCCCTGGCACTGACTGCCATGGGCCAGACTTGGCTGCCAGGTCCCTGGTGCCGTGGGTGCATGGGGAGTAACCGAGCCCCTCTCCCGCGCTGTGATGGTGGGCTCTTGCCTGTGCCCTGCCTCAGCTAACCCTTTTGTACACTCCCCCTTTTTTCTATATTCCTGCCTGGAAGCTGGTGGCATCACCCAGCTGCTGCAGCTCGGGGACCAGCCAGGGCACAGAGTGTGCTGTGCCATTTCTTTCCCTGCACCTCTTTCTGTGATGGTGACGGTATGTCAAGAGCAGCCTGAGAGTGGGTTGCCCCCGCCCCAGGGCACGGGGGATGCCCCGCTGGGGATTGCTCTTTTTGGCGCTGTAATAAAAGGGATCGAGCAAAGGGCGTGGGCAGGGCTGGGCTGCTGCTGGTGTTTCCCTGCCCCAGCATTGCTCCGCTCCTCGCCATGCCAGCACGAGGAGCCGTGCCCCCATCCATCTTGTGCAAGGGGCTTTGGGCTCATTTTTTGGCAGCGGGTGAGTACAGCCTGTGATGGCAGCATGTGGGAGCAAGGTCCTTGACCCCAGGGCCAGCTGTGAGGCTCTGGGGGAAATTGGGAGCATTTTGGGGGTGGTCAGGAGCCAGCCCTCTCAGCAGTGTGAGGGCTTGAGCTGTGTCCCGTGAGGGTGCTGGGGTCTGACGGAGACACATGAGGCAGCGTCACCCCCGTTCCTGGTGTGAGGGACTGTGCCACGTTGCACAGGGGATTTGGGAAGTGGCCACAGTGGCAGCTCGGCTGTGGGTGCAGTGGAGGCTGTGTCACCCAGGGGAGACCTGGCGTGGCTGCGCCACGTGCCCCGCTGAGTCCTTTTGGTTTTCTTTCGGGTGAAACCACATCACAATGTTGTGCCAAACACAGAAATAAGAGTCCTGGAAACGGAGATGCGGCCCAGGGTTTTTCTTGATCGTCTTCCTTGCTCTAGAGTGAGGCCACAGTTCCTCCTTCTGCCTTTGTGCTCTCCCTCAGTGGGGACAGATGCCAAAAGTGGCTGGGGACAAAGCACCCTCCCCATGGGTCCTGCCCACGTATTTCACATCAGGGTAGCCTGAGCTCAGCTGGGTTGGGCTTTTGTGGGGATCAGGGATGTGGTGGAGGAGCGGAGGGTGCTGGGCTATCCCCATACATGAGCTGCCTCTGGCCCCTCGCTGCCCACAGGGCCCCTGGGCCAGTGCCGTTGCAGCCCTGGCCACAGACCCCCACGGGTGCTGTGGGGATGATGCGGCCACTGTCCCCGTCCTGGTGGGAAGGAAGGGGACAGGTTGTGCTTGGCAGGCTTGGAGATGTCCCTGAGAGAACCCTTCTAGCTGTGGTCCTGCCCTTCTGGGAACTGTTGATAACAACAGCCAGGAAACTCACTGGGCTTTTAGGGGCTTTTTTCCATGCGGTGCGTTGGTCCTGTGCCTGCACCACAGGAGCTGCCAGCGCATGAGGCTCGGGTGGCTCCTCCTGCCCCGTGGCTGTGGCTGTGCCGCGTCCCTGCCTTGGCCGTGCTGGGGAAGCAGGCCCCGGGGGCTTCCCCTGGTTTTGCAGCATGATCTTGGTGGGTTTATGGAACCCTCATGTCTGCCGCTCTCCTGCTGCTGTGGGTTGGCCCCAGGGGGCTCTGCCACGGGAAGAGGGGCTGGGTCCTGGTCCGGGGTCCCCATGCCCCTGCTCAGGCTCCTCGCTGGCCCCCCGGGGCTGGCTCCCCCATAGTCAAGCACCAGAGCGGAGCCCTGGCAGGTCCCTGGGGGTTTCTCTCCATCTTCTGGAGCTGGGAGGCCTGCGCTAAGCTGTGGGCCTGCCCCAGCTGGCACACGGCCCAGCGCCCAGGGCTCCCCCCACCCAGTGCTGGTGCTCAGTCCCCAGGGGGCTTCACGCACCTCCCTCTCCCCCTGCCCAGACCCTGCCTTGCCCCTGGCCAGCCCTGAAGTGTGGGGAGCCAAACTGGTCCCCGGCATGGGGACTGCTGGCTGCGGCATGGCCCAGCTCAATATGGGCAGGGCATGGCATTGGGCTGTCAGCCTCGGGGACTGTCCCCCAGCCCTGTGACACCGTCTGGCTCAGGGCCCCATGCAATGGACATGGGTGCGCAGCTGAGCCCCGCTCCTACAACCCTGGGGCGCACATGGCTGCTCGTCCACGGGCACGGGGAGGGGGGCGGGGGGGGAAGCAGGCAGGGTGGGCACATGGGGTGCAGCGGGGCTGGTCATGGAGCGGCTGTGGGATGTGTACAGCCAGGCACAGGGGGTGTGGGGCACAGGGCATGAAGGACAATGGACACGGGGGACATGGGAAGGAGTATGGAGGGGACGTGGTGAGGCATGGGGTGCTGTACCGGGGCACACAGGACATGGGGACACGGGACGTGGAGGGAGGTGGGACAGCAGACAGAGGGAGATGGTGTGCACAGGGCACGGCCTGGGCTCCTGCGGGACACGGGGCGCAGCGTGGGGAGGCAGAGGGAGGCCGGGGGTCCTGTACTGGGCTACAGGGGGCATGGGGTGCTGTGCTGGGGCACAGGGAGGTGTGGGACACGGTAACACTGGGCATGTCCTGGGGGCACCGGGGGGCTGGGGAAAAGGCGGGAGGTGGAGCAGGGCACGGGGCCCGTGGGCGGGTGCGGGTCCCGGTCCCGGTGAGTCACGGCGCTCCCGCCCGCCGCCCCTCGGGCCGCCCCATAAAGCGCCGCTGCTCCGAGCGCCGCTGTCCCATGGCTGCGCCGTGCCCCGCCCGTACGGCTGCTGCGGGACCGGGCGGGGGGGTCGGGGCACCCCTGGGGGTCGCCAGCCGGGACTTGGGGGGCCCCGGGAGGGGGATCCAGCCCGATGCCTAGGACTTAGGGGGGCCCGTTGCGGGTCTGGAGGGGGCCGTTGAGGGGTCCATGGCCACCTCGGGGGGTGCTGGGGGGACGGGAGCATCCCAGGCTTGGGAGGTGCTGGGGTGGGATACCGTGACCAGTTCCAGGGAAGCTGAGGGGGATGCTGCGGGGGGGATGCTGGGGGGAGCTATCCCAGGCTTGGGGGGAGCATCCCGGCATGCCCAGCACTGAGCCCCATCTCTGCCCACAGGGACACCCCCCCGCCCTGCCCAGCTCCTCCTGCCCCTGCTCTGCTGGGCCCTGGCCTCCTGCTGCACAGGTAAGTGGGGGCTGCTGAGGGGGCTGGGGCAGGGGGGCAGAGCCAGCTCTGGGCTCTGTGCCACCCCAAGAGGCCTGTGCCCCTGTCTCCTCTGTAGGACCATGCCTTCCTGCCCACTTCAGAGATGTGGGGTCTTGAGCGGCAGCTCTTGTCCCCCCACCTCACCCCACTCTGCTCCCTCAGGTGCTGTGGCCCTGCAGCCCCCCAGAATCACTGTCCTGCGGATGCCAGCAGAGCCCCCCCACCCAGGTGAGTGACCCTGGGGCCATGGCAAGGGTGGCCTGAGGATGGGGGGTGCTGCAGTGGGACCCCCACCCTGGGGGAGGCACAGGGGTCAGCTCCTGCACCAGCCCCAGCAGACATGCGAGGTGCGTCCTCCACCTGCAGCTGAGATTTCGGGGTGCTGGTGAGGTGGAGGACATTCCCCTTTGGGGGAAGGAGGGGGTGGGCCATGCCTGTGGTCAGAGGCAGCCTGGCCCAGGGGGCACTGGGGGCCCTCACAGCCCCTCTGACTCCATGTACCTCTCCGGCTCCAGGCGAGAACGTGACTATTTCATGTGAGGCAGCGAGTGGCCTCCCCGAGCTCACGCTGCTCTACTGGCTGGGGAACAGCTCCTTCGTGGAGAAACTGCACCCGGATGGGGCCGTGCACGAAGGGATGGTGCTGTGAGTACATGACCAGTGGGTCCTGAGGGTCAGCAGGGCTGCCTGGGACTGCTCTGGGACTGGCAGGGAGGAGCAGCCTCAGCCAGGACAGGGACTCAGGGTCCCCCAGCCTTGAGGGGGTGTCACAGAGCCAGGGATTGGCACTGATGTGCCCACCCTGGGTCTGCAGGGAGGAGCCACAGGGTTCAGGGGTGGTCCTGCACCGTGACCTGCACTTCATCTCCTTCAGCGTGTGGCACCTGCACACCAACTTCACCTGCGTGGTGCTCAGCCCCCTCGGCGTTGATACCAGGGAGGTGCAGTGGCTGCCCCTGGCACCAGCACCAGCCCCTACCAAGAGTGGGGGACTGGGCTGCGAACAGGGAGCAACTCCTGATGGGTGAGCACCCCATGGTGTGGGTCCCTGCTCTGATAGCCTTGCGCTGCTGCGTGGGGATGTGACACCTCCATGGAGGCCTGTCTCCGTGCCCTGCTACAGGACCTGCATGGCCCCACGTGCACCGGCTTCTCTATGTGCGGGGCTCCTGCTGCCCTTCACGGAGCTAGGAGTGCTGCCCAGGACAGCCCAGGGACCTGCCCATAGCTGGCTGTGGGACCCCGAGGTTTATTAAAGCACATCAAGGCTGCCCGGTGTCACCTGTGTCCTGGGGTTGGGGCTGCTCCTGGGTGCAGAGGGCACCCGTGGGGTGAGGAGGAGGGGATGGCTTGAGTGCCCACAGAGGGCAGGATCCATCCCTGACGCCCTTGCTGCCTGGTGAGGGGTTGGAGAGCCACAGACGGCCCTGGTCCTGCCCTAGGGATGCCCAGCCCCATGGTTGTGCCCTCTGCTGAAGGGAGTGGGGAGCCCTGGGGCACAGAGCCCTCATATCCCTCCTCTGTACCCAGGGGGCTTGGGGCTCTCCCCTGGCATGGCATTGCTGAGCCCCATGTGCTGCTCCATGGGGCAGCCTCCCACCCATCTTGTCCTGGCAGGGCTCTTCTCAAGGGCACTGGGGCTGGCGTGGCCAGTGCCGGCCCCCATTGTGCTCCCTTGGGTGCTGGTGGGGGCAACGACCACCCTGAGCTGCAGGCAGCTGTGGGACAAGTCAGGGGAACAGACCCTGGGAGGAGACATCCCCTGCTGGACCCATCGAGCAGGACCTGGGGTGTGTGCATCTCTCTGTAGGGATGCTCTGGGTGTGGGAGGGCTGGAAATGTGGGGGAGCTGGAGAAGACCCCGTCTGCAGCCCCCATGAGCTGCCCCCAGGAAACCCCCAGGGACACCATGGTCCCACAGCAAGTCTTTATTCCTCTGGGAGTCAGGGAATGGCAAGCAGCTAAGCAGCCAGCCAGGCAGAGGCACCTCCAAAAGCAGCTCTGTT
Source organism: Falco punctatus (assembly GCF_963210335.1). Taxonomy (NCBI): domain Eukaryota; kingdom Metazoa; phylum Chordata; class Aves; order Falconiformes; family Falconidae; genus Falco; species Falco punctatus. Next base: position 2,714,086 of record NC_137581.1, read on the forward strand.
GCATCCCCCCAGTTCCCATCAGTGCTGGCCCCCATCCCTGGGGCAGCCCCTTGCAGACCCCACACTCAGCTGCATCCAAAAGCCCCAGCTGCAGCTCTGCAAAAGGCCTCATCAAAGCTTGACTGGTGTCCCGGGGCTGCCAGCACATCCCAGTGCTGGTGACACCATGGCAGGGCCGAGCTGGGCACAGGTGGCCTTGCAGGACCCTGCAGTGGGACCATCCCCATGCCCCCGGCCCCTCCTGGTGTCCCATCCCATCCTGCCATCTCAGTGAAGCTGGTGGCTCCCATTCCTGACCCCTTTCCCTCGCCATGGTGTGGTGGCAGCGGTGGCCTGGCAGCTCAGAGGCCACCAGCGACTGCCAGGACTGTGGCTGCCAGGAGGAGCTCCCAGAGGTGTCGGGGGTCCCCGGGGATGCTGCAGCCTGAGGGTGCCAGAGAGGGGGAGTCAGGGGCAGCCGAGGAGAGGCAGGGGGCCCAGCAGGGTGCCACCCTCCCCGGCTGCAGTGGGGGCTGTTGGCTCACCTGCGCTGAAGATGCACGGCTGGCTCTTGCATCTCTTCTCTGTCAAAGAAACCAACTCTGTCTGCATGGCTGCTGCAGGCTCCACACTGCACCACTCCCCACCCTGACCCTGCCATGCTGTGCCATGCCATGTGTGCCATGCTGTCCTTCACCATGCCATGCTGTGCTGTGCCATGCTTTGCTGCTGAGGGTCCCTGCTGTGAAATTTGGGGGAGAGTATATGGGAGATGTGCAAGGGCGCACACCCGAAGGCCAGCTCCCCATGTTGCCCTCCCCATGATCAAGAGCCCCCTTTCCCCTTAAAGCTGGTGGGAAGGGGCCACCCCCTGCCCCCTGCACCCCAGTGGCAGGGAGGGACCATCACACAGGGACATCACCTTTCACCAACTCGCAGTTGTAGGTGCTCAGTGCACCCTGGGAGCGGAGCTGGATGAGGGCTCTGTCCCCATCATGGGTGATGTCGATGACCTGGAAGGTCTCAAAGGGTGGGATGAGGACCTCTTCCTCCTCAGGGAAGAAGGAGAAGTCCCTGATGGGGACACCGTAGCAGGTCTCCACTGAAAAGAAGGTGTCCCGGCCAAAGGGCAGGGTGCTCTCATTCCGGAGGGAGGTGGAGGTGAAGTGGCCGAAGCGGATGGATTGGTGGCGCTGGGCAGTGAAGCGTATGCCACGGATGCCCCGGTAAACGTGGTGGCAGTGGTGGGGCTGGGCATCCCGCAGAGTGCACAGGGCCTTGCTCAGGAGGAAGTGCAGCACCTTGAACTGGAAGGCACCCAGGTATTCCCTGTGGGAGTGCCCAGCCTTGCGAACAGCTGTGTTGAACGCCTGGTGCAGGGGGCCCTGTTCCGTATATGCCAGTAGGGCAATCGCCTGCGCTGGTGTCAGTGCTCGTGTCTGAGGAGCACGTCCCCGCCGGCTCCGCCATTCAGCAGTGGCAACGGTCCAGGCCTTGGCGTAGATGCTGTTGTTGGCAAACTCAGTGCGGTTGAGCTCCTGCAGCTCCTCCTCCATCATGTGGCTGCAGCCCTGGTACCGGTCATCAAAGGAGGTGGGGGCCATGTCCAGCGCCACCTCCTTGACAGGGTCGAGGTCTTGCTGGTGCAAGGGGCTGCCAGCAGCCAGTTTCCCAGCCAGCAGCACCAAGCCCAGCACCAGATGCTCCATGGTGGGCAGAGCCGCCCTGAGAGAAGCCCCTAGATGTCACAGTGTCATGGGCAGGGAAGCAGCCAGTTCCTCCGCAAGCAGCTGGGGAGGTGGGGGAGCGAGAGCAGGATCAGCTTGTGGAGGGTGGCAGGACATGGGAGGGGGCTGCTGAGAGAAGCAGGGCAGGCTGGTGGAAAGCACCCCCTGTTGCATCCCCAGCCAGGGGCACCCCACGCGGCACACGTCTCAGCCCCGGCTGAGCCCCCAGTCCTGTTCCTTGCATTCAACCCTGCCAACAGGTGGGCGGCCCCAGCTCCTGGAAGCATGGCCCCGCAGCCCGCAATGTCGCTCACCAGGAGCAAACCCCTCAGGAGCCCCAGCGAGAAGCGTTACCTGCTCCCTGTGGTGGACGTGGGGTCGGGGTGCTGTTCCTCGGCTCCTGCAGCACCCAGCCCCTCGGAGCCCACCCGCTGCTGGCCGGAGAGGCGAGAGGCAGCTGATCTTTCTTTATATAGCAGCCCTGGCTGGGATCCCTTGGGCCCAGATCTGGCCCCCACCTCCGTTCTTCCTGTTATTTTTACCGTCCCTGTGTTGAGTACCCACAGCAGCTGCTGCCCCTTCCTGCCTTGCAGCGTGGCTACAGGGGACAGTCAGGAAATCCCCACGGGAAAAGTTGCCTTTGCTTTAACTTGGTGCAGGTGCCATCCCCTCGGGGGCTTTGCCTTTTCCTGCAGGAGCTAACACGGATCCAGCCCCACCAACCTGGGACACCATTCTTGCACTGACCCCCCTTCATCATGTGGCTGAGGATGGGGCAGGTTGTGGCTCAGATGGCATGGAGGTATCAGTGGCACTGGTGGGGGCATCCATGGTGGGTCAGCCCCTGTCCACAACCCATGGACTTTGGAGGGGGTTAGAAGGCAGGAATCATAGAATCATATAATTGTTCGGGTTGGAAAAGACCTTTAAGATAATCATGTCCAACCGTTAACCCAGCACTGCCAGTGCTACCACTGAACCATGTCCCCAAGCGCCACATCTTCATGTATTTTGAACCCCCCCAAGGACGGTGCCTGCACCCCGTCCCCGGGCAGCCTGTGCCAGCGCTTGGCCACCCTGTCGGGGAAGACATTTCTCCCCGTGCCCACCCTGAGCCTGCCCTGGTGCGGCTGGAGGCCGTTCCCTCCTGTCCTGCCGCTGGTTCCTTGGGAGCAGAGACCGACCCCCCTCGCTGCAGCCTCCTGCCAGGCAGCTGTAGGGAGCCAGAAGGGCCCCCCTGAGCCCCCTGTTCTCCGGGCTGAGCCCCCCCAGCTCCCCCAGCCCCTTCCCCAGCCCCTGCCCGGCTCTGGACACGCTCCAGCCCCTCCGGGTCTGTCTGGGGGTGAGGGGCCCAACGCTGAGCCCAGGGCTCGAGGGGCGGCCGCACCAGGGCCCAGCACAGGGGGACGGGCACTGCCTGGCCCTGCTGGCCACGCTGCTGCTGACACCGGCCAGGGCGCTGCTGGCCGCCGTGGCCACCTGGGCACACGGGGGGCTCATGCCCAGCCGGCTGCCGACCAGCCCCCCCAGGCCCTTCCCCGCCGGGCAGTTCCCAGCCCCCTGCCCCCAGCCCGCAGCGCTGTGGGGGGCTGGTGTGACCCACGGGCAGGGCCCGGCACTCAGCCCCGTTGGGCCTCATACAACTGGCCTCGGCCCCTCGGCCCGGCCTGCCCAGACCCCCTGCAGAGCCCCCTGCCCCCCAGCAGGTCACACTGCCCCCAGCTCGTGTCCTCTGCAAAGTGACCGAGGGAACGCTTGATCCCCTTGGCCAGATCGTTGATATTAAACAGAACTGGCCCCAGCAGGGAGCCCTGGGGAGCAGCCGGTGTGCCCGGCCGCCAGCGGGATGTGACTCCATTCCCCACCACGCTTTGGGCTCAGCCAGCCAGCCAGCTTTTAACCCAGAGTAGAGCACGCCTGTGCAAGCCATGAGCTTTGGCTCACAGCTTTGGCCCTTCTGATTTCCCACCTGCATAATTTCACGGCATCTTTGTGGTCCTCCCGAGTGTCCTGCCCTTCTTCCCAAGGTCAGAAACTCTCCTCTGTTTTCCCTGACTTTCAGCCAAAGCTCTCTGTACAGCCAGGCCAGTCCTCTTCCCCGCCAGCTTGTCTTTTGGCCCATGGGGATGGCCTGTTCCTGCGGAGCAGGAGCCCGATGGAGGTGACGAGGAGATGCCCCACGGGGCCACACAGAAGCAGCTCCACGGGCCTGGCCAGCACCATCCCCGTGGAGCCAGGCACAAGCAGCCTGGCAGAGCCCACATCACCGGGCACCCGTGGGCCGGGCACGTGGCCAGGCAGCCCCAGGGCGCGGCTGGGCAGGACGGTGCCCGGGGGAGAGCTGTGGCACCTGCTGGGCTTTTGTGCCGTAGCGAGTTCGGTGAGCGGTGCGCAGCGCCAATTCACACTCCGAGTCGAGGTATTTCTATCCCTGCGTTCTAGTTTGTGCAAAGCAGGGCACTGGGCGGTAACCCACAAACGCCCAGCTCCCCGGCTGTCGGAACTTTATGCTGTTTATACAGTTTGGCAAACCAAGACATCAGCCTTCACTGGTGACAAGTTACATATTTCTCTCAGTATTTATGACTCGTTTTCCTATTTGCTAACCAAGTCTCTCAGTTTTTATGTTAACTAGTCCGCATGCTCAGCCTCTGCTTCTCTTTGGGCCAGGGGCGTCTCTTGAGTCAGTGGTCAGTGAGTCGGTGGTTGCCATCTCCCCGGGTCGCCATTACCTTTCCCCTAGTTAGCGCTTAGTTTTGCTGAGCTCATTTCTTGTGGTAAGCTTCCAGCCAGCTCATTCATTGCATGGTGCTACTTTCTTCTTTCTTTAAGTTCTTTCTTTAAACAAACGACTTGCTGGTGCTTTACAAAGCGCTTACCAGGGCGTACCAAAATGCCTGTAACTGAACCTAACTGTTCAGGTACCAACCATGTACTTGATTTTATTCAGCGCTCGATATCCCGGACACGTCGTGGGGCTGGGAGCTGCTCTCACCTCCTCACCCAGCTGCTGGGGGTCCTGCAGGGCTGAGGGAAGAAGTCAAAGCACTGGAGGAGCGTGGCGAGAGCCCGGGCGGAGGAGCAGAGCAGCGAGCAACCCCGGCACTGAGCACCCCACAAACGGGTGACACCCCACAGCAGCCCTGATGTGGGGCTTTGAGCTGCTGGCCACCGTAAGGGATGTGGCCCAACTGACTGTGCTGTGAGCCAGGGCCACGCTGCGAGAGAAGGTTCCAGAGGCAGCAACAGGCAGTCACGGGGAGGTGGGGTCTGGTGTCCCTTCCCTTGACTGACGGGTGTCTCCAGCACGCCTGGAGCTGGGGAGAGAGGCGGTTCCGGAAGCCCAGGGGCTGGGGCCAGTAAGTAGGAGCAGGTACAAGCCTCTGAAGTGCTCTCTGCACCGAATACCCCCATTGGCAGGTCTGACGCTGGGTGCAGGACTGGTGATCTCCCTCCCTCCCTCTCTCTCTCTTTTATTTCTCTTAAAGTTGTTAAGTAAGATGAGGCCTATGTCAATTTCTCATGAAGCCACATAGCTTAGGGGGGTATAATTGTGAAAGGGTCAGCGTTCACTGAACGTTTGTTCCATTAAAATGCATGTTCACGTACGGACCTTGAGTGTTATTTTGCCTTAATCCACACTGAAGGGATTTGCGAAGCTCAGTCACTCTCCCCTTCCCGTAGGTGGGATGTGACATACACTGGCGTCATGGACAGGATCCCCTCAGTGTTGGAAGGTCCTAAGTGACGGCGATGCTCCACCCGGTGAGGGTGGGCAGGGAGAGCAGGGAAGCGACCTCTCCGTGTAAGCCGGGAGAGGTTTGAGCACTGGCAAGCCATGGCTGCCTGGGAAATGCCGGTGCTTGACTGCTCCCCTGTTACTGAAAAGTTGAAGGGCTGTAAGGCGTGCCTTTCCTCACCAGGGATGGCACGGGGCCATGTTAGCTGGCACGATTCAAAAGCTGTAGCAGACAGAATGACACCACTCAGGAAGGAACGAGAAGCGTGACCAGGAAAAGCCACGGTGCGTGCTGTGTTGGGTGCCGCACGAGTGGCGGCCCAGAAGGAGAGGCGCCTGATTAAACAAACTCATGATGAAATGGTTAAACCCTTGCAAGAACAAGTAAAAACCCTGCAGAGCCAGCTAAGTGCTGAACGTAACAGCACTCAGCGACTCCACACGCTCTCTCAGATGCATTGGACGGAGAACAAACTTCATGGTCTGAATGAGAGGAAGGGGGACAAGAATCTCTTGATCAGACAGATCTTAATTCTGTTCTGGATAGTCTGCTGGGATTTACAAGACTGGCACGGCTGGCCGAGAAACAGGGCCCAAGACCTTTGTACTTGTCTAAGGAGTTGGAAATGGACCGAGAAACGTTTTACCCCGACAATGAGGAAGTGGTAATGAGGCCGGTGATTAAGCTGAGACCACTGATTAAGCTGAGACCACCGACAGCAGCCAAGGTGGGGAAGCTCCACAAGTTACTATCCAGACGGTGCCGCACTCGACAGCCAAAGTGTTGAAATTCCAGGAAAAATACACCAGGTTAGCTCAAGAAACTGAGACAGAGTATGTATGGAAAGCATCACTGACAGCAGGCTATCGAGTCCTGCTGTTGGAAGACGAGGCCCAGGGTTACTGGGTTCCAAGGGTTTTCCTAACTGCCGATGACCCAAGAGGTCGCTAACTCTACAAGCTGCCTATTGAGCAGGGGACCTGGACCCCTTGGAAAGGAGATCCAGTATGTATCGAGACCCCATGGTGAACCCATACACCACGAATATAACGTCCCGTTATGCCCCAGTTGGCATATCCAAATTCTTAACAAAAAAGGTATGTCCACCATAATTGCTCTTTCATAATCAAGCGCTTTCATAGCGTGGTCCCTTAAACATTAAACAAATGTGGTCCTTAAACATTCCAGATAATAGAGTTGAAACGTGGGTAATAAATCCCCTACCCCATGAGAATACTCCCCTAAGGAATTGTTCATGAAAAATGAGTTGCAAATCGTTACTGTGGCACCCAATAGACACCTGGTGTGCCCCAGAGCTGCGAACATTTATTCGGCATATGTGTAGTTGTTGGGGTTTTCCGGCACCAGGGTTAAACCTGGAGATCCCACGTGTGATGGAAAAACCACCCATCGAGAAACTGCCTAGATTAAAATTAAAAAAACCTGCCTAAATTAAACTCTTTAATTGCAAGCCTTTGGGAAGACCCAGTGACAATCACAAGTCCTTGGTGCTCTGCTGCTGTACATTTGAGCTCCCAGCACTCTCAGGGACTGCCCCTCGTCAATGTAACCGAGGGAAGGGCTGGCAAGAACTGATGGGAACAGCCCCATGGTATCCTCTGGGAGATTACAGCTGCTGCGAGGCTGAACTACTTGAAATGAAACGTGGAGATCTTCCCCATTGGAGGGGAACAGAATGCATCATCACTTAAAGGGCTCAGTTCTTCTCACACTGCTGCTTGGTCCAGCTAGCTGAACCGCTGCAGCCCACAGGGCAAACTGGGAAGAACAGATCCCTGCCGGTTTTGCCCAGCAACTATCCTGACTCTTACTGACTCCAGGCCCTGCTGCATTCCCAAAGATAGAATTGGATGCTTACAAAACCAGAGCTCCCAGGGAATCTGAACTAACCTTGGAGGAGACAAGACTGTAAAACTGGGGCCAGCAGACTACTGCACAGGAAGGGTAAGGCAGCCCGCCATCTGCTCCTTTGGCCCTTTTCCAAAGCCATCCATTAAGCCCTTCTGCTGGGCTTCTGAGAATTAAGGAGTGTCTTAGTGGAGTGACAAGCTGCAGGGCAACAGTCCTGCTCCCTTCCCTTGTTCAAAACCAAGCAGAAGAAAGGCAAGGAGCGCATCTTTTCCCTTCTGCTGTCTCAGCTATTGAAAGTTACCAGCTTATAACATTGCAAGCTTTTCGGGAGGACACACCTTGGAAGGGACAAAGAGACACAGGTCCCTGCCTTTGTAATGCCAGGAAGTGACAATGTTTATACTAAGTCAAGGACTTTTCAGTTTCTCAGTGAGAGAGCTGGAGGGGATGGGAGGGGGCACAGCCAGGACAGGTGACCCAAACTAGCCAAAGGGATGTTCCATACCGTATGGCATCATCCTGAGTATATAAACTGGGGGAAGGAGGAGGAAGGGGGGCACATTTGGCATCATGGCGCTTGTCTTCCCGAGTACTCGTTAGGCGTGATGGAGCCCTGCTGCCCTGGGGATGGCTGAGCGCCTGCCTGCCCATGGGAAGCGGTGAATGAATTCCTTGCTTTGCTTTGCTTGTGTGTGCGGCTTTTGCTTTACCTATTAAATTGTTCTTATCTCAACCCTTGAGTTTTACATTCCTTTCTGATCCTCCTCCCCATCCCTCTGGGTGAGGGGGAGAGAGCAAGCGGCTGCATGGGGCTGGGTTGCTGGCTGGGGTTAAACCACAACTATGACCCAAGATACACTTCCTTTCACTTATTTAATTGCTTGACTGAGCATTTCCAATGATTGTGCAAAGTCATGTCCCTTTTGAACACAGCACTGTTCCTCACTTCTCCTCTAAGGACTACCACTACCACCACAGAGCTACTTTTGAAGATACTTTTATTTACAGCAACACAAAGAGCAGTAAAAAAAAGAAGACTGATAAGATACGCAACCACTTGTAACTGTCCCTCTTAATATCTGCCCCCCCCGCCCCAATGCATTCTGGATAGAAAACCTTTGCAGAAATATTTTGTTGCTCTTGGACCTACGGGTGAATAGCTGTCTCACCACAGTGCAGCAGCATTGTTTCAGTCCTGTTTGGTCCCAGTCAGTGGCTGGTCAGGATGTTGCTGAGGCTCAAAGACACAGGCTCTGGGTTCAGGTGTGTCCCAAAGGAGAAGCAGTTCCCACCACCACCAATAAGCAACAACTCCTTCTCATCTGGCAGAAAGACACTACTATGATTATGTAGCATTAATGGCCACTCCAGCTGCTCCTAAAAAAGCAAAGGAGATTTTGAATGTACAGGACTTCAACATGGGGGTACCTCATAATGCTGCAGAGATACTTCATATGGTACCTTCATTAGTGAGCAGAATAGATAGCTAGAGAACAGAGGAACAAGGAAAACATGATACACTCCTGTAGTATACTCCACTCACCCAGTAACTTGCAGTTCAGTGATTTTTAATGAGGGAATGTACTTCCTGAACCTTAATTTTTTTCCTTCCAAGAACACAGCCTGTCACTTTTTGAATCTATGTAAACTTTGGCATCCATGTCCTATGGCAAGGAGTTAGAGCTTACCTATGTTTCACACGAAGCACTCTTTTGAAGTGTGTTGCCTGCCAGCTTCTTCTAATGTCTCCCAGTTCTTATATCAGAGGAAGCAATGAACAGACTTGCCCTTTTCAACACAAAGGAGACAGCCTAAAGTACGCAGTTACACATCTGAGGTCCAAGAAACATCTGATTTAGAACCTGTATATCTGACAACCTGAAGAAAAGCTCTTTCATGATGACTTCCAATATTCAAAAGCTCAGGAAAGCGAACCTTGGAGACACACTTGTTGCAGATATCAGACTGCAGCAGTAACAAAGCTGCTGTGTTGGCAATTCAGATATTGTAGGGGCCACTGCAACCTGAAGAGGACATGTTGTAGAGGCTTCCCTTGTAAAATACTCCAGACAGAAGGCAATTTTCATGACAGCACCTTCATCTATATTCTTGAAGAAAGGTTAATGATTAAGAGATATATATCTGCCCATGGTGACTGTTCCATGGCTTTTTCAAGCACAGAGAAAGCTGCCAGCCAATGGTTTCAGTGCTGTCACCTTCTAATGCATGTATCAATGCTGTATCCAGTACTGCACAGAAAATCACTGACAATCCCAGTCTTTCAAAACTTGGGACCAATCACATATACTGTACAGTACTATCAATATTCTAGCACAGTACTGGTAGTTCCAAAAGCCTACAGAGTTTCACCTAAGTCCAAGCAAACAGCTCATAAGCAAAGGCAGCTACCAATCCATCTGCATCCACTTATTCAATGTCAACAAAGAAGTTCTGTTCTTTTAGGTGCAACTTTATTATCACAGTATCCATTCTCAGCACTATCCAACAAGGATAGCCTATATTATCTAAAGCATATTAGGCCACTTATAACTTCTACTACAGAGTAAGAAAAAACTCAATTACATTTAAGCATACTTCATGCTTTATGCCCTCAGGAAAATGCTGCAAGGTCAGCCAGACGCACACATGCTGCCTATTATAAAAAACGGACCTGTCACAAATTCTAGTTTCACCAAGGACAGGAACCATATGTACAGATACCTAAAAGAAATGTGTTTCTTTAAGTAAAAGATAAATAAAAACTTGTCAAGCAACAGAAGTTTTCTCATAGAATGGTTTGCATTGGAAGGGACATTTAAAGGTCATCTAGTCCAGCGTTCCTGCAATGAGCAGGGACATCTTCAACTACATCAGGTTGCTCAGAGCCCTGGCTAGCCTGATCTCAAATGTTTCCAGGGATGGGGCATTGACCACCTCTCTCTGGGCAACCTGTGCCAGTGTTTCACCACCCTCATTGTAAAAAAATTCCTCCTTGTATCTAGTCTGAAGCTTCACTCCTTTAGTTTCAAACCATTCCCCCTTGTCCTGCTGCTACAGGCCCTATCAAAAAGTCCATCCCCATCTTTCTTATAAGCCCCCTTTAAGTACTGAAAGACCACAATAAAGTCTCCCTGGGGCCTTCTCTTCTCCAGGCTGAACAAGCCCAACTCTCTCTCAGCCTGTCATCACAGGAGGGGTGTTCCAAGCCTCCGATGATTTTTGCGGCGCTCCTCTGGGCCCACTCCAACAGGTCCATGTTTTTATTGTACTCCAGGCGGCATTATCACAGGTGAGGGCTACTCACAGATTTAGACTAAGTTTTGCTCAGAGTATGCCAAAATCCTGGTATGTGACATCACCTGTATGATTGTTCTTCACTGAATCATAGAAAAAAATCACAGAATAGATGAGGTTGGAAGGGACATCTGGGTATCACCTAGTCCAACCATCCCTGTTCAAAGCAGGCTCAACTACAGCAGGTTGCTTAGTACCTTGCCCAGTCAGGTTTTGAGTATCTTTGACGATGACGGGGAACGACAGCCTCTCTGAATCTGTTCAGAGTTCAATCACCTTTACAGTAAGAAGTTTTCTTGTGTTTAAGTGCAGTTTCCGCTATATCCATGCAATTTTCTTCTTATACTTCAGGAAGCAGCTATAGCACATAGCCATTTCCACCACAAAGTTTTTAATGAAATTATACCACAGACCTCCATGAAGACTAACTTAGGCTCTGGTTTGATCTGTTCTCTTCTTCCATAGGCACCCTGAAATTACTGGGCTTGTGCCTACCTCAGTTCTGCTCCCCCTGTTTGGAATAGAGCAGCTCTGTGCCCTCCAGTCTTCTGCACACTCAGACTCTCCCTCTCTTAACACTGTTCTGTACTCTGGGTTGGTAAGAGCACTTCAAAATTAGATTCCACCTCAAACAAGGAATGTTTATTCCACTCACAGATTTGCCTGTTTTGCATTCCCTACTCTATTTCAGGGAATACCCCTACAGTTAACATGCCTTCACACTACACTGTTTACCCTGAAAGAAAAATGTCAGTACTTACCACATTAATCGTATAGTCCAAGCAGAGACCAGTCATTAAGTCAAGAACAGTGATGCCTGGCACAGAGGATGAGTGAAACCACACTCCACCAACAAGCAGAAGCTTTCCATCATGCACATGTGCAGTATGTGAATACCTGTGAGTTCAAAATGAGAAACTCCGTTAGTAAGAGAGGCAGGTAGATACAGGCTGCAGATTCACTGCTGGATGCCTTCTACTTACCTTGGGATGAGAGAAGGGTGTGTCTCTACTGTCTGCCACTGAAAGCCATGTCCAAGCTCCCTCAGAAAGAAAACTGAACCTAAGGGCTGCTCAGCTGCTCCCAGACCTCCTGCAATTAGCACTCCTCCCTTCCAGCTGCAGGCACTGTGAGAGTGACGGCTTTCTGGTACTGGACCCTCAACAGGAATCTAGGAAAACGTAAGTCCAAGGGTCAAGTTGGGCAAGCTAAATGTCTCCTTCATGTCAAGGCTCTTAAATGATCTCTTCCTGTTGCATGTCCTGTGGGATGTAACAGTCCTTCCTGCCACAGGATAGGAACAGTTGCTGGAGGGGAACAGGGTAACCACGATAGGGAACAATTCAAAAAACCCAACCAACACACATTCCTCTAGGGACTGCTGAGTAGAAGCGTTTCCATTTAGACTATCTCCGATACGTCTCTGGCCCTCAGTGTATTTAGTACCATTCAGTCTTGAGAGGGTTTTATTTCTGCACATTTATTAGAGGCAACTTTATGTGCATTCTTACATGCTGCTTTCTGTTCAAGACATGCACCTGAGAACCACAAGTTTACAAACACAGGGACTAATGCAGTGACCAGCAAAGCGCTCAAGCCAGAGAGCAAGGTCAAATGCTGAACTGCAGTACTAATGTGCAGAAAGCAAACCTTTAGTGCTTGCACTAAATGAAAAAATGTAAGATGAGGGATTTGAAGAATATCATATCAAAAAAGCTGTGAAGAAAATTTTGGAGGCCATCTGGTCCATTCCTTTCTCCCAAAGCAAATGAAACTATAGCTATTATCATCTGGAGAGATGGTTATTAAAATTCCTGAAATTGCAGCGACTTTTCACCTCTTTAGGCAGTCTACTGCAGCACTTTACAATCTTCATAATTAACAGCTTCCCTCAGTGTCCTGTTGAAGTTGCCCTTTCTAGATTTCCTGTACTGTTCAAGGTAAAAATGGAGAACAATTTGTCCTCTCTGTAGTTTTATTTTACATATTTGAACACTTCTTTCTATCTTGAAACTTCTCCAGGCTCAATAGCCACAAGTCCTTCAAAATCTTCCGCTGTAAGGGTATGTGGTCTGGTCATTCTCTTGCATACCTCTACAGAGCTGTATATAGTATATACCCCGTCCATCCCTTTTTCTCTGGAATCAGCTCCGAGTATTCTACAAGGTCCTGCTGAGATTAAGAGCACTGAAGAGAATAGAAGGACCGATTCATGTGTCTTAGAGATAACATTACTGGTTACATACCTGAACACACTGTTTAGGCCCTCCACAACAGCATGACCCTGCTTACTCTTATTTAGCCTGTGATCCCCTGTAATTACGCATAATTCTGCTATGCAGTATTTTTAAAACTTAGTCTATCTTTAATAACCTGCAATTTGTTTTTCCAGAAGTACTTCCTCCATGTCAAAGTAATTTTGAGTTTTCATCTTGTCCGCTAAGGTACTATTGAGACTACTCTGCCTGATGTTAACTACCTATAAAATACAAATACTCTTCACTTCATCATTTTTGTCATTAATAATTGGACCCCAGGACTGATCCTGTGGGACACACCACCATTTCCACGGAGTGTCATTTTAAATTTTCTCAAAGTCTGACCTCCAAATAATTTTGCACTGCCCTGCAATACTCATCTTTAAACCATGTTTTCTTAGTACGTTATGAATGTGTCACACAAGGTGAAGTCCTACTGAAGTCTTGATACATATGCATTCTTCAGAAAAAAATCTACTGCCATGCCACAGAAATGCAAATAATGTTAAACAAATCACTTCTTGAACTCTTCTTGGTGGTCACTTATCTCCCAATTATCTTCCAGATATTTATAATCTGTTACTATCAGTTTCTGTATTTTTGAGGACCTGAGATACAGTTGATTTGGCTTCTGTAGAAGTTCAAAGCATATGTGGAGGGTGACCATCTGTTTCATTAAGTTTACTGGATCACAGTCACTTTCAATCAAAAATGGAATAAGTAAAGGGGGAACTGATAAAACAAAACCAGAGACACAAACCTGACCGACAAGGGACAACAGAGACAATACCAAAGATCAAAAGTCTCCCATCACTAATTCATGGGCCATTAAGAAACTCCAGGCACAGCTTGAGGAGGGTCAACCTGAACTTTGAAACCGATAAGAAGGTGGAAGTGAGGAACAAGAGGATTCAGAAGACTCAAGAAAGGGCCCTGTGGGACTAAACAAAACTTACTAAGAAACGTTTAGAAGGGGATTGTTGGGGAACAGAGGGGGAACAAACACAAAAGGGCACTGAAGGGGTCAGTCGCATGTAAACAGTCACCGGTCAGTACACTTGTCTGACCGAGCTCTGCACCTGATCAATCTATCTTACTGATTAAAGCCTTTCTTAACTACCTTTCTGTGTAATATCACACTCTACTCCATGCAAGTGATGCACGGACTAGGTGCCTGCAACTGCAAAGACAAGCATTAATGAATATGGAACCAGAAAACGGAGTCAAGAGCAGCAGGGGAAAACACTCCTGGGCCTTTTGTGCCCGCAGCTAGAACAAGCAAGAGCCTCAGCATCAGGAGTTGGAGGGGCCACAGGTCTTGAGAGCATCTTCATGCCTCTCAAAGACTTTGCCTCCAGAGTGCCAGCTACTGGAGGGGCCAGTGTGAGTGAATTTGGGACAACAAACGAGTCAAACTGGGAATGCAAGCACTCCTGGGCCTGTGGCATGAGTGGAAGACAAGACCATCACAGGTCACAGGACCTGTGCATGTCCCAGAGGCAACTGCTTGGGTGACTGGGGCAACTGAATCAAGTGAGAAGCTCAGCATCAGCAGCTAGAATAAGACCACGGATTACGGCACTCGTGTCTGGATGCCAGCTGCTGGAGGGCAGACTTGTGTGTTTGTATTTTCCCTGAACCTTGCATGTATGTGAGCATGCATCTCCACGTCTTGCACTCCATGCCTTTCACCATGTTGGCTGCCTTCAAGGAAAGAATCATAGAACCACAGAATCAGAGTATCTCAAGTTGGAAGGGACCCATAAGAATCATTGAGGCCAACTCCCTGCTCCTCACAGGAGTATCTAAAACTAAACCATATGACTAAGAGCATTGTCCAGATGTTCCTTTACCTCTGACAGGCTTGGTGCTGTGACTACTTCCCTGGGAAGCCTGTTCCAGTGACTGGCCACTCTCAGTGAAGAGCCTTTTCCTGATGTCCAGTCTGAACTTCCCCTGATGCAACTTCATTCTGTTTCCTCATGTCCTGTCACTGGTCAACACCTCTCTGCTCCACTGCCTACCCTGAGGAGGCTGTAGACTGCAATAAGGGCACTCCTCAGTCTTCTCTTCTTGATGCAGAACAGGCCAAGTGACCTCAGCCACCCCTCATAAATCTTGCCCTTGAGACCTTTCACCATCTTGGTCACTCTCCTCTGGACACACTCTAATTTGTCCTTCTTAAATAAAGGCACCCAAAACTGCCAACAGAACTCAAGGTGGGGCTGCACCAGTGCAGGGTAGAGTGGGACAATCACCTCCTGACCAGCTAGCTACGCTGTGCTTGACACAGTTGGCCCTTTTAGCTGCCAGGGTACACCACTGACTCACGTTCAATCAACCCAGTCCCCAGATCTCTTTTGGTGGGACTGCCCTCCAGCCTCTTGTCCCCCAGTCTGTATGTGTAACCAGAATTACTCCATCCTAGGTACAGAATCTGTCACTTGCTCTTGTTAAATTTCATATGGCTAGCAATTGCCCAGCTCTCTAGTCTATCCAGATCTCTCTGTAAGGCCTCTCTGCCCTTGAGGGAATCCACAGCTCCTCCTAATTTGGTATCATCAGCAAACTTACTTCATGTACATTCAACTCGCATTCAGATAATTTATAAAAACATTAAAGAGCACTGGCCCTACACTTGAGCCCAGTGGAACCCCACTGGTGACTGGCTGCCAGCCTGACGTAACCCCATTTACTAACTCCTTCAGCCTGACCTGTCAGGCAGTTGTTCACCCATCATATTATGGGCTTGTCTAACTGTATGCTGGACATTTTGTCCAGGATGCTGCAAGAGACAGTATCAAAAGCCTTGCCACAATCCAAAAAACCCACACCTACTGGTTTCCCTTTATCAACAAGAAGGGTGACCTTGTCATAAAAGGAAATTAAGGTACCTGAACAGGGCTTTCCCCTTCGGGAGCCCATGCTGGCTATGACCAATGACTGCACTGTCTCTCATGTTTTTCAATAACTCCCAGAAAAACCTTCTCCATAATTTTACTAGACAATGAAGTGAGACTGTCAAGCCTGTAATTACTAGGGTCTTCCTTCTTATCCTTCTTGAAAATTGGGACATTCACCAGCTTCCAGTCGACTGGGACCTCTCTAGACTGAAGACTGTTGAAAAATAATGGAAAGAGGTCCTGTGATATCTTTACCCAGCTCTTTCAGTACCCTCGTATGAATCCCATCGGCCTCATAGATGTATGCGCATTCAGCTGAGGCAGCAAGTCTTGAACAAATTCAGAGTCAGCCGGGAGTTTATCATTCCTCCAGTCATGGTCTTCCAACAGTGGGCTCTGGAGGTCCCAGAGCCCACCACTGGTTTAAGAGACTTGTTCTCCTCTGTCCCTTAAATCTGCTGGGCAGAGGGGACAGGGAATCCTCCATATCATGTGTCTTGTCTGCCTGACAGGTTTGTCCCAGGGAAGGTAGGATTCCAGTAGACTGGTACCGCAGTGGGGCACACCCTGCAGCCTGACGGCTGGGTAGCAGCATGTTCCCATGGAAGCTCTGCCTGGGAAGCCGTGTCAGCTGCAGACATAGCCGCCTACCAGACAGGTACCACGGCTCCCTGTTCGAGCCAGCCAAGTTACAGCACCCTGCCATGCAAACCGCCATGACACGCCCTGGCTGACACACCAGGCCCTGTCTGCCTGCCCTGGCCCTAGTGCTCCCCAGGGGTTTCTTTTAGAGGTGTGGGGGGCTTGGCCGCAGTTGCTCCTGGCCCCCATCTCTGCACTCCCCTGAGGTTTTCCCAGTTCAGGAACCTCCCCTGCACCGCATGCTAGAGCATCCACAGCAGATTGTGTCGGCACCGGAGCCACTTGCCTTGGTGACCGAGAATGCTCACGGGGAAATCTTATCAACATGCATAAATGCCCAATGGGAGAAATGAAAGAAGAGAGAGACAGAATGTTCCCAGTAGTATCCAGCAACAGGGCAATGGGCACAAACTGAAATATAAAAATATTCACTTAAAGATAAAAACGCCTCACATTTTATTATGAGGGTGGTCAAGCACTGGAATAGGTTGCCCAAAGAGGTTGTGGAGTTTCCATCTTCCAAGATAATCAGAACCCAACTGGACAATATCCTGAGCAACCTGTTCTAGTTAGACCTGCTTTAAGCAAGGGGGAGGGACTATGTGATCTCTAGATGTCCCTTCAAATCTCAGCTATTCCGTGAAGACTGTATTCCGCTAAAGAGCAAGGTGCCTACAAGTTAGCTCTAACTCTAATCACTGTGGAGTGTGACAGTACTGCCAGCGTCACCCACTTCAGTATGGTAATACCACTGTGATTTAGTTGGGCTTGCAATACAGCAGCATGCACCTATGAAGCAAAGGCAACTTCTACTCCCCAGGGCCTCCCTAAGTTCTTACCACAGTGCAGGAAAGTTCTTGAGTGTGCAGGAAATACCAGTCACCTAGCACAGGCTCCATAGCAGAGCGGCCACCATACAGAAACAGATACTTCTCACCTATGGAAAAAGACAAGGAGGTGAAAAGAGAAGTTAGAATTTGGTATGTCACAAAAGCAAAAATTTACGTTTGTGTAGAAGGAAAGCTGACCAAAGACAGAAATTAATGCAGTCAGGCAGTAGTTTTACATACTATTTATATTAAGACATCGCAATCCGACAAACATTTCCAGACTTTAGCAATAAATGCAAGAAATTGTTTCAAAGATACAGGAATTACTCTTCTATCTAGATCTTTTATAAGACACATGGAAGACTAAATATTTTTATTAACATTTTTCATGTTTGTGGTCATTAAGAAGACCCCCATCATCCACTTATATTACGTAGTTTCTGAATATGTAAAGTCTGAATGGAAATCATACACTATAGTCTCAAAACCAAAAGGAGAAAGCACGTTTTTTAATATACCTAATGGACATAGGGAATGAAAACTAGGCAATGGGAAGATTACACCTGTAGAACTAATAAAACTAGAAAACCCTAAATACATAAATCATAGCAACACAATGACATCTGTTTATCCCAAGAAAACAGATAAATCCTCATAAGGCAACAAGAATGTGTATTTGTTCCTGCAAAAGGGAGATAATGGTAACTTAAGTGTGTAGGAGTTAATCTGGAGAAGCCTCACAAAGGAAGTACAAAGGGTGCAAAAGTACTCTTGGTAGCTGTCAAGGATGTGTGTTAACTGCACTATGTACTGTCAGCTTACTTCTTCGTAATGGACTGGGCAAATAACACAATTGTTGGCCACTTCAGCTACAAAGCAAAATCAGGGCAAAAATAAAATGATGCAATACAGTCCGACAAAAACAAAACCCGATGTATCATTTATAAAATTGTATTTACCCATTGAGCAGTTGCTTCTTTGATATAAAATTTTGACTGGAAGGCTGAACTCTAGATTACATTACAGTGTTAATTAACACTGCTCCACAAATTCAAAGTATGCTCCAGACTAGACTAATGACTGCTTAACAATTCCCCTGGTGTTCCCCTTCAATAGCTCCCTGCCAGCTAGTGGAGAATGAAACAGTTGAAGAAAGGACAGCTTTCGCTCCCTGAATTCCACTAGGACCCACCACTGACTTGCTAATAAGTGCTGAAGTTTTTGCCCCGTACAGTCAATATATTTTACTAAACAAACCTTCAGCATGCCATTGCAGGGCTTGATTCTAGACCTGTTCAGAACTACTGAATATTTGACAATTGCTACTAGAAGAGTAACATTTCGTCTGAGGCACTTCTCCTGGATAAAGAGCTAGGGATCCTGCCTCATAATGCTCCAGAATTAAAATATTATCCTTCAGAGAGGAAGTTCTGAAACTTCTTTCTGGTGTGATCAAGCATGAATAACTTTAGCCATAAATGATCTCAAGACCCAGTCTTCCAGAACAGATTATGTCCCTAAGGTTTCAATGCTACTTACCACTGGGTAATGCAGCATACAAAAGAGGAAATTATCATATTTCAAGTGTCAAGAAGAAATCTCAAAGCCTCTTTTAATTTCTTTTCTACTGGCAGGCTTAAGAAGTAGGACAATATGGATCTCATGAAGCTTAACAGGGCCATGAGAAAGGTCCTGCACATGGCCCAGGGCAATTGCCAGTATCAATACAGGCTGCAGGATACATGGATTGAGAGCAGTCCTGCAAAGGAGGGCTTGGGGATACCGTTTGATTAAAAATTAAATATGAGCCAGCCGTGTGCACCTTTACCCCAGAAAGCCAATTGTACCATGGGCTGCAAAAAAAGAAAGTGCGGCCAGCAGGTCCAGGGAGGTAAGACCCCACCTGGAGCACTGCATTCAGTTCTGGGGTCTCCAGCACAAGACAGACATGGACATCTTAGAGTGGGTCCAGAGGAGGCCACAAAAATTTTTAGAGGGCTGGAGCATCTCTCCTGTGAAGAAAGGCTGAGAGTTGAGGTCGTTTAGCCTGAAGAAAAGAAGGCTTTCCAATGACACCTTATTGCAGCCTTTCAGTATTCAAAGGGGGCTTATAAGAAAGAGTGGGAGAGACTTTTACCACTGCCTGTAGTGACAGGACAAAGGGTAATGGTTTTAAACTAAAAGAGCGTAGATTTACATTGGACGTAAGTAAGGAATTCTTTACTATAAGGGTGGCGAGACACTGGGGCAGGTTGCCCCGAGAAGCTGTGGATGCTCCATCCCTGGCACTGTTCAAGGCCCGGCTGGATGGGGATTTGAGCAACCTGGTCTAGTGGAAGGTGTCCCTGGCCATGGCAGGGGGGTTGGAACTGGATGGTCTTTATGGTCCCTTTCCAACCCAAACCATTCTGCAATTCTATGATTTACATAACGGCAGAACAGTATTCTCCATTCTGGTTTTTGTTCCTTTACTAGCAATTCTTTTAACACTAAGAATTCTTAACATTTGCCTTGCTTTTCTTATAAGCATCTGTTTATACAAAGCCTCACTCACTTGCAGTGCTAGGTTACATGCTAAAAAGCTCACCTGCACAGTCAGAGGAGCACAGAGGCAAAACAAGGTGGCAGAACCCAAATAATATCCTGCCCCAGCTGCTTCCAGGAGAGCAATCAAGCCATAAAAGGCTCATTTTCTCACACACAAGAGGAGGCACAGAGAGGCAGTAGCAGGTGTGCAGGCAAGAGAACCCCAATCACATGCTTACAGAATCAGACGATATGTCCCAGCTCCTCCCAGAGCTGTCCAAAGGGAACTGTCAGCCCCATTACCAGCTGTGAAACTCATCACAATGAGCAAACAGGAGCAACTCTCTGGAGGTGGGTACTGCCTACAGGGGTATGGGACATGTTATATGATGCAGGGAAAGAGCTTTTGGGGTTTGCATAAGACTTACCGGGTACTCAAGAGAGAAATCAGAGGCAGGAAAAAGGATGGATATCGGTGATTTGTGGAGGTACGAACACAAGAAAACAGAGGGATAAAAGGATAAAAAGGGCTAGTGACATGTAAGCAGGTTGCTGGTCAGTAGGCCTGTCTGGTCACATCCTGCACCTTAAACAGGAACAGCTGGAAATGAGTCTTTTCATTTGTGGTAGGTGTGTTTGTGAGAGCAGAGCCAATCAAACTGCAGTTGCAAGTGTGTATCGTAGCACTTAAAAAAAATGCATTAATGAACTTTTTTTCAGCACTATACAGTCATTTCTATTTTTTGATTCCTGCCTTGCATCTGGAAAACTAACAAGATTGCAGCTCATCTATAATAAATGTCATTACCACAAGGTATCTGTCATACAGGTTCTGTAATGAATTGACCATGTATTAATGGCATAGATAATGGAAATCCTGCCAAATCATTGGATCAAGCAGTTCAGTTGCTCGGTTCACGAAACTCAGCTGAGACTACTCAGTCTGTCCCTTTTGTCAGATTTAGCAAAGCCTCTCACATATACTTCTGGGCTTGACAAACAAAAAGGCACAACAAGAACTGGGTGGATATGATAAGAATACTTTCACATGAAGTTTAAGCCTTGACTCTTTTAAGCCCAGGGGAAAAAAATCACCACTGGAACAAAACCTTTACAAAATGTAACTGGATTCTCTAAAGTGGTGATGAATCTATCAAGATCATATGCTTTCGGAAATGTTCAGCAAAAAGCTATTGTTTCAAACGAATACAATGCACCAACATTAACTGCATAGCCTGTACTACATAAGAAGTAAGGTTGTATCATGACAATTTGCCTTTTAGACCTCACTCTCTGGCCAGGACTACCCCATGTATTTGGAATTTCTATACCTCTGCATACCTACAGCCATTTCCACTCTTTCCAGGCTTTTTACCTTTGAACATTACTTCAGTTGTGCTGTGTCTCCAACGCAAAGCAGCTGGTTCAGCAGCAGGCTGCACACTTAAAAGGTCCACTGTAATATCACCTAGGTCAGAGGCATCACAGGTTTCAGGGAAATTTAGCCACAACATTCCCAAGCCTGCACTCGCTGGGGATGTTCGTCCTCCTACCACCAGGGCCAGGCTGTTCGAGAGACACGACACAGTATGGTACAACCGCTCATCTGTGGAGATACAGAACATCACAGGTCACACTGGTCTTTCTCCCATGAAATGTATAGGGTCATTGATTCATTTAGGTTGGAAATGACCGTTAATATCAAGTCCAACTGCATCGCTAAACCATATCCCTAAGCACCATGTCTACATGCTTTTTAAATACCTCCAGGGATGGTGACTCAGCCACTTCCCTGGGCAGCCTGTTCCAGTGCTTGACAACTCTTTCAGGGAATGTTTCCTAACATCCAGCCTAAACCTCCCCTGGTGCAACCTGAGGCCCTTTCCTTTCATTCTACCACTTGTTACCTGGGAAAAGAGACCGACCCCCACCTGCCTACAGCCCCTGTCAGGTAGTCGTAGGGAGTGACAAGGCCTCTCCTCAGCCTCTTCCTCTCCGGGCTAAACAGCCCCAGTTCCTTCAGCCAGTCCTTACAAGCCGTGTACTCTAGACCCTTCCCCAGCCCCTGCCCGGCTCTGGACACGCTCCAGCCCCTCCGGGTCTGTCTGGGGGTGAGGGGCCCAACGCTGAGCCCAGGGCTCGAGGGGCGGCCGCACCAGGGCCCAGCACAGGGGGACGGGCACTGCCTGGCCCTGCTGGCCACGCTGCTGCTGACACCGGCCAGGGCGCTGCTGGCCGCCGTGGCCACCTGGGCACACGGGGGGCTCATGCCCAGCCGGCTGCCGACCAGCACTCCTCCTGTGCTGGGCAGCTTCCCACCCACTCTTCCGCAAGCCTGTGGTGTTGCACAGAGTTGTTACGACCCAAGTGCAGGACCTGGCACTTAGCATTCAGAACCTTCAGATCTCTTTGACTGCCAGCATAACCATGCTGTGACATCACTTTTCCACTAGACATTATTTCATTGTTAGCACAAAAACGACTTCCATATACTTGCCATCAGTATGGGAACTCACCCCATTTTTTATCAGGATTTTTCTTTTTCACACAGCCAGCTTTCCAGTAGCCTGCATGCTTAATTAGCACATGAAAATTTCTCATACGGCAGTGCTGTCCATCCTCCTCCCCAAAGCCTCCAGTGGTGAGAACCACATTGGGTTTTATAAGAACAGAGTGGTGACCGTAACGTCTCAGGCCAGAAACTTCAGAGTGCATTGCACACACTGCTGCAGCGATACTCCCAGCCATCCTGACAGGACCCTCATGATGAGGAACTGCAAGCCAAAGAGAATCAAAGAACTTATGCACAAACAAGAATCAGGGACTACGTTTTAAATGAGAGATTGAGCAAGTCTGTACAGCTTTTCAAGAAAAAAAAAATTGTGAAGCAATTTGACAGAGGACACAGACAACCTGACATGACCTAGAAATAAAGCCGTAATGGTCTGAACTACCACTGTGCCAGCTTTACTTCTGTTTACTGCTCCCTCAACTCCTGACACAGTTCTGAGATTGCTTTAATGGGGTGGAAGTAAGATTAAGAGACTGCAGTACCCTAAACTGCTGTAGCAAGAGAGGAATCACTGCAATACCTTCAAAGGGAGTACCTTTCTGATGAAGACAATATTTGGCTAGTCAAATAGCAAAGGACAAAGACCTGGAAGCTGGATTTCAAAGTTTCTTGATAGATTTGGATCCTACCTTCAGAAAAGCACTGAAATACAATTCTAAAGCATGAGGAATAATCTTTGTTAATTCCAACAGCCCTACTATAAGAGAATATTTTCAGTTATCTAGATGCCTTCTCTCTAAATACTACATCCCTTAGTGTGAAACAAGCTTTAAACACAGGACTCTAGCTCACTTATGCATTGTACAAATTGTTTTAATGACTTTCAAATTTGTGTCTTCTTTGTTTTAAGCAAGTGCCTTACTCTTGTGTTGTAAGAGATGATGAGGTGCGGGAAAAGCAGCTCTCAGTCTATTTTTTTGTATGCCATACCCAGAAAAATTGTGCCTACTGAATGCTGCTTAGTACAAGACTTTCTATTGTTTGATGAAATAAAAAATTTCATCTTCTTGGACTTACATGTCTTTCTACAGATTATTTTTTTTAAGACTGATGGGGGTTTTCGTTTCAGAAAATATACTTACTGTGCTCTGTTTAGAAGGCTTAGTTAGTACTTGCAACTCTCTTGAAGAGGGACCCAAATCTATTTGATAGGATAGTTGGGGGCACATACTGGTATTTGAGACATACCTTTTGCCATTCCCAGTAAAAAAATATCTAAGAATGGATACTTTACCAGACTTTCAACCCCCCTGCTATCAGTTTTGAATACAAAAGTCAACAGCAGAAAGACCCTATTCCTGTCTCTCATGAATCAAGTGTCTTCACTGTACTCATATCAGTTAAGCAAATGCCAGATTCTTTTTAACTTAAGGATAGAGCCTGCACGTTTAGGAGCTTTTAAGGTTTTAACATAAGGACTAGTGACAATCACACAATATATTTAACCACACCCACATCCATTTAGCTTCAATTTCACTACACATTTTCAGATCGAATCAAGACACAACACAATGGCCTTGTTAGGTTAACGAACGTCATCCTGCCTTATCCTTTTCCAGCTGCTTTTCCTGCTCTCTAGAACATGGATTTTGACTTTCAGTTACAGACAGATCTACTTGTGGTGCCATACTGTGAACAAGACTAGTGATGTGAAACAGCTTAAAAATAACCTTCTGCTTTCCACCCTCAAAAAGGAAACAAACAGCCAAAAGCAGGTATTTCTTAGATTGCTACTGCTGCCAAGTCCTTTTAATCACAGAAACACAGTCTTGGTCTTGGCTTTTCCCTAACTGTACCACTTTTCTCCCACCTAAAAAAAAGCAACGTACAGATTTAAAAACATTTTAAAAACAGAAATACTACATGTGCAATTCCACCCACAGGGGATAACAAAACAAAGCACAAACTTCATGACATGCTCCTAAATGCTCTGCTGGACGATACTTTGATAGCGCAGTAAGTAAACATAACAACCTTTTGGAAGCTGGAAGGATAGAATGGCTCAGAGGACCATGTATAGAGGCAAGCAGGAATAAACTGAAAAGGGAGAGTCTGTGGGATACCAAAAATAGGAGGAGGATCGTGGTAGACTGGCATTGCAGCCATGCACTGGAAGGCCCCACATGTAAACAGAAAGAAGAGCTGTTCAGACTGGAAGGTTCAATGAACTACAAGAATGAAATTGATCAGAACCACTAGAGTCAGGAGGTGGCCCTGGCCTCACTATGGACAGCACAACCATTGTTAGAAGGATGGAGAAAGCTACTCAGATGGCAGCATCCCACCTGTTCCTTCCAGGGTTTTACTGTCTCCTAAAATCTCTCAGTGAAGCCTGCAGGAGATAAAAGAATACTATGAAAACCAGTCAGTATGTACCTGTCATATTGGATAACAACGGTGTCCAGGAAGGTTCCACCCCCTTTGACGCAGTCAAGACAAAGTAATGGGAACATTTGAGATGCCATTCCTGTAGCAAGCCCAAAGAAAAAAAACAAAAACAAACAATCCCCCTCAAAATCTTAAAGCAATAGTAAGGACCTCAGAATGGTCAGGGTGATCAAAACCTAGCCTAGGTTTCCAATGGTGGCCAAAATCAGGAGACTAAAGCTGAATCTGAGAAAGAGCAAGTGTGTAAATACCTTCCTCACCTCAATCTTCAAAAATGTACAGCTCAGGGATTTTCTAAGCAAGAAGCTGAGTCTTTGTACTGAACAATCCTCGATGGATTTCCCATCCATGAATCTATTCAGTTGCTCTTTGAACTCTAACATAAACTTCTATCATCTGTAAGCTGCTGCAGCAAGGAGTTCCATAGAATAATTACATGTTGCATGAGGAACTTTTTTCTTTTTTTGGAATCAGCTTCCCTTTATGCTTCCCAGTTCAGATCACAGAAAAGAGTGAGGGCTGTATACCAGAGGGATTAAGGTTTCCTAAAGGTCACGGAACAGAATGATCCCAAAGAAATTGCAAATGTTCAAAGGTGCAATATGGTCTCAGCTGGCCAATGATACATAAATACGATTTCCAGTCTGGCCTTGGAATCATTCAGAGGCAGAAGCACAAGCAAGAGGATTGCACAGGTAGTCAGGAGCAACACTAGGGTCCACCCCGGCTTTTACGGACATCAGGGAATTTACTGTGTTCATTCCCATGGGGTGGGATATATTCAGCCAACTATGTGACTAAAAGGCATAAATATGAATTTAAAAGGCACAAGAAACCACAATATTAGCATCACTGCCCAAACATCTACCAAAGTAAAAAGCATCTTTTGAAAAGTGATATCCAAAAATTAATGTAAAAACTGAAGAATTGAAGAATCCACTATTAACCCCTAGGCAAATTATTCTAAAAATTAATTGTCCTCAGCACTAAGTGTATATTTTACATTTCTTACCTAATTTGATCAAGCTTGTTTATAGTAAGACCTGGACCTTACTTTACCTCAAAGGCTAATTGTAGAGCTCTCTGTTACCACGTATCTTACTCCTGTGCACATTTTTCAGCTCGGACTTGTGTATGTGTTAACCTCCTCTATAAAAAAATGATAAAATGTCTTTTCTTTCTCACTGTATGAGCAATTGTCTTGATCTACAGTAATTCTTGCAGGCATTTCTACACCACTTTGCAAATCTGCCAGCATCTTTCAGTGATCAATTTTGCATTCATGTAGCAGAGCAGATCCTCCATGTTGGAAAAATAAATGCAAGCACACTAACTTGGTTTTCATACTACATGCTGTTCGATTTCTAGAGAGAATTATAAACAGAGAATCACAAAATTGAAAGGGAAACTTCTAGTAAGTGCCCTACAGGATCTTTATCTTGAAGTTACTCAGTATCTTTGACTTCTCTTCTACACTTGAAATAGTTGCAGACTTCGCTAGCAGTTAACACAAAAACGGCAAAGAACAGAGTCATAGTTAAATTTCAGTCATTAATATAGAAAATGGCTGCACAACATTAGACCAAAAAACATCTGAAACTAGTAACCTGAGTCCAACAATGACAAACAGTAATAGCCTACAGAAACACAGGAGAGCAGGACGAGTACAACTACTTCTCCCAGGACGGCTCCCAACCATTTGCAGTCAGGAAACTCACAACAGGTTTATTTTTATATTATTCAGTAATCCTCAATAGACTTCTCTTTCATTAAAATAATTGCCCCTTGAACCCATGCAAACTTTTAGCATCAACAGCACCTTTTATACCACCAGCTAGTTTGCTATGCTAAGGCTGTCTCCCTAAGAGACCGCTCGCTGGGGAAGGAACAAGCAAGAGTCTGCTTCCAGTGCTACCTGCCCCAGCGTCAAGTGGAGCTTCCTGTGGGCTCTGCATGAACCGCCTGATTCAACATCCTTTCTGCCTCCATGAACACCTATGCTTCAGCAACTCTTGTACAGAACTATGACCGTAAGAAGTTGCAGACACCTTATCATATCAACACCAGGTCATTGGTGTTCAGAATAAAGAAGGGTTACCTCATATTCATCAAAAGGCTCCAGAGCCTGCAATCTTTGCTGCTCATCTTCTGGAGTACAACAGGTGAAAAACGTATTCATATCCATGACACTGCACTCAGTCCAACCCTAAAAGAGAAACCCCTCAAAATTATTAGCTCTGGAAGGATAAACTCACTTCTCACAAGAAAACGAAGACCCTAAATTAAACATCTGCATGGGCCTTTAAGACTCTCTAGCTGGAACAACAGCAGCCTAGAGTCTAGTGAGAATAGATCTCTTACCTGTAAAGCTCCTAAGAACTTAAATTTTTTTGTATCAAAAGCCTCAGAAGAATCCATCTTGCCTTAATGCCATACCAGAAAGTAGACTGCAAGTTGGTTGGAAAGACCTTCAAATGACTAGTCATGCTACTACAGAAGGCAGTGTCCCTGTCTTCTTCAACCCATAACTGACACATCTGATGACTTCCAAAATTATTTAATGCTACAATCTTTCCCAGATAAGACACGCTTCATGCGTTCCTTAGAGCTGCAGGTACTTACCTTTTCCAAAAAGCGCCTCCGCTGTGCCTCACAATCAGGGTACTTTGACAAAGAATGAAGTGTAGAGTTCAGCTGGCTAAAATGCTGCTGCATGACACGTCCAAAAGGGTCCTCTGGGTGCATCTGCTCATACAGCAGAAAGCATGCCTGAGAGAAATGCTCTGCTGCCCACTGAATCAAGGCATCTGACCTGTCAGGCAGATTGTGTACAAGGAATTAACTCACTGAGGGGCAGACAAAATCTATCTTCCTGCAACACTATAAAGCATGCTATTAAGGCATCCTGACACAGGTAATATACCAAAGAGAATCCTGTGCTGGGAACTTATGAACCTCTCCTCTCCCATCTGTGCAGAGAATTCAGGGGATGAGCAGAACAAAAACCTCAAAATCACTTGTTCAAGGTTTTTCTTCTTATTTTTCCTCCCTTTTAGGATGTCATGGACACAAATTATCCCATCACAATTATGATGTAAGGAGCTGTTTAGGTCTTCCACAGAAGTGCTGAAGCTTTAGTTACAAGACAGCAGGTCTCCCAGCCGTGAGTGGCGTACAAAAAAAGAGGCTTGTTCTTTTCATTTTACCACCTAGTTAACAGAGGATAACTCAACTGACCTGCTGTTTTCCATGTAGGTGAGCACCACCTCTGCTATGAAGAGGGTGGGAATTTCCTTGTCCAGTCCTGCTTCCTCCAGGGCTCTCTCCAGCTCAGACAGCTCTGATAAATCCACTCCCAGTAATTTATAATCCTCTCCAGAAAAGGTAATGACTCCTGGGAGACAAAAAATATCCAGCCTCACTACAGTGCTGATACAATACTGAGACCAAAAGGGACAAACAGGAATATCAGCCCCACAGCCCCACAGCCAATCGCTCACAAGCCTGTGCCCATCAACTCAATTTCTCTGGGACATGTACAAGAAAATCCCCATTGCTAAATGAACCATAAAGGGATAGTGTCAAGAAGCAATCCATTAAATGCAGATCGAAAACTCCATTATTCTTAATGCAAATTTCACCTATAGATGTCTCACAGAATTATCACATTTAGTATAACAACAAAACTTTATCATATTTACTTTAAGAACATTTTTATAGAGCCACTATAATTCAGAATCAAATCTGAAGGGCTCTCATTTACAGACCTTTCAGTTTAAGCTAAGTACCATTGCTTTGACAGAATTTGAATGGTTTGCCTAACAACCATAAAACCATTCTCAAGGGTTTTTTGAGGTTTGTTTTTTAAAGATTTCATTTCTGTAAAATTGCATTGAATCCTGAACCAGCACATGCTAGCTCCCTGCAAATACTAGTCTTCCAGATCACCGCTCTCAGAAATAAGTTCCAATTTATGATTTGTAAGCATTAGATTTAGATTAGATATAAGGAAGAAACCCTTCCCCGTGAGGGCGGCGAGGCGCTGGCCCAGGCTGCCCAGAGCAGCTGTGGGTGCCCCATCCCTGGCAGGGCTCAAGGCCAGGCTGGACGGGGCTGGGAGCAGCCTGGGCTGGTGGGGGATGTCCCTGACCGTGGCAGGGGGTCTTTCAGGACCCTTGCAACCCAAGCCATTCTGCGATTCTATGATTATAATACCATACCTCTGTACTCCATAAGCTATAGCTTGTTAAGCTGTTTCAACCAAAACCAAATCAGAAACAAACTGTAAAGTACCTTTAGAAATTACCTACTCTATGTCTCTGTACCAGTGCAATCCAACAACTACACCCGCCCTGAGAACTGTTAATTACTCTTCTCAAAGGCATTCATTACTGGAGGCAAAACAGCCTTTTCTAGAAGCCCATCTCCATGTTCCCTATTAACTTCTTCTGACAACTAACTGATCTACACATCGCTTCCTGCCCTCTGGGCACAGAAAATAGGATATTCCCAACTCTTCTGACACCTGCCTTTCAGCTGAAGTAGTTGAAGATTATTGGTATGGACACAATTCTTTGCTACAGGATGCTGCCAGTGAATGGATTCAAAACCAACCACAAAAACAAGAATGGATTCAGGAGGAAACTGAGCAAGCTCATGGAAGAGCTACTCACAAAGACTTACTCAACTGTTCATGGCAGCCAGGGACTTGTGCTCTGCACCTGTCTCTGTAGCTGTCTTCCATCTGTATTTAAACTAATTATTACAGTCTAAGCATAGCAGCCTACTGTATTTCATTACTGTCCCTACTGTATCTCATTCCAGATTTTCCGGACCATTCATGTACTTTGTCAAAATCCTACTCTCATCCACCATATTCAGCTCTCCCTGTTTCTTGCTGGTTTATTACATTTTCACTTTCTACAGCATATCATCTAGAACATTAACGGAAACCTTGAAGGAAATCAGATGCAAGAGAAATCTCTGGTGAACCCCATACTTTACATTCCTCCATTCTTCCACTGAATTGCCCCTTAGTATTTAGCTGGCATAATAATCCTTTCAGCTTTACTTACATTCTATGGTAGTTTCATAAGGCTTATTTTTGTCCTGCCTTGCAGAGTGAAAAAAAAAAAAAAAAAAAAGGCAGGTAACATAACAACTGATGTTTTATTACATTCCATACACCCAAGAGTCGTACCTTTTCTCCTACCCATAAAGGCCATAAATCACAGTATAATTTAGGTTGAAAGGGGCCTTTGAAGGTCATCTAGTCCAACTCCCTGCTCACAGCAGTTACCTGTATCAGGCTGCTGGAGGCTTTGTCCAGTCAAGCTCTAACTATGTCCAAAGCTGGAGTTTCTACCGCCTTTCTGGGCAATCTGTTCCCATTTTTTACTACTCATGTGGCAGAAAAAAACCCAAGAAACAAACATTTTCATTACACATTACTGAAGTTTCCTTTGCTACAACTTGCAACAATTGCCCCTTGACTGTTTGCTTTGTGCCTCCAAGAAAAGTCTGGCTCCACCTTTTTCATCCTCTCCTGTCAGACAGTTGAAGACTGCAGTAAGCCTCACCTCAGTTCCTAAGGCTGAACAAACCCAGTTCTCTCAGCCTGCCCTCCTATGTCATGTGCTCCACCACTTTATCGTTCTTGTGACCTCTCACTGGACATGCTGCAGTTTGCCACTGCCTTTGTATTAAAGATCCCAAAGCCAGATGCAGTACTTGAGAAACTGTAACTGAAAGAAACTGAACCTGGTTTGATATAATCCATTCCTGACAAATCCATTCCAGTACCTACATGTCTTCTTTTCACCTCCCAATGCTTACAAATTATGTTTGTGCCAAAAATTTTCAGCAAAACCATGCTTTTTGTCTACAACTTTGTAGTTCCTCTACCATCATACCTCACTTTCTAAAGGCTGAAGTTATGTTTGCTTCTTCTAAACATTTAGTATCCAGAACACCTTCCATAAATACCATACCTAATCCTTCCCCTCCGGTATCTCCCACCAGTGCTGACAACTCTTTCATTCTTTTGATCAGAGCAGCTTTTTGGCATGCCACATTTAGGAAATCCACCTCGTATACCACAGTGTGATGCAGAAGACCTATGTCCTTCAAACGGAAGTATAAGGAGTCAAAGCCAGCACCTAAAGACAGGATCTGCAGAGGAAGTATCAGAAAAAGTTATACTCATGTCTAGCAGCATCCTGAGCATCTAGGTGTGAAAAATATTCAATAACATCATCTATAGCGACAAAATCAGGCAATCCCCTGCACGAGGTAGAAGAATTTTGTGTAGGTATTGCCCCCTCCCAGATATTTCTGTCAAAGTGACAAATGGACAGTCACAGTAGTGCCGGTCAAATCTCTGAGTTCATTCTGTTCAGATGCACTAGTACGCTACTGCTGTGCCAAGATCCCAAAAGGTCTTTTCACACATGTAGTGGAAACTGCCAGTACACCCAGAGAGAGAAAATGTACCTGTGTCCTAGGGTAGCTCTGGGTCTTCAGCAGAAAGTCTTGAACACAGTGATCTACAGCACGGGCACGGATGTAGTAACCCCTGTGGAAAGAAATTCAGTTGTAATCACTGTCCAGGAATCCTATTTCTCCACCACTGGCGTCCTGCATTTCAAAAAACTTTTTTTCTCTACCCAGTAACCCCACATTGATAGAACTGCACCGCAAGATGTCTGATGACATGTCATATCTAGAGCTTGTTAATAAATACAGATCTCCTGTATTCAGTGAGTGTACTAACCAACAAGACTACGGATAACCCAGAGAAAACATGCAGTCATCCTAGTTGGACCTGTTCCGTTTTGCATAAATCAGTCATCACTGGGTGAAAAAGTATGAATCCATATAGTCAGGATGCTCCTCTGCAATGTGGGAGGCCAGTGCCAGTTCCTGCCCCAAATCATATGCCATAACAATATGAAATTAACTCCTTTACTTAGAAGGGGCTATTGGGTATATCAAAATGAATGACAGTGTGTGCAAATGCAGTGAGTGAGTGGGGAACAAAAAAGGAAGAGAAGCAAAGTCAGGGAAGGATTTTCAAAGCATGTGATCAGTAGACTCAGTGCAAAGGGGAAAAAAAATCTATAACTGAAGCATGATAATGTCTGCTCAATGTTATACTCAATTAAGAGTAACGTTAAACCACATTTTAAATTTTAAACTATCGAAACATTATAATGAAATTCTGTATTGATTATGCCTAGTCATACACCTTGCAGAGATTACTTTGAATTCTCTGGTTTTTGAATGAATGGAACTAAGTAAGTCTAACTCCTGGAAAGCATTTACCATTTGCCTAGTCCAGCACAGACTAGCACCTCTTTTTCCTTGGCACTGTCTTTTAGTTAGTTTCACCACATCCCCACCAGGCTTACCAGTTCCTATCACCCCCTTTAACAAGCAAGTTACCCCACACCTCAAAAGGGCTAAAGATTTCACTAGCTATTCTAAGATGTCCCAGAACTCGTTATGACAGTGTTGACAACTGCAATACTTAACTCTTTCTATGAATTTAGTATTTAGTTTGGCTTGCCAATGTCATGCAACAAGTCACACAGGCTCAGCTTCCTGGTGAGCAACACTCATTCCATAGGCCTGCAAGCTTCCACACGAATACTGCTTTTTTTTTCGCCCCCCTAATGAAACTCCTTTGGCCATGGGCAGCCATTTGATTGCATTAAACTGTTAGTCTTGTATTAAGTAAACTCCACTACCATAGCAGCATAGAACCTTCCACACATACACATTAAAACATTCATGCCTGTGTCCTGCAAAGCTCCAGAGAAGATCTACTGGTAAGATACCACTGATTCGAAAGATAATATTGTTACCCTGAGCCACCAAATACCTTACCAAAATTACAATGTTCTTGAGAATTGTGAAATGTGTTCAATTGATTCGTGTCGATATGGAACAATGCTAGGACCGCAGGATGAAATGTAACCTTCTGTCTTACATACCCTCGTATAACCACACGCTTAAGAAAAACAGAGCGATCAATGGATATAGTTCCTGTATCTTGCAAAGAACACCAGGCTACATACCTAGTTCCTGTACCTTACAAAGGACATCTGGTTACACACCCTGATACGCAGGCTGAGCTGCTAACAGCACAGTGTTAAGTAAGAGAAGTTTACAGGGCGCGTGCGTAAAATCTGGGGTCATCCTAAGGGTGAGCCGAGGAAGACTGCTGACTTCATCCACCAACCGCCAGACAGGGCTTAAGAAGACCCTCAGAGATAGAAAGAGCATGCGCCACGAAGTACATGCCTGTTCCAAGGACCCATTTACATAAACCGACCCTTTCTTAGAAATAGCTAGGAATATGTATTAGTTTAGGAAATATAAACCAAAAATATATTTTGTATGGAGTGCATCTTGGTGAAGCAGAGACTCCTGGCGCACCCAGCGCTGTTTGCTTGCCTGTTTGCTTAATAAATTGCAAACTTTGATTGTAATCCTATTTTGGGACTAAGTTATTTATCACAAAAATTAATGAGAAAACTACTGACGTGCTAAGATTTTTGGTAAGTTAGTTTTCAGACCTCAAGCAGTTTTCAGCAGCATTGAATACGGGAATTAGGGACACATTTCACTCAGGACAAAGCTTTCAATTTTTGCCCGTAAGCCATGTAAAATTATACTAAGTGTCTAAAAAGGTGACATCACTGAGAGTCAGTGCTCGGCAAGTTGCCACTCTGTCACCGTGTCCTAAAAACGCATTTCATGGAGTTGTGCCTCCAAACCGAAGCGCCAGGAGCCTGGGGAGCCGCTGGAGCCCCTCCGCAGCGGGCAGGGGAGGCTGCGGCCCGCCCGCACCGGGGCCCGGCAGCCGCCAGCCGGGCACCCCGCGCCGCGCCCGCTCCTCACCGGTGGACAAGCGGGGCCCGCCGCCGCCGCCGCCGCCCCACCAGGAGGGGCAGGAACCGGTCCTGGATGTAGCCCCGCGCCGCCGCCGAGCACTTGCTGCGGGCGCTGCTGCCGCTGGTGCCCTGCACCTGCCGGGGGACAAGGAGGACACGGCGCTGGCGCAAGGCCGTGGCGACACCGCGGGCCGAGAAGCGCCCGGGCCCGCCGGGGCGGGACGGTGGGGCCAGGCGGCGCCAGGGGGGCTCCGAGCGCAGGGAAGGGCAGTTCCCGCCGGCGCCGCCGAGCCCCGTTCACGCCCCAACCTCCCCCCGCGCCCCCCGCAGCCGGGCCAGGCCCCGCCACCCGGGCCGGGACCCCGCCTACGGAGGGGCCCGCCCGGGGATCACTCACGGCAGCGGGACACGGGCCGCCCGGCCGCCCGCGGCCCATCGTACGCGCGGCGCCGGGCTCTGACGCTCGGGCGCAGCCGGTGACGCGGCGCTCGCCCGCGGGGCGTCGGGGGCGGGGAGCTGCCGGTGGCGCGCGCCCCCTGGCGGGCCCGCCGCGCCCCGCCCGCCGCCCATCCCCGCCCCGCCTCCGAATGCCGGTTCCGCTCCGCGGGGCGACTGGCCTGGACTGGCCGCCCCCGCGTGGGATCCCGGGCCCCGGCGGCCCGGCCCGGCCTGGCCGTCCCCCTCCCGGCGGACACGCGAGCGCGAGGGGTCCCAGGGCACGTCGCCACGGCGACGGGCAGCCTCTGCGCGGTAAGCGGAGGGGCGGGGGGAGAAGGGCGGAGCTCCCCGGGACAGGGTGCGGGGCGCCAGGGTCAGGATGCGGAGCTCCTGGGGACAAGGTGCGGGGCTCCCGGGGCGGAGGGCAGAGCCCGCTGCAGCGGCACCCCCAGGCGTTGTGCACATGCTCCGCTCCCTGTGCGGCCAGTTGGAGCGGGGCTGGCGCTGGGTGGCTGTTGGGGACACGGCTTCTCGAGGGTGGACAAGCTGTAAGTGCCGCGGCCAGACAGGCAGGGCCGTGAGGGTGTCTGTGCTTGGAAGTGGTTTCATGCTATTTCTCTTTAGGCTTTGTACTAGCAGTTGTAGAGGAGCCATAGCAGCCTGAGCTATGTAAGATGAGTCACGAGTACTACGGTTACTGCCCTATTCGGTGTCTCTATGCATCTTGTAAGACACAAGTTAGTATATTGTGCATTCAATAAGTTAGTCTCAGAATGCCACTTTTATGGAGAATGGTCAGTATGCATATTTCTAACTGGGACCCGTATAATTCAATCCTCAGCCCAGTGCTAGCATTTTATCAACAGTCACATGATTTTTTTCCTCTGAGGTGTACTTGATTCATGTTGCCTTTTAGGTGACTCCTGGCATGCCTGAAGTAGGCAGTCCCACCTGCTGCAGTTATAGTGCAGGACACATTACACTATGGTAGCTCCTATAGTTCTATTTGTGTTCTCGATGTGTGCACAGTTTCTGCAGAGATCAAGGCTTCCTTTTCCTCCAGGTGCCCTTTTCCTAGCTAGGGGAAACCTCCAGGTTTCCCTTTTCCTAGTTCATCGTTTGTCCATCTTGTCACATTTCTGGGATCTGGAAATGATGTTTTGATTTAGTTACAGGTTAAGACTTACAGGGCATGCTAGCCCATCTTGCTGGCACTTCAGATCCTGCAGGATTTCCAGTTACACTAGCATCCTGAGGATTATGATGGGACGAAACACATGGCAGCAAGTTGAGGAGTGGCCACTGAACTAACTCACTGCATCCAGCCATCCCAGGAAGTCCTTTCCAGTCCTACATTTCTATATACATAACAATCTTCTGTGCAGACTCTGAGCAGACACTGAAACATGAGCTGGACATCTTGGGTTTAACACTAGAACAGAGACCAGAACAGTTGGGGGTGGGGTGGGGGGAGGTTAGTTTCCTGTCCTTAGTACAAAACACCGCATGTGTGCTCCAGGAAGGGAGTCTCTGTATCAGGTTTCCTTGGTAAAGGATGAGAACATGGTATGCAGCCATTCTTGGGCCTGTGTGTCCGATCCCTAGCTGTCACAGATACAAAATCCTGTAATCACAATTTTATCAGGCTCTGGTTTAGAAGCAGATGGGATTTTTGCTTCTATGTCCTTGGAATGATGTTTTGGAGCCTGATTGCTGCAATAGCTAGAAATCTCCTCCAGATTTCTTGTTGCATGTATTAATGGCCAGGATTTCTTGTTGCATATATTAATGGCCAATTTGTATCCATTTCTTCTTGAGTCACAATTAGTCTTAATCTAAAATTTTTCATTTGCCTTTCAGGCACTGACTCCCAAGTGCGCAAGTAGACAGATTTATCACTTCTTGGTCTGTTTTGCCAGACTAAGGCTAGCTAAGAAAGTTCTGCTAGTGGGAAGTAGAAAGCTTTTAAATCCATTTCTGAGAGGGGATGGATGCGGTGTGCAGCGGGTATGCTGTCATAGACCTGGCACTTCCCTCTGGTTTGGACATCTTCACAGGCTGACATGGGGGAGGAGATGCCTCTTCCCTGGTGTGCATGGGCAACCTTCCCCTGCCTGGTCTCTCCTCCCACTCCTCTGAGGATTCCCCTGGGGCTCTGCACGACATTCAAAGCTTGTGAGGAATGCACAACTCACCCCAAATAACAGAAAACACATAGCAGAGCAGCACAGGCATCTAGGGGCCCCATGCTGCTCCCACCCCCAACTGGGCAGGCGGTCTGAGTAGAGGGGAGTACATAATGAAAAGCATTTGCTGCAGCAGCTATCTATAGTCTTTTGTCTTTGGGATCGGGCAAGGGACAGGCGTGGCCCTGCCTGCCTGACCTCAGAGTTGACGTCAGAGAACCCCAAATGAATAACAGGGAGTGCTTCAGAGAGAGAACAGCCAGGCTACCCAGCATGGAAGGTGAGATGCCAGTACCACTAAATGAGAGAAGACATAAAATGGGAGGTATCGTTCCCACAGAAGGGTGCTCTGTATCCACAGTATCAAGACTCTGGCTTCAATTCAAGGTGGGCCAAAGAAGTCTGGGTCTTTCCATTGGCTGACTCAGTAACACAAAATCTGTGCTTCTGATCTACTACAAGCATTTTCCCTTACCTGTTCTGCTTTCTTAGCCACTTGGGTGTATGCTCAAGGTTATCAGTTGCAGCACAGGCTCTGTATCAGCTTGCACCTGGTTCTAGAAATGAGAAGAAGGTTACAGATCTGTGGTGTGCTAAGCAGTAGGACTGTGTTAAAAACATCGCTACCAAAATATTACTGATATTGTCCTGTTGCTCCCAATCGCTGCAAGAACAGAGGCCAGATTCATCTGCCAGTCTAGGACAACATGGTAAGAATTGGATCCAGGAGAACATATAGTATGAGTCTCAGATCTCAATCATTTTATTGTAATGTAATACCACAGTGAGGTCTCAGTGACAGGGCACAACCTTGTCAGGCTAAGGCCAGTGCAGCAAAATGTAGAGATAAACAATGTAAGTTATCAGTCCAAGAAGCACAAAAAAGTCTTGAGTCTACAACCTAATTACTTGATAAAAATACATCTGTGTCATCAAACAGGCTGTGATTAACAAAGCAAGTACAACCACAGAATCACAGAATGGTTTGGGTTGGAAGGGACCATCTAGTTCCAACCCCCAATCCATGGGCAGGGACACCTTCCACTAGACCTGGTTGCTTAAAGCACTGTCCAACCTGACTTTAAACACTTAGAATGCAATCACACGAACCAACTTCCTAGTCATTGTTAGGAACGTATACATCTCCAAAAAAAATCCATCACGGTGAAAGAAGATATTGTGATTTTCTTATTCTTTGGTGTTCAGTGGAATGTCTTCTTCCAAAAAAGTGATGGAAATGAAGTTTAGAAGATATCCTTGGATACTAATGGCAGTGATGTTGGAAGTGGAGAGAAGAAACAAGCATCCTGTGTCTTGTCACAGAAGTTACAAAGTGCAGGAAACAGTTGTGAGGACTTCTAAAAGATAAAAGAAGTAGTTTGTTTTATTGCCTTGTAGAGACTGTACGGTAGAGAAGAGGGAACTGAGGTAAGGATATGGCTTAAATACTAGCCTGGATAATAATATTTGCACCAGTACTACAATGGACTTTGATTTGTGAATCAACAGGGAGGGTGAAAAGAACCAGCTGGGGAGATGTAAGGACAAAGAATGTTGAGGTGGGGTTTTGTTTTTCTTTTGTTTTTGTTTTGCAGAGATCTTGGACCAAAGGATCTTGGGAATTGCCAGTGCACTGATATTTGTGGGATGAAAATGACATGTCTTGTGAAATTGTTGGACACTTCATACAGTATCAGCCCTGGGCAAAATAGTGGAAGGGTTGACCACACATTGTAAGAGGAAGTGATGTTTGTCATTAACTATACAACCAATATACATTTCTAAGTAAGATAATTATACGTCCGGAATGCCATCAGTGGAGATATGTTGATATCCTGGGAGGTTTGCTTCCCTGTTTTATTCCCATGTAATGTTGGGGTCTTTTAAAATCTCCTTGTTAATAATTCAGAACTTCATTAAATGATGTTGCCCATTCCATGTTAAAGGACAAGAGCTTGACCTTAGGCACTGCTACGACCAACTCTTTCTGAAAAACTACCAGAGCTTTTAAAAAAAAGTATTGAAGTCTTCTCCTTGCAGGAGGATGCTCATACACTTCACATCAAGTGATACCAACCCCCACTCTGCCTTTCATCTGTGTGGCGGGAGGCACTCTTCATCTCCTTACTCGCCACAGAGCTCCTGTACTACCTGCCACTTTCCCCATTTTAATTAACACGTTACCAAGTGTATCTGTTGCATTTACATTCAGTGATTCTCTGCATTTTGTGAATAAACATGGACTGGGGTAAAGCACCCATGATACTTCTGATAAACTGGTATGTCCCTTTATGCTGTACTGCACACGTGTGTTAGTACTTCAAAGTACTTCAAAGGCTTTGTCACACTGTCTCAGTTTGCCTTTTCTCTTTGAACAGGTCACACTCCAATCTGAGTCATTGTCCAGTGTGGATTTTTTTCAAGAGGTACGAGCAAGATAGGAACCTTTAACTTCCACTGAGGGAAGTTTCAAAAGTAACATTTCTGCCTGTGTTTAGGGGCCTGTTGTATGGAGGTGCTGCTCCCCCAGCTGCTTAAACCAAAAGACTCAAGTCTCTCAGAGCTCCCTTCGTATTTTAGAGATAAAGACCCTGTCTTTTTCTTCTCTCCAAATGCAAAAATTGGCTGTTTCATGATTTCTTTCGTGACTTGAAAGCCTTCAAAAATCTGGCTCTTATATGGTTTCCTCCTCAAATCTGTCTCAATTGCCTGTCTGTAAAATGGGGATAAGACCAAATTTCATACCTCCAAGGGGGAAAGCATAAGGAAAAAAAGAAGAAAGGAATTTTAGTACATCAGAGATCGAGAAGGGATTTCTGTAAGGCATTTGTCAGTATTACTTGAAGAAGTACATGATTAAATACTGAGCAGTAATTCATCCACTTTTGACTTAAACTGTATTTTATTGTTGTATTTTATATGTATTTATATGTTGCTGTATTTTATAATGGACGATTGTAAGCCAGCAGGGTTGTTTCTAGGAGAGTCCCACAGAGCAGTTCATGGTTACAGATTGGCAGCTGTGTCCTGGAAAGCAGGAATTGAAGGTGTAATTGATTGCATTACATGACCAATACAATATGAGTTCATTCTCTGATAGAATAGCTACGCCAAAAGGTATTTGGAAGAGTATATAAAAGGGACAATATAATTAGAATAGAGTAGAATAGCTCAGTTGGAAGGGACCTACAACAATCATCTAGTCCAACTGCAAAAAAGGATTAGTATTACATATGTATATTTTATTAGTATAATGATTACTGGCATAACATCTGTGTTCTGGGATCAGCATTTCAAACCCATTCTGGTTACAAGTTGAGTTCTGGTTTGAGGTCTCCGCTATATTCAGAGGTTGAAGGCACAGGGTCTCTTCAGTTTTAAAATGGTTGTAAAATTAACCAGTATGGAACCACAACAGGACTTTCAGAAAATAATGTCCAATCTGTATTTAGACCATGAGTAAATTTTGTCAGGGTCCCAGGTATGTGATGCCTTCTGCGTTCTGCTGGCAGGTGACATTATTTCTTACCAATTTCCTGATGTTTCAATGAAATTGCCGTGTTTGCCAGCAGACATAGTGCTGCTTTCCCCAATTAGAATTCCCCATCCACATGATGTTAAAATCAGAATCACATCACCAATTTCTTCCTAGGAAGCTCAGATGAACAGGACTAGCAAAGGGAATGTATCTCTCCAGTGTCCCGACACCCAGTTCTGCAACTTCCCATTCTCTCAGCTTCACCCTGCTGTTTTCTCTGCTTGCAGGAACTCATAACCTAACACAGACATCTAGCCAGTCTTCAGGGAGTCTCTGGTCAATGAACTTGGCCTTGTTTATAGCATCTGAGCCACGATGTCATCACTTTGAGGCCCCACACAAAGATGGCAAGGAGGGAAACAATATAAATTGTGCTGGCCCCTGCTTTCTTGTGGTGAGATCTGTGCTTGCCAGAAGCTTCTACCCTTTGTTCTGGGCTGGGAATGGGTTTCATAATGGAGAGGGAGGCACTTTCCGTTCTGAGGGGAGAAAGCAATACCAAGGAAGGTTTTAATTATCTCCCATCAGTGCAGAGCAGCTGTGCTGCTTGCAGTTGCAGGAGTTGGTGAGCAGTGCAGTCCCAGTCCAGTCTATTGCAGTGAGAATGACTGCAGGAATGGAGCATGTTCTCACCCCATAGGAAAGGGGTCCTTGTTGGATGTCAAGACCAATTCTAAGTAAGGTGCAGAATGGAGCTCTTCCCAAGAGGACAGGACTCCCTCTGCCAGTCTCAGAGCACTACAGTAAAGCAAACGCCATTTAGAAATGGAATTGAAGCACAACAGGCTTTTCTCACCTTTGTCCCATCTCTCAGCTCTGCTTGAGGTGACATTGTACTGTGGAGAACGGCACTCCGGGCTTGTCTTTCTAACCTGTCCGAAGGACTAATGTAGAACTCGGGCTACTGCTGTTCATAACCTAGCAGGGAGTGTGGCAACCCCATGGAAGATGTTCTTGTCTTCATGTTTATGCTTTGCCTTACAATCATGCTCTTTTCCTCCAGGGTAGCCTGGTACAGTCCAGCACTTTGGGGTCCTGGTGTGAAAATTACCTGCCCAGCATTTTTCAGATGCTTTGAGGGAGGGCTCTCGTTTAGGTGCGATTCATATTTTTTTATTCCTCCTGTCTTCCTGATGCTAATTCTCCATCTTGTTACCCTTATCTGTTAATGGTTCACATTACCTTTGCTAGATCCTTTCTGTGCCTTGTTTTTGCTTTCATTTTGAAAGTATAAATCTAAATCCTGCATCCCTATTATAAGAGCTGCTAATTCCTTCCCTCCCCCTTAGTTTGATCAATGTTTCCTTCCATCTTTTCTGCTTACTCACCAGGTCATGTAGCTAATTTTAACATCACCTTGCCTCCTGCTGCTGTTTCTGAAATGCCCTCTGTAAAAAATGCATCTGTCCCTGGCATCTTCATGGCCTCTCTATGTCCTGAGTCCTTCAGAGACTTTGATGCCTTTATTTGACATTTCTCAAGGTCAAAACTCCCGATGGATCATGTTGTTTGAATTGGGTCAGGCTGGGGGGGGGGGGGGGGAATGCTTTTCCATTGCTGCCTCTTCACCCACCCTGCTTCCTTTCCTCTCTTCCTCTTCAGAGCAGTGCTGTGTTCAGCTTTTCAGTGTTGCTGTCACCGGGTCCACCCTGCCAGCTTTTCTCTCTTCTTTCGATTTCTGGTATTTTCTCTTCTGCTCACATTCATCACTTGCTTTCCTCCACTAGCTAATTCTGTTCATGCTCTGTTGTCCTCTACCCTTGGTTCATTTTCCCCTTCTCTTCCATTACAAGCTCAATCCTGAAAGTCCTCAGCCTTTACATACTCCTGGAGTCTCTTTCACCTGCTGCACTGGTGTTAGCAAACTCCCATAAACGGTCTGAATTCTGCCACTTCACTTCCTTTCCTCTCACTCTCATTTTGCCATCTTCCTAGTTTAAAATGGGAAGGTTCAAAGTTTTACTTAATCCCTTATCCTCAGTTTCAGGTTCCTTTATCCTCTTTTAGCTCATTCCTTAAACTCTTTCCTCCTGCTACTTTCAGTTCATTCTTTGTTAGAGCTCTCTGCTTCCTCCCACAGGAAAGGAACAAGAAGTAACCTTTTCTGTCTGCCTTGGTTTCATTCTTCTCTTTCTTCTTCCCATCACAAATGCAGAATTTTCTTACCTACTTTATTCTGTTACTGTAAGCCCAGGTAGCATGTTCTGAGGATTTCAAGTGCAGCATTTGAAAGAATTTATGTGACTCTTTCATCGTTTATACAAGAAGGGAAGATGACATTTGTAGATGGCGTTTTTACAACAAATAGTGAGTTTGCAGCACAGTGGGCTCTGGACTTCAGCCTCCAAGGCTACAAGATACAATGTGAGTGAGAACATAAAACCTGTGATGCACAAAATCACTCAAGCACAAAGCAAGTGCTGTGAGTTGTGTTAATTTTCTGTGACACTTACACCTTGTATTTTGCTTCTTTGTTTGAGAAATAAAGAATCTATAGTAAGCATACCACAGAAGACCTGTAGTTATGTGTAATGTGAGGTATAATGTTTCTCAGAATTACAGGGTTCTAGAAGCTGCATATTGTTCGTTCAGTCACATGGCTGTGGCAGAGGATGCTAAAGCCACTGCACTTCCCAGTGTTTCTTAGGTGAGTGATGTTGGATATGTTGTCTGTGTGCAGATCTGGACACTGGATGGAACAGACCTGGGAAAGTGCTAAGAAGAGTCTTTCACCGTTGACAGTAATTAAACCAGAAAATAACTGTTCTTATTCTGTATTAGAACAGAATATTTCCACTTGGAA
Organism: Falco punctatus; assembly: GCF_963210335.1. NCBI lineage: Eukaryota > Metazoa > Chordata > Aves > Falconiformes > Falconidae > Falco > Falco punctatus. Next base: position 2,756,679 of record NC_137581.1, read on the forward strand.
GGGGCCTACAACAATCATCTAGTCCAACTGCCTGACCACTTCAGGGCTGATCAAAAGTTAAAGCATTAAGGCATTAAGGGCATTGTACGAATGCCTCCTAAACACTGACAGGAGTGGGGCATCAACCACCTCTTTGGTAAGCCTGTTCCAGTGTTGACCACCATTCCTATGAAGAAATGCTTCCTAATGTCCAGTCTAAACCTCCCCTGACACAGCTTTGAACCATTCCCACATGCCCAGTCCCTGGATACCAGGGGGAAGAATCGGCGCCTCCCTCTCCACATTCCCTCCTCAGGAAGCTGTAAAGAGCAATGAAGTTGCCCCTGAGCCTCTTTTTCTCCAAACTAGACAAACCCAGAGTCCTTAGCTGTTCCTCATAGGACATTCCCTCCAGCCCCTTCATCAGCTTTGTTGCCCTCCTCTGTATGCATTCAAGTACCTTAATGTCCTTCTTAAATTGTGGGGCCCAGGACTGCACATTGTACTCAAGGTGAGGCCGCACCATCGCTAAATACAGTGGGACAACCCCCCCTCTTGGCCGACTGATTATGCTGTGTTTGATGCCCCCCAGGACGGAGGTTGCCCTCTCTGCTGGCAGGGCACACTGCTGCCTCATACTGAGCCTGCTGCCAGCCAGCACCCCCAGGTGCCTGTCTGCAGGGCTGCTCTCGAGCCACTCCTCTCCCAGTTTGTACTTCTGCCTGGCATTACTCCACCCCAGGGGCAGACTACAGCTTTTGGTTTTGTTAAATTTCATGCCATTGATGATTGCCCAATGCTCCAGTCTACCTAGATCCCTCTGCAATTCCTTATGTCTCTCAAGAGAGTCAACAGCACCTCCCAGTTCAGAATCAGCAGACACACTAATGGTGCATTCCACTCCTACATACAGATCATAGGTAAAAATACTGAACAGACCTGGCCCTAGCATTAAGCCCTGAGGAACACCACTGGTGACTGATCACCAGCCAGATATAACCCTTTTCCCTACAGCCCTTTGAGTGCTGCCATTCAGCCGGTTCTCAACCCAGCACACCATGTACTTGCTCATCTCACAGCTGGACAACTTGGCCAGAAGGATACTGTGAAGGGCAGTATCAAAAGCCTTACTAAAATCCAGAAAAACTACATCCGCCGCCTTTCCTTCATCCACTAGGTGGGCGACCTTATCATAGAAGGATATCAAATTAATTAGACAGGACTTTTGCTTTGTGAACCCATTATGACTGTGCCTGATAACTGCATTGTCCTTTAAACACCTTTCAATAGCACCCAGTATGATTTCTCCATAATTTTTCCAGGTACTGAGGTTAGACTCACGGGTCTGTAGTTGCCTGGGTCTTTCCTCACATCCTTGTAAACTGGAATGACATTGGCTGGCTTCTAGTCAGCAGGGAGCTCCCCAGACTCCCAAAGCCTTTGGTACATGATTGAGAGGGGTCCTGCTGTAACATCCACTACTCCTTCCGTACTCTGGGATGAATCTCATCAGGCCCCATGGATGTTCAGCTGATACAACTAGTCTACAGGTTCAGTGTCCATAAATGTAAAGTCAGGGTTCCCACAGTTGTGGTCCTCCAACTCAGAGGACCGGGGAGCCCAAGGTCTATCATAAGCATTAAAGGCTGAGGAAAAAAAAAAAGCCCTGAAAGCATTCCGTGAGTCCTCTTCCAGCATTAGAGGTAACTGGTGCAGCAAACATGCCCATTTAGAATAGGAAAGAAGAGTGCTTCAGTCTACTTTCAAACATCATTCAGACATGGAAGAAAGAAGCAGAGGATGCCAGGGCCAGATGAAATCAGGAAGCATCCAGCTTATATAGCATATTTCAGGAAGAAAAAGCATAAGCAAGATGTATCTCTTGGTGTCCAAGCCTGGAGAGAGATGCGTCACACAGAAATGTATCCCAAATGAACAGTGACAGCCATGCACTATTCTGCCCTCTTACTACCCACCCATTTTCTCAGCCACGCTCACATTAGATCAAAAGCCTCACAACTGTAACAGTGGCACATAATATTCTAGTCACTGCACAAGTCAGCCTTAATAGGAAGGAAAGCAGGAGATCTAAGTGCCCTGCCTCCTAGTAGGTCAATACCTGAATATGCAAAAATTAAAAATTAATCTTGCTCTGCAACATGCTGCCATCATTTAACTCCACCTGACAACCAAGTACCATGCAGCCACTCGCTCTTTCCCCCCTCCCCCCGCAACAGTGGGATGGGGAGGATAATTGGGAAAAAGGTAAGACTTGTGGGCTGAGATAAGAACAATTTCACAATTGAAATAAAATAGTAATAATAACAACAATTGTAATGAGAAGAAGAGAGAAGGAGAGAGGAATAAAACCCAAAAAGGAAAAAAATAAAAAAAACCAAATAATGCACAATACAATTGCTACTGCTCACCCACCTGCTGGCCAATGCCCAGCCAGTCCCTAAGCAGCAATTGCAATGCCCCAGCCAGCTCCCCCCAGGTTATAAAGTGAGCATGGTGCTCAATGGCATGGAATACCCCTTTGGGGTCAGCTGTCCTGGCTGTGTCCGCTCCCAGCTTCTTGTGCCCCTCCAGCCCTCTCGCTGGCAGGGCCTGAGAAACTGAAAAGTCCTTGACTTAGTATAAACATTACTTAGCAGCAGCTAAAACCGTCAGCGTGTTGTCAACTTTATGCTCATACTAAATCCAAAACACAGCACTGCACCAGCTACTGAGAAGAAAACTCCATCCCAGCTGAAACCAGGACACATGCAAACAGGCAACCTTGGGAGAGCTGCTGTTCTAAGAAAAAGACGCACACAGTTAAGATTCACAGAGGTATTATAACAAGAGGAATTAGGTCACAAGAATAGAGAGAGAAACAAGGAGTGTTAGAGTCTCTTGCAAAGGGAAGGACTGTGGAGAAATAGAAGGTGGCTTGCTACAGGATTCTATGATGCAGCTCAAAAACATCTGGACTTGCAATAGCAGAGCGCCCTACATTAACAGCAGGTATCATTCACTGGCCAGTGTGCATTTTTCTGTGTCTGGCAAATGGTTCTGTAAAATGCTGCAAAGAAACTACTGTAATACCTGCATCATCATCAGAGTTTAGCTAAGCATCCCTCAGTGATGATCAGGATATATACACAAAATTAAAGCTTGCCCTTCCTCTGCAGATTACCAGCTCAAAGCCTCCAGATCAAGAACAGACCCATTGGACATTATACCTTTTGGACTGATATCTTCATTTATGGGGTATGCATTTCACATCCCTCTAGATACATGTGGTGAGCATTTCTTTAACTGATAACAATAATAAAAGAAAACCTTTTAATGTGATAAAAGTTATGCCCAAATCCTCAGTAATCTGGTTGTTTCAAAAATTAAGATAGAAAGAAACTATATTTAACTTTCTCATAAAAGCAAGAAAAGATGTTCTAACCTGTGTACAAAGGTTCTAGTGGCATTCTGGGGAAGTGTCACGATATGCTTCCTCTTTTCTCATGTTTTGCTAGGTATGTGCTGTTGAAGAGAGGACACTTGGCTAGATGCATCTTTGGTCTAACACACCATAATTATTCTAATGTATATGTTATAATACATACAATATGTATTAGAACAATGTGTATGTGTATACATATATTTATAATTTATATATATAAACACACATACACACCACCACTCCATACACACCTCTTAGCTTTGACACTACTTTTTCTAAGGCAAGTATTTTTCTCTTTTGGATACTGATAGGGAATATGACAGCTTTTTGGGGGGTATTGTTGGTTTGTTGGAGGGGGGTTTCCCTGCAATTTTAGAACTTAATAGACAGATATAAGAACTTGCAACACTCCAAGAATTTGCCAGCTCTCCCTTTTGTATTTCACCAACACACAAGCTCCTGAGAAACATTGTGAAGTTTTTCTTTTATAAAACATCACATCTTCCAGAAAAAAAAAAAAAACAACCCAAAAAAACCCAGACGTCTGTATTGAATCCCAGAGAGATTCTTAGTGTGTAAATATAGGCCTACACTGTTGAAATAATACTGATTTTTGAGGATGGTGGGGGAGAAAGAACCCCGGAAAGTTAATGTGCAACTACTTCTTGAACAAAATGTTTGTTTTAATGAAATCAGTTCAGCTTCACTGAGTTACACGTGCTATGGCAATACACTTCTGAAGAGTTAGAAAAGATACTCAAACTGCCAGTGAAATTACAGGGATTACCATCTAACAAAGTAAAAAAAAATATCTGATTCCTCTACTGTTGTGACCGCTGCTTATATGATTTTACTTTGAATACTTTTTCAGGTTTGTAAGATGCATGATGAATACAGACTGCTTAAGTTGCTTAAGATCATATTTTGTCTTCACTAAAGAACCACAGAACAACCTTGGTCAGGGCAAGCCCTGGTATGAATACAAGCTGGGGTATGAATGGATTGAAAACAGTCCTGCAAAGGAGGACTTGGTGATATTGCTAGCTGAAAAATTGGACATGAGCCAGCAATGTGTGCCTGCTGCCCAGAAAACCAGTTGTATCCTGGCTGAGAATACAATATCCAGGTTGAGAAAGGTGATTCTCCCCCTCTATTCTGCGCTGGTGAGACCCCCACCTGGAACACTGCATCCAGTTCTGGGGTCCCCAGCACAAGACAGATATGGATCTGTTAGAGTGGGTCCAGAGGAGGCCACAAAGATGATTAGAGGGCTGGAGCATCTCTCCTGTGAAGAAACGCTGTGAGAGTTGGGGTCATTCAGCCTGAAGAAGGCTCCAAGTACCCTTATTGCAGACTTTCAGTACTTAAAGAGGGCTTACAAGAAAGATGGCGACAGACTTTTACCAAGGCCTGGAGTGACGGGACAAGGGGTTATAGTTTTAAACCAAAATACAGTAGATTTATATTAGACATAAGGCAGAAATTATTTACTATAAGGGTGGTGAGTCACTGGAGCAGGTTACCCTGCGAAACTTTGGACGCTCCATCCCTGGCACTGTTCAAGGCCAGGCTGAACAGGGCTTTGAGTGACCTGGCCTAGTGGAAGGTGTCCCTGGCAATGGCAGGGGGGGTGGAACTGGATGGTCTTTAAAGGCCTCTTCCCACCCAAACCATTCTGCGGTAAGCACAGAACCACAGAATCACAGAATGGTTCAGGTTGGAAGGGACCTTTGGAAGTCATCTTGTCCAAGCCCCATGCTCATGCAGGATCAGTGAACTGTAGATCTCCTCAGTTAGCTTTTTTTAAACTCATAAGTGCAAATCAATTTGGCCTGTTGATTTAAAAAAGCATTTGTTATTGCTAGACTGCTGTTTATTACCTGCTAATGTTTTCATCTTGCATCTCACACATACAAAAGAGAATTTTGACTGTCATCTAGCTGGACTTGTGCAAAGCATTTGACACTGTCCTGCGCAACATCCTTGTCTCTAATTAGAGAGACATGGATTTGACAGATGGACCACTCAGTGGATAAGGAATTGGCTGGATGGTCGCACTCAAAGAGCTGCAGTCAACAGCTCGATGTCCAAGCGGAGACCAGTGACGGGTGGCGTTCCTCAGGGGTCAGTGTTGGGACTGGCACTGTTTAACATCTTCGTTGGAGATATGGTCACTGGGATCGAGCGCACCCTCAGCAAGTTTGCCGACAACACCAAGCTGAGTGGTGCGGTTCACACACTGGAGGGAAGGGATGCCATCCAGAGGGATCTTGACAGGCTGGAGTGATGGGCCCGAGTGAACCTCACGAAGTTCAACAAGGCCAAGTGCAAGGTCCTGCACATGGGTTGGGGCAATCCCAAGCACAAACACAGGCTGGATGGAGAATGGATTGAGAGCAGCCCTGAGGAGAAGGACTTCAGGGTGCTGGTGGATGAAAGGATGACATAGGGTCAACATGAACTGGCAATGTGCACTTGCAGCCCAGAAAGCCAACCATATCCTGGAATTATGTCACTTAAAAATTACCTATTTCCCCTTCCCAATTGCCTCATTTTCTATTTGCAGGATACAGATTTGACTTATGCCAGAAGCAGACCCCATAATCAAAGCTTTTTTTTGCAGGGGGGAACCCATGGTAACATAACACTGAATATTCTTATCCTTGAAAACCTCCAACCTTGTTGACCCTTCTGTTTAATTGTGTCTTGCAATTGTAAGATCTACAGTCCAATTGCATGTGTAACTGTGGGTTTTATTTTCAGAACAGTAGGATTCAAATTAATCTGGGATACAGCTACTAGCATTCATAAATCATAAAACCACAAAAAGAGTACTGTCAATCAGTCTGTCATCTTGTAAAACACGTGCCATAGAACTTTCCTGAATTACCTTTTCCTTCACTTACTGACATACATTTCAGGGGGAAACCAAAAAAAGGAAAGCAAAACCACACACAAACATGCTTTGATTCAGCAGTCACTGATCAGCAGAAATTCACAACATCATTAGTTAAGTTGTTCATATTGTTAATTACTTCGGGTGTTAAAAGTTTGTATCTTGTTTTTGAGCTGAATTGGTCTGTTTTGCATCCAGGACAGTGCATTCTGTTACAATCAAACTAACAGACCTGTAATTGTTCAAACTAATTTTTAAGAAATCTCTTCCTAAATAGAGGCATTGCATCAGATATTTACTAAATATTTCATCTCCAATGTGGTAGAATTGCTTAAAAGTTGCTTACATTATCAATCGCTGCACTATGAATGCCCGTTCTTTCCATTCTGGGATGCAGAGGCAATGTAAGAACCAAATTAAAATTGAATTCTAATTGATTCCATCAGAGAAATTAACACTTCCATATCTTTATTACTACTAGCACCTGTGCTTTTGACATCATGCTTCTCAGGTGTAGAAATCAGCTGCTTTTCCACTTTTACAGATTCTAAGTTTATCTCTATTACCTTTTAAAAGTAGTTATTCGTACAGGGAAGTCTGGTGCCTTAGCCAATGAAAGCATGATATTGGGCCTCAGTTCAACAACAGCAACAACAAAACAAACAAAAAAACTGATTGACATTTTAGACTGTTAAAACATTGAATGGGATTCAGAGTGCTGAAGTACTCTAACACCACATTAAAGAGTGCTGTAGCTTCAAAGGGAATACCAAGAGACACCTTAGCCAATGTGCCAAAATCCACCAAGAATGTGAAAACTTGCAGTGTTTGAGAGGGCGGTACTGCCTGTAAGATGGCTGTTGTAAGTGTTGCGGTGACCTTTCAGTTATTCTGTATGTGATATGAGGAGGAAGCTGGAAATTAAGAACACGTTGTATAGATAATGGGAATAATGGGATTGATGTGGGATGATGTTGTCTGCTAATGGTCCCAAGTAGCAACGGTTAGTGATTCCTGAGAGCACTCTTCATGCACAAGTAGCAGTTCAAGCTAGTATTACCAGTTTGCACTGCTGCAGGGTGAAATGCAAAGGCTGCATATATTTGGAGTTTCAGATCAATCCAGATTGTGTATATCCCCTACTTTATATTGGGCCATCAGTTCAGGAAAACCATTTCTGGTTTGTTTGGCCAGTTGTCAGGGTCTGATACTCTCTGTCGAGGTTCTTTTAGAAATTCTGCATGAGGAGGGTTTAATGTTTGGTAGCAGATTTACTTATTTGAAGAAACATGGCATTACATGGGATTTAATTTAGTGTAGTGTTACAGCATTATACTGAAGTCACAACACAAGCATAATACAGGAATTGCAATATACAGTTGAATCTCAACACAAACATGATTCCCATTACCAGTCTCTATATGCTTACTGTCAAGATGCTGGTCATCCCCAGTTGGGGAAGGGATACATGGGTTGAAGCTAGCTCAAGCCCATTGCTCTCTTCAAAGTTCACTTTGTTGGGCTAAGCCATGCATATATTTAGCCCATGCTGGTCTGGCTAGCTCAGGAAGACGTTCACACCTGTGGATGGGAGCCACCTGAGGGTACCGAGAGAGCTGGTGGATGAGCTTGCCAAGCCAGCCTCCATCATTTATGAACAGTCCTGGCTAACTGGGGAGGTCCCAGCTGACTGGAGGTTAGCCAGTGTGACACCCATCTACAAGAAGGGCAGGAAAGAAGATGGGGGAAGCTACAGGCTTGTCAGCCTAACCTGGGTGCTGGGCCCTGGTGCGGCCGCCCCTCGAGCCCTGGGCTCAGCGTTGGGCCCCTCACCCCCAGACAGACCCGGAGGGGCTGGAGCATGTCCAGAGCCGGGCAGGGGCTGGGGAAGGGGCTGCGGCACAGCTCGGGGGGGGGCGGGGGGAGCTGGGGGGGCTCAGCCCGGAGAGGAAGAGGCTGAGGAGAGGCCTTGTCACTCCCTACGACTACCTGACAGGGGCTGTAGGCAGGTGGGGGTCGGTCTCTTTTCCCAGGTAACAAGTGGTAGAATGAAAGGAAAGGGCCTCAGGTTGCACCAGGGGAGGTTTAGGTTGGATATTAGGAAAAAATTATTCCCTGAAAGAGTTGTCAAGTATTGGAACTTGATAAATGACTGGCCTGGCAGATGAAGTAAAGCAGTGGATATTGTCTATGAGGACTTCAGTAAGGCCTTGACACTGTCTCCCATGAGATCTCAGTGATCTAGCTGTCAGTGAATGGGCTGGATGAGCAGACTGTGAGGTTGACTGAAACAACATCTACTGTTCTCCCCTTGTCTACCCAGCCAGTCATTCCACCATCGAAAACTATCATATTGGTCAGGCGTGATTTCCCATCGGTGAATCCATGTTGACTACTCCTGATAACATTCTTTTCCTCCACATGCTTAGAAATGACACCCAGGATGAGCTGTTCCATCACCTTTCCAGGCTTGGAGGTGAGGCTGACCAGTCTGTAGTTCCCTGGGTCCTCCTTCTTGCCCTTTTTGAAGACTGGAGTGACACTGGCTTTCCTCCAGTCCTCAGGCACTTATCCTGTCCTCCATGACCTTTCAGAGATTATGGAGTATGGCTTAGCAATAATACCTGCCAGCAACCTTGGCACTCGGGGGTACATCCCATCAGGGCATATGTATTTGTGGGTGTCAGGTTTGCCTAAATGATCTCTAACCCAATCCTCCTCAATCAAGGGAAAGTCTTCCTTTCTTCAGGCTTTCTCTCTTGCCTCCAGGGTCTGGGATTCCTGAGGGGTGGCCTTAGCAGTAGACTGAAGGAAAAGCAGCAGTCAGTAACTCCACCCTCTCTGTATCCTTCATACCTACCTCATCCAGCAGCAGTCCCACTTTTTCCCTAGTCATCCTTTTCCTGCTGATGTGCTTGAAAGGTTTGGGTTGGAAGGGTCCGATTCCCCTTTCCATGGGGAGGGACATCTTTCACTAGAATAGGTTGCTCAAAGCCCCATCCAACCTGACCTTGAACACTCTCGGTAACAGGACAGGTTAAACACTTCTCGCATCACTTTTAAGAACACCTTCACGGGATGTTTTTTCCTCCTTCCATTTAACTTGCATGATACTTTCTGTAACTGCAGAGAATGTTAGTCCCACAGCTATTGCGTGGAGTCACAGATTTTAGAGCCAGAGTGTTAGTTTCCCCTTCAAAGTTTTTATTATTTATTTTTATGAGCTCCAGTGTGATTTTAAATTTAACTTTTCAAAGTTTATTATCCTTTTTTCCTCTATGATATTTCCTTTGATGAATACGAACAGGGAAGGATGCTATCCGTGATCAATGATGGAAGACTTCGGCAGCCACTAAATTGCCTTCAGGTCACAGGCACACAAAGCAGAAAAGGTACAATTTCCAGTTCATAGTGTTTATAATTGTATTCCTTACAAAAATCTAAACACCTTCCAGAGGTTTATTAGGCAATATTACAAAACCTCTCAGATGTGCTCTGCTGATAGTGTCCACAACGTGGGGGATGCAATAAGGAAAGGTGGAAAAAATGGGCTATGTCTGTGTAATAGACAGATAATACATAGTAGTAGCAGAAGGCAAAGAGGACTACAAGAATGAAGAACCACACACTGTAGGAGAAGATCAGATTTGAGACCACCTATGGAACCTGAAGGTGCACGAGTCCATTGGGATGTGATGAGACGCATCTGCAGGCCCTCAGGGAACTGGTGGATGAAGTGGCTAAGCCACTATCCATCATATTTGAGAACTCGGGGCAGTCTGGTCAACTTTACACAGGCTGGAAAAGGGGGAAAAGTAACCCTGATTTGTAAAAAAGGAAAAAAGGAAGACCTGGGAAACTACAGGCCGGTCAATCTCACCTCAGTGCCTGGCAAGATCACAGAGCAGATCCTCCTGGAAACTATGTTAAAGCACACAGAAAATAAGGAGATGACTAGTGACAGCCAACATCGCTTCACTGAGGGCAAATGTTGCCTGACAAATGTCATGGCCTGTCACAGCACTCTCAAAACCTAGCCAGCTGCAACAAGGTCTTTTACCATCTCATACCAACATACTCTTCATGCCAGTCCCTCTGCTGCCTTCTCCTGATCTCTCCTCACCCAGGGCACTCATTCTCTCTGCTTCTTCCGCCTCTCTCCTCCTTGGCTGCCCAAACTCTTAACAGAACCAGCCACAGCTGCACCTTATCTACATCAGCCAACCCACTGACCCTGAAGCCAGCCCACAGCTGTATATTATCAACGATAACTAACTCAGCTTCATTCTTCTACAGTGGCCTTCTATGATGAGGTTACAGTGCTGACAGATGAGGGAAAAGCAACTGACATCATCTAGCTGGACTTGTGCAAAGCATTTGACACTGTCCTGCGCAACATCCTTGTCTCTAATTAGAGAGACATGGATTTGACAGATGGACCACTCAGTGGATAAGGAATTGGCTGGATGGTCGCACTCAAAGAGCTGCAGTCAACAGCTCGATGTCCAAGCGGAGACCAGTGACGGGTGGCGTTCCTCAGGGGTCAGTGTTGGGACTGGCACTGTTTAACATCTTCGTTGGAGATATGGTCACTGGGATCGAGCGCACCCTCAGCAAGTTTGCCGACAACACCAAGCTGAGTGGTGCGGTTCACACACTGGAGGGAAGGGATGCCATCCAGAGGGATCTTGACAGGCTGGAGTGATGGGCCTGAGTGAACCTCACGAAGTTCAACAAGGCCAAGTGCAAGGTCCTGCACATGGGTTGGGGCAATCCCAAGCACAAACACAGGCTGGATGGAGAATGGATTGAGAGCAGCCCTGAGGAGAAGGACTTGGGGGTGTTGGTTGGTGAGAAGTTCAACATGGCCTAACAATGTGTGTTTGCAACCTAGAAAGCCAACCATGTCCTGGGCTGCACCACCAGCAGCGTGGCCAGCAGGTTGAGGCGGGTGATTCTCCCCCTCAGCTCTGCTCTGGTGAGATGTCCCCACAGCACTGCATCCAGCTCTGGGGCCCCCAACATGAGAAGGACATGCACTTGTTGGACCAGGTCCAGCAGAGGGCCACAAAGACGGTCAGAGGGCTGAGGCCCCTCTGCTATGGAGACAGGCTGAGAGAGTTGGGATTGGGGGAGAAGGCGGCTCCGGGGAGACCTTAGAGCAACTCCCAGTGCCTAAAGAGGGACTGCAAGAAAGCTGGGGATGAACTTTGGACAAGGGCATGTAGTGATAGGACAAGAGGGAGTGGCTTTATACTTAAAGAGGGTAGGTTTAGGTTAGATATTAGGAAGAATTTTTTTTCTGTGAGGGTGGTGAGACATGGGAACAGGCTGCCCAGAGCAGCTGTGGGTGCCCCGTCCCTGGCAGGGCTCAAGGCCAGGCTGGACGGGGCTGGGAGCAGCCTGGGCTGGTGGAAGGTGTCCCTGCCAATGGCAAATGGGGTTGGAACTAGATGGTCTTCAAGGTCCCTTCCAATCCAAACCATTCTGATTCTATGATATTTCTCTCTCTTTCATAAAATGAGGTGAGACTGACTGGCCTGTAGTTCCCTGGATACTCCTTTTTTGAAGATCGGAGTGATATTTCCTTTCTTCCAGTCCTCGGGAACCTCCCCGAGTCACCAGACCTTTCAAAGATAATCAAGAGTGTCCTCACAGTGATGCCATCCAGCTCCCTCACTACTTCTGAGGTCCCAGGGACTTCTGTAAGCCCAGTCCACTAAAAGTGGTCCCTAACCTTACCCTCCTCCACCGAGGGTAAGTCTTCCTTGCTCCGGAGTTTCCCTTTGGTCTTAGGGGCCTGGGATTCCTGAAGGCTGCTTTTCCATGTCCTTTGTCACCAAGGTGCTTGCCCCAGTGGGCCCACATTTTCCTTAGTCTTCCTGTTGCTGCAGATATACCTGTAGAAGCCTCTCTTGTTGCACTTCACATCTCTTGCCAGATTTGACTCCAGCAGGGCTTTGGTTTTCCCTAACCCATATCTGCTTGCTTGGATAACATCTCTGTATTCCTCCTGGGTTACCTGTCTTTTCTTCCATCTCACAGTGGCCTGAGTTATTTTTAGATATTTAAGAATCATTAAGTTGACTCTGAAACCAAACTTACTTTCTTCCATCTGCAAGGTCAGTTATGGCCATTAAGGGTTATGCAAGGCAGAATCACCCAAGTGGCTGTTTATAGCCTGGCTCTGCTATTGGAGGAGCTACACAGCTGTGATATAACCTGGAGGTCTGAGTAACTTTTTCAAATGTGTGATAGGCTTGTATGTGTGTTTTATCCCATGGGATATTTTTGGATTGTGACTTGGACTAGAGCATTTGATGTTACCTAAAGGTAGCATCTTTGTCAAGTTATGTGCATCACAGCAACTCAAACTGCAAGTTATTTTTTTTTTTTTTCGTTTTTTCAAATAAGGTAAACACCGTAAGTGTAGCACAGCTACTGGTCTGTACCTGGGACCCGAGCAGTGCTCCAGCACGGATAACTCATCCCCACGGTTCCGCTTGTGCAATACACAAGCGCCCACTAGATGGCGCTGTGCCCCGCCAGTTCGGGGGCGGGGAGGCAGCGGGGTGCGCCCGTGGCTGCGTGTCGCCCTCCAGTTTAAGAGCCACAGCTTCCTGCGTCTATTTATGGCAGGTATATTTAGTGCATTTCAGCCCTCATAGATGCATGCAGCATATTTAGCACGGACTGTTCGGTCAGAGGGCACACGCAGCATAGTGTAGTGGGGGAATAACGCTGCATGCCGGGGTGCATTGGTTGTGGATGATAAACTTAATTTGTCGAAGGCAAAAAAGAAGGTCAGGCCATCTCGGGTTTTCTTTTTCCTGGAGGAATCATCTGATCTGACTTCAGAACCTGCCCCTCTGTGACAGACCAGAGCTTGAACCCAAGCTCTTTGGGTGAGGAGACCACAGGTAGCCAGATGGGTGTTCCCGGGCAGCCACACTGCCCCTCCAGCCTCCTCCCAGTTCCCTGCTGCTAGGCAGAAGAGTCCACTGGAGTCGACAGCATGTGGGTGAGACTTGACTGCTGATCTCAGAGCCTTTCCTTCCTGAACAAACATTTTCCATTCTGAAATAATCACCTCACTATATATAGAAAGCTCCTCCAAAGCAAAAGCCGTGTTCTTTGGGAAGGGATAGACCTCAAAATGCTTTCTGCCTTTTACAAAGCAGCCGCAGGCCCTTTGCCTTCAGGCTTGTATCTATCTGTGAACACTGTCAATCAAAGGCACGTGTTCACCTCAAGAAAATAATCTGGATTCCCCATGCAGCTCCTGTGCTCCCCACCCCCACCCCACGGATTCAGAGACTATGTCTGTAATCACAATCCACAGTGTTTCGGAAACCACCTCCCCATCTCGCTTCCTCCCAGCTGATTTTCAGGGGAACAGAAGGAGACTTGTTTGCTACCAGGGAGGAAGTCCAGACCTTAGTGAGCAGCTTTCTAAGAGGCACCTATGAGAATGGTGCACTTCAGTCAGCGTACGCTTGCAGAGGCTGCTGCCAAATGAGGTCACCCTGCTGCAGAAACGTGGATGAAGAGATTCCAGAAGAGGAGGATGGAGGAAGCCAGGACAGGAAGTAGAGCAGTCAGTAGCACCGGGCTCAGCTCCGTCAACTCCCCTCTCTGGAAATGTTGATTTCAGTTTTGTCTCGGCTCACAGACAAGACAGTATTAGATGGTTTCCTTCTCATCGTTCTCTCATTCCCTTTTCTCATCATAAAAACCATTCCTTGGTTTGACACAGTTCAGCCATCTCTTTGGGAAGAGATTAATGGGGCGAGCAACGCACAGATTCAGAGGACAGTTCAGGCGCGAGGACTGGGTGACGCTGTCTGTGACTTTTGAAAATCACAAAGCTCACAGAACTCGAAGGAGAGGCTCCTCTTTCAAGCCCTGTAACTTCTGCTGAGCTAGCACATCTCTTGCAAAAGATCATAGAATACCACGTCGGAAGGGACCTCAAGGATCATCTGGTCCAACCTTTCTTGGCAAAAGCACGGTCTAGTCAAGATGACCCAGCCCCCTGTCCAGCCAGAGATGGACAACCTTGACCAGGAATCTGTTACGCATTTTTCTTAGTTTATTCTAGTAATTGATTCCTCCTTCCATTGAACTATTGCTCTTTGTTTTCAGTTTGTATAACTGCAGTTCCACCCCATTGCTCCTGTTCTGCCTTCATTCACTAGACTGAAACATTATACACAATTTTAAAAGTTCTTTCTTGCAGATCCTTAGAAATCACTTATTTTTTTAATCTTTCTGAAGCTCTCCATGCAGAAACTTGTTCTACGGATGTTGACTTACTGTCACAACTCTGACCGCTGTGAGTTTTCTACAGTCTTTATAAATATTGACCATTAAATTTCCATTCCTAAAGCTGCAGTAATATAATTATCTTACCAATGTACACAAATATCTTGAGAGCAGCTGTCCAGGGGACCAGGCCAAGCTCTTTTCAGTGGTGCCCAGTGACAAGACAAGGGGCAGTGGCCACAAACTGCAACATAGGAAACTCCATCTGAGCATGAGGAAAAGCTTCTTTACCTTGAGGGTGGCAGAGCGCTGGGACAGGCTGCCCAGAGAGGCTGTGGGGTCTCCTGCTCTGGAGACATTCAAACCCGCCTGGACGCGGCTCTGTGCAACCTGCTCTGGGAGAGCTGCTTCAGCAGGGGGGTGGGCTGGGTGGGCTCCTTAGGTCCCTTCTGACCCTGACCACACTGTGATTCTGCAATTCCCTATTGTTCTGTGTGTTCCTGTTTAGTCAGTCCATACTTCCTTGCAGATTATTAGTCAAGATACTAAACAAAATTGATAGAAATATTAAAATTATTGTTATTATTCCTTGGTAGGAGGATTATCTGCTTGATAGATAATAATAAGCTGTGCAGATAGAGACTAGGAAACAACAATCTGTACAGTAGTTCTGTGTGTTTATAGTCACCTGTAGGCTGAATGTGAATCAGCTGAGGGTATGTTGTTGCAAAACCAAAACAACATCATATGAGACGGTATAAACAGGAATATGACTTGCAGGGCTATGATAAGGCCCTTAGCTGCAGTACCATGCCTAGTCTCAGTCTGTGCACTTCAGACAAATCTGACACAGTCCAGAGGACATGATTAGGAAAATACAATATGGAAAGATTAAATGCTCTTGGGCAGTTTAGTTTAAAGAAGAGTGAGAAGATACGATAACCACCATGATTTGTAAAAGAAGTTGCAAAGCAAACAATTTCCAGTACTCATGACAGATAGTACAAGAACTAATGTGTTTAAATAATAGCAAAGAAAATTGAACACTGAATAGATTGAGTGGCAGGTTTATGAAGTCTTCATTATGGGAAGACTTTAAGAACTAGTTAAGCGCTCATCCGCTGAGCATGACAGGGGCTTCTGGGTTCAATTGAACCCTCTCTGAGGTATGGGAACGAAGCAGCTGACAGCCCTAGATTTTTTGCTACTGTTTATAATCTGCCTATGCTATGCCGTTTAGAAAGTACCAGCAAAGAATATAATTGCCATTTATCTCACTTGCAGCCTTATCCTTCCATGATCTTTGTGGTATCTACCTACTTTAAATTATTTTGCCTTCTGCACGTGAATTGTCTTATTGCTGCACTTGAAGTCTTAACCTTTAGATGCTGCTATAACTTAAAATAATATCAAAAGAGTGGCCTGAGAAGTCCAAAGCTGAATTACAAGAGAACCAATAATTGGGAATACAAGGAACTGGCATAATTAAGAGCAAGTCCAGGTAAAACAATGAGCAGGGGGACTCCCAGCCTGCAAGATGCATGATATAATGTAAGTTCAAAACAAGGAGGTAGCAAGGAGCAACATTTTAAGACCATCTATTTCACAGGTCTTGCTGTGCTAAAAGATTTGTCTAAAAAAGTAGGCAAGGTTGAAAATGAAGCATTCAGGGCATTTAGGGCTGTGCTAGATAGACCCCTGGAAAATAGACTGTAGGAGTCCTTACCAGGTTACCATGAGAAACACGGGAAGCAAGAGGAAGTGATGGCTGGGTATCCTTACTTCAAGCATGATGGAGTGTCACAGCACTCTCCAAACTATCAAGCTGCAACAAGGTCTTTTACCACCTCATACCAGCAGCCTCTTCATACCTGTCCTTCTGCTACCTTCTCCTCACCCTAGGCATGCATTCTCTCTGCTTCTTCCTCGGCAGCTCTCTCTTCATTGGCTCTCAATCACTTAACTTAACCAGCCACACCTGTACCTTATCTACATTGGCCAAACCAAGGCCCCTGAAGCCAACCCACAGTTGTATGTTGTCAGTGCTAATTAACCCAGCTTCATTCCTCTATAATGGAGCATAAGTGTGATGATAAGACCACTGCTAAATCCAGCTGCTCCCAACACTGACAGAGCTTCCCCAAATGTCCAAGATTGTAAACGTTCAAATAAACAAATTAACACAAGCCATGAACTTTGCCTGCTCTACCCTAAAACCATGCATCACATGCAGCCCAGGGAGAGCAGCTTACATTCAGGGCTCCAGGCTGCTCATGAACAAACCCTATGGCACAGAAATATGCCTGTTGCAAGAACTTTATGTGATTTGTGGCCATCTAGACAAGCAGGAGATGCAGAAGAACTCTTCCACTGCAAGGTTCAAAGCTACCTAGTCAAGTCACATCCAGCAGCAGTGCACTAGCAGCATTTCCCTTTGACCAGGATGTGAATATAGAGCCGCAAAGCTGAGGTACCAGCTCCATTTGCTGGGTGAAATGATCTTGCAACTCTTTCTTGGATCTCAAGGGCATTCCAAATGACAGAGGCAAACTTCGGATCTCACCCAAAAAAACTTACTCCTGTCTTGGGGAGAGCTATCCACTCACTTCTGTCCCCATCCCTGCCCTGGCTATGTATGTTTCTAGCAGGTGCCTGGCTTCTTTTATTTTTAACCTTCATTCTGAATGCAGGAAGCCTTTTTTTTTGCTGTGAACATCCGGGAATCAGAGCCTAAGCACATCCTAGAAGGATTTCCTGTTTGGGACTTTTGAGCCAGACTCCAGCTTGCAAGAATGGAAGCCTCTGAGCAATTTGCTCAGTCCTGCTGGGCTACCTGCCAGATTGCTCCCATCCGGTTCAGGAGCAAGTTGCCATCTAGCAGGAAGGTGCTAAACTGCCAGACTACTTCCCACCTGCTATGGATGAGGGTGGGAGCATGCGAAGTCCAGTCTGGGTGGGGACATGCATGGCTCCAGGATCAGGGTCATTGTGGTGGCAGAACAGCAACATAAGAGATAGCACGACTTCCCATTACATTGCAGTATTTGCCTGTAGATCTAGGGAAACACAAAGCATGCAGAAAGCACATTTTCTGTGCTGCCTACCAGCTATGCTTTGGTCAGCACTGACTCCAGTTTGCCACGTTTCACTAGCTCTTGCATTATTTCAATTTCAGAAGTTCAGCAAAGCACTGATTCACTCATCTTCAAATTTTGCTCCCTTCTCCATAGTCTGATCTCTATATCATTAATAATTCTACCCAAAGGCATGACACAGCTGGGAGCCTTGCAGTCCTGTCTCAACCTTTACTACTAGCAGTAACCTTCTGCCCTGAATAGCTGAATAACATATTTCTGCTCATTTCTGTGTCTTAGTTGCTCTTACAAGGCATACCTTGACTTAAATTTTTCTACCAGTCTACATACAGCTCCAAAGATGCTTGCTTATCAGAAAGACTGTCCAAGATCTCTCTGAATGTGCAAGCACATCATATGGATCTGTTCTTCCCTCTCTTGCCATGGGGCTCCAAGAATATATAGTAAATTATAATTTACTAGGGGACCAAAAGGAATCCACTAATTTCCATCTCTAAGTAGAGGCAGCACTCGTGTACAAATTGCAAGTCTGACAGAAGGGTTGTTTAATGATCTGGGGTAATGCCATGGGGCTGAAGAATAACAAACATTACAGAGACTGAAGAAAGGAGGACTGAAGTGAGTGACCTAGGGAAATTCAGATTGCTTGCAATAGTATAAAGATTTCAAAGCAGATTTTAAAGGGAAATGATTATTTGAAAACATGACAATAAATGGCAAATGTGATCAAATGCACCAAGTCTGCCAAATCATGCCAGACGAGCACATTAAACAACTCACTTTATAAGTGTTTTTTTGGGGGGGACCAAGAAAAAAAGTTGGTCAGACTACAGTAACACATGAGAAATTATTTATTCAAATGGAGAATACAGAAATTAATACAAAAATTGTAAGATGGGGAAGACTGTAAAAAAAAATATTACCAGTAAATCAAGATTTTTATGCTTGAAGAAATGCACCGTCTTTTCAAGGATCAGTTTTGGAGCTCATCTATTTAATTTTTTTCAGTAAAGATCTCAGAAAAAAAAAGAAGTATACTGATAAGGTTGATCAGTGACACAAATTAAAGAGGCATTGTGAGTATAGAGGATGACCAGAACATCATAAAAGTGAAAAGCTACTATTAAGGAGCAGCATAACAGAAATGGAATGAAATTCATAGATTCATAGTAGACAGTCCTTCATGGTTAAAAAAGGATGTCCAGAGACGCATATTCCAACCTCTCATTTGAAGATAGACTGTCAATAGGTCAGATCAGCCTTGAAAACTTGCAAGGAGCCAAGATTCACAGCTCAAAAGCAGCTTTTTCCAGTGCTACACTACTCTCCGGGTGAAAAGAAGTTTTCCTAATGCTCACTCTGAATCTCCCAAGCTGTAATTGTGGCCATTGTAACTGTTCTGTTGTCTGCTGCTATGAAGACACATTTGGTACCATCATCTCTTTAACCTGTCCTTTAAGTAGCAGTAGGATGCCATTAAAAAGCCTCTTAGCCTACTCATCACCAGACTGAGCAAGCCCAGCTTCTTCAGTGTCTCTTTATAAATCAGTCCCCTACCTATCTCCTACAGTTTTCCATATCCCTCACAAACAGGGGGAGCCAAACGTACATAGGATTCCAAGTGTGGCTTCACCACCTCCCCAGTCAAGGGGGATAGCTATTTCCCTTGATCTGCTGCTCACCCTTCTCCTTATGTAGTGCAGTAAAGGTGTTTGCTTTATTTGCAATGCAAGCATATGCAACGAGAGCATATTATTGCCTCTTAATTCAGTGTCCACCCTTGCCTTCACATTCATTTCAGCAGGACTGCAACTCAGCCAGTTGGTTCCCAACCTTGTACCAACTATGGCATTATTCTGCCTCAGGTGCGGAACTTTGTACTTCTCTTTATTGAGCTTCATGAGGTTTCTGCTAATCCAATTCTTGGAGTTTCTAGATCTCTCTGGACCAAAGTTCTGCCATGCAACATATTGGCCACCCCTCCTAATGCCATCTGCAAACTTACACTGTGTCATCTTGGAATATTACTGAATAATGTCTCCCAAATCAATGCTTGGTGTACTTTGTTGGCTGCCAGGCACCAACCTCATATTGAGTCATTGATCACTACCCTTCAAGCCCAGAGGTGCAGCCATTTTTCAGCCCACCTAATGCTCCATTCATTCAGCCCATATTTCCTCAGGTTAAAAATGAAAATTCACTGTCAAGGCACCTTGCATCCACTGCTTTCCCTTCATCCATATAGCCAGTCATTTTTCAGAGAAGTTAACCGGGCTGCTCAAGCACAATTTGTGCTTGCTAAATCTATGCTGACTGTTCCTGATTGCCTCCTTGTTCTCCATATGTTCAAAAATGGATTCCAAGAGAATGGGGTCAATGAGTCTTCTGGGAATGGAGATGACCCTGACAAACTGATGGTACTCTGAGTTCCTCCTTGCCTTTCTTAAAGGCGAGTGTAATGTTAAATTCACACAATCACAGAATAGTTTGCGTCAGAAGGGACCTTTAAATGCCATTTAGTCCAACCCGCTTGCAATGATCAGGGGGACATCTTCAACTAGATAAGGTTTCTCAGAGCCCCATCCAACCTGGCCTTGAATACTTCCAGGGATGGGGTACCTACCACCTCTCTGGGCAACCTGTGCCAGTGCCTCACCACCCTTACAGTAAAAAATTTCCTCCTTATATCGAGCCTGAAACTACTCTCCTTTAGTTTCAAAGCACTCCCCCTTGTCCTACCACTACAGGCCCTACTAGAAAGTCTGTCCCCATCTTTCTTACAAGCCCCATTTAAGTACTGAAAGGCTGCTCTAAGGTCTCCCCGGAGCCTTCTCTTCTCCAGGCTGAACAGCCCCAACTTTCTCAGCCTGTCCTCACAGGAGAGGTGTTCCAAGCCTCTGATCATCTTTGTGACCTCCTCTGGACTTGCTCCAACAGGTCCATGTCTGTCCTGTGCTGAGGACTCCAGAGCTGGACACCGTATACCAGGTGGCATCTCTCCAGAGTGGGGCAGAGGGGCAGAATTACTTTCCTCAACCTGCTGGCCACATTGCTGGGGATGCAGCCCAGCATTCCGTTGGCTTTCTGGGCTGTGAGCGCACATTGCTGGGCCATGTTGAGCTTCTCATCTACCAGTACCCCCAGGGCCTTCTCTGCAGGGCTGCTTTCAACCCCTTCGTCCCCCAGCCTGTGTTGATACCAGGACTGGCCCTTACCCAGGCGCAGAACGTTGCACTTGGCACTGTTGAACCTCACAAGGTTCACAGGGCTCCACTTCTCAAGCTTGTCCAGGTCCCTCTGAACAGCATCCTGTCCCTCAGGCATGTCAACCACACCATTCAGCTTGGTGTCATCTGCAGACTTGCTGAGGGTGCACTTGATCCCATTGCCTGTGTCACGTCCTAATGCAGACCCCTCAGGGACACCACTGGTCACTGATCTCAATCCAAACACTGAGCTGTTGACCGCTGCCCTCTGGATGCAACCATCCAACCAATTCCTCATCCACTGAACAGTCCACCCATCAAATCTGTCTCTCTCCAGTTTAGAGAGAAGGATGTTGGGGGGGGGGGGGGGGGGGCGGTGTCAAAGGCTTTACAGAAGTCTGGGTAGATGACATCTGTAGCTCTTCCCTTGTCCACTGATGCAGTCACTCCATCATAGAAGGCCACTAGGTTGGTCAGGCAGGACTTGCCCTTGGTGGAGCCATGCTGGGTGTGTTGAATCACCTCCCTGTCCTCCATGTGCCTTAACATAGCTTCTAGGACAATCTGTTCCATGACTTTCCCAGGCACAGAGGTGAGGCTGCCAGGTCGGTAGTTCCTTTCTACCCTTTTTAGAACTGGGTGCAATGTTTCCCTTTTTCCAGTCACTGGAGACTTCACCTGACTGCCATGACTTCTCAGTTATCATGGAAAGTGGCTTCGCAACTGCATCAGCCAACTCCCTCAGGCCTCTGGGATGCATCTCATCAGGTCCCACAGACTCATGTATGTTCAGGTTGCTCAGGTGGTTTCAAACCTGACCTTCTCTTATAGTGGGAGGGACTTTGCTCCCCCAGTCCCTGCCCTGACATCCATCCACTTGGGAGGTGTGGGAAGAGAGGCTGTCAGTGAAGACTGAGGCAAAAAAGTTGTTGAGTACCTCAGCCTTCTCATCCCTTGTTACCAATTTGCCAGTTGTGTGCATCGAGGGGGTACGCTTTCTTCGACCTTCCTTTTCTGGCTGGCATACCTGTAGAAGACCTTCTTGTTCTTTGCATCCCTTGCCAAGTTCAGCTCCAGCTCCACCTTGGCCTTCCTGACCCCATCCCTACACACCGGGCAAGGTCTCTATACTCTTCCCAGGATACCTGCCCCACTTCCACTGCCTGTGCATTTCCTTCTTGCCCTTTACTTTGACCAGCAGGTCTGTACTCAGCCATGCCAGTCTCTTGCCTTCCTTTCCTGATTTCTTACACATAGGAATCAAGAGCTATTGCCCTCTATGTGAAGTGTCATTAAAGATCTGCCAGCTTTATTAACTTGTTTCTAATCAGCAAGGACCTCTCCAAAGGCACAAATGTTTATATAGACAGCAGCCTTGTGATCACATCAACATCTTTCAGCACCGTCAGCCCCATATATTTGATGAATGTGTCAAAAAGTAAAATTTAACGCATTTGAACCCATATCTATAAAGGTGTTGCCACCAAGGTATTAGAAACCATAGAGAGTATATGCCTAAATCACGTTGTGGATCTTGGTCTTAGCAAGGTATTGGAAAATATTTGGCCAGAAGATGGAAATGACCCCAGTTAGAAACCACAGAAGGGGAAGAATACCTGCCTGTGTCACATGTAAGATAGTAAGATGATGCAACCATGAAAAAGCAAATGTCATCCTGAAGTACAGTAAACAAGACATTTCCAGTAAAGAAGCCTTCCCTTAAATACTTTTCTGTAAGGTGCAGATGATATTTTTTCAGAACACAGCGGGAACTCTGATCTGCTATACTAAAGATACATTAATTTAAACTAGAAGACATACATATGGAAGAGCAACTAGGATAACACCAATGGATAGCTGATCGTAAAATAAGAGCACAAAGTTTGTTTCATTTAGAAGAAGAGATGCTGAATGATAAGCTTACTGCTGTTTCTGAAAATATCTGGGAGGGAATAAGGTAATGTAAGGAAAAAAAATTGTAGACAAAAATAAAGAGAGATAAAGACAGAATAGCTAAATCAAGGCTGAAATGTTGTTGTTAAAACTGGGACAGACACAAGATTATAGGGACCATCTCATTGGGAGTCAGCTCAAGACTCCCTCTAGCTCAGGCTCCAACAGTGTCTACGAGTGGATGCACAGGAAGGTGTGGGAAGAGCAGGAGAAGCATACACAATATGTCACCTCGAGTACACCTCCAGACCCAACTCTTCGTGACTCACACGACTTTATGAGCTGGAGGTGGTTTCCTCTATTCAGGACCCATCAAAGAATTTCTCTTCTGTGAACTAATTCAGACACCACCTGGGCCAATGTGAATTTTGAGCATCCACAGCATGTTATGGCAAGAAGTTCCCTGGGTCCACAGCCACTCACATGAAGTACCACCTTCTTTTGTTTGTCTCGATCTTGGTTTCTATTGGCCTCATTTCATGCCGCTTTTATATTGGAAGATGCAGTGAACAAAATCAGCTCCACAGAGCTGAACAAAATCAACCCCCAGAGACCATTCATAATTTCATTGTCCTCTTCCTCATTCCCCTTGTTTGCCTCCTTTCCAAAATGGAAACTAAATTGTTCCATGCATTGAAGATGATGGACCTTTATCATCCTTGCTCCCTTCTTCTGAACTTCTTTCCTGTCTTCCTGTGACCTGCAGAAGATAGATGTAGGAGGAAATAAACTGAATATATTATAGCTTGGTGAATTTATGTTAAGAATTGTAAGATGTGCTGTTCAGGGTCCAGAGTATTTGGTTTCTCCAAGGTACCTTTAGATCAGTAAAAGTAATCCAGAGTTAGTTACCTCTTGTTTCTAAATCCAGCTCAGCCTATAAGGTATTTGGGAAGGGGTGCAGACACGCAAATTTTGAAGGGTTCTTTCTCTATGAAACTAGTCTGGTGGTCCACATTCTCTGTTTGAATTGATCGTCACTGATGGAAGACCCTAGACAGTTTCCTGATGAAGCAGACTGAGCTGTGGCCTTTATAGCACACAATCTTAGCAATGGACTGTCACAGCCCTCAGTCGATGGCAATTTCTCTGCTAAGAAATAAAAGAAGGCCCAGTAGTGATGATTGTCCTGAAAGCTGAGTGGCCCCCAAGAGACGCACCAACACTGCTGTGGCCTGGCCCGTCTGGAGCAGTGAAAACCAGTCTGAGGGGTCAAGACAAGCCAGAGAGCCAGCCACTGGTGGAGCAGCCTAGACAGTCACGCAGCAGATTCTTGGTTTGTCGCTTCATGAAGACTTGGTGGGGCCCCAGTCGCTCACAGCGCAGGCACTACAGGTGAGACCTTCCAGCCTGGACACTGGAAGCCCTGGTGTGAGTCAAGGTGTTGGCAGGTTACACGTGCTCAGGCTCTGGGCTCTGTGCTGAGGACGGGACTGCGGTAGAAAGCAGAGAACAGGCTGTGCCTCCTCGATCGTGTCCCCACACGCCCCCGGTGTCACCCACTGCCTCCCTGCATGTCCTGCCCAGCCCTGTCCCGGCCCACCACGGCCCTGCCTCTCGCTCCTGCCGACCCCTTCCCATTTGCCCGGGCTCCAGTCACCCGTTGCTTCCCCCTCAGCCCTCCTTACCCCGGGGCTCCAGCCCTTCCTCCCGCTCCGCACCGACCACCTTCTCCCCGCCGCTGCTCCCTGGCCCCTCCGTACCCCGTGCCCCCGCCACACCGCCCCGCTGCCCGGGGCCGCGGCGGGGCCGCGCTCTGCCGCGCGCTCCGGTGGCGGGGCGGGGATGGGGGCGGCGGGGGGAGCGGGGGGCTGAGGGCGGCGCTGGGTCGGGTTTCAGCAGGAGCCGCCGCGCCGAGCCAGCGCCGACCCGCCGCCTGCCGCCGAGCGCTCCGCGGGGCGACCGCGGCACCGGGGCGGCCGCCGCACCGGGAAGGCCGGCACGCCGGAACACCGGGGCGGCCGCGGCACGGCAGGGCACCGGAGAGCTGCGAGTACCGGAGAGGCCAGCGGTGGCGAAGCGACCGCGGTATCGGAGCGCACCGGGGTACCGGAGCGGCTGCGGGGCGTCTCGGCGGGGCCGGGTCCTGCGGGATGTGAGCGCCGCCGGCGCGGGACGCACGGTGTAAGTGCCAGCAGCGCCGGGCACCGGCCCGCTCCGGCTGCCCCGCCGCCCGCGCCCGGTCCGCCGCACGTCGGCAGCGCCGCACGGCGGGCCGGTCCGCACACGAACCGGGACCAGAACCGGCATCGGGACGGGGACTGAGACCGGGACCGGGCGCTTTGTTCTGCCTTCGCTGCGCAGACAATGGGGCAGGGGGGGGGGGGGGGCGGGCGGGGGGGCGGGGGGGGGCGCGCCCACGGCGGCGCAGCACCACGGATCCGCGGCCGGACCGGCCTCGCCCCTGGCGCGACGGCAGCGGGGCCGCCGCTGGCAGCGGGCGAGCGGGACGGGGCGGGCGCGGGACCGGACCGGCGCCGCCGGTGCCGCCGCAGGGGCAGCGCCGCCGAGGGGCGGGCGCGCAGTGGTCGCCGCGGAGGCGCCGGGCGGGAGCTGGGGGGGCCGAGCGTAGCGGGGGCCCGGGGCTGGCAGGGCTCCGGCACGGCCGCCGCACCGTGCCGGAGCTCCCCCCGGGGCCGGGCTGTGCGGGGGCACGGGGAGCAGCGGCAGGCGGTGGGCCCGGCGGCTGGGGAGCCCGAGGCGGGGCGGGGAACCCCGTGAGCCTGGGGGGCCGGGCTGCCTGGGAGCTCTGGGGCAGAGAAAACCCCGACAGCCTGGGGGCACCGGTGGACAGGAAGCAGAGAGAGCCTTGCGGCACCTCAGCGATGGGCATGCGGGATGGCAGGGGCCAGGTCAGCGCTGAGATGCATGTAGGCTGGGATTGTGGGAACTGGCTGATGCATGAGGAAATTTTATTAGAGCTTCCTTTGTGGGGGAAGCGTTTTCAGAGACATGACAGCCTGCGGGAAGCTCCAGTGTGGCACAGAAATGGGATGCACAGGGATGCAGTGGAGCTTGACTGCATCCTCATGAGAGGATGGTCACCACCGTTGGCCACCACTCAGACCTGTTGTCAGAGGGAGCTGAGGCTGTGTGGCAGGGCTAGGAGTGAGCAATAGAGTGCTGGTCCTGAAGGCCTGGGTGGGAGGTGGTAGGAGGGCTAGGCGGCATGGAGATTGACTGTAGATAGTGGTGGACTAAGCAGGGGTTGAAAGTGAGTCGTTAGCCTGAGGCTGCACTGGAGGCAAGCCTGGGCTGTGTCTGGTTCTGAGGGCAGATAATCTGAAACTCCAGAGACAGACATCTGTGTGGATGTAGGAGAGAAAAGCATGGTCCAGGTCAGTGACTGGTGCTCAGCAAAGATTAAAAAGGCTTCTGAATCCTTCCTCATCTGGACTGAAGTCTCAAAAAGATCATTATGTGAGTCATGGCCTCTCATGTGAGACTTTGGGTATGGCACCAGCAGCATCTGCAGCTTTGATGGAGCTTTTGCACAGCAAGCACTCTGACATCTGTTTGTGGCATGCACAGTGGGTGCCGTCTTTCCAGCTTCTCTGCTGGGGCCGCTGTGGGCCTGCTTCCCCTTCCTCATGGCTGACATGAGATGTGAGGTGCCCACTGGCAGGCAGGCAGGGATGCATGCAGTGGTCCCTCTCTAAATCTGTCTTTTTTTCTAAATGTGACTTATCTGCTAAGTGTAGGTTGGGATTTCCTGGTGCCGTTGGTCTGTCAGCCCTGGGCTTGAAGATGCTTGTGTATATTGCAGCTCACTCCATTTTAGCTAACCATCCTGTCAACCTCCTTACTATGGCTCTGGACCCCAAACGCCTCTCTGGACAGATTCTCATGCTAGCCGTTTCCTTCAGAGGATTCTGCTGCCATTTTTTACTAGGGAACTCAGTGCCCGATGGTGGGAGGGACAGAGAGGGAGCAGGGCAGTCTGGCTCACATTACACAGGCTGGGCCTGTACCAGTCAAGCCAGCCCCTAGCGCTGGGCTATCTGCTAATTAGAAGCAGCTGTTCAGATATGGTGACTCTGCATCCACTGAGGTCACTGCAGTCTTCCTCTGTGACCCAAGCCTGCAAGCTTCACAGGAACAGAGGGCTGCTAGTACCATGGATGGCCGTCTGCCCATCCTGCACTAGTGCCATTTGGCAACCTGGCTGCTGCATCTCTTGCTGAAGAGGTAACTAGGCTCTGGAACTACCCACTTGTATCCAGGGAGGATGGAAATGAAGTTTACACAGACCTTCATCACCAGCTTCCCACCCCAAGGACCATAACTTCTGTTCCCTGGTTGTGCCAGTGCTCTCAGCTGCTCTTCACACTCCGCAGATTCTTTTTCCAAGTTTCTCTCCTCCCTACCAGCAGCCCACAAAGCCTTGCTGCACTCCCTTCTGTTTCTCAAGAGCCACATCACTAATCAAACCAGGTGGGTTTTTTCACTGTATCTGTCCCCTGATCTGTTCCAGGCACCACCTAAGACCTTTCAGCTTCATCCTGTCCTCAGCTACTGAGATTGCCCGAGGGAGCCTTGTCCCTCTGTCTGTTTTTCTACTCAACTTTTTATTTAGTTTTTGTCTAACCTCCTGCCAAGGCTTTAAACCCGCTGCCCCATACCTCCCCGTGACCTGAGTGGCTGGGGCACAGTTAGGATAGTGCAGCTTCATCACAGAAGCAAATTGGGACCCCATTCCCCAGCTCTGCACGTTCTGGATGTATGCAGTTACCCCTCCAGCTGGGTAGCTCCACCTAGCTCCAGCAGAGAGGTACACAGACCTGTCTAGGACCACTGAGTGCAGATCCCCAGCTAGCAGCCCACAGTGATAAAAGTACCTTCTTTTGACTTCTGCTCCTGAGACATAATGAGGATTCATATTTGCAAGGTGGAAGAAGAGTAGGTGGATTTATTTGCCATGGATCTCAGACACTGGATGCCCACCGAAATAAACAAACACTTAGTTATATGTAGAAAACACTTTTAAATGTTTTTCTTTCTGTCACTAACCCAGGATTTCCACAGGGAAAACCAATCTGAACAGCTGACCTGAGGTGAGAAAGAGGACTCGATTATTCCTGAGTCCTGTGTCCCCCGGGAAGAGTTAACACTGCTGTAGGGTTCTTTAGATCAAGGGCTGACATTCTTAGTCCCCAAACTAGGCAATGTCAGCCACCTCCATCCCCCAAGACAGGGAGGTTCCTGCTGTCCTGCGCCTGACATGAGCGGCTCCTGAGTGTGGTTATGGGACCAGCAGCAAATGCTTTCAAGAGAGTCCAAGTGTGAGCTCATGCTGCCGCCATCCCTGCAGACCACTAAGCCTCGTTTACCGGGGGCCGAAAGCAGCACTGGGACTGGTGTTCTTCATGTCCTCCTTGACTGCTGTGTTTCTCTGGCTGTTCGCAGGGAGGGTGGGCAGAGCCCTGGAGGGCTGACAGCCTTTGGGCACTGGGAGCGTGTCCAGCAGTGGTGTTGCTGCAGGGAGCCGCTCCTCCCTGCTCGTCCCTCCCCCACTGCTGCAGTGAAATGAAGCTACGGCAGGGGGAAATGGAGTGAAGGAGCCAGAATGAGCAAGGAGCAGTGAGAAGGAGACAAAGGAGGAGAGTAAGCAGTGGAGGGTGTGGGACCGGGAAGGAGCCAGAGCAGCTGGCAGTGAGAGGGAGTTGCTGCGTTCCTACTGTACTGCCACCACCCTCCATGGTACCAGCTTGGGGCATCCACAGATCTCTGTGCCAGGCCAAACAATGGGGCCTGTCTGATTTTATCCTGGGCATTCCCAGCTGTGGGTACATCCTCTGCAATACAGCCATTCTGATTTACTGTTCCCTGGATGTAAGCCCGCTCCAGTTCTGCTGCTCCCTCCCGGGGACACCAGATTTGCACTTCACGGGGTTTTTGGCACCTATTTCCCTGTGGTCCTTAAAGGCACGCTGCCAGGGCCAGGGGCTGGAGGGGTCTCAGAACGGTCACTTGTTCAGCTCTCTCCCAATTTGAGACCAGCTTTTTTCAGGGTGGAGAGGTGCTAGGCTGTTGTTTGTCCAAAAATCTCTGTGGTCTTGCAGACAGCCTCTCAGCCTCCCAGGAAGCATTCAGCTGTTAAAGGCACAGGAACACTGCTCTAGGGCAGCTGGATCCAGTGTTGCCTGGAGGGTGGGTGGGTGGAAGAGTGCTTGGCTGTGCAGGAGAGAGCCTCTGTGATATAAGGTACTAGCTGCTAACCTCAGTGCACTGTCAGGTGTGACCTGCTTGGCTGACTTTAGGTACTTCCCTTCTGGGCACACTCTGCTCTGATGCATTTTCACCTTCGCTCTTTGTGAGGTATAGGTGATACAGAGCAATCAGGCAGCAGGTACGTAGCAGATCTTCCCTCTCCAGGATTTTTTTTTTCCTTGTGCTTCCTTTGCTGCTCCCTCCTAACCAGCATCCTCTGGTCTGCATTCCATGCAGGATTAAAGCGCACACTGCAAAGGAGATCGAGCCACGCTCTGCTCTGCAAGTCACTAGCAATGGAGCAGATGAAGGGGTCAGCCGTGCTTCTGCTGGAGCTGCTAATTCTTGGGGGTCTGAGAGCAGGGAAGGGTTCTGCTGTCCTGGGCACCTTGGATCTACAAATAGATGAGGAGCAGCCAGCTGGCACCATCATTGGGGATATCAGTGCTGGCCTGCCCCCTGGAACTAGTGCCTACATGTATTTCATCTCAGCACAGGAGGGCAGCGGTGTCACCACTGACTTGGGGATAGATGAAAACACCGGTATCATCAAAACAGCTCGTGTCCTGGACCGAGAGACTCGGGACCGCTACAGCTTCATTGCTGTTACCCCAGAGGGCATTACAGTAGAAGTGAACATTCAAGTGAATGACATCAATGACCATGCTCCAGCCTTTCCCAAACCACATAGCACCTTCCAGATCCCCGAGCACACACCCATTGGCAGCAGATTTCCTTTGGACCCTGCCTTTGATGCTGACAGTGGTCTACTCAATACACAAGGCTATGTGATTAAGGGAGAGAATGTGGGACAGGCCTTCCGCCTGGAAACACGTCGAGGACCCAATGGGGTCCTGTATTTGGACCTGGTGGTCAGCAATGTCTTGGATCGGGAGAACCGCTCATCGTACTTGCTGCTGTTGGAAGCCTATGATGGTGGCTCTCCTCCCCAGACTACCCAGATGACACTGAATGTGTCCATCCAGGACATCAATGACAATGCTCCTAGCTTCAATCAGAGCCGTTATCATACTCTCATCTCAGAGAATTTGAAACCTGGCAGTAGCATCCTGCAGGTCTTTGCCTCTGATGCAGATGAAGGTGACAATGGGGATGTGATTTATGAAATCAACCGGCGGCAGAGCGATCCTGACCAGTACTTCACCATTGACTCTCGGACTGGAATCATCAAGCTCAACAAGGGTCTGGACTATGAAGTAAGGAAGGTGCATGAGCTGGTGGTGCAGGCAAGGGATAAAGCTGTCCATCCTGAGGTCACCACAGCCTTTGTCACTATTCATGTCCGTGACTACAATGACAACCAGCCCACTATGACTATCATCTTCCTGAGCGAAGATGGCTCCCCTCAGATCTCTGAGGGAGCCCAGCCTGGCCAGTATGTGGCACGCATCTCTGTTTCTGACCCAGACTATGGCGAGTACTCCAACGTCAATGTCACACTGGAGGGAGGGGATGGCAAGTTTGCCCTCACTACGAAGGACAACATCATCTACCTCATCTGTGTGGACCAGCTGCTGGATCGGGAAGAAAGAGACTCCTATGATTTGCGGGTGACAGCTACCGACTCAGGAACACCCCCACTCCGGGCAGAATCAGCCTTTGTGCTGCAAGTGATGGATATCAATGACAACCCTCCACTCTTTGACCAGCAGGAGTACAAACAAAGCATCCCTGAGGTTGTGTACCCGGGGAGTTTTGTACTGCAGGTGACAGCTCGTGACAAGGACCAGGGTCCCAATGGCGAAGTGCGGTACAGTATCGTGCATGACCGTGACACCCACTCTAGCTGGTTTGCCATTGATCCTGCCACAGGTATCATCACCACCGCTGCCCCACTGGATTATGAGAAGGATCCTCAGCCTCAGCTGACTGTGCTGGCCACAGACAGGGGAACGCCTGCCCTCTCTTCTTCAGCTGTGGTGCATGTGGCCCTGCAGGATGTCAATGACAATGAGCCAGTGTTCAGGAGTAATTTCTACAATGTGTCCCTGAAGGAGAACACCCCTGTTGGGACCTGCTTCTTACAGGTAGGTACAACTGTTGGAAGCTGAGCTTGAGGAGGGCATGGCCAGGGTGGTGAGAGGCTTGGGATGGGAGACCTGCCACTGAAGGCTGTTCGGTGCAGTTGTCATGGCTTAGATGGGCACTGGTTGCAGCAGGAATGGTAGGACAGAGGTCCCTGTGCTCGGTGTGAGGCGGAAATGAGGCAGAGCCTGTTACACCCTTTCTGCAGGCCACTGCTGGGTTATGAGCACACCTCGAGGTGTAAAGCACAGTGTTGACCTCAGCTGAGATTGGAGCCTGCTGTGCCAGGCCTTGCTTGCAGAAATGTGGAGCTGCCTCGCAAGCCAGAACACTCAAAGTGGGTAGGACCTCAAGGAAGCTGCTTGTAGCCAAGCTGCTAACTTCTCTCTCCCCCTGTGAGATCATTAGCCTACGTTATTAGCATTTGTAAGGCTGGTTGTGAAAATTAGCATTAATTATGAACAGTTGGTATTGTTACATCCTTGGAAACAGCATCAGCCTTCATGTAGGGAGAGGTCCCAGGTCTGGATGCCTGGAGAAGTGCTGTCCTGCTGACAGGTTCTGCAGACCCCAAGACACTCCAGGGATGCCTTTTGTGTTTTGTGTTTTTTGTGTCTCCTGTGTTTGTTGTTTCAATCACAGCTCAGGCCCTGGAGCCCTGGTTGCTGAAGGCAGGTGATGCAGCCCACCTGAGCCAGGACGGAGGGACACAGGGCTTGGGGCTGACAGGGGGGAGCTGGTGTGGTAGCGCAGCAAGACGCTGCCAACCAAAGCAGCATCCAGACTGTCCATCAGGACAAGCATCTGTGAAGTTTGGGGTACTTCTTTGCTGGAGTCATGGGGTACTGGGATGTCTGGCTGGGGCTGGGAGGAGCTGTGGAGCCAGGTGGTGAGCAGTGCCCCTGGGGCCAGGAGGAAGGGGAAAGAGGAAGGAGGAATTCTGGAGTCCATGAGACAAGGCAGGAGGAGGCCAGGGAAAAGGGCTTCCAGGTGGGTCTGGAGGAGGCAGTGGAGCTTGCGAGGAAAACCCACCTGTGGGTATGCTGTGAGTGCACCACGGGGGCATGGTCGGGTGAGTGTGGGCCATCTAGGGTGTGTGAATGCAGGAGACTGGGATGGGAGTGCTGGAAGGAGGATTGTGGGGTGGGTGAGTGCTGGGGACAGGGGGTAGGAGCTGGGGGTAAGGAGGAGTTGTGTGGGAGCAAGGGACAGGTGTAGAACAGAGAAAGGACATGGGGAAGGTTTAGGATGGGGCAGATCTGTGGGGCTAGGAAGTGGGTCAGGGTTGGACTGGGGGGAAAGTTTGAGCAGAAGTGGGTGAGGGATGATGAGGAAGGTTTGGGTGGGGAAAGATTTGAATCTGGTCTGTGCAGGGCAACACTCCACACTGTCCCAGCTAGGTGGGGATGGGGACAGGGACAAGACCAGGCCTGGGGACAGAGATGGGGAAGGGGTCAAGGGTGGGGGTGGGCTTGGGGACAGAGTCGGAGTGGAGGAGCCATGTGTCCCTGAGTGAGCATGGAGGCCCCAGGCGTGTGCAGGGATGTCTTGGCTGCAGCAGCCCCCGAAGGGAGGCCCCTTCTCTCTCCTTCTCCGTGCCTTCCTGCTCAGTGCCGCTTGCCGTGTGGGAAGGCGCTCTGGAAATGCAATCGGAGATGGCGGCTGGGCTCCTGACTGCGAGTGCAGGGACAGGCGGGACGGCGCATGGGACTTGTGGAGGAGCTGAGGCGGTGCAGGGCCATGGGGATGGCACAGAGAAGCTGGTCCAGCGCCCGGCTGCCTGGCCACGGTGAGGCCAATGTAGCGCAGGGGCCAGCCCAGCTCCACACTGCACAGGGAAAGGTGCTGGCCCGGCGGCCGGCAGCAACTGAGGGTTTGGCCAGATTTCGATGGTCTTGGCTCAGCCTTCATGTTTCGTTTGGAAACGGCGCGTCTGGGCTGAGCACAGGTAACTCCCGCGTGGCCTCGGCACAAAGCAAACAGCTCACACATCTGCTGCTGCTTCCTCTGAGCCGGGAAATGTGAGAGGATGGGAAAGGAGGCTGGCCAGGCTGCCGGCTCGGCACTGGGCCGCAGCAGGAGTAAGCCAGGTCGAGGAGCCTGGTAGAGCCAGGGCAGAGAGTCCAGGTCTCAGAGCACAGCTGCCTGGTGTGGCCACCCCTCAGCCACGGCACCCCTGCTGCCCCAAACAGAAGGGCTTCAGAGGCGCTGTTAGGGGTCACACGGTAGCCAGCAGCTGGCACGGGGTTGCCCATGTCAGATGTGCTGCCCCACAGCCCCCGTGTGCAATTGTTCCCTCTCGACTCCATCTGTATGTGGCTTCTGGGCATCAGAGCTCACCCTGCCTTTGGAGGTTAAAGGGTCTCTGTCAAGGTCTGGATTTGGTCCAGACCCACATCATGGTCATGAGAGCTTAGGCCATGGGCAGGCCCTGCCAGTGTGATATGCAGGACACAGGACAGCCTCCAAGGTCAGCACAGAACTGAATGTGTTCGATTCACCATCAGACTGCCGTGTTTCTTGAGCAAAACACCCTGGGAGGACCAGGTCTATTTTCAGACAGTGATGTCTGCTCTCCATGGGCAGGACAGAATGATGGAGAAATGGGGAGTCCGTGTGCATGACCCAGAGAGTCTTGAAGAATGGCTGCAGGTCTCCTGGTCCCTTGCACACCCCATCCGCTCTGCCAGGTCTGTCTTTGTCTTTGCTGTATGAACAGAGACGAGCAGAGCAGGTTGCTGGCCTGCTCTTCCAAGAAAGAAAAAGGATCTCATAACATCTTCTTTATTTATTACTCATGTTTATCATGGGCCAGGTCCCACAGTAGCAGACTCTGCAGGAGCACTAAGCAAAGGAAATAGCAAACTGACAGTTCAAGTCTGAGATGAGAGAGAAACACCAGCAGAGAAGGAACCCAGAGGATCAGTGAACATGACTAGAGCAGAAAGTAGAGCAAGGGACAGTCAATGACTGGTTGTCTTTGTTGCCCTCTATGGCCGTGGGTTGAAAATATAGAAGCTTTAGGGCTCATCAGGCTACATTCAAAGACTATGGTTGCATGATGTGCAGCACTGTTCTGGTGTAAATTCACCCTGATGGCTTAAATTTGTTTTAAACATTTGACTTTGTACCAGCAAGCTGCATGCATGGTCAGATATTGTCTTTCTGGGCCTTGCTAACTTCTCATGATACATCAAGTCTTGTCTGTCCTCTGGCAGCCAGCATAAAGCACAGAGAGATGTGCAAACCCAGTGTTGTGAGCACAGGCAGATTTGACTGAAATGCGATTGAGATGAGATAGTGGATTATGGATTCTTGCACAGATCCAATATTAATGATTTTGGAACCAGGGTTTACATATTTCCTTTGCATCCATACACACAATTGTCGGGGAACAAGAACATCAGAAATCAAAAGCTGACCAGCAACACACCTGACCTACAGTCTTATCTTCCAGTTTTGAGGACAAGTGTGATAAGTTTTAAGCTTGAGTACTGATTTGTGATTCTGTGGGACCAACTATGCTGCATGCACAGCACCAGGACTGCCTCTTGGACTGTGCCTCAAGGTGGGAAGACCTGCATAGAATCAGAGAATCGTTTAGGTTGGAAAAGACCTTTAAGATCATCGAGTCCAACCGTCAACCCAGCACTGCCAAGTCCACCACTTAACCCTGTGTGATCCATGATTAAGGCTCAGACAAAGCTGCTCCTGTGGGATTAAATAGGGGCCATCACTGCATGAAGTGCTGTAGGCTAGACCAGGCCACATATACTGTATTTCTGAGAGTCTTGGCAGATAATCCTGATGCATCGGTTATGCTGTGAGAGGGCACAGGGAGTAGCCATACATGGGGACTAGAACAGCAAGAGGACTAATGCTCAGTGACTGGTGCCAAAGAGAGTGGCGGGAGGTGGGGAGGACATTACTACATGTATTCATTTTCCTGGGACAAGAGATTCAGCATTAACCTATTTTCAGATCTTTGCATGACATAGAGCAGGCCTCCCCCTCCTCGGAAATGAGGCGGCAATCTTCCTGAAGCAAGATGGGGAGACGCCTGTGAGCTTGCTGGGGAGCAGTGTGAGGAGAGGGAGTGCATCATGCTTCTGGGAGAGCAGGCTGTGATGTGGAAGGGTCTGGGGGTACACAAGGAGTGGGGACATGAGGAAGATGCTGGTACATGGGGAGCTTGTGGGGGAGGTGAGTGCTGTTGTTACCGCCAGAAGAGCTGCATTT
This sequence comes from Falco punctatus, assembly GCF_963210335.1. NCBI lineage: Eukaryota > Metazoa > Chordata > Aves > Falconiformes > Falconidae > Falco > Falco punctatus. The sequence goes on from NC_137581.1 coordinate 2,792,010, forward strand.
GTTCCAAATTCCTGTGAAAGTTATTTCCTTGCACTGCCAGCAGCCTCCTCCTGGGCTTGGCACAGCAGCCAGCGCCATGATTAATTCAAGTAGCATTTCCCCTGGAGCTGCAGCAGCTTTTCCACTGCAGCCGAGAGGCCCCAGCCCCTCGCTCTCCTCTCCCCCCATGCTCTGCTCCTCCCCCCAGCCCCCTCGCACAGCTCCCTCCTTCCTCTATGCCGATCCCCAGCCCCCTTGCTGCTGCCCCTTTTCCCTCACCTCTGCTTTAGCTCCAGGCCCCTTTCGACTCCTCTTCCTCCCACAGTCCTTGCTCACACCCTTCCTCCTCCATGTCCACCCACAGCCCCACACCTGTGCACGCTGCCCTCCAAAGTGCCAGTCCCTGTGCCTCCCCTCCCAGAGCCCCAGCCCCCCAGTGTGCCCCCCCACCCCGCCCCAGTACCTCAGTCGCTACTCCCCCTTGTTCTCTCCACACACCTTGGTTGATGCCAGCTGCTGTTGCCTGCTCGCCCCCGGGACCCTTGTTGTTTTGCCCCCGGGTAGCTGGCACTGGCACTGCTCTCCCTCACCTGCGTGACCTTTATGACACTCCAGCCTCTTCCTGCTCCCCATCACTGCCTCGTTCCCCAAGGTCACCCTGCTCGGCACGTTCCATCTGCTGCTGCACTGAGCCCAGTCCGACCTGCATGTCTTGCCCAGCTATGTCCCATCTCGCTGTGCAGAGCTGCTCCATGAGCACTCCCTGCCTGAGCTCTGCACAGACGAAACCCAGCGCAGCAGCCTGGTTTGGAGCCCTTCAGCGCCGTTCAGGAGGCTGTGGCCAGACCCTGTCTGCCCACACTGCACCGTTGCTGCCCCACTTGAGGTCCCCACCTTGAGCACTCTTCCTCTGCAGAGCCCCAGCTTCCCTGCCCTGCTGCTCAGGCCCCAAACAGCACACTCTGTGGGGCTCCCACTCCAGCGCCCTGCTGCCCCCCCAGAGAGGTTACCTACCTGCCCATGTGTGAGCCTCGCTCCTCGTCTTTCTGTGCCTTACTCTGCCCCTGCACTCAGAGGCACTGGGACTCCCCGAAGGGCAGTGTTCACCTCCAGGCTCCTGCAGCCTGTTGCCCAGCCTCATCCTCCACAGTCAGACCTCCCTGCCAGTGTCTGTGATTTAACTGCTGCCCCTGCTCCCCAAAACTGAGGGCTTGACGCCGTCTCAGAGCAGTGCTGGAGGCCATAGGTTCTCTGTAGCCTGCCATGTATGGCTGTGGCAGCCCTGCGCCTGTCCGTGTCTAGGCTGTGGCTGTAAGGCCACCAGCCAGAGCCCTTGCCCGTGCCCTGGGGCTGCAGGGAGCCAGCGGTGCAAGCAGGCAGTGCCTGCAGCTGTGCAGATGCAGAAGACTCCCCCCAGATGTGATGCTCCCTGCAGCCTCAGGGTCTGACCCTCGCCTTGGCCACGTGTGCTGGACAATCACTGCAGCCGAACCCTGACCCTGCTTACTCCCCCGAGGCCTGAGCATGCTGGAGGCTGAGATGCAGCCTGGGAGCCAGAGGCAGCTCCTGAAATAGCAGCCATGGCTGCTCCCTGGCTGCTTTTAGCTGGTCAGCAGCTGTGCCAGGGCTGGGGAGGGCAGGATGCCTGGCACACACTCAGGCAGAGTGAGCTGTGCGTGGGATCGTTGACCACACTGGCGCCAGCCTCCCCTCCTCTCCCACCAAGAGCCGTCACTCTGAGGGGCGGGAGCCCAAAGCCAGATGTTTGCCAAAGCCACAGCGTAACATGTGCGTAGCAGAGATCCAGCCAGGGCAGGGCTCCAGATGAGCTCCCTGCCTGCTGACTGCGCTTGCTGGAGGTGGGGAGGACAGCCAGAGAATGGAGGCTCAAGCTGCTGAGGAGCACTCCATCCCTTCCCAGCACTGTGGACTTTGTAGGGGAGTACGTGGGTCAGTGGTAAGGGTGCGAGAGCGTGGGGTGGCTGTGTTTGAGGGGCTCTGGTACTGCACTCTCGATGGGTCTGTTGGAAGGAGAAGCCTTGACTCCTACAGGCAACCGTAGAATCATAGAACACTTTCGGTTGCAGGGGACCTTAAGGACCATCTAGTTCCAACCCCATGGCAGGCCATGAGCAGGGACACCTTCCACTAGACCAGGTTTCTCAAAGCCCCATCCAACCTGGCCTTGGAACACTTTCAGGGATGGGGCAGCCACAGCTTCTCAGGGCAACCTGTTCCTGTGTCTCACCACCCTCACAGAAAAAAATTCTTCCTAACTTCTAATGTAAATCTGTCCTCTTTCCATTTAAAGCCCTTGTCCTATATCTACAGGCCCTTGTGAAAAGCCCCTCCCCAGCCTTCTTGTGAGCCCCTTTAGGTACCAGAAGCTGCTCTAAGGTCTCCCCGGAGCCTTCTCTTCTCCAGGCTGAACAATCCCAACCTGTCTTGATAGGAGAAGTGCCCCAGGCCCTCTGATCATCTCCATGGCCCTCCTCTGGACTCACTCCAACAGGTCCATGTCCTTCTTATGTTGGGGACCCCAGAGCTGGACGCAACGCTGCAGGAGGCATCTCACCAGAGCAGAGCTGAGGGGGAGAATCACCCGCCTCGACCTGCTGGCCACGCTGCTGGTGGTGCAGCCCAGGATATGGTTGGGTTTCTGGGCTGCAAGCACACATTGTCAGGCCACGTTGAGCTTTTCATGTACCAGCACCCTCAAGTCCTTCACTGCACTGCTCTCAGTCCATTCTCTGCCCAGCCTGTATTTGTGCTTGGGATTGCCCCAACCCAGGTGTAGGACCTTGCACTTGGCCTTGGTGAACTTCATGAGGTTCACGCTGGTCCACCTCTCCAGCCTGTCAAGGTCCCTCTGGATGGCATCCCATCCCTCCAGCATGTCAATTGCACCACTCAGCTTGGTGTTGTCGGCAAACTTGCTGAGGGTGCGCTCGATCCCAGTGTCTGTGTTGCTGACAAAGGTATTGAACAGATGTGATGCAGCTGAGGACCCCAGTGTGGGGCTGTGCTTCTCCATCCGTCCGCAGCTCTGAGGAATGTAAGAGCACTGTGTTGCCTTGGCTGCACTCATCCCTCCTGTCTTGCTGGGGAGCTAGGAGGAGGGTGTGACATAACAAGGTCTTAGTGCCCATCTTTGCCCTCCCAATTCTCCATGCAGAGGGAGAGGCATACTTGCCCAGCGCCTGCCCTCCTTCCCTAACAGCAGTCATAGTTCCCTAAGACTGGTGCTCTGGGTTCTTTCTGTCTAACTCTGAGCCATCTTGCTGCTCTTCTTTGTCATCCACTTTTGCTCTGTTTTGGCCACAGCACCCCCATGAAGTGCTTTTCTGCCCAGCTGCAGTAGCTGAAGGGTACACAAACAAAGTCTGCTCACCAAACCCTCAGGGAAGAAGGGGCAGGAAGCAAATGCTGCTGCACAGTGCTGTCAGGGCAGGGGCTGTGTGTGCAGATCAGCTCTCTCAGAAGGACTGGAGATCACAGAACAGTTAAATTTGGAAGGGACCTAGCACAAACCCCGCTGCTCAAGGAGGGCCATCCAGAGTTGGTTGCCCAGGACCATGTCCAGATAGGTTTCTGGTACCTCCAAACATGGAGGCTTTACCACCTACCTGGGCAACCTGTGCCACAGCTTGGTCACCCTCACAGTGAAAAAGTGCTTCCTTGATGTTTGGAGAGAACCTTCTGTGTTTCAGTTTATGCCCAGTGCCCCTTGAGCCTTCTTTTCTCCAGGCTGAACAGTCCCAGCTCTCAGCCTTTCCTCATAGAAGAGATGCTCCAGTCCTTCATCATCTTCATGGCCCTTCACTGGACTCTCTCCAGTATGTCCTTCTCTCTCCTGCAGTGGGGTGAGCAGCACTGGACCCAGCACTCCAGCTGTGGCCTCACCAGTGCTAAGTAGAGGGGAAAGATCATCTCCCTCGACCTGGTGGCATCACTCCTCCTGATGCATCCCGGGATACCGTTCGCCGCCTTGGCAGCAAGGGCACGTTGCTGGCCCATCTTCAACTTGGTGTCCACCAGGGCCCGCAGGTCCTTTTCTGCCAAGCTGCTTTCCGGCTGGGTGGCCTCCAGCACATAGTCTTGCACGGGGTTGTTCCTCCCCAGGGGCAGGACTTTGCACTCCCCCTTGCTGAACTTCATGAAGTTCCTGTCAGTCCATGTCACCAGCCTGTCGAGGTCCCTCTGGATGGCAGCGTGACCCTCTGGTGTATCAGCCGCTCCTTCCCATTTAGTCTCATCAGCTAACGTGCTGAGGGTACACCCTGCCCCATCATCCAGATCATTAATGAAGATATTCAACAGCACTGTACCCAGGATTGACGCCTGGGGTACACTGCTAGCTACTGGCCTCCCAGTAGATTTTGTGCCGCTGATCGTCACTCTCTGGGCTGAGCCAATCAGCCAGTTTTCAGACAACCTCACAGTCTGATCATCCAGCCCATTCACTGAGAGCTAGTCTGTGAGATCTCATGGGAGACAGTGTCAAAGGCCTTATTGAAGTCCTCATAGACAATAGCCACTGCTTTACTTCATCTGCCAGGCCAGTCTTTTATCAAGTTTGTCAAGCGTGACTTACCCTTGGTGAAGCTATGCTGACTACTTGATCACAGAATCACAGAATCACAGCATGGTCAGGGTGGGAAGGGACCCCTGGAGCCCACCCAGCCCAACCCCCTGCTGAAGCAGCTCTCCCAGAGCAGGTTGCACAGAGCCGCGTCCAGGCGGGTTTGAATGTCTCCAGGGCAGGAGACCCCCCAGCCTCTCTGGGCAGCCTGTCCCAGCGCTCTGTCATTCTCAGACTTCTTCCTTACATTCAGATGGAAGTTCCTGTGTTGTAGTTTGTGCCCGTTGTCCCTTGTCTTGTTGCTGGGCACCACTAAAAGAGCCTGGCCCCGTCCTCTTGACACTCATGCCTAAGATATCTGTAGACACTGATAAGATCCCCTCTCAGTCTTCTCTCCAGGCTGAACAGCCCCACCTTTCTCAGCCTTTCCTTCTAAGGGAGATGCTTGAGGCCCCTCATCATCTTTGTAATGATTTTTTTGTTTTTCATGTGCACGGAAATCGTTCCTAGGATTAGCTGCTCCATCAGCTTCCCAGGGATCAAGGTGAGGATGACTGGTCTGTAGTTCCCTGGATCTTCCTTTTTGACATTCTGGAAGATAGGAGTGACATTTACTTTCCTGCAGTCTCCAGGTACTTGTCCTAAACACTGTGCTTGAGAGTGGTCTCGCAATGACGTTTGCCAGCTCCCATCACAGTCATGGGTGCATCCCATCAGGGCTCATGGACTTATATGTGTTGAGTTTGCTTAAGAATTCACTGATGTGATCCACTTCAATCAAGGGTACATCTTCCTTGTTCCTTCAGCCCAGCCTCTGGGTCCTGGGATTCCTGGAAAACTGGTCTCACTGGTAAAGACTGAGGGAAAGAAGGCATTAAGTTCCCCAGTCTTTCACATGTCCTGTGTCACCAGGTCCCCTGTCTCCTTCAGCTTTGAGCCTGCATCTTCCCTAGCCTTCCTTTTGTTACTTGTGTAATTACAGAAGCCCTTCTTCTTGACCTAGATATCCCTTGCCAGATTCAAATCCACTTGGGAATTGAATGCAAACAGCTACATTTCCATGTAATTACAATGATCAGTTAGTGACGTCAGCAGAAAATGTCTAAGATGTATTCCCTGAGCCCCTCCGTGGTAGCAGGCTTTTCTATACCTATCAAAGAAAAGTCTTGAAAACACAGCATCAGGTTCATCCCCTGGGTTCCTTAACACAAAATTAGGTCCCAAGGGGCACATGCCATTTCATTTGCATCCATTATTTGAAAGGAATAATAATTAAATAATATTATTTTATGCTTTTATTATCTTATTAGTAATTAAATAAATAAATAAAATCTGTCTCTTTCATCAAGTTTCTCTTCCTGACTTTACTTCAGCAACCTGATCTAGTGGAAGATGTTCCTGCTCATTGCAGAGGCGTTGGATGAGGTGACCTATAAAGGTCCCCTCCTACCCAAACTATTCCATGATTCTGTGATTTTTAATGCAAAACCAACGGTAGTATATCCCAGCCTTCTGCCACCACTACACTGTGCTGTTCCTTTTACATTTACCATCCTACCCCTTGTCCTCCTGCCTCTTTAGGCCTTTCCCAGTTCTCCCTGGCACATAGATGGTGACTGTGCCAAACTGTAGCTATTTTATTTTAAGGTTTTGCATTTCTGTGTGGTTTCCAGTTCGCACATTTCTCCTGCTGGCATGTCTTTTACATACTAGCAGTCACATGACTTTCACGATATTCCTAACTCTGAGTTTACAGTATGTGGCTAATCACATCTCTAATTATTCACTGTTTGTCATGCATATAGACTTGAGAATGTCCCTCAGCCTTTTTATAGTGGTCACAAACAACTTCTGTAGACATGGAGAGGCCGCCTAATGTACAAAACATCCTGCTGGGGTTGTCTGTAAGGGCTCGCTGCCCACTCAGCAGCTGTCACCATTTGAGTGCCTCAGTCCTCTCTCCGCCATCCTGCTCTGGGGCATGGCTGCAGCACTGAGTAACAACTGCCCATACTAAACACCTATTCTCCAAAGTCTGCAGTGAAATGCAGCTTTTTCCCTAAGGCTGCTGTTGCTTTCTGGCCCTGCAATCAGTCTCCATCCCCTGATCTCTGGCTGGACCTCCAGGTTGTCTACTTCCTTCTGCAGCACCAGGATGCTGGCCTCTGCTTCAGGCTGTCCCCTCATATTGAAGTGGCCTATCTTTCCTGGCTTCCCCCTGCCTCTCCCTCCTCTTGCTTAATTTGTTTGTTTAGTAAGCACAATTTTGATTCCTCTCCATCGGGTTTTCCTTTGCAGCCCAGCTCTTGATTTGTGCTGCTGCAGAGCATGCCACTTGTTCTCCCTTTCCTTCTTACTTCCCTTGTCCAGTGTAAGGAGGAAACAACAAAAACCGTGCACACAACCCGTTTGCAAATAACTAAAATTGCCAGCCTGTCTTGTTAGGACTCAAGCATGAACTAGGACTGAAACATTAACTAATGAAGGGCACAGGATCATGCTGACCACTGCTGTCTTTTGCCATGCATAAACTTGTTCCAAGCCAAATACAGTGGCTGTCTCCTGGCCCTTGGGGAAGGGGTTGGTTCATGCTTCTTTCTCCTTTCCCCAGTGATTATTTTCTCTCTTTGGCTACATATCACCTGGAAGCTCTCAGCCTGTGCCAGCACAAGGTGACTTTACCCTTGCTACGACCCAGGAGTGTGAAGAGTTGTATGAAAGATGGGCCCTGCACATGCTGGAACTGTGAAAACACCCAAGGCAAAAGTTCTGAAGGTGCTAGAGGTGGGCCTAGGCTTAGTGCAGGGCATCAGTGAAGCCAAGGCAGTCCTGCAGGAGAGAAGCAGCCTGCAGGTGAGGTTAGGGAAACAGGATGAACCTATAAGCATGTGTACATTCTGCTATGTGGCACTGGTGAGTAGAGGCTTGGTGGGATGTGATATATTGAGTCACTGCTGTTTGCAGTGTCTGAGAGTGTCACTGCATGTTTATGTGTCTGGGAGATGTAGATTCTGTTGGAAAGATCTGGGAATCTGTACCTGTTGTTGTTTTCCACTGGACCTCAGCATGCTGTGATCCCTGCTGTGGGTTGTGGATGGATTCAGGGGCAGCTGCAGAGCCACATGGTGTAAATGCATGTGAAGGGACGCTAGGGTGCTGTATGCCTTTGGCTTGGTGCAAAGCTTCTGCCCTCTTGTAGGGGACACGTCTGTGGAAAACCCAACTAGTCCTGCAGCCCTCTGCCTGTAAGATTAACAGGGACTGGAGGACTGTGTTGCTGGAGGCCTCCCAAATGTCTTGCATTTGCCCAGCCTCATGGCCACAGGAGGGGTGTGCATGGATTCAGAGGAAGAATTGTGAACTAGCCTGTGTGCATGTGGGAGAAGAGGAGGGGGGGCATCCATTGCTGGGACTGTCTGGATGTGCTGCAGCAAACTGGGCTGCTGCTGAGCGTGCAGCAGTTGTGACTCCTGAGATAGGGATCCTGTAGTGTTCAAGATAAAGGGCTGTATAGCACAGGGCTACACTGAGTGCTGGGTGAGAAGCCAAAGAGCAGCTATAGTACAGCAGAGCAAAGCTCTCTATAGCAAAGTGAGCTACTTTACTAGTGTCCCATAGCCTGTGCTGGGGAAAGGGTGCAGCAGCTAGATCACTGAGCCACACAGTAATTCAGATTGGAGAGATCTTGGGAGGTCTCTGGTGCAACCTCCTGCCCGAAGCAGGGGCAGCTGTGGGGTCAGACCGGGCTGCTCACAGCCTCATCCAGTAATGCCTTGGAAAGCCCCAAGGATGGAGGCTGCACAGCCTCTCTCGGCAACCTGCTGCAGTACCGGACGGTCCTCACAGGGCACAGGCTTCCCACCGTGCCCGCCCAAAGTTCTCATTTCAGACGGTGCCTGTGGTGTCTTGTTCTCCTGCTGTGCACCCCTGTGAAGAGCCTGGCTCCGTGTCCTCGGTAAGCTCACTGTCGGCGCTGGCAGCTCACTGCGAGGTCTGCAGCCTTCTCCCCTGAAGGCTGAGCGAGCCCCGGTTCCTTGGCAGCTCCTCACAGGGCAGGTGCTCCAACTCAGCGGCCGGCCCCGAACTCGCTGCAGTTTGTCCAGGTCTTTCCAGAGCTGGACATGGTGTCTGGATGCGGTTTAGCAAGGGCTGAGGAGAGGGGAGGAGAATCCCCGGCCCCGGCCTCCCGGCAGTGCCCCCGTTGGCACCGGCCGGGGTTCTGCCGGGCTCTCCTGGCTGCCGGGGTGCCCTGTGGCTCGTGCCCAGCTCACTGCCCACCCAGACCCCCAGGACATTTTCCCTGGAGCTGCTTCCCCGACCCGTGCTGTCGCAGCGGTGCTCTGCTTCCCGGCCCTGGCGTTTGTCCTCGCTGCATTTCACGCGGTTCCCTGCGGCTGCCCTTGGGGTGCAGTCCTGCCCTCGAGCGTGTCAGCTGCTCATCCCCCCACACCCCCGGCTGGTGTTGCTTGTGACCATGAGGAGCGCGTGACCATGAGGAGCGTGCACTCTGGTCCTGCACGGGCCGTTGCTGAGGCTGCTAAGCAGGAGAGGTGCCCGGGCTGGCCCCTGTGGTGCTGGTGCTCAGCTTGTCACCAGCCTCCAGGCAGAGCACAGCTCCCGAGCCACAGCCCTCTGAGCCTGACCCTCCAGCCTGGCTGTGACCCACCCCCTGTCCAGCCCCCCAAACCGTAACACCCTGCCTCGGGTAAGACGATTGTGGGAGAAGGTGCCAAAAGCCTTCTTAAAGTCGGGGCAGTTGTCATCCACGGCTGCCATCCCTTCAGCCACAGATCCCATCATTGCATCGTGGAAAGCAAACAGGACAGTCAATCTGTGCCTGCTGTTCCCCTCCCAGGCTCCTCCATGTGGCCAAAAACATGCTCCAAGAGGACTTGCTCCATGAATCTCCCAGAGACTGAAGCGTAGGTGACAAGAGTGTAGATCCTCAGCTGATCCTTTTGGCCTCTTTTGAAGTCGGGTTGCAATAGTTGCTCTCCTCCAGTTGTCAGGGATCTCCCTCGATCACCACCATGTTTGAAAGAGCGTCCCTGCAAGTCCATTTCTGCCAGCATCCATTGATGCAGCCTCTTGGTTCCCGTGAATTCATAGGGATCAAGTTTGCTGAAGAAATCCTGACTCAATGTTCATCCCTGTCTGGTAGCTCTGTGAACCATTTCAAAAAGCATGGAGGCCTGGGAGAGCTTCTTGGTGAAGACTGAGCTAAAGGAGGCACTGAGTGTCTCAGTCTCATCTGTGTCTGCTGTCACTAATCACACACTGCATTCGGAAATGGGTCCTTATTCAGCCTTTTACTACCAATGCAGTGCTAGAGGCTATTAGCACCCTCAGTTTTCCTTGCAAGGCTCAACCCCACTTGAACTTTGACTTTCCTGACACCATCGCTACATGCCTGGGCAATATTTATAAATTCCTCCTTTGTAACTTGCCTCTGTGTCCACCTCCCATATGCTGCCTTTTTGCATTGCAGCTAAGGTCCATGATTAGTCAAGGCCATCTGCTGATACGTCTGCTTGTTTTCCTGAATACTGGGGTGGACTGTTCTTGTGCCTGGAGTATGCTGTCCTGAAGGCTTGCCAGCTTTCCTGAGCTCCCTTGGCCTTCAGAGCTGCCTCCCATAGGACCCCTCCTACCTACCAGTTCCCTGTATAATCTGAAGTCTGGCTTGAAGTCCAGAGCCCGTACTCTGCTACTCCTCTTCCTCCCTCTTTTTAGGATCCTGAACACTACCACTTCATGGTCAGTACAGCCAAGGCTACACATCCTCAGCCAGTTCTCCCTTTCTAGTGAACAGCAGACCCAGCTGTGTGTCACCCTTGGTTAGCCTGAGAAATTGATACTGAGAAATTGGTGCTGATACTATGATCCAGAGGCTTCCCTCAGGTTCTTCTGCCTCCTTGGCAGCTTCAGCTCAGGGATTTCCTGGCCCAGCATTGAAGTCCTTGTGTTTAAAGCCTTTAGTGGCTTTTTCTCTGTGAACGTGGGCAGTTGCTTTCTGAATATATATAATTCGATATTGCAGTGCCCTGAAGCGAGGAATTCTACATTTTTGCATTTTTGTTGAACCCTGCACTGCTGGAGAGCAACCAGCTCCGGCTGGCCCCAAACCCAAGCACTGCCAGCACACCCTTTGCTCGACACAGTTTATGGCCATGCTGCACTGCCTGCTTGCTGCCCTGCAGGGAGGAAGGCAAACATGCAGGAAGACCCAGCACCTCAAGGCCAGGTGATGCTCTCCAGTCCATGGTCAGGCGCCAGCTCTGCACAGCCTCAGCAGAACTGTGGGGCACCACTGCGTGGCCCGGGGGATATCCTGGACAGGGGGTGTTGGAGGAAGATGGCAATACAGGGAGGCGATGGAGGTGTTGCTGGGGGTGACAAGAGAAAGGCGCCAGTCCTAGTGCCCATGGGGGAGCATCTGTATGGGGCCTGGGACATGGTAGAGCTGTGTGGGTAGGAGGCAGCTAGGGACAGGGTGTGCTGTGGGACATGGGAGAGGTGTAGTAACCTGTTGCAGGCTTGGCTTGTCTATCTCTAGCACATTGTGCAGTGCTGGGGACCCCGGTGCTGCCCTAGGCTTGTGTGGGCTCTATGTGAGGTTATGTGAAGGCTGGGCTCTCCTGGGAGCATGCTGTAGGCAGAATGAGAGGACAAGGCATGGAGAGAGAGTAATGCTCCATGTGCTGTGCACAGCTGCAGCAGGTTCCAGAGAAATACCATGCTTGCAGCCAAGCAGATCTTAGCAAGGCTGAAAGGCGGGAGCACTGGCCCTGTGCTGCTCAGAAACCCTGGCCTGATTCTGGACTTGAGCAGGGTGGTCTGCAGGACCCTGAATCTGTCTCCCTCTCTCTTCCAGACCAAGGAGCTGATTACACACCCCATATGCAATAGCAGGCTGCATTCATGCAGCCATTATCTCCTGATCGCAAAGGATTTTCCTTTGGAGGATGGGGTCCTGCAGGATACAGCAGGAAAGCTGCAGGCCAGAAAACACTCTGACCGTGCAGCTGGTTTATCCAGAAAGCGGATGGGTTGCCTGGTTCACCCACTAATACCAATACCGAGAGGGTTTCTGAGAACAACCACCCCTTAGTGGTTGAATCACCCCTTAGAATCAGACACGGGGGTAGCAGCAGTGATTAGAAGTAGGTCTTCAACAGAGACATAATGAACCATAGAAACGGTTCACCGTAGCTTCCTTCTCACTGCTGGGTCTGTGAATGGGAACACGTGGATTTGATATCGGAGTTCCAGGGTCACTACACTCCCTGCCTCACAGGGCATCCTCTGGAGTCCCAATATAGGGAGAGAGTGCCAGGCTCTGGCATCACTGCTGTCTCACGACACAGCACAGAACATTTTCACCCAGTGCGGGGAGTCTCCCTGCACTTGCACTTTGTGAACCCTCCTGTTCTTGGCATCTGGAACTGCAGCTGGACAGCCTGTAGTCTTGGGCAGAAACACAGCATGTACTTCACCTCTGCACATTGTGCCTGGTATATCTGTGGTGATCCTGCGAGCTTGCGCAGGTGTCCTGTGCAGATGAGGTAACCCCACAGCTTTGTCCACATCTTGTATTTGCATGCTGACCCTGCAAGATCTTGCAGGGGTCTTGTTCCCATCCACAGCCTTCTCCTTCTCTCTCCACTCACGTAGCTCCTCCTGGGAACAGTCAGTCTTGGCCCTACAGGATGTTCAAAGAAGTAAGAGGTGAGGGTGCTGTAGGGGCTCCATTCAGGCTCAGAGCTCTGACTCCTGCTCCCATATATTCAAGCAGCAGGCCTTGCACAACCCTAAATGGGGTGTTTCCTGGGCTGTCCCATAGACAGCTTGGCCCCATTTCCCTCTTATTTCTCGGGCAAACATCAGGACGCTCATAAGTAAGCTACAGTAAAACCAGCTGTTGATCCAAGATTTGGGATGGGTGCTAAATGCAGAGCCCAGGGCTGCCCTGGATTAGCTTCTAGCAAAGTTCCTAGAAAAATATCCAGACTTGGTTTAAAAATTTCCAGGAATGGCAAATTCACCACAGGCCTTGATGAGCCCTTTTGGTGGTTAATTATCCCCACAGCTAAAAATGTGCACCATGTCCCAGACTGTGTGTGCTCTGCAGTCTGCAGCAGTGGGTCCCAGCTACGCATGCCAGCTAGGCTGAGGTGACAGCTGTACCTAGTGGCTGATCAAACCCTGCGCTGCCTTTCAGAGCCCGTCCCACAGAACGCACACACAGGACATCAGTGGTCTGCAGGCACTGCCTGCCTGCGGGCAGAAGAGCTCGGGCTGGGGGGTACACCAGCCACAGCCCCGCTCTCCCCACACAGTGGCAGAGATGCAAAGCAAACTGTCCAGCCACCCCATGCTGAGCTAATGCTGTTAGTTGCTCCTTCAGGTGTTTTCTTGTTCCTGTGGCTTTTCTCTGGGCACTAGCTTAGCACCACCCCTCCAAGTGAGACTAGGACCAGGCACAAGGCTCCCATAGTGGTTCTCCCAGTGCTGGTGTAGCAGTGGGACACGTCCAGGAAGGATGACCTCCCTTGGACCCTGTGTGGGCTCATACAGGCAGGGTTTGTGTTAGACTGTTGGTCCACAGACCGTCCCAGAGCAGGGTGGGGAGGCAGAGGACCAGGCACATGTGAGCAGGGAGCTTTTCTGAGGCTGCCTTGCCCTGGCGCTGCAGCTAGGTTTGGCTCTGATGCCAGACTGCTGGCTCCGTGAGACAGTCTTGCAGGGAGATGGCCCTGGATACTAGGGAGCAGCCAGGGAGAGGGTGCTGTACTGCAAAACAGTGAGACCTCATCTGTTTTTCCTGTTATCTGACCCAGCTCCTATGGCAGAAACTGGATTTCCAGATAGCTTCCCCTGTGCGTATCTTAGGATGGTGACCGTCGGAGGATGGTTAAGGTGGGGAAGTGAGGCTGTTACGGCAGCACCAGAAGCCTTGGCCCAAGGAGCCCAAGGAAAGTATTTTACTCTGCTGCAGAGCTTGTTGCTGTACAAGCAGTGTGTAAAAGCAGCTGACATGCATTTTAGAGTGCTTTCAGAGTGATAAGCAGTTCATTTTGAAGGAAAAAAGTTATTAATCTGCCCCATCATGCTTATTCCAGTCACTGCAGCAGCTCACCAGTTTCAGGTGCTTTTCCAACCACAGTGGTAGAGAACGCTACCAGCTGAAACCCAGGTGTGACACACAAGTCCAGTGTATCGGTACAGGGCTGTTACCCCAGTAATAACATCCCACATGGAGCCAGAGTACAGGCAACCTGAATACAGGTTTCAGCAATGTCAGCGAGGTCAGACTTACACTCAGATGAGCAGCTCCACAGCAAAGGGAGCTGGGGCAGGAGGGACGGATGATGTTGAACTCAGGGGGGAGGCAGGTGGGTCCAGTTTCCCAAAGTGGCCGGGCTGCTGTCATGGCACCTGTGGTTCTTGAGTGCTCTGCAGCGGGAGCAGGGAGGGGGGATCCTGTTGCATGGCAGTTCTGGCAGCTGCTGCAGGGCTGGGGAGCAAATACTCTGTACAGGGAGCATGGTGCTCCTTGTAGGTGTGCTTTCAGCTTCTCCCCTCAGGCATCCCCTTAGACCACAGGCAGTGGGGCAGGAGAGCTGGTGAGGATGTGCCGCGGGTGCTGCCTCCCCTCCCTGGGGTGCAGAGCAAGAGTGTATGGTCTAGGGCGGGAGAGAGGCCCCCCCTCTGCCTGATTTGGTTTTGCTTCCCTGTCCCAGCTGTTCTTTGTGCTCTTGTTGTCCTTGCATCTCTGATGGTTGGGCGAGTGGTTCAGGTTAGGGGCCCTGCCCGAAGGAAAGAGCTGTTTGCAGCCCCCAGCTGGGCCCTTTCCTTGGCGTGCATGCAACGTTCCTGTGCTTCTCGCTCACGGGAGCCGAGGCCCCAGCGCTGCTGCTGGGAGGAGCTGTGGCTGACGAGGACTGAACTCCACTTCACCCGGGCCTGGCCCAGCTGCCTCCCTCCTGGCTCCGTCCTCCAGCTTTGTTCTCTGTGCAGAGCTCCCAGCTGGTGGATGAGCCATGGGCAGTGATGCTGGGGTCAAGGGGAAGGAGCCATTTTCTGCTGACCCGAGCTCTGCAAGAAGCCCAAGGAGGAACTGGAGCCTTGCAAGCAGGCAGCAGTTTTAATACTCCTGCTGCATCTGTAACTGCTAATGCAATTCATGTGCCCTGGCTAGCCCAGGGCTGCTGGGCACAGAGCTCTAGGGGCAGGGTCATGGTGACAAGGGAGCTGTTTTTCTTCCTGGCTTGTCTTAAGTGTCTTTGCAGAAGAGAAGGAGCAGAGAGCCAGCTCTGCAAAGGTGCAGGTTGTCCCTGGCTGGCCAATCAAGCTGGATGCACGGGGGATGCTTGGCTGCTAGATCCTTGGCACCTGTGTAAGGCTTGGCCTTTCTGCATCCCCTTTGCTGAGGGTTCCTTTTGCACCTTTTCCTTTGCTGAGGCAAGTCTGTTGACCTGGGCCATGGATGTTGCCTCAGGGGTGCAAGAAGGGAGGTATCACCTGAAATAAGGCACCTCTGGTGATGCAGGGACCCATGGCAGCACTGTAGATAGAAAAGCAGGGTGCAGCTCTTACAAGTCTCAGCTCTGTGCTCCCCCACCTCTGTGACCCGTCACGGGGACCAGGCCAGCATGGGCTGATCCTGGGATGCCCCACAGCTGCCTGCAGCAGTGCCCAGGACACTGTCTGCAGTCATTGAAGCCCTGGGACACCCTGTCCTCTTGCAGGGAGGGCTGCAGAGGGAGTGTTGGCTTGTCTGGGACAGGGGATCGCAGGGTTGAGCCAGTAACTGTCGGTCTTTGGACTTGACTATGGACAGCTTTGAGGACTGTGCAGTGGTTGTGGGCCACGGAGCAGATGGCGGCCCTGGGCTGCGGAGGTGGTGGTGATGGGCTGGGGCTGGCTCGTGGTCTTCTCTGTGATGCCAGCCCTGTTCATGTAGTGCCTTCCCTCATCCAGGTAACAGCCACAGATGCAGACAGCGGCACATTTGGCTCCCTTTCCTACTCCATTGGTTCTGGCATCGGCAGTGTTGTCCCCACACAGTTCAGCATCGACAAGCACACGGGACAGCTGTGCACTGTGCAGCCTCTGGATCGTGATGAGGGCACATCTGCCTATGATTTCACCATCACTGCTGTTGATGGGGTGAGTGCTGGAGTGGCCGCGGGGATGCGATGCTGCTGTCTCGGCACTGTGCAGGGGACACTGTTGTTCTTGCCCCTGCTCTTTGCACCGTCTCTGATCAGGTCCTTCCACAGGGTGGCCTGAACTCCATGGTTTATGTGAAAGTTTTTCTGGAGGACATAAATGATAACCAGCCAGTGTTTTACCCCCTGGAGTATGCTGCCAGCATCAGCACGCAGAGCATGCCAGGTACAGCTGTGCTGCGTGTTACTGCCCACGACAAGGATGAGGGGCTCAACGGGAGAGTGACCTACCACATTGTCCTGGGAAACTCACCCCCTCTCTTTGCCCTCAACAAGGACACAGGTGAGAGAGAGCTCAAGGGCAGCCAGAGTAGGCAGCACTCAGAGCAATGGGATGCGGGCAGGTGTGAAAACCAGCCTGAGGGACAGTGCTTGGTCATCTCAGCAGTGCAGTCTGCCACCAGGATACATCTGTTCCTCTCCCTGCCACATCTTCCCTGCCTCGGCTTCTTGAGCCTCTGGCAGCCCTTTGCCAGACTCAGTCTCTGACCTTTTGTTTCTGCCCCCTGCTGGGGGGCAGAACTTGTTCTGTTCTGTTCGTTCTGTTCCTCACTTGTCCTGTCTTCCCTCCTCTCTTTCATTCCCCATCCGTGACTCACTGCGCCTTTCCCCCTGCATGCTGCTTGCTTTGCCCCATCAGGCTGTATCCTGCTTAGTTCCTTGTCCCTGCCCTGTTCCCTCCCCTCCCCTGCTCAGTTTTACTCTTCATCCCTGTGACTCTCTGTTGTGCTCAGTCCCACCTTTCCCGCTGGCTGCATTTGCTCTGCCTTGCTTTGGCCACCAAAGCCAGAGCAGTTTCTGCTAGGGAGGTGAGTGCATGGGTGTGTGGTGCCAGGGTCTCTCAGCAGAACAAGAAGGTGCCCTGTGCTCAACACAGGCATCAGGGTCCCTCCACGCTGGTCCCCAGGTTCCCAGAATGTGACTGGGATGAGACAGGCCAACCAGCCATCCTAATGCAGGGCCACCTCCTTTGTAGGGCCTGTTGCGGATGGTCCTTCAGTTCTGTGTCTCCTCCAAGAGCCTCCTCGCAGCCCAGACCCCACCTGCTGTGTCGTGACCCTGCACCCCGCAGGGGAAGCCCTGTTCACTCCTTCCTCTGTCCCAAGACCTGCCCTCTGGCTTATTGCCCCCAGCCCTTACCCCTGCTTAGCTCAGGGCTGGGCTTGAGACTGAGAAGGGGGGATTTGGGGAGGCTTTCCCAGGCGGGCTCCTCTTCTTTACTCCGGTTCTTCCATGGTGACCTCCCCCCTGCAACACACACGCATTGTTGACTGTCCCCTTAGGTCTTCCTTTTCAAGCTTATGGTTCGGCCTGTTCCCTTGGTGCCAGAGACAGGCAGGGGTGCGGGCATAGTGCCCTCTGAGCTGCTTTCTTCCCTAGGTGTCATCTCCCTCTCATGGTCGCTGAGTGGTAAAGCCAACACCCTGGTGCAGCTGGTGATCTCTGCACAAGATGGTGGGGGCCTACAGGCACAGCCAAATGCCCAGGTGAACATCAGCATCGTGGAGGGCACAGTCTCACCCCCGGTCTTTGAGCAAGCTCAGTACTTCTTCACAGTGCCTGAGGACATGCTGCAGGGTGCCAGTGTGGGAGCTGTCCGGGCCCAGAACCCTCCAGGTATGAGCTTGTCCCTTTCATACACAGTCACTTTTCCTGTCCCCACGTCATCTTGAAGCAGGTGCTCCTCACAGAGCAACCCTGTTCTGGGAGCTCTGCGCACACACAGGGGCACACATACCCGAATGTGCAGCCATGCGATTGTCAGTCAGCTCAGTGCATGCTCTCACATGTGTGCTTACACGTGTGTGTACACACACACTTCCGCACGTGTATCTGTGCATACATGTACATGTACACAGTGCCACTGTACGCCTCCCAAGCAGAGTCTGCCGCAGGCAGCGCTGCCCAACGCTGCTGCTGTCTGCAGGGGGCTGAGGAGGTGAGCTGGGTACACAAATAGTTCTTCCTGTCTTTGTTTCCTTGTCCACAGGTCATGCTGATGACATCTTTTATTCCATCTCCTCGGGGGACCCTCATGGCTACTTTTCTATTGACTCTGCCTCTGGGCAGCTCCGCACCAGCCTGCCTCTTGATCATGAGTCCCAGGCAGTCCTCGTTCTGGATGTCCAAGCCCGAAGTGGTTCACCTCCTGCCTATAGCAACACACGCGTGAAGATCTCTGTGTCAGATGTGAATGACAACGTGCCGGTGTTCCCAGCCCCCTCTGACTCCATTCTGCTGCCAGAAGCCACAGAACCTGGGACTACAGTGTACACTTTGCAGGCCGAGGACCGTGACAGCGGTGCCAACGGTCAGGTGTATTTTGAGCTGGTGTCAGGAGGTGATGGCACCTTCAGCGTGGAGCGCTCTTCAGGGGCAGTGCGACTGATCGGGGCCCTGCAGTATGAAGCCAGTGCAGCCTACAGGCTGGCCATCATGGCCCGCGATGGCGGTGTTCCCCAGCTCAGCTCCACGTTCACACTGCTGGTGCACGTGCAAGCCGAGCACGACAATGGGCCCATCTTCGACACACTCACCTACCGCGTGGAGGTGCAGGAAGGTGTGCCCGTCTCCACCCGCTTCCTGCAGGTGCGGGCCCTGGCACGCGATGCAGAATCCGTGACCCTTACCTACCACTTGCGTGCAGATGGGGATGCTGCCAGCTTTGGCATCATGCCTGAGAGTGGTTGGCTGTATGTCAAAAGCGCACTGGACCGGGAGACACGGGACCTGTATGTGCTCACGGTGCTGGCCTCAGCAGGGGGCAGTGGTGCAGGGGGGGAAGCCCGGAAAACAGGCACCAGCACTGTACGGATCAGCATCACTGATGAGAACGACAACAGCCCCCGGCTGAGTGAGGAGCGTTACTTCTTCACTGTTCCTGAGAATCAGGCTCCTGGTAGCAGTGTGGGAAGGGTGATGGCAAGTGACCGGGATGCTGGGCAGAACAGCCGGCTCACCTACCGCCTGCTCCAGCACGATCCCAACTTCCTTATCCACACACAGACAGGTGAGAGACTTTTGGCTTCCTAGGCTGGCGCTGGCTGGGGAGAAAGTCCAGGGCAGGTCAAAAGTGATGCGGGCCAGGCCAGCGCCACAAAAGAATACTCCTTTTCCTCCCTCTGTGGTGCTGGGCTCCCCAGCAACATACCTGAGCACAGGCTCTTCTTTAAAGCATTTTTTGGGCTGAGCTGTGTCCCCACTTCTCCCTCGCAGGGGAGCTCAGCACCAAGCATAGCCTGGACCGGGAGCAGCAGTCCAGCTACCAGCTCTTGGTGATCGTGCAGGATGGGGGAGCGCCACCCCGCAGTGCCACAGGAACCGTCTATGTCACTGTGCTGGATGAGAATGACAATGCTCCTGCTTTTCTTCATGTGGCCAGTGGTCAGGAGCTACCCGTGCAGGTAGGGGCAGCAGGCTGAAGCCCTGGTGAGGCAGGGGTGTGATAGCCTCTGGGTTTGGGGACAGGCAGTTCTGCAGGGGCAAATGGAGTGGGCAGGGGCACCCAGCCAAGTTTCAGGGTGGGAGGTAAGCAGGCACAAGTTGCATCTATGCAGCAGCCAGGACAGTCTGGTAAATCTGATTGAGATGCGGTACGACTGGTCATGTCCTTGGGAAATGCAGACAACCCTGTGCACAGAGCAGGTGAGGACTGCACAGGGCTCTGAGATCAATAGAACTGACCAGCAGGCAGAAGCTCTTGGCTCACACGTCTGCAAGCAGGGAAAGCGAAAGGGAGCCCGAAACCTGGTCCAGCAGAGCCAGGGGTGAAAGACACTGGCAAGCAGAGAAGCATGGGCTGCCATTAACATCTAGGTCTCAGGAATTTTGGTATAGCCACTTGGCTTTCTAGGAGGTCAAGAAAGCACTGCCCAGCTGGATTTTGCACTCACAAGGGTTTTCTGAGAATCTGCTATGGGTCCCAAGCCAGCCTTCCCCCTCAGTGCTGTGTGGTGGCAGCAGTCATGCGGGCACTGAGTGTGCTGCAACCCGATTTATGTCTGTGCTGCTCAACAGAAGTGGGTGAGGACCATTATTCCACCCCCAGCCCCAGCTGGCTGCATCTGCTCGGCTGTAGCCCCTGTGGTGAGGGCTTGCGGGAGCTGGGCGAGTGGTGCTGGCCACAGTGGAGCAGGATGGGCAGCAGTAGAAGCCCCGTCCTCATCTCCTCTGCACAGAGTGAGGAGAACCTGCAGCCAAAAGGATGTGCTTGCTCTGCATGTTGCTGCGCTTCAGGCAGTGCTCTCAAAGCCACTTGTGCTGTGCTGGGTTCAAAACCATCACAGTGATGGCAGCCTTTGTCTGTCACAGGTCCTGCCTGAGCCGCACACCAGAGGCAGGTCAGAGCAGGCAGGACTGTATTGGCAGGTCACTGCCATGCCTGGATGACCATCAGCACAGGACCCTGGGGACACTGCACCTCCAGTCACACCTTCCCTGTTCATTGCTTTTTCCCTTCCTGTTACAGGTTGCAGCCATCCCTTGCCCAGCTGCCTTCTTGCATGTCCAGCTGGCAGTCTCGGCTTGCAAAACTGTCAAGGCTTGGCCTGGATGAAGGCGTCTCTCAGGGCCTGGTGGAGGCAGAGGAAGGCAAAGTTAGTCTTGTCCTCTGTCTGAGCAGGGCTCTGGCCTTTGAGTCTCTCCTGCAGGCCAGGGGCCAGCCGTGGCATTGCTGAGGCTGTGACTGAACAGGCTCTGCAAAATGGCATTGCTCACACTGCGTGTCTGCAGCCTGCTGAGTGTCCTCTCTCCGGGGCAGGGATACCCACCACACACTTGCACAGCAGGTTCTGCAGTTGATTCCAGTGTTTGGGGGCGTGAAATGCTGGGAGTGTCCTGCTAGAGCTTGGGAGGTGTCTTCTCATACAAAGGTACCACAAAAGCATACACATCCTGCGGGAAACAGAGTGAAGTCGGGACAGATTTAGAGTCCTGAAGGCAGGTAAATGCTATGACAGTTCTGAACAAAACAAGTATTGGGGCACTGTGGTTTGAAGCTCTCCTGCTAGAAACACAGGTAGGGAAGGGTGAAGCAGAGGAAGAGGCCGCTGTTAATCACGATTTAGGTGTAGAAGAAAAGCTTGGAGGGGAAGGTAAGACCTGAATGATAAACGCTCAAGTGATTTATTGCAGATTTGCTCACTGGAGTGTCCATATCAATGTTCATTAGGCAAAGCAGAGGGAGGTTTCTGTATGGGCACCTTGCTTTAAGCATCAGCTAGAGGGGTATCTCCCAGTGCCGGGTTGCAAGATGCGCTTGTCGAGCACATTGGTAGCACACTGGCAGGACCAGGTGGTTGCAGTAGTACTACCAGGAACTGCAGTTGTAGTAGATCCTCCCAGGGAATGATCCCTGGGAAATGGGAGAGGGAGCAAAGAGGGGGAGAAGCGGTCTGTATTCACAGAGCAGGGATATCACTGGTGGGTGCCTAGGACTGGTGCTGGTGCCCTTGCTATTTAGTGTTTACATATGTCCTCCGGAAGAGGTGGTTGGTTGTTGATGTTACTGATCTGTTCATAGTGTTCATAGTAATAAAGGTGAGGGCTCCCTGAGAAGAACTGTAGAAAGATCTTGTTTGACTGTCCAATTAGAAAAGAAGATGGGGAATGAAAGTCACGGTTGCTAACTGGAAAGTGATACAGATGGCAAACAGCAATATGAATTTCACTTACACAGTGGTGGGCTCTGAACTGGTTATGGAAGTTTAAGGAGTAGATTGGGGCGTCACCATGAATGCTTTGTGAAAATGTCAGCTCAGGGCTCAGCCGCATTCAAAAAGGCAAGTCAAATGCTGAGTTTTATTAGAAAAGGAACAGAGAATTAAAGAAAACATCATTACCCTACCTCTCAAATTCCGCACACACGCTCTGCCCAGCCTCCATTCTACTAAATAAGCAGTAGTGCTAGAAAAGGTTCAGAAAAGGATGTTAATGTGATCTTCAGCAGATAATGGTTTCCATGCAGAAAGAAAGTAATTTAACATTCTTTGGCATGGAAGAAACTGTAGGAATATAACAGAGGTGTGCAGTAAATGGCACAGAGAAAGTCATGGGGACATTAGAAGTTGCTTTTTTCACAACACAAGACCTATGCAGGCAGCTTCATAAGAAATGACCAGGCAGCAGGTTTCAAATAAACAAAGGCAGTACTTTTTTATGCAGAACATAATTAAATTGTGAAATCATTGCCAAAAGTTACATGGGTTCAAAACTAGATGAATTTATGGAAAGAAAAAAATTCATCAAAGGCTGTTGAACAAAAATACGATCTGTGGCTCAGGAAGTGACTTTAGCCACAGACTGCTGGAAGCTGGGAAGGTTTCACAGAAGGATTATTCCGTACATACCCTATTTCTTGCATCTTCTCTATACATCCACTGCCAGCCACTGTCAGAGCTAGGCCAGTGGTTGAGGTGGCTCTCTGATCTTTGGACCAAACTGGTATTTGCAGCAGCCTTCTTGGAGGGTGGACACCTGACCTGGACAAGTCTGCCTGGTAGCAGTTTTACTAAAGCTGAGGTTTTTGCAGAGGCAAGACTATTTTGATTGCTGTTTATTCGTCTGGTTGTACATCTGAGATGGCATTTGTACATGGAGCCTGTGCAGATCGAACTCCTCTGCTGAGTCACTGCTTTCCCCAGATGGAGTTTGAGTCCTTGTGGAAGAGAAGTGCGGCCATGCACATGAGGCAGGAGCCCCTTGTATCCTGATGGAGGGCGATTAGGGACAGGATGGGGGGCAGGCTCTGCCCCAGCCTGTTACAGAGGAGGGGCTGGAAGGGGCCCCCTAAGCATGGCCCCAATCAGAGGTGTCCATGCAGACACTCCTTTTCATAAACAGCTGAGCTATATTTAGAAGGTCCTCTGCCTCCATCGCTGCTGTGAAATGCTGTTCCAGATTCCTTGATCTGGTAGTTAGAAACCGTCTCTTAATTTCCAGCCTAAACTAATTTCTGACCACTTTATACTCATTTGTTCTTGTGCCAATATTGTGTTTTTGCTTAAAGAGCTCTTCTCTCTCCTTGGAATTTCCCTCCCCTCTCCCCAGTGTTTACAAAGTGCAGTCACATCACTGCTTGGCCTGGCTAAACAAGGCCAGCTCCTCTCGTCTCCCCTCCCTGAGCGCTACCAGCGTGATGCCAGCAGCTTGTGCAACAGCATTAACACTTGCCTCCTCTCAGGAGCTTGCAGCTTCTTTCCTGGGATTCTTTCCTTGCATTCTTGCTCTGATTCCACTTGTCTTTTTCATGAATGCATTAAAGTGGTACCACACAGAGGTCACCTAGCACAGCTAGATCTGTGAGGATGATTTGTGCTGTGGGATGTGCTGATAGGATGTGCATTTGAGGTCTGTAGCTTCAGGATGTGAATTTGATGTCTTCTGGTGTGGAAGGGACCACAGAATTTGTGCCAAGTGGAGAACCTGCCCTACCCGTCAGGTGTGGGTGGCTGCAAGGAGTCTGTGCTGGAGGAGAGACAGGTCAGCCAGCAGGCCTGGGTTGTTTGCTGAGGGTAATCCCAAAAACTGACAGGTGGTGAGAGACAGTAATGGGGATGGGTCCATTTCCGTAACTATCTGGGAAAGGTGCTTGCATGCAATGCTGTTACATGTGGTCTCTGTCAGGAGGCTGGTAACTCACCTGAGAATACGGGATTAGTGGAGCATGTGCGTAATTAATGCCTTGATGGTACTGTGATGCACTGGCACAAAATGGTGTTCTTAAGTGCCTACTGACAGGTAGTCAGCAGTGCTAGCTAGGAACAAGAGAGAGAAGGGAAAAGCCCTAAGAGTCCGGGTGTCCAAGCCCAGGAAGAGCTGCCAGCTGCATTTCCAGAGATTGCAGACCTCCCTGGGCTGGCTGGTGGGGACTGAGAAAGTCATCTTCCATTCCCAGAGTGACTGGCCTCTGAGCCTGTCAGTGCTCACACCTTTGCAGGTGTCTGTTGGGGGGCAGAAAGAACCAGGACGGTGGTGGAGCCCTGGTTTACCTAGCTGTAGAGGCTTTAGGCATAACAGGAGTGAAATGGTGTCCCTCCATCACACTGCAGCTCACTGCTGCAGCACGCCCCAGCGCCGCTAAGCTGGTTGCTAAACAGGGCGGTATGGGAGGAGGGCTGGCATGGCAGAAACTCCCTTTGCCAGCTTCGCTACGGGCACAGCCTGTGGGTGTTGCTGCAGGATCTGTGCCTTGGGTGAGGTGCACAGCTGCTGTAGGGAGGTGCAGATCCTGTGCCATGCTCGGGGTTTTGTGGGGGTAGTCTGAAGGGTGCCCTGTGCCACTCAGCTGCTCCCTGGGCTGTGCTACAGGTGCTGGAAGAGAAGCCATCGGGACTTCTAGTCGCCTCCCTGCAGGCCAAGGACCCCGACGAGGGTGAGAATGGGACCATCATCTACTCACTGATAGGTATGAGCTGCAGAACTGACTGATGGTGCTCTCAGCCTTGCAGCCATCACCCCTGTGGGCAAATGGGTGCCCACTGCCCAAGCTCTGCCATACCGTGCTCCCTCCTCCATCCCAACCTGCTCCCTGCCCTCCCTCCTCTCTGCTTTTTCCTGCAGCATTTCACCTTCTTTCTGCAGGAGCCTGGGCAGAGCGTTTCACACTGCACATGGCTACTGGAGAGTTGCGGACTGCCACAGTTCTACGCCGATCTGATCGTGCCGAGTACATCTTCACTGTGACGGCCAGTGACAGGGGCACGGTACCTCGCAGTACGTCAGCCATCATTCGCATTCAGGTATCCAGCACCCCTGCTCCTCTTCTCCTGCACCATCTATCCCTTGCTCGCGTCCTGGAGAACACCATCTAGCTACTTGGCAGCCCTCCTCCCCGCCTTCCCACCCTCCACTGCCTTCATCCCAGTGCACCCTCTGCCCTTGCTCAGCTATTGATCCAGCCCTAAAATCTGTGTGGGGAGAACCTGGGATGGGAAGGGGTGGGTCTGTCTGCCATTGTGTGTGTTCTCATTTGTAAAGTGGTCAACAGCATTAATAGTAAGCAGTTCTGTCTTTTTCCTGGACAGCAAACCCTGTCCTGGATATGCTGTTGCAGAGAAGACCTCAGAGGTCCCCTGCACAGTCAAATTAATCTTTCCTAGCAACTATTGAAAACAGCATTGCTGACATGCGGGGTGTTCTTCATGTCCATATAACTTTGGCACTTGCTGTCTGGTGTGTTGGCCCAGACAGCCAAGTCCTTTCTCTGTTGTTAGTAATGAGCTTCCTTTTACAGCAGAGACTTCGGTTTCCCCCTAGTTAAGGCACCTTCACAGCACACCATTCCACAGCTTTCTGTCCCTGCTCTTGCAGTTCCCAAAGCCATTTGACTCTCCTTGTTTGACGTTCTGCTGCTTTCTGTGCTGGCAGTGCCCTCTAACATCGTCAACAAGTTCATAATGTGCTCAGCTTTCTTGTGCCCTTGCATCTGTCAAAAGCAAATACCAGCACCAAGAGCCATCTCTGCAAAGGCCAGCTAATGGCTTTCCTTGAGCCAGTCAGTCTTCTAGTCCTTTCTGTCACACAGCCACACTCATACTGTGCCTTTTCTCAGTGTAATGAGTGATCTCCCATGTGCATCAGAGCCCAGCTAAAACCCAGGCAAGTTAGAATCACTGCATTTCCTTTGTCCTTGAGGAGAGCAGAGGTGTTAGCCTGGCACATCTGCCTTTAGCCATTTCACAATGCATTTTATTCCATTTCCTTTTTATGCCGTGTCTGTAACTGTTCTTGTCACTAAAGTTGTTCTACAGCCTTCAAAGTGTTCAGGCCAGGCTGGCAAGCAGGTTGTCCCTGAAGTGCATGTTGGCATCCCTATAATGTAGCAATTTGCTTGACAGTTGCGAGTTTTGATACCCCTTTGGGCTGACAGTTTTGCTGTATTCTCTTTTTCCCCAGCTCCTTGACATGAGTGCACTGAGTTTTTCAACATATTTTTTTTCCCTTCAGATAACACTGTGGCTTTTCATGCATCCTCTGTCCCATCTGCAGGTGCACTTCATCCCCAAATTAAATCCAGTATCTTTGGGTAATATTGGATAATCTTTCTTCTCTATATCTCTCATCTGGATGAGTGTTACCTCTCATCTTTCCCACTCTTGCTTATGTTTTGCACAAT
This sequence comes from Falco punctatus, assembly GCF_963210335.1. Lineage (NCBI taxonomy): Eukaryota > Metazoa > Chordata > Aves > Falconiformes > Falconidae > Falco > Falco punctatus. Next base: position 2,817,919 of record NC_137581.1, read on the forward strand.
TTTTTCTGCTGGTGTCTGTTGCCTTTGCAGTGTCTAACACAATCACAGACTCACAGAATGGTTGAGGTGGGGAGGCACTTCTGGAGGTCATCTTATCCAACCACCCTGCTCAAGGAGAGACATCCAGTCAGTTGCCCAGGACCATGTCCAGGTGACTTTTGACTGTCTCTGAGAATGGAGGCTCCACCACCTCCCTGGGCTACCTGTGCCAGTGCTCAGTCACCCTTACAGTGAAAAGTGTTTCCCGGTGTTCAGAGGGACACTCCTGTGTTTCAGCCTGTGCCCATTGCCTCTGGTCCTGGCACTGGGCACCGTTGGGAAAAGCCTGGCTCTGTCCTCTTTGCACCCTCCCTTCAGGTTTTTGTATTTGGCAAGATCCCCCCTGAGCCTCCTCTGCCCAGTCAGCAGCTCTGTCTGTCTTTACCTACCCTAACTCTCCCGGTGAAGCTCGTCTTTCACCCTGTCAAAACCCGTGCTTGTTCTCAGTGTGTTTTTCAGGTTCTCAGGTTGCTGTTGATCTGTTAGGCCACAATAGATGAGACTTTGCTTCCCGACAGCTGCTCCCTGCAGGCCCCATGTCCCACTCTGCGCTGGCTCCCCAGTAGGACCTCCTGGCACACAGCACCCTGGCATGTGTCCCTCACTGCTGCCTCTCCTTACAGGTCCTGCCATCCTCCCGGGTGCTTCCACGGCCTGATGCCACTGTGCTGACCCTGCACCCTCTTGAGGGGGTCAGGCCAGGGTCTGTGATTGGCTCGGTGGCACCTCCAGATGCTCCTGCGCGAGGACAGCTGACCTACACAGTGGTAGGAGGTGGTGGGGATGGCACCTTTGTGGTTGACAGTGTCACAGGGGAGATTTACGCTGCCCGGGAGCTGGACTATGAAGCTGGGGCACGGCATGTGCTTCAGGTGAGTGCTGAGGACACACAGCATGGCTATCCCTCCAGCCGACTAGTGCTGGTACAGATCCACGTGCAAGACTGCAATGACCAGGCACCCACCTTTCCTGAAGACCCCATCACCATCGTGGTGCCCGAGAATGCCCAGGCTGGCTCATCCATCTTCACCTTCCAGGCACTGGACGGGGACGGGGTGGGCCCCAACAGCCAGGTGCGCTATGCCCTGCTGCACCAGGAGCCCTCCGGGGCTCCCTTCCAGCTTGACAGCCGCTCGGGGCTGCTGACCCTCCGCCAGAGCCTTGACCGGGAGGCTGCTGCCTCCTTCCTCTTGGTGGTGGAGGCCACGGACCAGGCTCGCAACATCAGCCAGCGCCGCTCGGCAGCTGTCACGGCCCGTGTGTTTGTGACTGATGAGAATGACAATGCGCCCGTGTTCCTCTCACCTGCTGCTGTCAGCGTCATGGAGGACCAGCCAACGGGGTTTGTGGCGCTGCATGTGGTGGCCCAGGACAACGATTTGGGAGAGAACGGACGTGTGAGCTACTCGTTGCGAGCAGGCAACAGTGACGGCCGCTTCCACCTTAACCCTAGCACTGGTGAGGGCCCAGGGGGGTGCGGGGTGCGCAGCAGGGATGCGGGGAACACGGGGACTGAGGAGGGTGCGGGGGCACAAGGGGATGTAGCATGGTGCACAGGAGGAGGGCATGGGCTGGGGAACCCAGAGGAGGAGACTTGCGGGGTGCATAGAGCCCCAAGCATAGCACCTGGCTGGCATGATACTGCTGTCTCTCTCAAGACCTGGCTGTCCCTGGCTCACTGCAGTGCCTGCAGCCTTGCAATAGCTCTGTCCTGGGAACAGTTTGCCCTGGTGCCATGTGGTCCCAGCTTGCCAGTCTCCCTGTGTCTGCAGGCGCGCTCTCCATTGTGCGGGCCCTGAACCGGGAGGAGGTGGTACAGCACAACCTGACCGTGGTAGCGACGGATCATGGTTTCCCACGCCGCTCCGCCACACAGCTACTGTCCGTGCTGGTGCTGGATGTCAACGATGAGGCTCCCACTTTTGAGAAACCTGAGTATGAAGCACACATCATGGAGAACTTGCCAGCTGGCAGCCCTGTGCTGCAGGTGCTGGCCATGGACCGGGACCTGGGTGAGGATGCAGGGCAAGGGTGAGCTGCCCAGTTTGTTCAGGGGTCCTTCTGGAGATGCAGCACCCAGAACTGGGTGCATTCTTCTTCCTTCCACCTGGTTTGGAGAGCCTGGATGACCATGGAAGGAAGGATCATCACCTGGCCTGGAGATAAGAGATGAAGGCTGAATCCTGGGAGGAGCTGAGAATGAGAACAGGGACTGTGATTCCCTCTGCTCCCTAAGCCTCTCTTCCAAGCTCCTCTGCTTCCTTGGAGGTTCACTGGCCCATCTTCCCTTCTATAAGCTGGGCTGGGCGAGGACCTCTTCCACCACACACCTCTGCCCCAGCTTTACTTGCCAGGGAGTGAGCTCATCCTCTCCCACAGCCTTCATGGCTCCTGGGTGGGAAGCCTGGGAGGAGGGAGGTGCAGGGCTGTGAGCCAAATAAGAGGCTTCTGGGGTCACTGCTGGGCTGCCCTCAAACCGCGTTCCTCCCTGCAGGTGCCAACGGGCAGGTGTCCTATGGGGGTCTCTCTGGGGGGCCATTCTCCATCCACCCACAGACGGGGCTTATTGTCACCACACGTGCCCTGGATCGCGAGGAGCAGGAGCAACACGTGCTGATGGGTAGGGCTGTGCTGATGCGCGAGAGGGGTGCAGCAGCGTAGGGGCAGGGAGCACAGGGGAGGCAGATGGGTGCTCCCTGCTGCTGGGGTAGGGCAGTATTGCAGGGAGGGGAGGCCATGCGATGTGATGGGGGTTTGTGGGGCAATAGGGTTGTTGGGTAGACTGAGCATGCAGGAGTGCCAGTGATCCCATGCCTGGCTGCCCCCGTGATTGGGCATTTGCATATGACAGCCTTGATAGCAGTTCCCAGTCAGGAGGGCAAGCTGCAGTGGTCTTGCTGTGTTCCTGCAGTCTATGCACGGGATGGTGGCCTGCCCCCCAACCTCTCCAAGGCAACTGTGCGGATAACAGTGGGGGATGAGAATGACCATGCACCACACCTAGAGAGCGAGTCCTGCTCTGTGGAGGTCCCTGAGAACCAAAGCTCTGTGGCACTTTACACCCTGCGGGCCACCGATCCTGATGGAGGCGAGAATGGGCGCTTGGAATACCATGTGGCAGGTGAGGAGCACAGGGAGCTCTGTAGCTTCTTTCTTTAAGAAGCAGTAGGTAAGGGCTGTTTACCCTGGGTTGCCCATGACTCTGCGAAGCATCAACCGTGGCAGTTCGTGTTCCGCTTCAGTTCTCTCGTGCTCCAAACCGCGTGTAGCTGCTGCCACCTCTCAGCCTTCTAGTTTTTCTGCCCTCAGTAAAGTGCACCCCAAGATCTAGACACCCTGCAGTTCCTCATTCCCCAGGCTCTTGCCTGGTTCCCTAGGCTTGGACTAGTTCCATACCTCTCTTGGCTAGTCTGACCTGTTGAATTTACAGGTTGCGAAGTGAGACGTCTTTGCTGTTATCATGCCATGCATTATCTGGGGGCTCCCTCTGGCAGCTGCACTGGCCTGTAAGCTGTTGGAGTCAATTCTTACGTATACACACCCCTGGACCAACGAGATTCAATCTCACTGGGCCCTTACAGAGAACAGCTCACTCTGCCCTCCCTGCCAGGTCACAATGGGACGGACTTCATGCTGTCCTTCCTTGTACCAGTTATAGTCATGCAGTCTTGTTATTCCCTCTTCTTTTCCAGATGGAGACCCCAGGCAGGACTTCAGTCTAGATCCAGTCTCTGGTGTCCTCTCCACTGCACGTGCTCTTGACCGGGAGCAAGTTGCTTCCTACAGCCTCACTGTGGTGGTGCAGGACCATGGCACCCCCCCACGCAGTGCCACCATGTCAGTGAACGTGCGGGTGTTGGACCTAAATGACAATGCACCTGGTTTTGCTCAACCCACCTACGTGGTGGAGGTGCCAGAGGACTTGCCTGTTGGTGCCCTGGTGCTGCAGCTCGTGGCTGAGGACCCTGACGAGGGCACCAATGGGCAGGTCTCTTACTACCTGGGCAATGAGTCACTTGGCATGTTCCAGGTCGAGCCGCAGAGTGGGCACATCAGAAGTGCCCAGGTGCTGGACCGGGAACGCCAACCCAGTTACAGCTTCCTGGCCAAGGCTGTGGACTCAGCACCATGGGAGCCCAAGAGTGCAGCTGTGCGTGTCACGGTCACAGTGCGAGATGTCAATGACCATGCCCCTGCCTTCCTGCACAGCCCACTCACCGTCAACTTGTCCCGCCATACACCCCTCAAGCAGGTTGTGGCCACCATGAGGGCAGAGGACAGGGATGCAGGTGCCAATGCCTCCATCCTCTATCGCCTTGCCACCCCCAACTCTGCCTTCGCAATCAACTCCTACACAGGGGATATCCAACTGCTGCAGCCCCTGGGGTCACTCAGCCAGCGCCAGCGGACACTCTTCATCCTGGCCACAGACCTGGGGCAACCAGCACTCTCCTCTACTGGTGTGGTGGTGATCCATTTGCAGGAAGAGCCCTACTGGGGGCTGCGCTTTCCCCGGAGCACCAGTGATGTGGCCCTGCCAGAAAATGCTGCCCCAGGTATCAGCTGAGCAGAGTGACCAGCAAGTGCTGGGATGAACTGGGACAGAACAGGACGGGAGGTGGGTGCTGGGCTGGCAAAGCTGTGGAAAACTCAAACCAGGGAGCACTGCAGGGTCTTGGGAAGCCCCGTTATGCTTTGGATAGAGCCAAGGGACTGCAGGCTGTGACTGGTGCCCAAGCTGTTCAGGGTGGTAATCCCTGTGCATTTGCCTCAGGGTGTTTGGATCACTGTAGGCAATGACAGGTGCCCAGTTACTCCTGGGAGGTCTGCAGGGGTCACAGTGAGACTACAGAGGGGCCTTGGACAGGCCACAGGAATCCTGGTTCTGAGCCCAAAGTTACCATTAGATCTCACTTCCTCTGGCAGCAGCGTCCTTGGGCAGAGCTGGGCTGCTGTGGTACAGCACGTGCTGCCCAAGCACCACCCTGACCCTCTCTGGGCCCTGCCCTGAGACTCTGCTGCCCCTTCACAGTGTTTCTCTCTCTTCCAGGCACTGCTGTGGCAAGCATCCAAGCTATGCACACCGGGGGATCTTCTGGACGCATCACATACAGCATCATCAGCGGCAACGAGAAGAATGCTTTCCTTATTCAGCCCACTTCAGGTACAGCACCGAGACCACCTGGGGAAGTAGTACGTGGGAGGCCACCTGTGCTCTGCCAGTGCCTGCACAGCTATCACAAGGCTCAGAGCCCCCTCAAAGGCACAGGAGCACAGTCTACACCTGTATACCAGTGAATTAAATAGTGTTAGCATTTAGACATGGACACTAACCTGTCATTGTCCAGAGGTTGTTAGCACAGCTCCCAGCGCAATTTTGGTCCCCCCTAACTGGACCTTTCCCCAAAAACCTCCTAGGCCCGGTTCAGGAGTTAGCAGAGGCCAGGACCATCACTAAGATGCAATCTGGTTGCAGTCCCTGCCTCAAATGGCAAGTTCAGCCAAGTGACACATGCTGTGTTGGGGCCTCAAGAGCCAGGGACCTGTACTGCCATGCTTTGTTCTCTGATATGCATGTAGCTGTTGTGACTGCAGCACTGGTGCGGATTCATGACTGTCTCCGTGCAGTCCCACAGGTGACAATAAACAGGGAACCGCACACTGTCCAGTGGGCATTCTAACGGAGTCTTCCCTCTGCACCGGACTGTTCTTGAGCAGCCAGCAGGTGCTGAACACATCAGTGGTGCTTGTGGGTGGCTGGTAGCACAGGCACAGGCAGAGCAGCGATGCAGGTTGCAGGGTGCTGCCCAGTGACACTGGGCCAGCTGGCATTGTTTGCACCACGTGCTTCAGAGGGCAGCCTTTGAAGGGCCGTACATTCCTCGGCATCACGGAAAGCCTGGCTGAGAGCAGGGTGAGGGGTGCCTTGCTGTGAGTTTGGTGCTTGCCCTGTAGTTTGGAAGAGACGGGGATATCACAACAGCTGGTATCAACACAGGCTGGGGGACGAAGGGGTTGAAAGCAGCCCTGCAGAGAAGGCCCTGGGGGTACTGGTAGATGAGAAGCTCAACATGGCCCAGCAATGTGCGCTCACAGCCCAGAAAGCCAACGGAATGCTGGGCTGCATCCCCAGCAATGTGGCCAGCAGGTTGAGGAAAGTAATTCTGCCCCTCTGCCCCACTCTGGAGAGATGCCACCTGGTATACGGTGTCCAGCTCTGGAGTCCTCAGCACAGGACAGACATGGACCTGTTGGAGCAAGTCCAGAGGAGGTCACAAAGATGATCAGAGGCTTGGAACACCTCTCCTGTGAGGACAGGCTGAGAAAGTTGGGGCTGTTCAGCCTGGAGAAGAGAAGGCTCCGGGGAGACCTTAGAGCAGCCTTTCAGTACTTAAATGGGGCTTGTAAGAAAGATGGGGACAGACTTTCTAGTAGGGCCTGTAGTGGTAGGACAAGGGGGAGTGCTTTGAAACTAAAGGAGAGTAGTTTCAGGCTCGATATAAGGAGGAAATTTTTTGCTGTAAGGGTGGTGAGGCACTGGCACAGGTTGCCCAGAGAGGTGGTCAGTGCCGCATCCCTGGAAACTTGAGGTCGGGGTGGACAGGGCTCTGAGCAAGGCTCTGATCTAGCTGAAGATGTCCCTGCTCATGGCAGGGGGGTTGAACTAGATGACTTTTGAAGGTCCCTTCCAACCCAAACTCTTACGTGATTCTGTGATTCTATGATATGAGAAAGTTGGTCTTCAGAGCCCAGACTTCAAGATGGACCTTCTTCTAAAACCCTTGTTCTCTTGTGCCTGCCAGATGGTTGGGCTTGGGACAGGATCCCAGGCTGACAGAGATCTTTCTGATACTGCTTGTGCCCTCTGCAGCCCATGGCCGCTCTGCAGGTCCTTGTGAGCCACCCATGGTACGGCACAGTGGGCCCTCCGTTGGCACCATGATAAAGTACTGGCCACTGCAGATTGCCCACAGGCATGGTGGGAAATGCTCAGCCATGCACAAGTACCCATTTGAAATCACAGTGCCCGCGGCAGCCCAGTGTTAGCACACATCCCCTCAGCCACCATGCAGGCTTCACAGCGCCCTGGTGTCACTGTGAGCCACTCACTGCACCGTGCTGCTGCTGCAAGCAAGCCACAGCATGGGCACTGAGAGCACCGTGGAGAGGCTGGACCAGCACACCGTATCTCATGAAGGAGGTCCCAACCCCGAGTGGGGCATGGCCCCACTGACTCCTGAGGAACCTGAGCTACAGCTGCGGGTTTCCTGCTGCAGCCCTGCATGATGGCAGCTGGCCCAGCACCATGCTGAGCTGCCTCTGCAGAACTGCCTGCACCCTGGCTGTCCCAGAGGGCCCAATGCCACCTTGCAACAAAGCTACATGCACAGCCTGACCACAATTCTTCTGTCACCTTGTGCATGCCAGCACCCAGACAGTGTAACCCCCAATCCCAAACTGAGCTCAGGCGTTGGTACTTTGCAGTTCCGGAAACCCAGAGTCAACAGGCAGGTGTACTAAAACACCAATCAGGCTCACAGAGGTCTTTGACTGTGGAGAGCTGCTGCACCCACAGCTCCCCGCGTGCTGCCAGTCCCAGGGGTTGCTGCCTCCAAACGAGCAGCCTTTGCACACTGCCAAAGGAGCGTGTCTGTCTGGAGCTGCCATTCAGAAGTAAGCGTGTGATAGCTATGGAGCTTGGCCAAAGCTGCTGTGTCCATGAAGGAAGGGCTGACAGGGTGGCACCCTGGCTAATTCTGTCTGGTCCCTAAGCCAGCACCCAGATCTCTGAGCCAGCAGTCACCCTGCTCCTATGTGTACTCAGGTCTCTCAGCCAAAGTCTACATCATAGCCTGGGGGTGAAAGCAACCCCAAGTGACTCCCAGGCTGCCCATGGGGCTGCCAGAGCCATGCCTTGTCCCGGCCATTCCTTTCAGAGCCAGGCTGTGTGAGAACGGGGGCTGCTCGGATCTGCCCCTGAGCAGAGCTGGTGCAGCCCTGCACCACTGCAGCAGCTCACACCTGAAACCCAGTGCCAACAACGCAGCTGGAACAGTCCTCACAGAGACTTCTCCTTCTCCTTGCTTTTCCACCCAGGTCTGCAGCCAGACCCTGCACGCAGGGACCATGCTCCCCACTGTGGGAGGCTGAGACCTCTGAGGTCAGTCATGCAGTGAGGACTCCTCTCCCTGCTGTCCTAGGTACTGTGAGCAGGGCTGTGCTACACCGTGTGTGGCTGTGACACTGGCCTGCATGGCAAGCTGCCATGCTGTGCTGCAGCAAGGCCTTATGGGGTCACAGTATCGCATCCCCCTGTGATCCCAGTCCCTTTGCATCCCTTTGTCTTGTCTCTGCTCGAGCTGTGTGTGCCAGTGATTATCAGAACCCTGGGCACACCCTGGCTGCACCTGCATTGCATCTTGGTTGCTGTGGCAGTACACTTCATCACAATGAGGAAACATTTTCCTTGGGCAGAGTCCCCAGAATACAGGATTTTTCCCTTAAAAACGTGTCCCTCCTTGAGTACCGTTTGCCTGTCTGTGAGATACTGCCCTGCTTTCTCCCAGGGCAAGAGACTGCATGCTGCAACTGGGTATGGAGTGCTGGAGCACCACAATGAGGGAGGCCAAGGGCACTGGCACAGTGCTGCTCTCCTGCCCTCTGCCAGCTGCCAAAGAGTGCTGTACTGGGCCCCTGTCCTTCAGCTCTGTTGTGACACTGGACCAGTGCATGGCAGCAGTCCATGACCATCCTCAAGCCACCCACAGGATTATCTCCTCTCCAGAGAGGACCAGAGGTGATGTCCCCAGGAGCTGTGTGGGAGCTTTGCATTGGAGAGCTCCAATGTCCAAAGTGCCCACTGTGGACAAGACCAGAGCCGGGGAATGCCACAGGAGCATCCTCAGCCCCATACTGTGGCAAATGGTGCCAGAGGGGCAAGGGAGCACAGCCAGCTCCCAGCCCTCACCACCTTGCATGAGGTGAGGATGCAGCCATTCTCCAAACCAGGCTGCCATGCTGGTAACTGTAATCTTGTGTTTTCCATTCCCGGATGTATGGCCTGGTTTCAGCTGCGTGCACTGGAACTCATATGGTCATCCAAAGCTGCCAGCAGAGCTCTTACACAGAAGCTGAGCTCGTCCAAGGCCACATAGCTGTTCTAGGTGCCTGATACCACATCCCTATCACCTGACCACTTCACCTGATAGTTGCATGTAGATGCTGAAACAGGCTGCAGAGGGAGTGAGGCTTGTGCAGGATTCCCCAAGGCAGGAACTCAGCCACAGGAGCACTGTTCTTCCTTATTAGATTTGAGTGTATGCCTGTAGGAATGCTGCCAGCTGTTTTAGTGTATTTTTTGGGATGACCTCCACCTTCTTGGGTGGGACAGCAATAGCTTGTCATTACGAAATTCCAGGTGCACAGTGGCTCAGGAGGACAATAATGGATATCTGTCCTGAGACCCATAGCAGAAGAACTGCTGGCAGCTCCTGCAGTGTCTTTGTAAGGATTTGACCTAGACTAATAGCTGCAGCTACGTGACTTTTCAAGCACTGGAACAGGCTGCCCAAGGTGGTGGTTGGGTCAACATCCTTGGAGGTATTTAAAAGATGTGTAGATGTGGCCCTTAGGGGCATGGTTTAGTGGTGGACTTGGCAGCGTTGGGTTTAAAGTTGGGCTCAATGATTTTAAAGGTCTTTTCCAACCTAAATGATTCTATGATTCTATGACTTTGGCTTGGAGTTTGATGAGCTTGTGTAGTCGTATGAGCTTGACACGGAGCAGTTCTTTTTTAAACTGGCCAGCACCTCAGATGGTGTCTCCATAGTGGGATGACTATTGCATGTTTTAATGTCAGCAGAAGCTGTCCGGCCCAAGCAAGGTGCAGGATTTATCACCCAGGGCAGCTGGCTGGAACTGACGAGAAGGCTGTCAGTTTGGAGAGGGCTCACAAGAGCTCAGTGAGTTTGTTCTGTCTATTTGAAAATGGATGGGTGAGCAGAAGGATGGACTGAGTGCAAGAGAACAGAAGAGAAGATGAGGGGTGCATGTGCTGTTGCATCACTCAGCCCCTCTTCACTCACCCCATCCTGCTGTTTCCCTGCTCCCAGGTGCCATCTCTGTTCAGGACTCCAGCAGCCTGGATTTCGAGTCCAGCCCCCGGCTGCGCCTTGTTGTCCAGGCAGAGACAGCAGCTTCCTTTGGCTTCATGGCCATAAACCTTAACCTACAAGATGTGAATGACAACTTGCCACGCTTCCAGCTGCAGAACTATGTGGCATTCATCTGGGAGTCACAGAGCTATGACTCACCAGTCATCCAGGTATTGCTGGGGGCACAAACAGGGACATCCAGGCCGGTGGCCTGACTCTCTGCCAGGGGGAGGGGGGAGGGAGCTGTGCCGTGGGCCTGGGGCTGGCACCTACAGATAGGTCTAGCCTTGGAGGGCTCCACAACTGCACTGCTGCATCTCTCATGTCGCTTTTCAGGTCCTGGCAGATGATCTGGATCAGGGAGCGAATGGGCAGGTGACTTATGCCATCAACCAGTCCCTGCCAATGACAGGCTTGTACCACATCGATCCTCAGACTGGCACCATCACTACTGCCGCCATCCTGGACAGGGAGATCTGGTCCCAGACCCGGTGAGTGGAGCCAGCTAATTTGTGCCACAGATATGAGGGGGGTGTAGCTGTGGAGCAGCATCTCCAAGGCTGCGAAGGATACTCTGCTACTTGGTGCCACCCAAAGCTGTCTCAGCCCTGTCTGCAAAATGTTTTTGCCAAACAGCGGGAACTTAGTCTTAGTGTTAACACGGGAAGCAAATGGTATCAAAGGCATGTCAGATGGCCATGTTCAGCTTGGTCTTTTCACATCTGAGAAGAATGTGAGAGGAGGCCGTGGACTTCTTTCAGAAGCTGCACCCATTCACTTTCCTGCCTGCTCAATCCAGACCACATATGCTCAGTCCCTTCCCACTCCCATGCATTGTACCCTCCTGACCTGACACACACGCTTCAGGCACTATGCACTGCCCTGAACCCTCTTGCAAGTCCTTCTGCATTCAGCCAAGGTCCTCTGGGCCCCTCACCATGTGCACATGTCTAGCCACATGTATATAAGATAATGGCAAACATGACACACAGTGAATTTAAGTCTTCCCCTACCCTTTTACGCATGCGTGGTTCAGATGCAAGGAACAACTTCTGCTACCCCACCCAGGCTATGTTCTCTCTGCTGTGTGCATGCTCTAGTGGCGACGTGTCTCCCTCCCCTCTTCCCAGGCATGAGGAGGCCTGGGGCATTCGTTCCATTCACACACCCATCACCATTCTGCACAGAGGCTCCATGCATTCCCTAACACCCAGATACGCTCCAAATGCCTGTCTCCCTGCACCACACAACATGCTCTGCTTGCATCATCTCTCACATACGTTCCACCCCCTGCCCATTGTCAGACTGAAAATGCTGTGGGTGCACCACTACCTCCCCTTGCAAAAGCCTCCAACTATGTGTGCATCTTTTGTCCCCATATGCCCATGCTAGGTCTGTGTGGGAATCCGCTGCCCACATTTACTGCCTGCTCGCATGTTCCAGGTGCTGGACACAAACCCACTGCCCTCCGAACGTGCACCTCAGATATGCATCCATCTGCTGCCCTGCCCCACCGTACTCTTGATGTACACATCCCCTGCCCCACACATGCACTCCACGTGCTCTGCACATACCCATTGTCCCAGACGTTCCAGATGCTGTGCACAGTTCCACTACCACATGTACACTCTCCAACCTTGTGCACACATGCAGTACCCCCTGACAACTTCCAGATGCTGTATATGCATGCATTGCTCCTCACACATACGGCCACATGTCTGTGAACTTTGTGCTGTGCCCTTGTGCTTGCCCACAGTTTGGTGGTAACAGCAATGGACAGAGGGACTCCGCCTCTTGTGGGCTCTGCCACGCTGACAGTTGTGGTGATGGACATCAATGACAATAGCCCCACCATCCCGTTTCCCTGGGAGGTGCGGGTCCCAGAGAGTAAGTGCAGCTCAGCCCCATGAGGTAATGCGTCACGGATGGCAAGCGCTGAGGCGCGATGGGCACCTGCGGGTCAGGGAGAAGCCCCCAGAGAGGCCTGTCCATTTCCTTGCCAAGGGCTGGCTTGTGCTGACCCACTGGCTGAGCTCCCCCTGAGCTCTTTGGCATTGCCCCATCTGCAGCAGCCTGGGACTGGGGGTTGTATGGCCCCTGTGCTGCAGCTGTGTCCTGAAGGAACCAGCTGAATTCCCAACTCATCCCTGGCCCCCTGCCCGCACTGTAGGGGCTCCAGCTCCACGTACCTGCCCTGCCTGCTCTCTGTCCTCAGTCTGTGTGCCCTGTGCCTGTGTCAGCCTCAACCTGCCCTGCCTGGTGCCCCAGACCTTCCCCTTCGCCCCTAGCATCTCCCCCTTGTTCCCAGTGCTCATGCACTGGACTGAGCTGGGTTCCCACAACATGAGCCAGGTCTTGTCCAAGGAGATGGGGCTACTTTGTTCATGCCTTGCCTCTCCACAGACACGCTGCTGGGCACCCAGATAGCCCAGCTGACTGGGAACGACGTGGACTCAGGCCCCGCACTCTCCTACACACTTATGCTGGATGGTGATGCCGTGGGCACATTCAGCGTGCTGCGATATGGGGGACACATTGCCCTGACAGAGCCACTGGACTATGAACAGCGCAGCCACTACACCCTTACCCTGCGTGCCTCTGACACCCGCCACGAGACCGAGGCCAACCTCACCGTCATTGTGGAGGATGTGAATGACAACGCACCTACTTTCAGCCAGGGCTTCTATCAGGTACTATATACGCAGGTGTGTCAGGCAGCGCAGGCCATCCTGGACAAGCCTCTGTCCTGCTCCCGCCTGACTCGCCTGGCCTCACAAGGCACAGAGATCCCCCTGAGGATGGGCCCCTGTTCCGGCCCCTCTCTTCCTGCACCCCCACCACCATCCTGACACCCCTTGTGCTGTCACTGTGGCATGGACAGGAGGCTGAACCCAGGCACATAGCCCTGGCATCAGCAGCTGCGGGCTTGCACAGCTGCAGGCAGGTGGTACATGCTGGAGTAGGTGGGAACAGTTGGAGGGCCAGAACTGGTCTCAACCTGGACAAGTGTTTCTGGTGAGACCTGGCCTGGGGGCCCATAGGCAGATCACTAGATGAAAGGTGACTTGTGCAATGTGCTGCATCTCTGGAGCAGAGATGCAAGAAGCTGGGAAGCCCCAGAAATGCTTGAAGGCTGTGAGACCATGGACCAGTGGAACTGTCTGTACATGCTGTTTGGCACGCCGAAGAGGGAAGAGGTGTTGTAAATTGTGTAAAATACCTTCTGTGCAGAAAATACCAGAAAATGAAAGAGTTATTTGGAATAGCAGAGCAAAGTAGTGAAAAGGATCAGGAACTGGATGCTGAAGCTGGTTAGGACTCACCCTAACAAGGCTAGGTGCTGTGCATGTGGGACAGGCCCCATCAGTGTGCCAGCCATGGCCCTGGTGCGGAGGTGGGGACGGTGATGAGCTGGGCCACCTTAGCTATCTCTGCCTTGGCAAGCCCCAGCCCTTCTCCCCAGCCCTGCGGGCTGGCTCCAGGCCAGGGGGATCAGGTGCCTGCACAGGGGACCTGGCGTTGACTGGGGCTTCCTCCTCTTCCAGGTGGCAGTGCCGGAACACACGCCTGCAGGCAGCATCATTCTCACTGTGAGCGCAACTGACCCAGACTCGGGGAGCAACGGGGATGTCACCTTCCACCTGGCCGTGCCCAGCCCTGACATCGCCATCGACCCCAGCAATGGTGCGTGCGGCTGGCTGCTGTGTGGGGCCCATCTTGTGGGTTACTCTGACAGTGCCTGCAGTGGGAGGTGTCCCCATGCTGACCCAGGCCCATCCTCTCACCTGGTCACTCTCTGCGGTGGTCAGTGAGGCAGATGTGATGGGGTGGTGTTCCTACCACAGCGTCCCAGATGACTGTTCCTCCAGCCAATACACCTAACACCCTTCCCTGTTGTCCCCCATGCTGACTCTGGCTTTGTGCCCACACAGGGACCCTCTTCACCATCCGGCGGGTGGAATTCGATGCCAGCCAGCCCACCCTGGACCTGGTGGTGGAGGCGCGTGACCATGGCTCTCCCAGCCTCTCATCCTGGGCCACAGTGCAGCTCCAGGTGCTGGATGTGAATGATCACAGCCCCAGCTTCCAGGTGCCACGCTACAATGCCAGCATCCCTGAGGACCTGCGCCCAGGAACCACCGTGCTGACACTAGAAGCAGGTGACGCCGACCTCTCCCGGGAGAATGCTGGTTTTGACTACACCATTGTCAGTGGCAATGGCGGCAATGCCTTCCAGGTGGAGAGCCGGGTGGCCTGGGCAGGGGGGCATCTCCACACGCAGGGTGCCTTGGTGCTTGTGGAGCCCTTGGACTTTGAGACCATCCCTGTCTACAACCTCACTGTAGCAGCCTCAGACCGGGGCCTGCCGCAGCGCAGCACCACAGTGCCTGTGCTCATCACTGTGCGGGATGTCAATGACAATCCACCCATATTCACCCGAGCCGAGTACCGCACAGCAGTGAGTGAGAGTGCACCACCCGGCATGGAGCTGCTGCGTGTGGTGGCCCATGATGCTGACTCGGGGCCCCACGGCCACATTCATTACACCATCAGCTCAGGTGACCAGCATGGGCTCTTCCAGCTTCATGAGAGCACAGGGGCCCTGTGCCTGGCACGGCCCCTGGACCGAGAGGCCCAGGCGCTGCACACACTTGTGGTGCAGGCCACAGACGTGCCAGGCGGGCACTTTGCACTGGTACCTGTAGCCATTGAGGTGAAGGATGTCAACGATAACAAGCCGTACTTTCCGGTGGAGGTGCTGAGTGCCAGCATGCGGGAGAACCTGCCTCCTGGCACACTCGTCACCACACTGCGTGCTGTTGATGCAGACAGTGGTGTCTTTGGGGAACTGCGGTACACAGTGCTGGAGCAGCCAGTGGGGGAGCCCACCATGGTGGAGGGCTGGGATGCCTTTGCTGTCAACAGCAGCTCTGGGGAGCTGCGCTCCCGACTTACCTTTGACTATGAACGAGCCAAAGCCTTCCAGCTCTTAGTCAGGGCCACTGATGCTGGCAATGCCTCTGCCACAGTGACCGTGCGGGTGCTGGTGACAGGGGAGGACGAATATGATCCCATCTTCCTGAGCCCCTCCTTCAACTTTGAGGTCCCTGAGGGTGCCCGCAAAGGGCAGAGCATTGGGCGGGTGTTGGCAACAGATGAGGACGAGGGGGCTGACGGCGTCGTACTGTACTCCCTGGCAAAGCCCTCGCCGTACTTTGCCATCAATCAAACCACAGGCACCATCTACCTGCGTGTGGACAGCCAGCCCCAGGCTGGGGCTGGGCGCGCCAAGAGGGAGCCACGTGAGATGAGCCTGGAGGTGCAGGCGCGCAGCCCCCTGCCCGCCTCCCGCTCTGCTGCTGCCCAGGTCACTATTGATGTCACGCACACCTCCTTCGGCCTGGCTCCAGACCTCAACCTGCTGCTGGTGGCTGTGGCTGCCTCACTGGGGGTTGTGGTGGTGCTGGCTGCCGTGGCCATTGTGCTGGCACTGGTCCGCTCCCGGCACCGCCGGGGCCGTGAGAAGGCAGAGGGGGACAGGCCACTGGGCCGTGTACAGAGCGGCTCCCTGCAGAAGCTCGGCCACGAGGAGCCGCCACTTTCCGGGGGCGAGCACATCTACCACCAGGCCCTGCCGGGGTATGGGGGCGAGCCGGCAGGGCCCTACACGCGGGGTGGCTCGTTGGACCCCTCGCACTCCAGTGGCCGAGGCTCTGCTGAAGCCGCTGAAGACGATGAGATCCGAATGATCAACGAGTACCCACGAGTGGCCAGCATCACAGCCTCCATGCAGGAGCACATCTCTGCCCGTGGCCCTGACTCCGGCATCCAGCAAGATGCCGACCAGCTGTCCGACATCTCCTGTGAGCCGGCTGCCCTGGAGAGCGCCCAGTGGTTCAAGAGCAAGAAGGGCTCTGGGCTGCTGCTGCCAGGGCCACCCCCACAGCTGTACCGCGAGGATGGAGGAGGCAGCGCCTTCCTCGGCGTGCGCTGCGGCCTCAGTGTCTCCTCCCAGCCTCAGGACTATGCCTTCCCAGAGGATGGCAAGCCCTCTGTGGAGGGCTCGCTCACCGCCATTGTGGCCAGTGATGAGGAGCTCCGCGGCAGCTACAACTGGGATTACCTGCTGAACTGGTGTCCCCAGTTCCAGCCACTGGCCAGCGTCTTCACAGAGATTGCCCGCCTGAAGGATGAGAGCTCCCTGCGCAAGCCCTTCCCGACCAAGCCCAAGGCAGAGCCCAAGCCTCGCATTGACCCCCCACCCCTCATCACATCAGTGGCCCACCCGGGTGCCAAGTCTGTGCCCCCCAAGCCGCCACCAGGCAGGACCTTCCCACACCCGTCCTCCCTGCGCCGCTCGCCCATCAGCCATGAGGGCTCCATCTCATCCTCTGCCATGTCGCCCAGCTTCTCCCCCTCGCTGTCCCCGTTGGCTGCCCGCTCCCCTGTGGTCTCGCCTTTTGGCATCTCACAGGGGCCTTCTGCCTCCGCCATCAGTGCCGAGCACTCGCTGGAGCCCCCTGAGGAGGCCGAGCTCAGGATTTAGACCTGGGCCCGTGGACTCCTCTGCCCCACCCCGTAACTGTGGGGTCAGGAGCGGGGCCAAGGCCAGGGCTACTCTGCACAGGTGCTAATCCTGCTCTCCCAGCACCTTGTCTGGCCCGGGGCCCCCATGGGCTGTGGGTTCCTGTGTCCTTTGGGGCTGTTGGTTCCTGCCACTCCCTGTGGTCTGGCAGATTCAGTGCTGGTTTTGATGCTCAGTGGACTGCTGATTCTAGTGCCAGCACCCCTTGGCGATGGTTCCTTGTACTGCTCATGGTGTCTCCACCGGTGCCTGGCAGGATGGTGCTTCATGGTACTGTGCGCTCTGAGAGAAGCTGGGAGAAGATGGGTGCTCCCTGTCCTGCTGGGCTGGGGTTCTGCAGACTGCAGACCCTGCCCTTCCCCGGCCACTTGCCTGACCCACTCAGCAGCCTGGGTGCAGCAGGATGCTGAGCCATCCCCACTGGCCCTCTCCTCACGGGAGCTCACAGGGCTGAGGCGGAATACTCCCAGGGCAGGGATGCGCTGCGCAGCAGGCACAGCCACGGCAGCCTGCCAGTCTGCCCATGCTGCCTGTGGGGCCGGGGGTGGCTGAACCTGCTTCCTGATAGTGAGGGGAAGCCCACCCCAGGCCAAGCTGGAGTGGGAGGAGAAGGCAGTGCCTGCTTTCTGCTTGCTTGCCCATATGGCTGGTGGGGGGAAAGGGGATCCTTTGGGGTCTTTCAAGCCCTTCCAGCTCCCACCACTGCATATGACCCCTTTATGGAATCTCCTTCCCAGAGCTTCTGGAGAGCCCTGTTCCTTGGGGCCTGAGCTGGGAGGTGGGTGCCCTGCTCAGCACAGGAGCCCCATTCCCGGACAAGCTACTCCTGGGGCCATGTACCTCTCTGGGCTGCGGGCTGGCTGGAGCGTTGGACACGGACACTGCCGAGGCACCAGGCAGGCTGTGCAGTAGGGCTGGCAGGAGCAGCAGTGTGAGAGCTGTGGCAGAGCTGACCCCAGGAAAGGCAGTGATGTGGCCCCTTGGTGACACAAGCCAGTGACCTCCTCCCGCTCCATCTGCCCCAGGCCTGGTGGCCAGCCTGCAGGGCTGCAGGGGAGCAGGTGGGAGGGGGTACCCCAAAAAGCCACAGGGCCTGAAGCTGGCATGGTGGCAGCCAGCTCATTATCTTACAGCCGCAGTGTAGGACACTGGGCAGATGGCCTCCCCCAGGGGCCTGTAGTGCGACATGCTCACCAGGGCACCTCAAAAATGTGGGCAGGTGCCAGAACCACCACCCCCTGGACCTCAGCCCTCTGTGCAGGGACGGCTCCACACCACTCCTTCATGCCATGTTGTGAGCATGGGATAGAGCCACTCTTCAGTGGGGCTGGTCCCCATCCTCACTCCAGCACCACTCACAGTCAGCCCACACCCAGTGCTCACCCCACAGCCCGTGGCTGCTCGTGGTGGAGCAGGCACGTGTGGCGCAGCCCTGTGCCCAGGGAGTGCTGTCCTAGGGCCTGCCACTGCGGCCCTGGGCCCTCGGATGCTCACAGTCTCTGTGACCCACAGGCAAGGGTGCAGAGCGAGGGCTGGGAACAGGGCTTGTGGAGCACCGCGGCAGCCCCACTTACACAGGCAGCCTGGGTGTGAGCATTTGTGGTGTCAGGGAGGAGACCCAGTCATCTGAGAAAAGGGTCTGGGGGACTTTCCTCCCTGTCACACTTTTCCTAGACCCACTCTGTAGCCTCAGCCCAAAGCATGTCAGCACCACGGCTGCAACTCCAGCCCAAAATGTTTTGTCACAGCAACCAAAACCCACCACTTTTTCCCAGTCCCCCCCCAATTCCCACTAAGAACCATCTGTGACTGCAGCCCCATCTGTCATTGTCTCAGCTTTAAGCCTCCTCCTTTCTGCCACAGGTCCCAGCCCAGCTTGCACTGTGAGTGTCCCTGCATCGTGGGCACAGTGCTGCACCCTGGTCCTCACAATGCACACATGAATGGGTCCCTGGTGCCTGGGACCTGTCCTGGGCACCGGGCAGCAACACAGGACAGGGATAGTGGCACCAGGGGGGCTGCAGGGCCATGCCTGCACTGCCTGGAAACATGGAGGACCCAAGGTGGCTCTGGGAGAAGAGGATGGGTTCTGCCTCATTCAGCACAGAGACAGCCCATGGAGGCTCTTGGGGCAGGCACCCCTCGTTTCTTCTCTCCTGGCTGGGCTACCCTGCTCAGGGGCACCGTGGGGAGCACGCTGAGGGTGCCGTGTGCTCCCTGAGCCCTGTGCTGGCCAGGGTCGCCATGCAGTCCTGCTCCGCCCTGCATGTTTGGGACAGGGAAATGTGGATGGGTCACTCCCCCTGCATGCCACATGGAAGGGTCAGACACACGGCGGCCCCGCTTTGGTCTGGGGGGACACAGCCGTGGGCTGCTGAGCCCAGCCAGGAGCCATGCCTCCAGTTATTTATTTTTACACATTGTACTATGATTCCTGTTTTCTACTTTGTTTGTACCTTTTGTATTGTGTCTCGCTGAGCTGCATGTATTGGGCGCTGCTCATCGGCCTGCACACTGGGCCATTCCAGCACAGCCTGGACCCAAGTGCCAACTTCTCAAAGAAATGCCTTAATAAACCACACTTGTTTGTACAGAGATGGACATCATCACTGCTGCTTTGGGCTGGCGGGCTGGCACCATGGCCCCACCAGGTGCTGGGAAGGAACACCAGGAATGCTGGCAGGTGGGAGACAGATGTGAGGCACAGTGGGGCTCAGCACGTAGCTTGGCTGCTGTCGACATGCCGTGGGCCACAGGCACCCGGGTAGGACCCATACCCTGCACTTGGCTCTGGGCAGCTACTTAGCTGGGAGAGCTGGGACTGGCTGGGACACATGGGCTGTGCTGTGGCTGCCTCTGGCCCCTGGGGCAGACACCGCCAGCTCCAGGTAGCCCTGTTGCCTGGCCACAGCTGCCTGCCTCCTGGCCTCTGCAGCAGGTCAGGCCAGCACATGAGGTGCAGGTATTTCAGCCTGTAGCATAGCAGAGGAAATCAAGAGCCTGAGCACAGTGCTGTGGGCCTGGCCGAGGTGCCCCTGGCTGCTCTGGTGGTGCCTGTCACGGCATCACTGCACACGCGGCCCTGGCTTGGCTGTTGCCCTGGCCAGGCCACGGGCACCCACGTGTGTGACTACATCATGCAAGTCCTTCTGTGAGAGGCTGCTGAATCCAGCAGGTGAGGCTGCCGCAGTGCCATGGCCCCAGGTCTAACCAGTAGTAAGGTTGAGCATGTTTTCCTGACAGGTACACACACAAACACAGGTGTACAAGACACAACTATATGCACGCACACAGCTGGCCACACAGAACAACACGGACAGACACAAACAGCACCAACAGCCTCACCCTGCTCCCCTCACTGGCTGATGAAGGTCTGTTAGCACGAATACACCCCTAAAATGTGGAGCTCTCCAGCAACTGGTCTCGGGCACACAGTCTGCCCAGCAGGTGCCTCCCAGATTCCCAGTCTCCCCCGTTGCCGACACCTGGACATATGAGTTCCAGAGGCCACAGCCCCACTCCAGCTGCTACAGGCCCTCCCAGTACAGACACCATCACACACAGACACACACGCACTGTAGATTCCTGCAGCAAGAGCGCTTAGAAAATCGGTGTATGCAGTAGATTGCCTTTGGATCTCCTCACCCCCTGCTGCATAACACACAGACACAGGCATGCAGAGACACACAAGTGGTTCTCAGGCAATCTCCAAGCCCTGTGGTCTCTCTGGCATTTGGCTAGGACTCCCCGATCCCCCTGGCAGCCTTCTCCCCTGTGGTTCCACCACACACTCTCTGACTCCTCTGCCTCCCAGGCCACTTCACCGACTCACTGTCTAGTCTGGCTCGCTGTTTGCTAGCAATGCCACACTCACACACCCCTACTCACTCTCTCCAGTTGCTGGCACCATGGGCATGCTGGCCCCGTGACCTGTGATCTGACTCCACACACATCTGATGCACACACATGCATACGGAATAGAGGCCCCCTGGCCCAGGAAAATAGAAATTGAGTTTGAGAAGACAGGACAGGCTGTGCAGTCATTAGGCGTAGGACACAGCCAGACAAATGTACTGGCCATCAATCCTTTTACATGTGACCAGCCACTTTTATCCCTTTTTCCCCATTTTTTTCCCCTCCCCAAACCACCTTGATCCCTTGCTTTCCTCACCTTTTATTTCCTCTGCTAAATACCCCATAAGTCTTGTGCAACCCTAAAACGCTCTGCACTTTGCCTCTCCTAACGTGTCCCATACTCCTAAGCAGTGCCCCTTCAGTCTGTGGCATGACTGGGAGAGCAGCTCCCACTCACTTATTCTGATGAGTGCCACCTGCAGACCAGGGGCTTGATCATGAGCCAGTGACAGCCTGGGCAGAGCTGGGGAAGGGTGTCCCCTTCTCTGACTCGGTTATTGGGGTTCCTCCGCCTGCCACTCCTCTGTGCCACTTAACCTAATGCCTTCCAGTTCCCTGACTGGTAGCAACAGCAATGCAAGTGCATGCTGGGCATGCTCGCTGCTCTGTGGCTGAGACCAAGGAGGTCTTCGGCCAGCAGGAAGGACTTTGACGATGTTACCGTTTTCCCCTGGCACTGCTTGACCTCCCGGTAATCCCAGCTGCCCAGTGGAGGGGGCACACTGCTTCCGTCTGCAGGATATGCACACAAGCATACCCTGGGACGTGAGAAGAGCTCCACCAAGGACACCTTGGCAGCTTCACTGGATGGATGCTCAGGCTCCCTTGTCCCCTGACTGCTGCAGACCAGCTAGTCAAACTAGCAGCAGATGCTTGTTACAGTAATTAGCTCTGTCAGGGCAACCTAATCTTTGCTGGCCAGACAGATCCAGGAAATAATCTCCTACAAATCTCATCCCACTTAAACCTCTGCCCAAAGCTGTAACCAGCTGGATAGCTGGGTGGTCTGCAGCTCTCTGGCAGTGCACATTGTCCAGCACCCCAGGCCCCCAGCCAACATGCGTTAAGGCTGAGCAGTGAGTCCAGTCCCTCCAGGCTGCAGCTGTAGCTGCTGGGTTGGTGCCACACAGGCTAGGGTGGCTGGCTGGGTCTGGGGCAGCAAGGAACCAGGAATAGGAAGGTGGGCCACCTCATACATGGTGGGACAGGGTGAGGGTTGGGACATGGGAAGGTCTGTGTGCCCTGGTGCAGGATGAGGGAGCAGCAAGGGCTGCACAGCTGGGAGTACAGCAGATGAGGAACAGCCAGATGCAGCCTGGGTGCAGGGACTGCACTCCGCCCTGCAGCTGCTCATCCCAGCACCGTCGGGGCCCCACACACCTCCCTGCACATCCCCAGTCTTTGTTTCCTCACAGGACCCCGGGAAGGGACAGGACCCAGAACCACCTCCAGCTGGGCAGACCCATGCTTCAGCAGGACACTCACACGCAGGATGGGCGACTCCCAGCCCTGGCAGGCAGCTACCTCCGCATGGTTCAGGAGCCTTCCTGTGGCACAGCAGAAAGCTCTTCCCACTGATGAGGCTGGGGGGACAGGGCTTGGCTGGGTGTGAGGGATGGCTGGGCTGTTCCCTCTAAACCTTCTCTGCTGCACTGGGCCCCACATCCCATAACCCCCAATGCCAGCCCTGCACCCACCCATGCCTAGCCCTTTCCCCTGTGTTCCCCGGCCACTGTCTTCCCACACAGAGCCCCCCTGCTCACCCCTACAGCCCTGCACCACGCAACTTGACAGCTTCAGGCGCGCAACCAGCTCCTGCAAACCACACAGTGTTGCATGCGTGGAAACGCTACATATGCTTCCAATTGCAGGAACCAGAAGTGCCCTAGGGCTTTGGACAGACACTAATGCTATGGGCAGCACCCACAGAGGAGTGCCGGGACGTCCTGTAAGGAACAGGGATGGAGCACTGGGTTCCTAGAAGACACAAAAACTAGCCTCAAGGTGGCCACGGAAGTACCTTGGAGGCCAGGCAAGGGCTTGGGTGAGCCTGAGGAATGCGGGCTGAGACCCCAGTGTCAACAAGATGCTGGGTGGTGTCTGTGAACAGGATAGATGCTGGGTCACCTGGCTGCCTCCCTTCACCCAAAAGGAGCAGGGCCAAAGGTCTGCAGCAGGCACTGCCCGCCTGGGCACATGGCATCTCCACCTCTCAGCCACACACATGGTGCAACTGGAAAAGCACCACCCACACAGCAGGGCTAAAAGCAGGAAGGAACAGTGGGACTACTACAGCCCTGGCCTTTCCTAGGAAAGGACCTTCACCTACCCTGCAACAATTTTAAACATCAGCCCACTTCTTTGTTGATGCCTTGTGCTGCTACTGAGGCAAGAGAGACTCTGGGCCTCTCTTCCCCCTGGCAGCTGCTGCTCTGGAGGGCCAGAGCGTAGCTCTGGCGTGGGAGACATGGCAGCCTGGGCCAGGCAGGTGGTTTTCCCATTGTCTCTTCCTGGCTTGGACTCTGCTCTTCAGAAGCAGGAAAGCAACTCGGAAATGCTGGAGCCATGCAGCATGTCTGTGCATGTGACCAGGACTGGGACAAAAGACTAGGCTAGCTGAGCCAAACTGGCCTGGGGCAGATAGGGTCACAGCACCCTCTGCCTTACCAGCCGCCTCCAAAACACCCACTCCAGCACTGCCCTTCATCTTGCAGGCAGGGGGACAGCCTCCATGGTGTCTCGGGCACCGTATCCAGAGCTCCCTTGCAAAAATGGCTTGAACCTTCCACAACCCCAAGATCTGTAAGTATCATAATACCACTTTTGTGATCCTAATTAGGTGAGCTCCTAGTGTGGGAACAAGTATCTGAAAGAACAAGCACAGGAAGCTGAGAGCTGCAGCTCAGCACTGTGGGAGCCAAGTGGCTGCCTGCGCTGGTGCCAGCTGGACAGCATGCTGCACTGGCCGCTCAGCAGCACCATGTGGCTTCTGCTGCGTGACCCATCCCCACCTCACAACCCACTCCCACACCAAGCGGAGTCTCACGCTCATAGTCTCCTGAGCCTCCACCACAACCCCATGCTCCTGACTGACCGAGACACCCCGTGCCCACAGCTTCCCTATGTCCCTGCACGCAGTCCCAGGTGGCTGGGGAGTGAAGGCCGGCAGGGCCAGGAAGCGGCAGCCCTGGGCAGCAGGGTACACAGACCTGCGCTGCCACTGGCTCCATGCCTCCCGCCTCTTGCTGGGACTCACTGATGACGCCCAGCCTCTGCGCACAGAAGACAGCCAGGGCACTCGCCCTGGACTGCAGCCTGCTCGTGTGGCTTGCTGCCCCAAGCCATGGGGTAGCCACAGAGGGACGGCCCCCAGAGCTGGCAGTCGCTCCCCTGCAGCTAGCCCCTGGGGGCAGAGTGCCGGGAATAGCCCCTGGGACAGTGCAGGAACGGGGAGCTCCAGCCCGACCCTCTCTGTGCGGGCCCTGCTGCTCCTGAGCATCCCTCCCCTGCCGGGGCCCGCTTCCCACAACAAACACCCCATCCCTAGTGGGAGCGCTGGGCAGGACCCCTGCCCCTCCCAGCTGGCCCCCAGCCACGGCTCCTCAGCCCCGTCCACGCGGGACCACTGCCCCCAACTCAGCACCCCCGCGGGGCCACCAGCCCTATACGGACGCTCGGCCCGGGGCAGCAGCCGAGGGTGCACCTCCCGTCCGGGCCGCCCCACCGGGCTGCCGCGGGAGCGGACCCAGAACGCCGGCGGGCGGGCGGCCGAGAGAAGGACGGGGCAGACCGGGCCGCGGCAGTGCAGGCCGCAGCGGGAGGCGAACGAGGCCGCGCCCGGCGCCGCAGCCGCCCCGGCCTCCGGCGAGGAGCCCCGGCACCGAGGGGGCGGGGCGGGCCCGTCACGTGACCCGCGGCCTCCTCACGTGATCGCCCCTCATGCGCCCGCACACGTGACCGAGGCGCTGCGGCGGGATGGCGCGGGGGTAAGGGGGCTGCTCGGCCCGGGGGTCGGGCGGGGCGCCCTCGCCTGGGGGTAGCGGGGTGGTGGGGCTCGGGGGTCAGGCGGGGCTCCCCGGCCCGGGGGCGTCGGGGGCTCGGGCAGGTACCTGGCAGTCCCCGGTTTCCCCTGGTGCGGCAGGTGCCGCCGGTGCCCTGTCTCCGCTGACAGCCTGTTGCAGGTGCTGGGGGGTCCCCGCCGTGCTGGCGCTGTGTGCCGCTGCCTGGAGCTGTGCTGTGGGCCTGGCCCTGGAGCGGGACCAGCCGTTCCGGTAGGTGCCGGGGTCGGTGGGATGGGACTGGGCGCTGGTGCCCACCAGCAGCTCACAGCGTGCCCGCAGCATGCCCCCCGGCTGGACCCATACAGGCCGTGTGAACCCTGGCCACGAAGTGCAGCTGACCTTTGCTGTCCGGCAGCGAGGGATGGAGCGCCTTGCTCAGCTCGTCAATGCCGTCTCAGACCCCCACTCACCACGATATGGTAATGACTGCACACCTGAACCCTGCCCGGCCCCATCAGGCCTGCAAACAGGGTGCTCTGACTCTCTCTGTGCTTCACAGGCCAGTACCTGTCCCTGGAGCAGGTACGGGACCTTGTCCAGCCATCCCCAGCCACACTCATGGCAGTGCTGAAGTGGCTGCAAGGCAGTGGTGTTGAGAACTGCAGGAATGTGACCACCCTCGATTTCCTGGAGTGCCGCATGTCAGCAAGGTGAGCCCTGCATAGGGCTGGGCCCTGCTGTGGTGGCTGTGCTGCTCCCTTAAAGACAGAAGAAGCCAGACACTGACCCTGCCTGCTGCGACTTCCCCTTCCCCAGGGCTCTGCCGGGCAGTGCGGGCGATGGAGGGCTGAGCTGCATTTGTGCCTGGGCTCGAGGGTTCCACAGCCAAGAGCTGGCTGCCTGTGTGCTGGGTCCCAGTGCTGGAGGGAGTCGCAGATCTAGAGTACTCGAAACAAGACACATGTACCCATTAGGTGCTTGGTTGAGCCCCACGCCTCCTCTTGCCTTCTGTGGGGCCACAGAGTCCCCACTGAAGGACTGGGGGTAGAGTTGCAGGGGACCCTGCAAGCATCAGAGGTCTGGTTTGGTGATGGAAATCGGTTGGGTGTAGAAGGTGCTATTTGCCTTACAAGGCCAGCATTGCTGGTGGAAAGCAGAGCTCATACCTGACTTCCCAGTAGCAGGAGGGGTGGGAAGGGTGCGGGAGGCAGGGCAGAGGATGGGCATGCTGCTGGACAAGCATGCTGATGGCGGCATGACTCCTCACACGATGGCCGTCCCTGTGTTGCAGCACAGCTGAGCATCTCCTGCCAGGGGCCGAGTTCCACCGCTATGTGAAGGGCCAACACAGCATCGTGCGTTCCCCGCTGCCCTACACTGTTCCCAAGGAGCTGGCTGAACACATTGACTTTGGTACGTCCCACACAGGGGAGCTGAGGTTGCGCAGAGCTCTTGCTGCCTGGCATGCACATGCCGGTGGGAGGTTAAGCATTGAGCAGCCAGGCTGGCCATCTCCGTGTCCCAGCGGACAGCGTGGCAGGCCCTCTGGCCATGGTCCCAGCTGCCCCTAGGTCCCCGTGAGGAGCTTTGCGGGTAGGATGTAGATGCTCCATCTCTGGAAGCATTCAAGGATTCGGCTGGATGGGGCTCTGAGCAAGCTGGTCTAGTTGAAGATGTCCCTGCTGGCTGCAGGGGGTGTGGGCTGAATGGCCTTTAAAGGTCACTTTGACCCAAACTGTGCTGTGATGTTGACAGGCAGCATCCAAAGTTTTCCTTGTGTTTCTTGCTGGTGCTCTCAGGCCTGGATTCTCAGTGCAGAGAGTTCTGGTGCAGCCTGTCTCTGCTTCCAAGGTGGAAAAAACTCCCGTGAGTCCCTTTTGTGTGGGCATCCCCACCTGTTCCATGAGGAGAGCAGAGGGGTGCCAAGCTGCAGTAGTGGCCTGGTGGTGGGGAGACTGAGCTATGCAGCCTGGGAATACTTGTGAGGACTGGTGAGGAAGCTGAGGGAGCACTTCCCCACCTCCTGTGCAGTGCTTGGGGCAGGTGCTGCAGGGGATGGGCTCCCCTGAGCCCTGCTGCTGGCCAGCCCTCTTGGACACAAATCCTGAGGGTGGTGGAGAGGGAGCCAAGAGACTGGAATACTGTCCTCCTGGAGCTCTGGGCCCTAACAGCTGCTTCTTTTCCTGCTTGCTTGTGCACCAGTGGGTGGCCTGCACCGGTTCCCTGCAGAGAGAAAGGCGGTAAGCAGAGCCTGGGCCAAGAAGGGAATGGAGTCAAGGCAGCACTATGAAGGGAGAGCGGCTTTCCACCTGGGTGTGACGCCTTCCATCATTCGTAAGAGATACAACATGACAGGAGGAGACATTGGGCTACTGCCAAACAACAGCCAGGCCTGTGCCCAGGTAACTGGTAGGGCTGGTCCAGGTCAGAGGCCCACAGGCTGTGGGAATTCCACACATCGGTGCTTCTCCAGCACTTGGCTGCTCTGGTGGTCCCATGACAGCTGTGGGGATTCCTCGGTGGCTGGTGGGAGCACCTGGTGGGCTAGCATTTCACAGACGCGTGCTGAGCCAGTTTTCTAAGTCGGGAGAAAAAAATTGTCTGTTCCTTGTCCCCGCAGTTCTTGGAACAGTATTTCCACCAAGCTGACCTGGCTGAGTTTATGCAGCTCTTTGGCAGCAGCTTTGGCCACCGCTCTCAGGTTGACCAAGTGGTTGGACACCAGGGCAAAGGCAAGGCTGGGCTGGAGGCCAGTCTGGATGTGGAATACATCATGAGCACGGGTGCCAACATCTCCACCTGGGTCTTCAGCAATGCAGGTACTGATCCCCCTCCAGCGTTGCCTGCTTCCATGCATCCCACTTGCTGTAGCACCAACACACCTGCTTGTAGTTTAGGGAAAGGCTTGCCGTCTGCAGAAAAATGGCCATACTGAGTCTGTCTGGTGTCTGTTAAGGGGGGACACCTGGAGGGCATACAGGAATGGCACCCTGGCTGTGGTACATCCCCGGAATGCTTTCTCAGCTACCACAGGAGCATACCGTGTGGGCTTCCAGAGCTGGAGCTGATGCTGGTTGCTGATAGCTCCAAAGGTGATCATCTTCCATTGATCTGTGCGCAGTTGCTTTTGAGCCCGTGTGAACTTTCAGCACCTAGAGTATCCCGTAACCCAGACTTCCATGCTTGACTACACAATGAAAAGCACTCAGCTGCCTTTCCATGGAGGGAGGGCACAGCAGCTGTATTTTACTGGAGTTTTTCCTGCTTCTTTGGGGCTGAAGCTGATCTCTTGCCCATGAATCAACCGGTAGAGTGGATAAAGGAGAGCAATGTGATTTGAGAAAACAAGGTTGCAAAATAGCCTGCACAAATATGGCTGTGGTGTTGTAGGACAGTGTCATCTGTCCCAGATTAGAAACTGGCTGAGCAGGAGGCAGAGTGCCCTTAGGACTACCAGCTCTGCCTTCCTGACCGGGAAGGCAGGCACAGCTCTGCACTGACTTCCACCTCCCCCGCACAGCTGGTGACTAGGGGAGGGTGCAGAGACGGGCAGTTACTCAAGCAGCTGAGAGAGAGAAGGGGTGGCTGGGGCTTGGCTCTCCCTGCCTCATGGAGAGGGGTGAGGGGCAGGAAGGGACCTTGGCAGGTGGAAGTGGAATGTACATCAAACAGGTCTGGGACCCGCTGTTGCGGGTAGAGGGGCCAAGGCCTGGCTGGGTCTTAGGAGGGCTGCCTGGATGCCGAGGGTGGCTACAGCCCTGTGACAGATGCTGAGAGAGGGAGTGGATGAGTGTAGACCCCCTGCTCAGGTTCAAGGTGACCCTTTCACCAGACCTGCTGGCAGAGCTGGAGCCTGGTGCCTTCCGCTGTGACAATCCCCAAGATCAGATGTGCTGCCAGCAAGAGCTCACAGAAGAGCTCCAAACCGGCTGTATTGTGCGTCTGTCCTCTGCAGGCAGGGCAGGAGCTGGAGGACCTTCAGCGCCCGGTGCTAGTGGTGCTGTTGAGGCATGGTCCCCCCTATGCTGTCCCCCTTTTTTCCTCAAGCTTGGTGTGCTAGGAGGAGCTGAACCCCCCACACACTCTGTCTCTGCAGGGAGACACGAGAGCCAGGAGCCCTTCCTGGCCTGGCTGCTGCTGCTCAGCAACATGTCATCGCTGCCTTGGGTGCACTCTGTCAGCTACGGGGATGACGAGGACAGCCTGTCCCAAGCCTACATGGAGCGTATAAATGTGGAGTTCATGAAGGCAGCTGCCCGGGGCTTGACCATCCTGTTTGCCTCAGGTTCGTGCCATTGCTGGCATGGTGCAGGTGTGTCTGGGGGTCCCAGCATGGCGGAGAACCTCTGTGCTGATCACCAAATGAGGATGCTCTGCCTCTAGGCAGCGAGGGTCCCCTGCCTGGGAAACCAGCCTGGAAAGTGGAGGGAGACCTTCCTCTGGGTCACCCCGGGGAGCACTGGGTGGCTGGGATGCTGCCACGTTATCCCTGTCCATTTCTTTTGGTAGGTGACGACGGTGCTGGGTGCAGAAGGGTGCGCAGTGGGAACCACACTTTCCGGCCCAGCTTCCCAGCCTCAAGGTAGATGTGGAGAGGTTAACTGGGGTTCTGCAGAGACATGAGGCTCTGTGCAGAGCTGGCTGCTGCAGCTCACCTGCAGCCAGGGCCAGCTGAAAGCTGCTGCTGGCACGTCAAGCCCCAGCCTGTGGCCAGCTGTGGCCTCGAGCTGGTTTTGAGCCACTTTGGGGGATTCCTGAGGGTCAGCCCCACCGCTGTGCCTGGGGACACTCACAGACCTTGGAGGTGGGGGCATCTCTCCGGCTCCTTGGGAGGGGGCTGGCATGTGGAGTGCCACTGCGTGCCCATCTGCAATGCCCACCTGTCCCCCCAGTCCCTACGTCACCACTGTGGGAGGAACATCCTTCAAGAACCCTTTCCTGGTGACCGCAGAGGTGACGGACTACATTAGTGGAGGGGGCTTCAGCAACATCTTCCCCATGCCAGATTACCAGGTGAGGAGGTGCCGGCTCTGCCAGACCCAGGGCAGTGGCTGGGGCCGGGGGGGGGGCTGTGTGGTGCTTGGCAGGGGTGACAACAGGCTGTGGTCGGAGGTGGTGGGCTGCAGGGCAGGGGAAGGATTGGGGGAGGTGAACACAGGCAGAGTCTCACTGCCTGGCCTCCTGCTCCTTGTGTTGTCCACAGGCTGCGGCAGTTGGGCACTTCTTGCACTCTGCCTCAAAGCTGCCTCCCAGTTCCTACTACAACAGCAGCGGCCGTGCCTACCCTGACCTATCTGCGCTCTCTGACAACTACTGGGTGGTGACCAACCGCATCCCGCTGCCCTGGGTGTCGGGGACATCGGTAAGGAGTACAGCCCCATGCGGGCGTGTGGTGGCTGCGCTGCTGTGTGCTGAGCCGCCCTCATCTCTGGCAGGCATCGACGCCCGTGGTGGCCGGCATGGTGGCACTGATCAACGACCGGCGCCTGCAGCGGGGGCTTGCGCCCCTGGGCTTCCTCAACCCCGCGCTCTACCAGCTGCAGGAGCAGGGCCATGGCGCTGCGCTCTACGACGTGAGCTGGGCAGGGGGCTGCGGGGGGGCCGGGGTGGCTATCCTGTGTGGCGCTGGGGGGAGGCCCGGACATCCCGCTCCCGAGGCTTGGGGCAGCGGCACGTTCCTGTTGGAGGGGTGTCGGGGCAGGGGCAGGGGAGGGGTGGCTTCTTGAGCTGCTGGGGTGTTTGGAGGTACCAGTGCTGCACAGGGGTGTCCGCTGCCCCGTGGGGTGTCCCGGGTGTTCCCGCGCCCACCCACGGGTGTGTCCCAGGGGTTCCTGTCCTGCTGTGGGCTTCGGCGGTGGTGTCCCTCCCCTGCGGTGGGTCCCTGCCGGCCGCACAGAGGTCTCATCCCCCCGCAGGTCACACAGGGCTGCCACCTCTCCTGCCTGGACGGCACCGTGCAGGGACAGGGCTTCTGCGCCGGCCCCGGCTGGGACCCGGTCACTGGCTGGGGCACCCCCAACTTCCCCCGCCTGCTGCGGGCGCTGCTGCCGACGCCGTGATCCGCCCGGCCCCGGACAATAAAGCCACGGGGTCGCAGCCCTTCCGCCTCCGTCTGTGCTATGCCGCGCCACGCCGCTGGGGGGCGTGCGGGGCGTGGCCAAAGGGGCGAGGCGGGCGGCAGGGCCAATGGGGCGGGGCGAGGCGGGCGGCAGGGCCAATGGGGCGGGGCGGAGCGCGCAGGCGCCGGGGGAGGCGGCGACCGGTGTCGCGCGGCGGCGGGCGATGAGCGGCAACGCTGAGGCCGACCCCGCGCCCGCGGCCCCGGCCGCCCCCGCGCCGCCCGCCCCCGCCGCCGACAACAAACCCAGCCCGGCCGCCGTCGGCAGCGGTGTTCCCGGGGCGGCCCCGGGCGCGGTGGGCGGTGCGGCGCGGGGAGCGGAAGGCGGCGCGGCTGGCGGGAGGGGACCCGGTGAGCGCGGGCGGGCGGAGCCGGGGGGGTGGGCGGTGCGGGATGCACGGGGTCGAGCTGCGCCTGGGCTCCCGGGGGGAGGGAACGCAGAGGACGGGGCCCGGGCTGAGCGGCCCGAGAGCCTGCCCTGGCACCCTGGCACTGGCCGCGTAGGCCGCGGGGGGGCCGGCCCGCGGGTGCCCGTGGCGGGTGGGGGGCCGGCGCTGCTCCCGGTGGCTGCAGCCTACCGAGCGCCCTGTGCCCGCAGTGCCCGTCTCGGCAGCTGTGGCTGCGGCCCCCCCCGAAGGGGCCATGTCCAATGGGGTCTACGTGCCACCCAGCGCGGCCAACGGGGACGTGAAGCCGGTGGTCTCCACGACGCCGCTGGTCGACTTCCTCATGCAGCTGGAGGACTACACGCCTACGGTATGGGGGTGCCGGGGCGCGGGCAGCCGCGGCGGGGCAGAGCTCCTCCAGCTTCTCTCTTTCACAGATCCCAGATGCCGTCACGGGCTATTACCTCAACAGAGCGGGCTTCGAGGCCTCCGATCCGCGCATGTAAGTGGTAGAGCGTGGCCTCCGGGATCCTGCACAGGGTCCTGTAGCTGGGGGCCCCAGCAGGAATTCCTTAATCCTAGTGGTGCTCTGTGCTATCTGCCTGAAACTATCCCCTTCTCTTTCCCTGCTGGGTAGCATTCGTTTGATCTCTCTGGCCGCGCAGAAGTTTATTTCTGACATTGCCAACGATGCGCTGCAGCACTGCAAGATGAAGGGAACAGCCTCGGGCAGCTCCCGCAATAAAAGCAAGGTGAGAGAAGGACAGAATGGCTGCTGAGCTGAGGGGAAACGTCCTCTCCTGGAGCTGTAGCAAGCTAATCTTGCCACCACTGAATGCGGGGATGGGGATTGTAGAAAGTCTTAAATCCATTGTGCTCCTGAAGGGTCAACGTGTTTGCTCATAAGCTGGGGTTCTGCTGGTGGAAAAGGAACACTGGTAAGAAAAGGAGGAGGGCGGTGGAATTTGCGGCGTACACTTTGGTGGCTTCACAGGAATGTGCGAGTAACTGCACCTCATCAGACCAAGGGCCATCTAGCCCTGCATCATCCCTCTGACAGCAGCCAAAACTTATGCTTGGGGAAGAACATAAATGGGTAGCGAGTGTGTAGTGATAGTTTCTGGGAATTCTCCCAGTCATCTGTTTGTGGTTCAGGGGCCTCATGAGGGTGATGTAATTTACGGCCTTGAGTAATGCTCAGCATCTTTCTGTCCGCCGAGGGCACACAGCAAACTAAACACATGATATTTAGCATCTGGCTAGTGCCCCAAACACCAGTTTGCAGCTGCTTCTGGAAACTGCCTGTACAGGTCACCACAGCTTGTAGGGGGAAGACTGTAAACCCATAAGGTTTTGAAGGATACCTGGCAACAGAGGTTGTTCACACTGTGACTGACACTCCTCCTTGTCCCTTCAGGATAAGAAGTACACGCTGACCATGGAAGACCTGACACCAGCACTTGCGGAATATGGCATCAATGTGAAAAAGCCACATTACTTCACATAAAGACTGAGGGATTGTCACTGGGAATTTTTAAGGGTCGCTTCTGTGCCATTAAACAGCTGGGTAGTTTTTTTGTGGAAAGGCAGCTTGTCTCCTGCCCATACGTTAACACCCTGCCCACAGGTGAAACAGCACACAAGTGGCCTGCCAGGGCTTCTGTTCTCAGTGCACCAGAAGCTGGTGATGTGACTTTGAAAGGCCAGTGCCGAGGGGTTGGCTGTAGGGCTCGCAACTGGTGGGTTCTAATTGCACCTTCCACTGTTCCCAGGAGGGCTTGGCCCTGCCCCAAGAAGCCGAAGGGGGAAGTGGGTGTAGTGCTAACAGGACTGCCCAGCGCTCTTCATTTTTTTTTTCTTCCCAAGCACACCTGTTGTCTCTCGAGAGGAACACTCAGGGGCCTGCACCAACAGTGCTGCAGACAGAACCCAGGCCCTTCTCTTGAGAGGAGGGTGCTGTTAGCCCACCTGCTTTCTTTGCTGCAGTCGCCAGAGGAAGTGTGGTAGCGGCTCAGATCCTGAGCCTAGGACTCCACAGACTGTTGGGCAGTGCCCGTGTCAGTGTTGCCCCCTTTCTGCAAGGCAATGTCCTGTGCACATACACACCCCTCCACTAGCAGCCAGTTTTTGTAACAAATGTTTATTTCAGATGCTGGCGGCTTTTCCACGTGGCCTGGATGGAAACGATAAAGAGTGAAGCGCAAAGCTGGGGTGGTGCTGGGCGCAACAGGCGAGCTTCACCCCACCGTCCTGAGCAGGGAAGGGCACCAGGACTGGCCGTTGCCTACTGTGAGACGGCTAAGTGGGCGAGCTGCTCTGGGCCTGGGGATGAGGAGGACAGGGTGGCTCGGCAGCCCTATCCCAGCCTTGCAGGAAGCAGAGCCCAGCCATGCTCAGTGTGGTGGGCCAGGCCTCCTGCTCAGTCTCTGCCCATAGCTGCCAGGGAGGATGGAGGTGCTGCCATAGATTTGGTGCCAGTGACTGAAGCCTGCAGAGCAGCTCCAGAGAAGGCAGCATTGTCTGTACCGTGTGTCCGTGGCTGGCTCAGGGTAAGGGGGCATTCCCTGCTCCCCCTTGGCTCTGGGGTTAAAGAAGGCACTTGGGGGTGGTGGGGAGGGGAAGCATGGCAGCGTCAGGTGGCTGGGAGGCACCTCCCTCTCTACTTCTCCTGCATCTTCTCCAAGATGGGCACGATCATGTCAAACTTGGGGCGCTTGGCTGGGTCCTCATTCATGCAGATCTTCATCAGCTTGCAGATGTGTGGGGATATGCCAGGTGGGATGGTTGGACGTAGCCCCTCCAGTGCCACCTGGGAGCATGGGAGAGCAGGGCCACATCAGCAATCTGGGCCCAGCCCTGCATTTGACAGGCAGAGCCCATACCTCCAGGAGTGCGGGTAGGTTCTCAGGTAGTGGGCCTTGCCCCTGCTGCCTGCTTGGGCCCTGTTGTGCCCTGGCTGTCTGGATCGGGGCATTCTGCCCAGCCCTCTCCTCACCTTCATGCCTATCTCCATGTTGGACAAGTCTGCGAACGGCACCTCACGGGTCACCAGCTCCCACAGCAGCACTGCGAAGCTCCACATGTCAGCCGAGCGCCTGTTAATTTCCTCTGGCTTCTTCTGCAAGGCTGTAGGGAATCCAGCATGGGGGGCTGAATGGGCCCAAGGGGTTGGAAGGGGCCAAGCAGCAGGAGGCACCTGGCTACCAGGCACTCACCTTCTGGTGCCACCCAGGCTGGCGCGTACATCCTCCCTGGGCACTGGAAGGAGAACTTCACGTCAGCCATGCTGAGTCGTGCTGTCATGTCCTCGTCGATCTGAGGAGAGGGGGATGGTCAGAGGGGAGCCTGCCCTGCCCCAGTCTGTGGGACAAGGGGCTGGGCAATGCAACACTGGCACTCACCATAATGCTGCGGCTGTTGAGGTGGTGGCGTGGAATGAGGGGCTCCAACGTGTGCAGAAAGGCCATGCCCCGTGCAATGTCAAAGGCGAATTTCACCGCCTGCATCTGGTCCACCACAAAGTCTGCAGGGAGTCAGGTGGCATGAGGGTAAGCAAGCGAGGCAGGGTGCCATGCCACTTGCAGTGTGTGTGGGAAGGGGGTGGTGTTGGCAGGCACACAGCACGCGGGGTGTGGGGAAGGCATGCAGACTGGAGATAGAGCTCGCCTCAGGGCCCCCCCCTGCTCCGTGTTGCAGCTGGAGGGGTCCCTGCTACTCCCCCGAACACACGGAGAGGCAACTTCTCCAGGATGAAGAGACTAGCCTGCGCCCTGTCTCTGTCACCCCATCAGCACTCACTTGTCCCCTCATGTAACACGTTGTAGAGGGAGCCATAGGGCATCCAGTGACTGATGACAATGGGGTGCGGTGCTGGGGGGGACTGGCAGGCGCCCAGCACCGGCAGCACATTGGGGTGAGAAAAGATCCTGCAAGAGAAGCAACAGCCCTGAGAACAGTGGGTGATGCCCACACACACCCCATGGCCTCCCTGCCCTTTGCCGTCCTCCCAGGGCTTCCTCACAGCTGCTGGGCACCCACCACTCTGGAGTGCTCCCACCCCACCCTGCAGACCTGGTTGCCCCTGACCTATTTTGTATCCCTCTGGAGAGAAGAGCATGCCTGCCCTTGAGAGCCACAGACACCTTGGGGAAGGATGTCAGCACTCACCGCAGCTTTGGGTATTCCTCGTTGAAGTCTCGGCTCTTCCGAGTTGTCCAGTCCCGGATTTTCAGCATTTTGATGACAATGTCGTTGCCTTGCCAGCGCCCTTTCCACAACTGCAGATGGAGACAGTTGCTGTGGGAGGGCCACACAGTCCCTGAGCCCCTCCTGGCCCCTTGCGCAGGGTTGTGGGGCCTACAGAGCCCACAGGACTGATGGGTCCACAGCGACGTGGAGCAACCACGACAAAGCACGACAGTGAACCCTGCCCTTTCAATCCCAGGCTGGTGCCTTTCCTCTGCGTGGGCCAGGCTCACACTTGGAGGTGGAAACCCACCAAGCTGTCATGCCCCCACTCTGTGCTCTGCAGCCAGCCAGGGGCTGGGGGGGAGAGCAGTGGTCTGCATGGGTGCAGCTACCCTGTCCCAGGGGACAACAGCCCTGTGTACCTCTCCTGACTGGTTCTCGTTGAGTTTTTGGCTCAAGCTCAGCTGTTTGAAGTCTATTCCAGCAAGTTTGTTAAGAGTTCCGTTTCCTGCAAGAAAAAGATAAGATGCAGCCTGTGGCTGCACGGACCTTCCTCTTGACGTCCACCTGGGACTGCAGAGGGTGGCAGTACCAGTGGGGTGCCCACCCTACCACGCAGGAGAGCTCTGCTCTCCCCTCAACAGTGTGCCCCATTAAGGAAGGCTCTGCCCTTACTGGGACGCGTGCGGGTTGTGCCCTTCCAGAAGGTATCCTTGTAGGGGATCTTGGTAAGGCTCTGGCCCAGCTTCTCAGCACGCTCTGGAGAGGGACAAGGAGTTTGGTAGCCCAAGCAGAGAGCTCAGTGATGCTGAATGCGGGAGCTGCAGGCAGGTTCTGGGGTCAGGATGAGAACCTACTACCTTTCAAGACCTCTCGCAGTGGCATCTTGGCTTTGTCAATGGGTGTCTCACCGTATTTGTTTGCAATGCTGACCAAGGCCCCGTTGCCCACCAGGTCCTGAGGGAGAAGAAAGTAAGCATCCGCAGAGTTTGTATCCTCAGCCTCTTCATCTGCACCCAGCCTCCTGCCTCATCCTTCCTTGCCCTCCCCATGCCTCCCTCAGCCACCTCCCTTGCCCTGGGCTCCTGCTTGTGTCCCAGGTGCTTCCATTCACCTCTGCCACTTGGTCATGTCCCCAGAAGCAGGCATAGTGTAGAGGTGTGTTCCCGTGCTCGTTCACCGCATTGATGTCTGCTTTGAACTGGATCAGCTGGGGGCAGAAGGACAAACTCATAAATATGTTCCCTTCCACCCAGCACCTTGCCCTGGGAATGGGCAGAAGCACCAACAGCAACACCTTTGCTGCCTTGGTGCTGGCAAGGTCTGCTGTTGGGAGGGGGCTGAGACTGGAGGCTGGGCTTTTGTGGGGAGGGTGCAGGTGCTCCAAGGTGCCGAGGTGGGGATGCAGTAAGCTTGTGGCAAGGAAGCTGGCAGGTGACAGCAGGGAGCAAGTCCTGGGTGGAAAGGGCAGAGGGCTGCAGAGTCCTTGCTCAAGGCCACACAAAGCATGAGGTGGGTGCCTGGAAGGTGGTGGGGAAGGGGCAGGGTGTGGGAGGCCGGTACCTTCTGCACGATGTCACGGTGGCCGTGGCTGGCAGCCAGGTGCAGCGGGGTGTCGTCACCGCGGTTCATGACATTGATTCGTGCTCCCCGCATGATAAGCATGTCGACCACGTTGGAGCGGCCCTCGCGGCAGGCCCAGTGCAAGGGGCTGAAACCATGGTCATCCCTGCGGAGGCGGCGAGGACAGCTCTGCTGAGTGGCTGCAGCCTGCCCACTGCATCCTCCCCTGGCCCAAGAGAAGGGCCGAGCACCGCCAGGGTGCTGCTGTGGCACCACAGCCAGGCAGGTATCGCCCTGCGTGCCCACACACAGGCCACGGAGGTGAAGGGGACAGGCTGAGCGATTCTCCCCGTCTCTCCCATCCCCATGAGGGCCCCAGAGGCCCTGGCCAAATCTCATCTTCTCCAGGGCTGGATCACAGAGATGCTGGCAGGAGCTGGATCCCCTCCCCCGCCCCCCCTCGCTCTGGCAGTGCCTGGCCAAGTAAGGGAGGAGGAGACCAGCCAGGCCTTAAAAGGAGCTTAGGGCCTGGCAGGGGGGAGCGGCTGCAGCCCCAGCTGCCCCCCAGCTCCCCGGCACGGCAGATCCCATCTACTCCCCTGACACCACCCCCACAGTCACGGGGTACCCCAGCACAGGCACCTGGGACCAAAATGCCCCAGCAAGTGCTAGCTGGCCTCCAGTCCTTCAGGCAGGACCCATGGGACCGGGATGCCCAGGAGGGACTGACAGACGTGCCCAAGGGAAGGCCCCTCATCCAGAACAAGTTCAGGAATGATACTGCCATGGTCCAACAAAGGATCTTCAGTGTGCGGGCAGAAGGCTGCACCTGCCCACAGGCAATGGAGATGTCTGCTCTAAACTTTGTGGCTGGCCTGAACACCACTCCTGAAAGGCAGGCAGGCAGCATGTTGGACCGCATGGTCCCGGCAGGAGCTCCTGGAGCAGGGTATGTGCTGTGAGGAGCAGAGATCTGGGGCAGGTTGGCCGGGGATGAGTGCCCTGCGCAGCAACTGGCCCCGGGGTCATTCCCAGCCCTCCTGCTAGACCCCGACCGTGCTTCCACATGTCAGCTGCAGTGCTCCCAAGAGAGGGGACACGAGAAGCGGTCACCCAGACATGCCAACCACCCTGGGGACAGGGCGATTCTCCCCAGCACCCCCAGCCTGACCGCTGGATGAGACGCGTTCCATCCCACGACCGCGCAGCGAGGAAGCGGCTGGAGGATGTGCAGCCCTCATGCCTCAGCGATGCGGTAACTTCCTCCCGGCGGGGAGGAGCCGAATCCCACTCCCTCCCCAGGACACGGAGCGGAGCGGAAACAAGCCCCAGCCCTGGTCCAGCATCCTCAGCCAGTGGCGCAGCTGAGTGGGCGACAGCGCCCTGGCAGGTCCAGCCCAGGCCAGGTCCTCTCCTGCTCACCCCTGGTTGAGGTCGTTCTCGGTGTTGTCCAGCCAGAGGCGCACAGCCACCGCGTTGCCCTCTCGGCACTGCGTGAAGATGTCGTCCATCGCGGCTCTCGCTGTGGGGAGGGGTGCGTAAAGACACGGGGCCCAGCTGTGGGGCTGGGCTCCCTGTCCCCCTTTCCCACAGGCAGCCCGGGGACCTGGACATCGCCTCCCACAGCCCCTCTGCTCCCGGCAGCCCCCTCAGCTGGGGTGTCTCCCTGGGGAGCAAGGACAGGAGCCTCATGTTCCCCCTCCTTGGCAACCCTGCAGAAAACCGTGAGGACTGCTGGAAGGCTGGGGACAGAGCTGGACTCACAGCTGAACGGGAAGTTCACAGCTGACTTCAGCGTCACGAGTGCCTGCAGCAGCTCGCAGGAAGCAGATTGGGCATCCACAGGCTTATCACCAGGACCAGCCAGACCTGGGTGTCCGCATCTCCCAGAAAGGCCATGGTCCCCAGCTCCGACCCAGGCTCGGCTGAACTTGTCACAGCATCACGCTCAAGAAACTGAGACCCCAAAGGTCCACAAGCTTCCCCTTTCTCCACTCTAATCAACCGACACCCCAGGCCACAGTCAGGCAGAGAGCGCGTCCTGGTTCCATTTTTGACCCCCTCAACAACAGCAGCCTCACTGAGACCCAGGGCCACGCTGCTGGGGGCTGCCCCAGGCTCCCAGCAGCGCAGGGATGTGCCATCCATGCCCGGCAGGTACTTTCCTGCTGGAGGCTCTGCAGCACCCAGTGGGGGCGCGGGGCTGCCCTCGGCAAGTCGCACAGTGCAGACGGCCAGGACAGACCCGGCACGGTGCCCCCAATGTACACCCGTGGGGGCTTCAGCCTGGCACTGGGCCTGGCGCTGCCCCCGGGTGCAGCAGGACCCCCACCCATCCTGCGCAGGCAGGACGGGCCCCAGCACGCTCTCTGCGCTTGGCAGCTTGCCCCCCGAGGGTGGCCGCCCTGCCCGTGGGGCCAGGGATGCAGCGGACCCCTCAAAGGGGCAAACTCTGGTGAACCGGGCGCCTCCCGGGCAAGTACCGGCCCCGCTGCCCGATCAGCGGCTGCGGAGGACAGACAGCGCAGCTCCGCTCCGTGCCCTGACGGCCTGCGGGTCCTGCCGCCCCCGGAGCCCCGCGCTGCCTTCACCCACCCACCCGGGACGGCACCAGGGACAGGGCACCCCAGCGACACCCCGTCACCCGGCCAGCCCTGCGGCGCTCGCACCCGCTATCGCCTGCGCCTCCCGAGCACCGGCCGGCCCCCGGCTCCGCCCAGGGCTGCCGCGCTCCCGGCTGCCACCACCCCGGCTGCCGGGCCCCCTGACCGAAACGAGCGGCCCCGCCGAGCCTCCGCCGCCCCGGCCGTGGCCCCGTGATGCGGAGCCGCAGGCCGCCCCCCTGCCCCTCCCCGCAGCCTCCCGCAACCCCAGGGCTCGGCCCGGCCGCGGCATCCGTCTCGTCCGACGGCACCGGTCCCTGGCCGGGCCGCGGGGCCCGGGTCAGCGCTGCGGGTCTCCGCCCGGTCCTACTCGACCCACCGCAGCCACGGCTGCCGCCAGGTCCCCCAACCCCGTTTTGTCCGTTTCCCGCCCCGGCCCCAGGCCTGCTCCCTCCCGGCCCGGCCGCCCTTACCGGCTCCAGCGGCGGCGCAGGGCGGCGGCTCGGCGAGCGCGGGGCAGCGCGTGGGCTCCGCCCCGGACCGCCCGCCGCCAGCGCCCCCTGCCGGCCACCCCCCGCACCGGCTGCACGCGCCGGGGCACCGGGCAGCGGCGGAGCGCAGCGAGGGCGGCGGCGGAGCGAAGCGAGGGCGGCACCGGGCGCGGCGAGGCCGGGTGCGCGGCCTGGGCAGGGGGCGCGGGGCGTCGGCCCAGGAGCACCGGGATGGGGCGGTGCTAACCGGGGCAGGGCGGGACTAACCGGGGCGGGGCGCCCGCGGCATTGCCCCGTACAGCCGGGCCGTTTGGCCTCCTGGCCGCGGGGGGGCGGGGCTTCCGCTCGTGCTGCCGGGGCCGCTCTGGCCGGGCGGCGCAGGTGGCACGTGGGTAACGGCGGCGGGGCCGGGCCGGCCTGGGGGTTCACAGCAGAGCCGCCCGCGCCAGCGCCGCCCTTCCCGGCCCAGGTGGGCGCCGCGCCACCGGGCCATGCTCGCGGAGGGGGACAGGAAGGATGGGGCGGGTGTCCTTGGCCGGCCGGTAAGGGGTGCGTGCACGGCGCCGCGGCGGGCCGGGCCGGTTCCTGGGCGCGCGGGAGGTGACCAGTCCCCCGGGAGGTGACCAGTCCCCCGGGAGGTGACCAGTCCCCCGGCCTCCGCAGAGTCCCGGGGCAGCTGCGGGGAAGCGGCGCCGGCCGAGGGACAGCGTGGCCGAACCCGGCCGGGACGGCGAGCCAGCGCGGAAGCGGCCCGGGCCGCGGAGGAAAGCCAGCGGGCAGCGGGCTGCGGCCGAGGGGCGCCGGGACGGCTCCGGGGAGCCCCAGACGGAGCGGGAGCCGCGACAGGGCGGGCAACGCCCGGACAGAGGTACCGCCGCCCGCCGAGGGCAGCTCCCGAGGCGCTGGGGGGGCCCCGGTAGGGAGCCGGGCTGGGAGCCCCCCCACACCCCGTCGCCGCCCTGACTTCGCTCCTGGTCCCCGCAGGCGCGTCGGCTGAGCTGTCGGGGGGGGGGCCCCGGCCGGGCGCGGAGCCCGGGGCGCGGGGGCCGGGGGCTGCGGCTGGGGAGCCAGCGCGGAGGCTGAGCAGGCGGCAGCGGAGGCACAAGCAGAGCAAACGGCGCCAGCAGCAGGAACGGGCGGGGACGGGGCGGGAACAGGGCGCGGGCAGTCGGGCGACACCGGGAGCCCCGGAGGCGTCCGGCCGGGGAGCAGTTCCCTCGGGACGGTCGGCGGCACTGCGCGCACGGATGGAGGAGCGGCTCCTCGCCGCCCGGTTCCGGTACATCAACCAGCAGCTCTACACGTCCACCAGCCAGGAAGCGGCGCAGCTCTTCCAGAGCGACCCCGAAGCATTCGAGATCTACCACCGCGGCTTCACCCAGCAAGTGGGGCGCTGGCCAGAGAACCCCGTGCATCGCATCGTGCGCTACCTGCGGCAGCGGTGAGTGGGCAGAACTGGGGAGTTGGGGCCAGGGCCCTCTCTGAGCTGCAGCGACCCGAAGCGCTGGGACAAGGGGGAAGGGATGTTCAGAGTTCTCGCTCACCATCCCCCAGGCCAGCCTCGCTGGTGGTGGCAGATTTTGGGTGCGGTGACTGCAAGATTGCGAGCAGTGTCAAGAACAAGGTTCACTCCTTTGACCTGGTACCTCTCAGCCCGCTGGTCACTGTCTGTGACATGGCCAAGGTAGGGGGGCTGGGCAGCACGTGGAGGGGATGGTGAGGGATGGCAGCTCAGCGGGGTGAGGACTGTGGCATGGTGGCAGTGCATGCATTGCACCCACCAGGGTGGGGGTGGGGGTAGGCCAGGCTGTGTGCTGCAGGGCAGGTTGCAGGGGCATGACAGAGAGCATGTATCAGTTCAGAAAACTGGGGTGCTTCTGTCTGTGGGCTCTCCAGACAAGATGCTCAGTTGAAGCCAAGAACCCAGGGAGTAGCAAAGCATGGAAGGGCTGCCCGGGCCCTGTCACCATCCTCCTCCTGCGGTGGGTGTCCTGCTTGGTGTCTGGTAGGTGCCTTTGGCAGCTGAGTCCGTGGACATTGCAGTGTTCTGCCTGGCGCTGATGGGCACCAACCTGCAGGAGATCCTGGAAGAGGCCAACCGCGTGCTGAAGCAGGGGTAGGCAGAGACACGGGTGCTGCCCTCGTGCTGGGTGGTGGGGCACAGGGGCATCAGGGTGAGCTGGGAAGCATTGGGCTGTGCCCTGGAAGACACCTTTGCCACCACTGCCACTTAGGCCTGGGTGTTCCACAGGGGTACCTTGATGGTGGCTGAGGTGGCCAGCCGCTTTGAGAACATCCGAGCCTTCGTGAACGCCATGGCTCAGCTGGGCTTCAAAAGCATTTCTAAGGTGTGTCCTCATATGTGCCCTGTGCTGCTGGGTGCAGGGTGCACTGTGCCCCTGGCAGCCAGAGACCACCCTTCCTGCTCTAGCAGCAGGGCAGGGCAGCACAGCTTGGCCTGGTGCTGGTAGGGAGTGGACCTGAGGGTGGTGACAGCAGCATGTGGTGGGGGGATGGGGACAGGACATAGAACACATAGGGGCTATGGTGCTGAGGTCTGGGAGGAGGTTTGGGGGACCTGGGTTCTGTGGGCATTGTGGTGTGGGTCTTGAATGGAGGTATGCAGGCATGGGGCATGCTGGGGTCATGGTGCTGGGATCTGGCGTGGGATAGGGGGGACTTGGGGCACCCTGGGGATGTGGTGCTGGGGTCTGGGGGAGCTGGGGCACCCTGGGGATGTGGTGCTGGGGTCTGGGCCAGGATTTGGGGGACTTGGGGCACCCCGGGGACATGGTGCTGGAGTCCGAGCCAAGGTCTGGGGGTAGGAGGGCCCGGGGCATGCGGGGGGGGGGGGGTGTCTGTGAGGAGGTTTGGGTGACCTGGGGCCCCAAGGGGATGAGGTGCAGGGCTCAGGATGGGGTAGCGGGGACCCCGGGCACACTGGGGACGAGGCAGTGATGGGGTCCGGGGGCGCGCGCTGAGGCGGCGCTTCCCCAGGACCTCTCCAGCGCCTTTTTCCACCTCCTGGAGTTCGCCAAGACGGGCCCCCCCCGCCGGCGCCCGGTGCCCGGCCTGCGCCTGCGGCCCTGCCTGTACAAGCGCCGCTGAGTGGCGCAGGCGCAGTTCCCAATAAAGCGGCTGTACCCGCACGGCGCCGGTGTCTGGGGCGGGGCGGGGCGGCGCCTGCGCGGGGCGTGCGGGGCCTGCGCGGCGGCGGCGGCGGCGGTGGTAGCGGTGTTTCCTGCCGGGGATGTCGGGGCCGGGCGGGCCGGGCCCCGGCGGCGGGGGGAAGCTGGACATCAACCGTGCCGGCGTGGCCGAGCTGGAGGGAGCGCTCAGCGGCATCGGCCGCCGCCGCGCCCGCGGCATCGTGAGGAAGAGAGAGGTGCGGGCGAGGGGCGGCTGCTGGGCCCGGGCGGCGGTGGCGGGCAGCCGCGGGCAGGGGGCGGCGGGACGTGCCGGTGCCCGGTGGCAGGCGGAGCCCGGGGAGGGCCTGGGCTGTGCGGCCCTGCCTTGGGGCAACCGACCGCCGCCTCCGGCCTGCCGGCCTCGGGAGGCCGGGCTGGGTGCGAGCGGCCCCGGGCCGTGTGGCAGGCGGCGGGGACCGTGGCGCTCCCGGGGGCCTTGCTGGCGCCGCTCCGGGCGAGGGGAGCGGGCCGAGGGGCTTTCTGTTCGCGTGCGGCGGCGGAGCCGCGGCGGCCGGCGTCCTCTTCCCGGTGCCTCCCGGCGCAGGCCGGGGCGGGCTCCCGCGGCGGCAGGGCCTCCCTGGGGCGGGCGCACCGGCCCCGCTCCGCGGTTTCCTTGTTGTTGGGGTTCGGGGCAGAGCTCCGGGGGCTGGTGGCAGGTGACGTTGCTTGCTAAGAGCGGAAAAAAACGAGTTCCTGGGTGGAACGGGCAGGAGCAGGAAGGGGTAGAAGCCCGGCTGGTGTGGTGAGGATGGGCTGGAAGTCCGGCCGCTCCCCCTTGATTGACTGTTGAGCTCTGTCAAATGACAGAGTAGGAGAAAAGCCTGTGTGTGGTAGTCACTCATAGGATGACTGGGCTGCCAGCGTGACACAGCCACCAAAAAGGTAAGCGTGATCTTAGGCTCCATCGGCCGTGACGCTTTTAGCAGAGACAAGGAGACTAATGCCATCTTTTTGCCACTAACGCCATGAAGAACTGGTAGGATCATGGCTGGAATACGGCATCCGTGTTGAAGCAGTCAGAGGAGTGAGGCAGGAGGAATCGGGGGAAGGGGAGGCTGGCTTGACAAGGCAGGACTAGAAGAGCTTGACTTTTTTTGGCCTGGAAAAGAGGAGGCTGAGAGGGGCAGAGCCACTAGCTATAAATACAACAGGAATGTAAACACTGGAGGCAGAAGAGCAAGAGGCATTTAAACAAGAGGACTTCTGGTATGAGAGCACGTGAGGACAGATTGACAGAAATGGGGTTTATTGCTAGAGCTGAGCTTTTGGGTAAAACCATTTATAGGGGAGAAGCAGCACAAGCGCCTTAAAATGACGCATGGTGGATTTGAAACGAGGATCAGAACCGTGTCTTGGCCCTGATGTCTGTGTTAGCTGGACAGGTGGATGCTTTCCACGCTGAGATCCTGCCCTCCTGGTAACAGCCAGGCCATCCCCGCTGGGTGTGGGCCCTTCAGGCTCATGGCAGAAGCTGCTTGGAGTCCAGGGCTGTAGGTGTGGTTGGTGGCAATGCGTGGTTCTGAGCGCAGGGCCGGGCAGCGCTTGACCTGCCCTTTTGCAGGATGGTGGGTGCCACGCAGGA
This sequence comes from Falco punctatus, assembly GCF_963210335.1. Classification (NCBI taxonomy): domain Eukaryota; kingdom Metazoa; phylum Chordata; class Aves; order Falconiformes; family Falconidae; genus Falco; species Falco punctatus. The sequence goes on from NC_137581.1 coordinate 2,862,733, forward strand.
GGCAGGGGCTGCTGCCATTCCCTTGGGCTGCTGGTAAGGGAGATTGACTGTGTGGACTGGGGAATGCTCCCAGGCTTGGTACTAGCCAGCAGGAAGGCACAATTCTCCTTTCTGAGCTTTTAGCCTTTGCTTTTGGGCCACTGCTCCCCTTGTTGGTAGCAGCTCTGGTGCTGTTGCCTGATCTTACAGGCATTGTGGTTGTCGCTCAGGCAGGGAAGGTTTGTGGAAACCCTAGGGATTGTATGGGAGTGGCTGTTCTGGGCAGAAGGCATCCTGTACAGTGAATGGGAGCAGCAGCAAGGACTTGCAGTACAAAGGTACCACCCTGCTGTGGCACCTGACCTGTGTTCCCTGAAGTCCTAAAGGGAGATAGCAATTGTAAGCAAGATGCAGGCTGGTAGGTCTGAACCAGCCAGGAAAGAGAGCCTGTCTGAGGAGGGTGTGAGTACACTTGGTCCAGCTTTGATGCTGGGGTTTCTCCACTCCATATCGAATCTTCTCTTCTCACAGGAGCTGAAGGGTTTCAACTCACTTGATGATCTTCTCCATGTCAAAGGCATCACCACCCGCATCTTGGAGCTGAACAGTCAGCGGATGACTTGCAGGAGGAGGCCAAGCAGTGAAGAAGCTGCGAGGGTGAGCCCTGGTCTGCAGGGGGAGAGTAAAGCTCCTGTGCCTCAGGTAGGAAAAGAAAGCTAGGGTTCCCCCACCTACCTGGCAGGGAGGTGGTCCTCCCTCGTGGTATAGGAGTTAAGGAGGGTGTCTTATGCTGGGAGAGCTGGTAGCTGGTAGAGGGTCAGAGGAGGTTTACAAGGGAGGAGACACTGGAACAAGGAGGCCAAACGAATGCTGCGCCCTTTCAAACAGCCAAGTGATCTGTCTGCAGTTTTCCTGTAAGGTGGCAGCTTGGTTTGGGGAGCATCCTGGTGGGAAGGCTAAGATATTCCAGGCCTAGCTGGCTTTGTGGTATCTTGCCAGAGGCTGCAGCAACCCCTGAGCACAGAGCCTGGCTGGGAGCTGCTCTGGCCTCTGTGATGCGCCCACCCCATCATCCCTGATAGAAACTGTGCTCTGACCCCAGAGGGCACTCATGGCTTCCTGCAGCCTCCGCAGCCCCAGCGCAGCTAGCCATCCATAGATCTCCTGCAGATAGTTGTTAAGTTCCACTATTGTTCATTGCTGGAGGCCAGAATTGGGTGTGGAGAGAGATTCTTCCTCTGGACCAACAGCTGAGGAGGCCAGAGTCTGTGTCTCTTGCCAAGCCTTCTAGCCTGTCGTCTGCCTCATCTGCGGAGAGCAGCAGCCAGCATGCTGTCCACTTGGGCTGGCACACACCCAACTGAGCTCTGGGGACTTCTTCAGGAGTGTATCTTCCCGCAGTGCTGTGGGGCAGAGGAAATTCACTCACCTAAGAGCAACCCTGCCCTGTCAAGCTCTGGAGCACACTGTGCGGCCGGGAGAGGATGACTGTTAGAAGGTGTTTTACTGCCTGGGAGATGTCAGTGACTGTTCTGCCCCAGGAGCATTGTCCTGGAGTTTGTTATCATCCGACACCTAGGTGCGACCCTTGATTCTAGATGCCAGAGGATGTGCTTGAGAAGCCTGGGTTCAGTGCTCCCTCTCAAAAAGGCGTGTCCAGATGGGCTGTTGTGCTGTGCCTTCTTATCTGGCCACTGCCTCTGCTTGAGAGTCCAGCCCTGTTCCAAACCCACCTGCCAGACAGGGTCCAGTCTAACTGGGCAGTGTGAAGAGATGACCAGTCTGCCTCTGATCTGGCGTGTCTGTCCAGGGCTAGGCACATGAGCACTAAAGCCTAATTTTCACATGTGAATAAACCTGGCCCTAACTGTGGTCAACGTTGCAGTGCCCGGTAGGAGGATTTCTCCTTCCCCAGCTATATTGCCTCTCCATTTCTTTTCTTATTTTCTCCAGATTTTGAATCATTTAGGGGAGGAGATCAAGCAATAGCTTTGAGGTTTAAGCATTGTGTTTAAAAGTGGGCTGGGCATTGCATGACTCATCTGTGTAGGGCAGCACAGGGGATAGTACTGCTTTCCTGCTCGTGCTTCCCTGTTCACGTTTTTGAGCCTGAAGCTTGTGCTGAGTGCAACCCCTCAATCCTTTTCAGTTACTGCTTTACAGGGCGCACAGTGCCTGGTGCCCAGCTGGCCCTGCTCTCCCTGTCTTTAAATGGAGAACATTGCTTCTGGATGTATTGAAATGCGTTTAATTTGGGTGAGCCCAGCTTACAAAGTGATGCAGCTCACACGGTGTAACTGCTTTGTCCTTGCTACCTACCCAAGTGTCAGTCTTAAAATGTAATCAGAAAAGATTTTATCTACTTCCATATTGTGAATAAAACAAATTATAACTGCTGTGGTTTTCCACACACACATCCCACTCTTACAGGTCTGTGCTAGGCCCATCAGCAGAAAATGCATAGTTTCCCATTAACAGGTACATTTTGAGAGCTGCTCACTAGCTCTTTCTTGATCCAAGCCATCTCATCCAGCAACCCTTCAGAGGATATGGTGTGCCAGTGTCTCTGTCAGAGGCCTGTGCCCTGCTCAAGTGCTTAGAAGTGTATGAGTGTGTCTCATCGATGTGATTTATGTAATTGGTTTTTTTGACCAAATGTAACACTGCAAGGAATAAACTCAACTGTATTTGAAAAGATGTGTTTTCATAAAGACTCATCAGCTGGTGCAACGCATGTCCCTGTCATTGATCTTTTACTCATTGAATGCTGCACCGGCTGTTTTATTGTCAGATGTCAGGCTATGTGAAGACTCGTTTTTCTCCCGCCTTCCTCAGTTCTGGCACAACACTTTCCTGTCTTTGCATTTTCTCCTGTATTCCAAGATCTAACAAAAAATAATTGCTGTGGGCCAGTAATCTCCTGTACTACTCCCTAGGACTCTTATGTGCAAATTATCCTGGGCTGCTGATTAAGTAATTTTCTTGGTGTACTGGAAAACAGTTCCTCATTCCCACATGATCCAGGAGCATTGCTCTGCTTCCTCCAAGTAATTGCTGGATACTTCTGCTTTTTCTGCTTTTTTTTTTTTTTTTTTTTTCTTTTTTTTTTTTCTTCCTATGATGTTACGACAGCGCTGGTTTCTTTGGGGAGGAAGGGTGCAGGCAGCATTAGATGGGCACATGCTATTTGCAACCTTTCAAGTAATCCTGGTCAGGTTGACTGGAGGGCGAAGGGGCCTCTGCACGGTGCTGAGGGCTGAAACACCCAGCATGCACCTCCTTGCTGGTGCTGGGATCCTGTCTGGGCATGGCAGCTCTGCTCCTTGCTTTGATCAGCGAAGGGTAGAGGGCTGTTCCCAGCTGCAGGCAGGGAGATGGCTCGCTGCAGAGGTGGAGCTGGCAACTTTGGTATTGTTCAGCACCACTGATGCTCCTGCAGGGTTTGTGTTTTCTGCTCAGTTGCAGAGTTGCTGGCTGCCACGTAACGCGGTCATGTTGTGGCTGTGCTTCCCTGTGGGGCTGGGAAGTGACCTGCCCCCAGACTGTGCTTGGCTTTAGCTGCCCTGTGACCCTAGAGAGTACCTTAGATCAGTAGTCTGCTCCCCCCTTCCCATCTTTGCCTCTGCTTAGCTCATCACCCCCTTTTCCATGCTGCTGAGGGAAGCCTCGGTGTTCCCTGGGCTGCTGCTCTGACTGGCAGCCCCCTCAGCTCCCTGGGCCCCGGGCATGCTGCACAGAGCTGCAGCAGACAGACCTTGACCCTGCCTCTCCCTGTGTTGTAGGTGGTGGCTGAGGAGGAGGATGTTTCGGGCCCCTGGGAGCCAGAACGCTCTGGGAAAGGGAGCCCAGGGTCACGACCAGAGGCTGATGGCTCCAGTGGGCGAGGGGCGCAGGAGCCTGTCAGCTCCAATGTCTGCGGGGAGCAGGAGGAGGAGGAGGAGGAGGAAGAAGAGGAAGAGGGGAGCTGCTACAGTGAGGAAGGGGAGGATGGCAGCAACATCTACTTCTATTACACCATTGGAGAGCGCTGGATAGACTACCTGCAGCGGACAGAGGACGGTGGCCTCCGTCACGTGCGGCCCAAGGTAATGCTGCTGGGAGGGCAGCCCCAGACGAGGGCTCTGCAAAGAGCAGGGCTGCCTGTGCGGTAGGTGGCTCTCAGGCAGGAGCTGACAGTGGCACGCTGACAGTGGTCCCGTCCTGGTGGCTGGTGGCCTCGGAGCCGTTGCTTGCCGGAGTGGTGGTGCCAGAGTGGGCCATGGACTGCCGTAACGCTTCAAGCTCCTGCTGCGTGGGGTGTATGCCTGGCTGGCATTTCTGCTGCAGACCCCCAGGATGCAGCAGCCAGGGAGCTCGGGCTGCCTGCTGGGTGCTGGCTAGGCTGGAAGGCCTGTGGTGCAGGTTGTGCCTGGCTGTTAGGGCTGAGGGAAGGCGGGACAGTCCCAGTCTGTCCAAGCACTGCTGAGAGTCCCCAGCCACGCCCGTTCCCAGCAGGGCCACCCTGCTCTGCGCTGGGGCCCCTATGTCATAGTGCAGAGCCTGGATTGGGGCAGCAGGAATCTGCTGGGGGGCAGACAACGGCCTCGGGGAGGTTTCTGCAGGATGAAGGGGTTGTGTTGAGAAGCCCCAGCCAGCCCTGAACACAGAGCCCCGCAGCTGGTACCCAGGTCAGTTACTGGAGGGGAAGAGCCCCCAACTTCCTACCTGGGTTGGGGGAGCTCCCTGCTCACCTTCTGGTGGCTGCCAGCACTGTCCAGTAGCCACCCTGCTCTCCTCATGTTTCCTGTTAACCCAATTCCTCTTGTATGGAGCTAGAAGGATGTAGATTCCTTTTGATGTGGCCACGTTGGGGTATGGTCTGCCACAGGTCCCAGCATAGCTCTCCCAGTAGCTGCCCAGTGTAGCAGGGCATGCTGAACAGCACTGGGGCCTGGCTGTAGGACTGGTTTGCTGGGAGGCTTCGGTCTGCCGAGGTCCCTGCTCAGGCTGCAGGTCTGCCTGCTCCATGTTGAGCTGCACCTAGAGAGGGGCCAAGTGGACATACTGGCAGGTGTTCTCAGCCACTGCTTTTGTCCCTGTGCAGCTGTTTTGCTGATTTTTTCCCCATCAGGTTTGATATGCCCTTCAGAAGGACCAAGTTCTATCCCTCCCACAGAAATTAACTCTTCTGCCAGCTCTATAGCTCAGGTGGCCATCAGCTTCCCTCTGCAGGTCCCCAGCGTGAGTGTGGGCTCAGAAGACTTGCTAGGCTGGGCCTCCTACTCTGTCACTTTGGGCTGAAAAATGAGTGACCCAGAATGTGTGCAGAAGGCTCTGCTCCAGCCTTGAACTTGCCTTCTCCTTGCAGATGAAGCGGAAGTCAGAGAACGGCCTGGATGGCAGAGCCCTTTCCCCTGGTAAAAAGCTGTGCAAGGGCTCTGAGTACAGCAGGTGAGTGCTCTGTCTGCTGAGCAGCAAGTGTACCTGGGAGGTGGGAAGATCTCCTTCTACCAGTCTCCTCCCTCAGTCGTCTAGGTGTCCTGCTGAGGTTGTGGAGTCTCCATCCTTGGGGAGACCAAAAGCCATCTGGGTTGTCCTGCTTGAGCAGGGCATTGGACCAGAGGACCTCTGGAGCTGCCTCCAGCCCCAGCCTGTGATTTTGTCATCCTGTAGGGCAGGCCAGGCTAAGGGGACTGCACGTATAGCTGTGGTCCCAGTGGAAGTGATGGGGACAGGGGCTGGTTATCTTGGCAGGAGGTTCACAGCTGGTGGTTTATGGGGACTGTTCTGAGGACTGCAGAGCGTGGCCCAGCATAGCACTGACGTGTCTCACTGTTGCTTTGGTCTCTCCCCATGGTCCAGGACGCTGGGTCCCTGCATGCCCAGTCCCACCACCACCTTCGGGGACCTGCGCAATGCCAAGGCAGGCCAGGCACGGCGGCGCCGCATCCCCTCGGTTGCCCCCCCTCCCGAGCTGCAGGACTGGCTCCGCACCTTCCAGGTAGGCTTAGGAGCCTGGCCAAAGAGCTCACCTTGGAGGGCCCTGAGAAGCTGTGGGTTTGACAGGCAGGCAGGAGGGGAGCCAAGCCCTCAGGAGTCTGTCTGTCTGCATGAAACCTGCCACAGTCAGGGGCTTGGGTCTCACAGTGCTTTTCCAGTGAGTTTTTGCCTCGAGTAAAGGAGCACAGAAGTGGCATTAGCCCCCATCTTGCTCCCCTTTGTCCTGGAGTTGTGTTGCCTTCACTGCCATCATACAGCACCTGTGTTCTGTCTTGTGTGATGCACCGAGCTCCCGGCCCCATCTCTGTGGTTCCTTCCTGTCTTGGGATCAGTGTAGCAGAGCCCTGGCCTGCTGCAGAGGGCTGGCTAGCCTGTCTTGTCTGTGCTGGCTGGTGTCCCTGCTGGGGTTGGGCTTTGGGCATAGGCATTGCAGAGAGCCACAGGGGAGCCTGTGAGGGCCTGTTGTCTGCACAGGCATTGAGACTGATGTCCCTCTCCTCAGCGGTGGAGCGGCCCAGAGAAGCTGCTTGCTCTGGATGAGCTCATCGATCGCTGTGAGCCCTCCCAAATCAAGTACATGATGCAGGTCATTGAACCCCAGTTCCAGAGAGACTTCATTTCCCTGCTGCCCAAGGAGGTGAGTTGAAGCAGGGACAGGCTGGCCTCAGTGCTCACCACCCATTACCGGCCATGGGATCCCTCTGTACCCTTGTGACTTGGCTTCCTCTCCTGCAGCTGGCACTCTATGTCCTCTCATTCCTGGAGCCTCGGGACCTGCTCCGTGCTGCCCAGACCTGTCGCTACTGGAGGGTCTTGGCTGAAGATAACCTGCTTTGGAGAGAGAAATGCCGTGAAGAAGGTAAGGAAAACTACTCCACATGGCACATAGTGGCTGGGATCTGCAGTGGAGCAGCCCACAGCTCCCACAGATGTGCATCATCTTAGCTCCCCAGTAGGGTGAGGGCATGTGCTGCCTGTGTGCCATGAGGCACGCTACTGTATTTTCCTCCTGCAGGAATTGAGGAGCCCTTGAACCTGCGGAAGCGGCGCCTGCTGAGCCCTGGATTCATGTACAGCCCCTGGAAATTTGCCTTCATGAGGCAGCACAAAATCGACATGAATTGGCGCAGCGGGGAGCTTAAAGCCCCCAAGGTAGGTGCCTTCAGGAGTCCTTGCTGAGAACCAGACTCTAGCGCTTTGATGTGTAGCAAACTGGTAGAGGAAGGAAGTAGCAGTGAAATATCCATGAGCAACAGGATGCAAACAACACTGAGAATTTTAAAAGTGCCTTGGGCAAAGATCACAAGTTGCCTATCTTCAGGAGGCACAGGCCAGAGGCATTCACCTGGGCATACTTGAATTTAAAGGTCCTTGAAGCTGTACAACCTGCCAGCTTCCTGCAGCTCCTGTCCCTGACTGTGGGGAGCAGATCCACAGCACAGCTTGCTTGCAGCTGATCTCAGCGATTGCCACAATGGGCAGTGCAGGGCTGCAGTTCTGCCAGCAGAAGGGTCACCCCGGACCCCAGAGAAGGGGGTTTCCATCCTGCACCCCTCCTCTGAGCGCCTGCGGCAGGGCTGTAGCCTGCCTTGGAAGCACACAGTTGTTTAGGGTGCCAAAGACCTTTAAGGTCATTGAGCCCAATTGTTAACCCAGGACTGCCAAGCCCACCGCTAAACCACGTCCCTGAGCACCACATCCACATGTTTTTTAAACACCCCTGGGGATGGCGACTCCACCACCTGCCTGGGCAGCCTGTTCCAGTGCTTGACCACCTCTTCAGCGAAGACGTCTTTTGCAATATCCAATCTAGACCTCCCGTGGCACAACCTGGGGCTGTTTCCTCTTGCCTTACAGACCCGTTGGCATCCAGGGAGGGACACAGCCCTCCTGGGCTCAGCCAAGCCTTGTCCCTGGTGTAAGGGTCCAGAACGCTTGGGTGTTCCCTCCCTGCCAAGGTCCCTGCCTGCCCTCATCCTGCCTGGGAGGCAGGGAGAGCAGAGCCCCAGCCACCCCTTCTCGCAGCCTCTCCAGTCCAGGTGCACGCTCTCCACCTCCAGAGACTTTTTTCAGGCCCCTGGTGTTCCCAGCCCCTTCCCCAAGCCCCTGCCTCGGTGGCACCTGGGTTAGCAGCAGTGCTGTGCACAGTGCCAGCACTGCAGGGGCTGCACCCGCAGCAGCAAACTGGCACAGGCAGCCCTTTCCCGAGCCCCGCAACACCGTGGTCTCTGCTCCCACTACCAGCAGAGCTGACAGGTGCTGCTCACGGGGACGTCTGCCCTCAGGGATGTCTGCCCTGTACCTTCCCCTGGCTGAGGGCAAGTTCAATATGTTCCCTGCAAAGGGCAGCTCTGGTCTTGTTTTCACACTGAACTGCTGCTCACCTTTGTGCTGCCCTTCCCCATGGCTCGGCCAGGTCTGATGTGCCACCTCGTCCCCTGGGGTCCTGCCTAACCTGCCTGGTCCCTGCCGACCTGCAGATGTTACTCGATCATTGCCTGCCTTTGCTGCCCTTTTCGCACATCACCGTGTTGGGGAGGTGGCAGCTGGTGCGCAGCTGTTTGTGTGCTGCCTGCCTTCTGCTGTGTGGCCAGTGGAGCTGGTGGTCCTAAATGTACTGTGGGTAACGGCTGCCAGGTTTTAGTCTAGGACAGAATGCAGCTCTGAGCGGGGGCGGCTTGTGCAGCCTTAATACCCACAAAGGTCCATCCATGGTTTGGAGTCCCCAGATAGCCCACTGTACCACAGCAGTAGCCACCAAATGCCACCCCCCTCCCCTGACTCTTACTGTAGCTGCTGCTTTGTAGAGAAGCAATAGGGAAGTGGCTGGTGCTAGAAGGACTCTCCTGTTCTTCCTACCCTCAGCGCTTTCTGCTTACCCACCATGCCCAAAGGCTGCTTTTGAGGCCCGAGGTTCTGCAGGGTCCAGGGCTCTGAGCTGCCCTCGCCTCCTTCCTGACTCATGTTATTCTCCGTGCAGGTGCTGAAGGGACATGACGACCATGTCATTACCTGCCTGCAGTTCTGTGGCAACCGGATAGTCAGTGGCTCAGATGACAATACGCTCAAAGTGTGGTCAGCTGTCACTGGGGAGGTGAGCTGCTGTGCACAGTCACACCACAGAGCTGCTCCACTGGCACGCTGGGAGGCATGCTGATCCTCAGCACTGCTGCAGGAAAGGGTGGAGATGTGAGAGGCATAGTGGCCTTTTCGGTTGGGTTTATCTTGTCTCTGGCAAAGTGCAGCTGGGGAGAGGATTTGATAGATCCTGTGGCTGCAGAAGCAGTGGGAAGAGCTGTCTTAAGCACAGGTTTGTTGGTACAGTAACAAATCACAGCATGGTCAGGGTTGGAAGGGGCCTCTGGAGGCCATCTAGCCCAACCCCCTGCTAAGGCAGGTTCACCTGGGGCAGATTGCGCAAAGCCACCTCCAGGCTGTCTCCAGAGCAGGAGACCCCACAGCCTCTCTGGGCAGCCTGTCCCAGCGCTCTGCCACCCTCACAGTAAAGAGGTTTTTCCTCCTACTCAGATGGAATGAGCAAGAGTTGGCCACACGCATGTTTTAACTGGCAGTCAGCAAGTGTGGACCACCCTTCTGGAGATCCAGGAAGGGCAAGAAACTTGACTGGGTTTGGAATAGCAGCTGATCATTGTCAGGGAGAGGCTGCTGTGGTGGGAACCACAGTGTGTCTGCAGGGAGGTGGATCGCTGGCCTGAAGAGCCTGATTGATCCCTTGCCTGGAGGAAGTCCTACACTTTGCTTTTCCTTTTTGCTGTGGTGTTCAGCCTTTCCCCAACCAGTGTCTCGCATCTTGTTCTTTGCAGTGTGTGCAGACACTGGTTGGCCACACAGGCGGTGTGTGGTCTTCTCAGATGAGGGACAGCATTGTCATCAGTGGCTCCACGGACCGGACACTGAAGGTGTGGAATGCAGACACAGGTGAATGTGTGCACACACTGTATGGGCACACATCCACCGTGCGCTGCATGCACTTGCACGGGAACAGGTAAGGGCGTGACGGTGTTGAAGGCCTGGTCTGGTCTCTGGAATGGGGCAGGTGGAGGTGTGGAAGCACTGGGGCAAGTGAGAGTGCAGAGGTGGTCAGGGCTTGGTCTGATCTGTAGCTGGCAGATGCTGTGTGGGAAGAGGTATCCCTAGGGAGGAGAAGCTGGACCTGCTCCTTGGGGAAGCTCGGGTATCCAGGGTTGACTCAGCTGGGTGAGGTCCAGAGTCAACACAACCAGGCTCCAAGTCCACCCTTGCCCACAGGGTTGTGAGTGGCTCACGGGACGCCACTCTGCGCCTCTGGGACATCGAGACTGGGCAGTGTCTGCATGTGTTGATGGGGCACGTGGCTGCTGTACGCTGTGTGCAGTATGATGGGCACAAGGTGGTGAGCGGTGCGTACGACTACACAGTGAAAGTGTGGGACCCCGAGAGCGAAAGCTGCACTCACACACTGCAGGGACACACGAACCGCGTCTACTCCTTGCAGGTAATACCCTGGCTTCCCCTTCCCTCCCGTGCGCATGCTGCAGGGACATGAGCCATGCCTGTTCTAGCAAGTGAGAGGCTGTCTCCTCAGCCCATACACGTGCTGCAGGGATGCACAGGCCATGTCTGTTCCCTGCAGGTGAGGCACTCTCTGCCTCTCCACCCTGACCCACACTCATGCACGCACTGTGGGAACAGAACACACACACTGTCCCTTTCCTGGAAGGAAGATGCTGCCAAACACATGTGCATCCTGATTAGCCAAAGGGGATGTGAGCACATCACTTAGCACCGAGTCTCTGGCATCAGACTGCAAAGAACACTCCTCCCCTCTCTGGGCAGGCCGTGCTGATCTGTGTCTCTCTGGGCAGTTTGATGGGACGCACATCGTGAGTGGCTCTCTGGACACATCAATTCGAGTGTGGGACGTAGAGAGTGGAAACTGCCTGCACACCCTCATGGGGCACCAGTCGCTCACGAGTGGCATGGAGTTACGTGACAATATCCTTGTATCTGGCAACGCTGACTCAACAGTCAAGATCTGGGACATCAAGACGGGCCAGTGCCTGCAAACACTGCAGGGTGGGTAAAGGAGGATGGAGCAGCTCCCCTTGCTAGGGCTGTTGGAGAGGGGTCGTGTTGCTCCTAGCTGCCAGATGTGGCAGGAGCAGGGCAGATGTTGCCCAGCAACGGGTGCTCCTGAAGAGGCTGGGGTTGGAGGTGGGAGCCCAGGAGAACTAACAAGTACCCTCTGCTTCCAGGCCCCAGCAAGCACCAGAGTGCCGTGACCTGCCTGCAGTTCAGCTCCAAGTTTGTGGTAACCAGCTCCGATGATGGTACCGTCAAGCTCTGGGACCTTAAGACGGGCGAGTTTGTGCGCAACCTGGTTGCACTGGAGAGTGGGGGCAGTGGGGGCGTAGTGTGGCGCATCCGTGCCTCCAACACCAAGCTTGTGTGTGCAGTGGGCAGCCGCAACGGCACGGAGGAGACCAAGCTGCTGGTGCTGGACTTTGATGTGGACCTGAAATGAACCTGGCCAGTCCAGGGTGGGATGGAGGATCCCGCGGGCTGGGCATAGCAGCTGGTCTTGGTGGGGCTGGCCCCAGAGCAGGCACTAGCCCCCCGCGGGCTGTAAATACTGTTTGCAGCTGTCTGGGCCTTATTTATATATGTGTGAACTCCCTGTGGGGAGCCTGCGCCCGGCTAGGGCACTGTACAGAGGAAGCAGCATGTTTTGTACACACTAATATATCGATTTATTTCTGTACCTGGGGCCTTCTTCTCCACCCCTGCCATTCCCTGAGCCCTTCCTTCCTGGAGCTTGTCTCTTCTGGGGGAGCAGTTGGTGGCTGCAGCCCATCCCCTTTGATTCCAGCCAGAAGCAGGAAGGGTACAGACTTTCCTTAGTTACTGACCTCGGAGACCAGCTGTCTCTTCGAGCACACAGATGCCGTTGTCTGGTGGAGTGCCCTCTCCTGGAGTCCCATAGTTTGTGGATTCCAGGTTCTGTATTTTGGGCATGGCAGTGGGCTGGCAATGGGCATGAAGCGCTGAGCACACAGTGCTGGGGGCGTCTTGCAGAGCAGCACCACAGGTAGCACAGCCTGATGGCCAGCCAGGCAGGGAGGCTCATGAAGGTGTCCTGAGAAGATGAAGCCCCGATACTGTGCCTGGGAAGGGAGCAGCGCCGTGAGCAAACATGGTTTTTTTTCTTCTGCATAGCTCTGATCCAGCCAGAGGGAGGCGGACAGGGCTGAGTGGGTTGATAGATGGTGCAGCAGGCAGCAACTGACTGGGCAGCACCTGGACGTGGACCACGGGGAGATGAGATGGGGCCTGAGCTCTGCTGTAGCTAGGGGTATGTGCATGGAGGGGAGGGCAGCACTACCTTTAGTGTTGTCCCAGCTCTTGTGGCCTGCTGGGGCAGCCCTCAGAGCAGGGCCAGCAGGAGGTGGCATGGGTACTGGAAGGCAGCGCAGGCAGCCCTGCCATTGCACCCAGGTAGACGTGTACCAGCTGGCAGCAGCTGTAGCGATTGCGGCTGCTTCCCTGGGACCCCTGGCCCTACAGGGTGCGGCGCAGCCACCACCGTGGCAGGCATCCTTGCTCCTTGCTGCAGTGCTCACGGGACAGCAGAGCAGCAGGGTGACTGGCAGCCCCCCTCCTCTCTTCAAGCTGTCCTGCAGGCAGCTGAGGACCTTGTCCACTTGGTGCAGTGGAGCGGGGAATCTTCTATGCCTCCTGTGGGGTCAGGGCTTCAGCCAATGTTGTCCACGTGGAAGATGGCTTCTGCCTCCTGTCCTTGCATCTCTAGGTCCTGCTGCAGCCCTGATGCCAGTGCAAGGGCCTGTTCTGCTAGAAGCCTTGGGGCTGCTTGCTGGCTGAGCAGGAGCTGCCAGGCGTGCTGGGAGCAGAGGAGGTGGGAGAGCCGGGTGCAGCTCGGCTGCCAGCAGCTCCTCCTGCAAGCCCTGGACTGCCCTGGAGGGGGGTGGCTCTGCTGGGCTGCTGAGCTGCTGGATGTGCATCTGGTTCTCTGAAGTCACCTCATCCTCGGGCAGACATGGCGGCAGGCAGTGCAGGCCTGTGGCCCTGTGTCTGCCCTCCAGCCTGCAGAGGATGGCTCACCCTCGCTCGGCCGTGAGGGGCCATTGGCACTAGGGGACCGTGTGCTTTCCCAGCCATCGCTTGCCCCAAATGCACGCACGGCCCAGCTTCCCTAGGTCAGTGCTTGTTCCTACCTGTGTTGTGGCATCCTCAGAGAGGAACAAGGAGGCTCTGGGATTCAGAGGGGAGCTGGGCTGTAGTGTCCAGGCACTGCTGAGCCGGGCTCTGCGCAGCTGCTGTGTCTCCATCCAGAATACGGCCTCCATAAAGAATTGACCCAGAAAGAAGGGACTGTCATCAGCCCAACTGGTGTGTAACATCCTGGGCCCAGTCTCCCCCGCCCCTGAAGGCACAGTTTGTGCTGTGTGCTGCTGCATGATGGCGAGGCTGGGAGAGCAGCCGTGTGATTTCATGGGGGCAGCCAGCGTGGGCTGGGGCCAGGGGAGCAGCGCCACTGTGCTGGCAGCACGTGGCAGCCCGACATGTGGCAGCAGGAGTGCTGTGCCCTGCTGCACATGCTGGCTCAGTGCCTGCCTGCAGGTGTGGGACAGGAGGGGCAGCGAGGCCGGGGTGTCTCGCAGAAGGTGGGGATGGTGCGTGGGCACTGCAGCGTGCAGGCTGTTGGTCCTGCCCTCTCTGGCAGGCAGGGGCAGTGTGCAGGGCTGGGTTGTGCCATGGCCCCGCGTGGCTGTACCACCAGAGGCCCGTGACAGACACACACTCGCACCTGCTGCAGTGCAGTAGCGCACGCGACACATCATGGCGCAGAGTGAAAGGCCTTGCTAGCGTGCCGTCCCTCAGACATTGCCACACCACCCCATAGCTTATCACCAGTAAGCCTGATTTTATCCATTCCCCTGCTTTGAACCTAGTTTGAAGCTCTTCCAAGTCATGAGCAAAATACTTCCCCACCTTGAGACAGGTGAATCCCTCAGGCCCCAGCAGTCCTGGTATCACCTGGTATCACCTAGACCATCCTGTGAGACCATCCCCTGAGTGCTCTGAGGGGGTAGCCTGCGGGAGCATGTGCTGGGTCAACCTCGCTGCAAACGATGACGGTAGGCTTGCTTCACCCGCCAGCTCTCCAAGAATCTGTCACAGCAGCTGCTGGTGAAGAATGGACTGAGCCACGTCTGACCGTCTGCTGTGGCAAGCAAGCCTACCTGGACCTGCTGCTGTTCCAGCTGTGTCTGTTAAGCCAGTCATCCATACCCATCTGCAAAGCACTGCTGCCCAGAACATTCACCCATCAGACTACGTCACATGCACACTGTGCACCAACTAGAAAAAGCCACTTTGCCCTTTCTCCTCGGTTCCTTCCAGCCTACAATCCCTGGGCCAAAGGGCCAAAGATGGAGACAGGAGAAAAGTTTTACCTAGCCAGCATGCCCAAAAGCATTTCATCATTTCATACAAACCCCAGCCCCATGCCTGTGCAATGCAGAAAGCCCCAGGGCCCACTCTCGGCTAGTGTAAACCAGCAAAGTGACTCAAAGAAAGCAGGAGTGGAATGGCACACCATGGGCACAAGAGGGTGAGGGGTACTTGGGGCAGGGGACAGTAAACCAGCTTGTTGACACATCTGGAAATGCAGCGATGTGGGGTATGGCCAGGGCTTTGCCTGTATCACGGTGCTGGCAGTAAAAGGGAGCACATGTGGGCACGTGCACACACACAGACACATGTAAACCTATGTGTGCACACTTCCACAGGCTCACAGAGCCCCTGGGGACATTGCAGGAGCTAACTTGTGCCTTCCAGGTTCCAGCTTCGAGCTCTCCACAGGAATCGCCAAGACCAGAGCTGCAAAAAGGCTGCATCTCATTTTCCTGGAAGCAGTCCATCCCGCGGGGGATGCTGACATTGCAGAAGAGACTAAAGAAACTCTGCTGCCAGAATCTCTGTGATTTTTTGCAGGTGACATAAAATGGGAAGGAGCAGCTCATACACCAGAGGGTCACGCTGCCATCCAGAGGGACTTCAACAGGCTGGTGACATGGACTGACAGGAACTTCATGAAGTTCAGCAAGGGGGAGTGCAAAGTCCTGCCCCTGGGGAGGAACAACCCCGTGCAAGACTATGTGCTGGAGGCCACCCAGCTGGAAAGCAGCTTGGCAGAAAAGGACCTGCGGGCCCTGGTGGACACCAAGTTGAAGATGGGCCAGCAACGTGCCCTTGCTGCCAAGGCGGCGAACGGTATCCCGGGATGCATCAGGAGGAGTGATGCCACCAGGTCGAGGGAGATGATCTTTCCCCTCTACTTAGCACTGGTGGGGTCACAGCTGGAGTGCTGGGTCCAGTGCTGCTCACCCCACTGCAGGAGAGAGAAGGACATACTGGAGAGAGTCCAGTGAAGGGCCATGAAGATGATGAAGGACTGGAGCATCTCTTCTATGAGGAAAGGCTGAGAGCTGGGACTGTTCAGCCTGGAGAAAAGAAGGCTCAATGTGTTCACATCTATTTGTACAAATACCAGAAGGGAAAGTGTAGAGAGAACCAGTGAAAGCACAACAGGCAAAGGGTGCATACACGCACACACATATATTTTTTTATGGTCAAGTGAGGATGGTCAAGCACTGGCACAGGTTTCACAGGGGCATTGTGAAGCCCCCCTCCATGGAGATTTTCAAAACCCAACTGGACATGGTCCTGGACAACCAGGTCTTGCTGAACCTGCCCGAGCAGGGGCTTGGACCAGGTGACCACGAGAGTTCCCCCCTACTGCAGCCATTCTGGGGTTCTGTGCTTATGGTACAGCAGTGAGCTGGCAAGTTGTTGAGCAGACTGGACAATAAAGGTGACTCAGGAGTGCAGAGCTGTCTGTAAAAACACAGAGAAGCCTGTAAATGTATGTGTCCGTGTCTGTGCGCATTATATACAGGCCTCAACAATATAAAAAGAGGCCTTTCATGAGGCATGGGGGTGAGAGAAGGTGGCTATAAAAAGTACAGGAACAAGTGCTTTGGTGGAAAGAGTATGTTCCACTTGTTTACAGACAATATAAATGCAAAGGGAACAGAGTTTAGAGCATGACGTGCTGGGCATTGGTACAGTAAAACACTGCTGTCGGTGGCGCTTGTCTGCAGACATGCAGTGAAGATGCACGTACACAGTTAAAACTCCACCCAGAGAAGGTCCATACCCTCTAGCCGATACCGATGCCAAGCGCCAAGCGGGTGATGGCAGCACCGCAGCCCACACCACAGGCGTGCAGTCTCAGACACGAGCAGTGCCACAGGTAGGGCTGTGGCAAAGGAGGGCTGGAGTGAGCCAGGGGCTTCAGCAGGCAGGCTTTGACTTGGCTTTGCCTTTCTCAGGTTCACACGTGTATGCAATATGGCAGTTTGCTCTCAGACAAGCAAACTGCACTGCTGGGGTGGTGGTTAGCATCTCACCAAGTGAGGCACGCTCGCTTTCTCCCAGGTTTGGGAGTGGGATAAGCTGCGCACGCTGTACGACGGGGGCTTTGCAGTCTGGTCTGTGTGCGGGAAGTAGCCTCCAGGTGAAATCCAGTGCAAAAGGGGTGACTAGCTTTTGTAAGATATGCTGAGCCAGAAACCTGGGGAGATGAGACATGCTGTGATCTGGAAGGCAGCAAAGAAACAGAGCAGAAAGCCTCACTGGGAAACTCACTGGTCTGTGCAGCAGGATGAGATCCGGCATTGCTGGGTAGGTGACAAGTTCAGAATTGCCGTAATAAGCTGTCACCAGCTGTGCTGCAAGGGTCCACTCATGCTTGTGAGCTCCTGTTGCACTAACCAGCTGCACAAAACCTCAAGCAGTTGCGCAAGCTGCAGTGCACAACTGTGTGTCACCAGCTGCTGTACACTGCCCTCGCCCTGCTCATGACAGTAAGCAATATAGCAGCGGCTGGCCAAACAAATCTGCCCACTTGCCTTTAGGATAAATTATTTCCCCAAAATAATATAAATCCCCAGGGCCCCTATTTTAAACTGTTCTGGATCATTTTGCCTTTTCAAAGACAGCTGCAAAACGTCAGTGATGAAGGAATAGAGTTCAAGAAAAGAATCTTCGCTCTCATCCCACCCACATGCTATCTTTTTGGAAGACTGAAAGACTAGGCAGATGCCATTTGTTCGCGGTTGAATTTTCTGCAACACTGTTTATGGGTGAAATGCCTCTTTCACAGTGGAGACGGCTCCTCCCAGTGGAGTCTGTCAGAGACCTCTGTGATGGCTCCGACTCCTCTTTTCCATAGGATAACAGAATCACAGAATCCTAGAACACCAGGTCAGAAGGGACGTCAAGGGTCATCTGGTCCAACCTTTCAGGGAAAAAGCACAGTCTAGACAAGACGGCCCATCACCCTGTCCAGCCGAATCTTAAAATGGTCCAGTGTTGGGGGGTCTGCCACTTCCCTGGGGAGTTTATTCCAATGGTCGATTGTTCTCATGGCGAAAAATTTTCCTCCTGTGTCCAGTCGGAATCTCCTGTGCTGGTTTTGGCTGGGATGCAGCTGCTTTACTTATTAAACTGTCTTTATCGTCTTTATCTCAACCCACAAGTTTTCTCACTGCTACCCTTCTGATCCTCCCCCCCGTCCCACCGGGGGGTAGCGAGCGAGCAGCTGCGTGGTTCTGAGCTGCTGGCTGGGGTTAAACCATGACATCTCCCCAGGAGTAACTTGCACCCATTACCCCTCATCTTTTCCATGTGACTCCTTGTAAAAAATACTGGAACGTGGTGATAAGGTGTCCCATAAGCCTTCTTTTCTCAAGGCTGAACAGACCCAGTTATCTCAGCCTTTCCTCACACAGCAGGCTTCCCAGTCCTTTGACCATCTTTGTGGCCCTTCCCTGGACCCTCTCCAGCATGCCTGTATCTTTTTTTGTACAGCAGGGACCAAAACTGAACACAATGTTCCAGGTCTGGCCTGACAAATGCTGAGTAGAGTGGACAATGACTTCTTTATCTCTGCAGGTGATGCCCTTGCTGACACAGGTCAGCATCCTGTTGGCCTTCCTTGCTGCAGCAGCAGCACACTGGTCACTCATACTGAGCCTGTGGTCCCACAGGACCCCCCGGTCCTTTTCCACAGAGGTGCTCCCCAGTCAGGTAGATCCCAGCCTGTGCTGCACTCAGGGATCATGTTTTTCCAGGTGCAGGATCTTACACTTTCCTTTGTTCCATTTCATAAGATTCTTGTCAGCCCACTCTTCCAGCCATCCAGGTCTTTCTGCAGGGTGGCTCTCCCTTCTGAAGTGTCCACTTGCCTGCTCAGTTTGGTATCATTGGAAAACTTCATCAGGGTACACTTGATCCCATCTTCCAGATCACTTATTTTGGTATATATGGAAGCAATTAGGAGCCCTCTTCAGCACCCCCTGGAAGACCACCTGGTTATCCACATAACGAATGATCCATAAAACTGGTGAGCTACACTCTTTGCATAAGAGTCCTGGTCTACACACATCTATCCTGACAAAGTCTTCAGTAACACAACAACCAATAAATGAGGCTCTAAAAGTTTTTACTCTCAGGCAAAAGTGGCATGAGATCTGTAGCACCAGGCAGAACAACAAGCAGGGACAAGAAGACCTGTGCTGACAGCTTTGCAGGTCTCTGACTGCGTCATCACGTGTCAGCTGATTCCTCACTGGGAACCAGATCCCACACCACCGAGATCCTCATAGCTGTGTCCTGGCAGTGGGGCCCAAAGCTGCCCCGCACAATGCCGGGCCATGGGCAGCATCCATGACATGGGCTGTGCTGCAGGTGGGGACAGCGGGGGGTTGCAGCTTGGCTTTGATGGGAACCACTGCGGTCTGGGGAGGCTCAGGCTGTGGGCACTGGGGCTGCCAAGGAGAAAAGCAACCAGGAGAGAAGTAACCCCAAAGCAGGACTGACAGCAGTTCTGCTGCATGATGGCTAGCCTGGGGATGCAAACGAGCAGCCCTCTGGAAGAGGAATTTCTGGTGCCTGGAGCTGCTCCATGCAACCCTGGAACCTGTGAAGATGACAGGTACGCCAAGGGTCTCGTCCTCTGTTGCTGCCAACCTTTGAGCTGCCAGATTACAGCAACGTTTCACAGTGCACAGCTTCACATTCACCTGCTTACGCACACAGGCAGGCCTGCCGAGGCTTTCTGTCTATAATCTGATCAGGAGCAGTAACATGGATTGAAATAAGTGCATGGGTGTGAGGAAAATGACATAACTGCTGTTAAAGATGCCAGCATTTCTTTTACAGCCAACAGCTCGGCTCTGCACTTCTGTCAGAGGTGTCTTGGGACCGCAGGCTCCCAGAGAGAGAACCAGGTGTTTGCTGCACGCGTCAGCTTGCAGCACGTGGGAGAAAAGCTGTCTCTCAATGGGAGGACTTGGTTTGGGACACAGATGCTGAAGCCACTAGCTAGTCCAGAACAAATCATCACTGCAGTATCTGAAATATTTTAATCCATAATTTTTAGCACGAGAGGTGCTGCAAATACATCTCTGAGAAGACGACCTGACTGCTGGGCAGCTGTCAGCGCCTGTGCTCCTCTGCATCCTACACCAGTGAGCAGAGGACAGTCGTAGCCAGCAGCAGCTGTAACTGATACTGCAAGGAGGTTCAGTTCCCACAACGAGGAATGCCAACATTAAACTTAATCAGGAGGAGTCTTTTCAGACTGAAGAAACTTGTGAGATTTTTTTCAATTTCTTCAGCTGTGAAGCTGTTGGTTCTTGGCAAGCAAGGAAGGATAAGAAATCTAGAAGGATGTTAAGTATTTGCTAGAACATAACGCTCCTTTGAAATCAACAGCCCTAAATTACTTGCACTGCGCAAAGCAGTTTTTGCTAAAGCCATATTCTGAGACAGACTGAAGGAGCAACTGCTGCCCCACTTGGCAGCTGCTCTTGGTCCAACCAGGATCCAGTGCAGGAATGGAGCGAGCATCTTTCCCCACCAAAGATGCACAGCCTGCTCGCTTGCTCCAGCCCTTTGACCTCCCTTGCTGCCACTCTCTGGACCTTTTCCACTTTGAGGAGACCGTAAGGATGTTCTGTTCTGTCCTCCACGATTGCCTTTGTTCCACTTCCTAGCACCTAGCTCCTCTTTCCTTTTTGACCACCCCTATGCACTGAATGGCCGTTTACATAGAAATAGCTATCATCCCCTGGAGACCTAACTCCTGAGGGGCGGTGGTAAGCTCAGAACTCATTGTTTTACCTGCAAAACATGAAATGGGTGTCCCTTTCCATTTATTTACACTGAGTTGATCCTGCCCCTATATCACACAGCACTGCAATGTTCTACCGCAGCTCCTCAGAGCCTAATTAGCTGCATTATTTAACCCACTGCCGTGAACAGACTTTCTCACCTCGCTCTGCCACCATGCCAGATCATTCATGCACAAACTGAGCAGCGGCAGCCACCGTGGGGGGTCTCTGTGGGACTCCCCAGTGAACTCCTTCCACAGGGATCAGCGACCCTTCTCCCCTGCCCCTGTTCTTTGCTTGGTCGCTTCCTAGCAGAGGACCTGCTCGCCTCTTCAGGGCACCTGTGGCTCCTCGGCAGCCTTTGCGGAGGGACCTTGCCAAGGGCGGGCAGACAGTGTGCTGAGCATGCCATACATCTGCTGCGCAGCTGCTGCTGGGACCTCTCCCAGCCTCTGCACCAGCAGCAAGAGTGACCCTCACCGATTGCACTGCTCACAGCTGGCCACTGCCACAGCACAGCTGGATTTGCCATCTCAAGGTGGCCTTGCCAGGTGTCCCACGCACCAAAAAAGGTCAACCTGGGGAGCCTGTGCAAGTCCCCCTGGGCACATGACAGCCAGCTTTGCCCTTGGATGGCAGACCTCCTGCCTGCTGGGACCAGCCACACCAGGCAGCCTGGCCCAGGCATTTCTGCAAGCAGAGAGCAGCTGTGGCTGTCACCCCTGCACAGACCCCGCACTCTGCAGCAGCCTTTTAATGTCTGAGCACCGGTGTATGCACGGGGCAGCCTGCAAACGGCATCGCCACCTGCCTGCTCGAGCTGCATGCCAGGGGAGCCTGCCCCTGAGTCCGGAGAGGGAGCAAGTGTCAGATGGATTCTGGACAGCGTTTGTGTTCCTGCCCTGTCCACTGCCAGCAGCAGGCAGGAGCTTCTGCTCCAGGCTGGGGTCTGTACCTGGGTGGCACCTGAAACTTTATTTCAGGTGCCACCGTGTGACTTGTCGGGTCCTGATCACTGAGGAGAAGGTCTGGGCTGATGGAGGGAAAAAGGAGACTGTCTCTACCCAGAGCCCTCTTCCTTAGGGCTTCTGAAAACTCCAGGGAGAAGCAGAAAGAAGAATGTCATCTGCTCATATTTACCTTTCCCAGAGCCCTGTGCGGTAAAGGAGCTTTTCAAGGAAACACCACAGTCCAAACTGCAGCGTTTGGAAGACAATATGATCACGGGAGACTGCCAGGACTCTGTTTGGGGACATCATCCCTGTGGCCCGCAGCAGGCTGGGCTCTCCTCACCCTCCCTTTGGGGCACTAGGCTCCTTGTGCAGCCCCGTCCCTACCTGCCTCCCCAGACACGTCGCCCTGCCTGCTGCCTGCCCTCTGGGAGCCGGGTAAGGGGCTGCTGGGTCAAGGGACCAAGGCCAGACAGAAAAGCAATGACATGCATGTGCATGGAGCAGGGGCTGTTTGGTGCCAACCAGTGCCCTGTGGCTCCTGTGGGCTCCCAGGCACAGGCAGGAGATCAGAGCTGTGTCATGCAAGCAGCAAAACTGGATTTCAGGAGCTTAACCAGGGCACAACAGCACCATTCTGAGCTGCTGTTGCATGTCCCTGGGCTCCAGGAGACCGTGGCA
Organism: Falco punctatus; assembly: GCF_963210335.1. Taxonomy (NCBI): domain Eukaryota; kingdom Metazoa; phylum Chordata; class Aves; order Falconiformes; family Falconidae; genus Falco; species Falco punctatus. The sequence continues at coordinate 2,884,583 of NC_137581.1, forward strand.
GCCAGCACACAGTCCTGCCATCTCTCCAGCAGCTCTTGGTGCCACACTGGGGGAAGGCTCCGGGCAGGAGAATGCAGCCTCATCTCCCTGGACTGTACTAAATCTCTGCTCCAGGAGCTGCTAAGAGACAAGAGGCAGTCAGGAGGCAGCTGTCCCTTCTCATGCCCATGGTGCACCCATCAGGAGACCGCTCTCCCCACCCAATGCAGGAGACCTCGCACCAGCCAAGCAGAAAGGCCAGAGGGAGAGAAGGGAGGGGGAACAGGACACACAGATGGGAAAACAATGTCTTCCTGGGGAGCCACCTGTGGGGTCTACTGAGGGGTGGGCAGTGGCGTTGCCATGAGCCCTATCTCAGCACCCCCTGTCTGGCTAGACCCCTGCTCCGCTATGGAGGTCTCCTTGTCCTCCCTATCCCTCCCCAGCTCCACACTCCATCTGCTGCCGAGTGCTCTGAGCCTCCCACCCACAGGTACAGGATGGGGGCTGCTGGATGCAGGGAGATGGGCAGCAGTGGGTGAGGGAGGGGACACAGTGGGGTGACAGGGTGCTGAGGGGATGCAGACCAGGAGGCAAACAGAGCTGCCACCCTAAGCAAAGCATCACCCTGGCTACCGGGGGACGGTGAAAACAATGGAAAGATATGAAGGCATGCCCAGGGATTTACATCTGATACGGAGAAAAGTCTGTGGAGCAGGTCACAGGATGGCCTGGCCCTGGATGGAGAGCAGTAGCCAGAGGTGCGGTCTGGGAGACGAGTCTAACCCTAACCCTAAGAGCCTGAGTCTAACCCTAACCCTAAGAGCCTGAGTCTAACCCTCACCCTAAGAGCCTGAGTCTAACCCTAACCCTAAGAGCCTGAGTCTAACCCTAACCCGAAGAGCCTGAGTCTAACCCTCACCCTAAGAGTCTGAGTCTAACCCTCACCCTAAGAGCCTGAGTCTAACCCTCACCCTGAGCCTGAGTCGAACCCTAACCCTAAGAGCCTGAGTCTAACCCTCACCCTAAGAGCCTGAGTCTAACCCTCACCCTAAGAGCCTGAGTCTAACCCTAACCCTAAGAGCCTGAGTCTAACCCTAACCCTAAGAGCCTGCGTCTAACCCTAACCCTAAGAGCCTGAGTCTAACCCTCACCCTAAGAGCCTGAGTCTAACCCTCACCCGAAGAGCCTGAGTCTAACCCTAACCCGAAGAGCCTGAGTCTAACCCTAACCCTAAGAGCCTGAGTCTAACCCTCACCCTAAGAGCCTGAGTCTAACCCTAACCCTAAGAGCCTGAGTCTAACCCTAACCCTAAGAGCCTGAGTCTAACCTTAACCCTAAGAGCCTGAGTCTAACCCTCACCCTAAGAGCCTGAGTCTAACCCTCACCCTAAGAGCCTGAGTCTAACCCTCACCCTAAGAGCCTGAGTCTAACCCTAACCCTAAGAGCCTGAGTCTAACCCTAACCCTAAGAGCCTGAGTCTAACCCTAACCCTAAGAGCCTGAGTCTAACCCTAAGCCTAAGAGCCTGAGTCTAACCCTCACCCTAAGAGCCTGAGTCTAACCCTAACCCTAAGAGCCTGAGTCTAACCCTCACCCTAAGAGCCTGAGTCTAACACTCACCCTAAGAGCCTGAGTCT